>NW_016107333.1:11082027-11140578 GCF_001604975.1 Cebus imitator | reverse complement strand
TGGAGAAAACAGATGAGACTCCAGGCTAAGGAGGAGTCGGTGGCTCCCAAAGGAACTGTGGAGCCCAGGGGATGAATCATGAAAACGCAAAGCACATCCCGGAGCGCAGCACTTTGAAGGTGTTTATGTCCCAGCTCTGAGAAAGATGCTTTGTATTTCATCTCCGTCTCTGAAATTTCAAAAGCTGTGGTTGGTGCAACAGTTGGAACAAAAGGGGGTTTAAAAAAATATAATTTGGATTATGACTGGGTTTATGCAGAAGAAAAATGGATACATCAAGTACACAGTCTACCATTTAAAAGTTTCCTTTTTCATTTGTATTCAACTTCCATGGGGCCAGTGCTTCATACGGCAGGTCAGCAGCCAAGATCTGTCTCCACAATGAAAGATATTACTAATATAAAATGTGTCTCAACTGAAATTCAAACCTGATGTGATTTTTTTCCTCAGGTGGGATGTGGGCAGAGAACATCTATATAATAGGTGTTATCATTCAGGAGGCCAAGACCGAGCCAATACTTTGTAGCTAAATGTAATTTGCAAAGCACAATTTAACAGCTCCATTTAGCGACTTTTCACAATCAAGATGATTTCTTTTTTTTTTTTCTTTTTTTGAAGAACGAGAGAAAGAAAGAAAAAGAGTAAAAAAAAGAAAGAAAAAGAATAAAGGAAAGGAAGAAAGAGGAAGAGGAAGAGGGAGAGAGAACAGGGGTGTTGCTTTATTGCCCGGGCTAGAATGCAGTCTAAAACTGGGTATGCCTGTAATTGTGTTTAATAATAGAGACATAAAAAAAATAAAAATAAATAAAATAAGTAAATGAATAAATAAATAAATAAATAAAATCAGGGAAGAAAATAATTAACAAGCAGCCGTTCTTAAATATTCATCCTTCCTTCTTACCTTCCTTCCTCCTCCATGCCAGGACTCAAAGTACAAGGGATAGAAATCCTAGCCTAAGGAATAAATGGACTCACATAACTGGGAAGTCTAAGGGTAAATGCAAGTGAGGTTAGATCCAGCAGGTCGAGTGATGCCAGCTCCACCTCTCAGCCCCTCCATCTGCTGCAGTGACTCTATTCTCAGCCAGGGTCTTTCCTCATAAGAAGTCTCGGCAGCCTAGGGCCCCCTGTCTCCATGGTTCCCATAAAGGAATGATTCTCTGCAGCAGGATTGGTCCTGTGTCCATCCCTGTGCTTATCACTCTTAATTCTGCTTGGCCAGACCTGGGTCACATGATCATGTCTGGCACCAACAGTGGGGTCAGTGCCACCCAAGTCATGACTTCAGAAAGCAGGGATGCTGGGCAGGCAGGAGCAGGTGCCCACTTCTCTCCTTCACTGTCCCTGGCTCCCATCTCTCTCCCTTCCACCTCTGTGCCCTTTCTCAGCCTCCTGTCCCCAGGTCCTGACCCCGGCTCCAGTTCATCTCAGATTGCCTCAGACTATCAAGGACACTGCTGTGTCCTGCCCAGGAATATTAGACCTTGGTTCTTAGTCCTGGCTCTGCCATTGGATCAGAGCCCCTGGCCCTCTCTGAGCCTGTTTCCCGTGGACAGAGCAACCTCTGAAAGCCCTTCTGATAGTGATGCTGATTCATGATGGCTGCAGACAAAACTAGCCTGAGGACCCTGGGCAGTACAAGGCACTATAGAGGCCATGGCTGGTATGGCCTCCAGCCTAGGCTGGGTCCCCTGGGGGCCACAGCTCATAGGGACCAGCCTCTAGGATGCCTGCATCTGCAGGTTCCTGTGCAAAACCCTTGTCATTTCTCCCTGCACCAGGTTAGTTTTCTTCCCATTTCAGTGATGAAGAAATAAGGCACCGGGTACAGTGGCTCCTAGCCTGTAATCCTAGCACTTTGGGAGGCCAAGGCAGGTAGACTGCCTGAGCTCAGGAGTTCGAGGCCATCCTTGGCAACATGGTGAAACCCTGTCTCTACCAAAAATGCAAAAACTAGCTGGGCATGGTGACACATGCCTGTAGCCCCAGCTTCTCAGGAGGCTGAAGCAGGAGAATTGCTTGAACCAGGAGAAGGAAGTTGCACTGAGCCGAGATCATGCCACTGCACCCCAGCCTCAGCGATGGAGCCAGACTCCATCTCAAAAAAAGAAAAAAGAAATTAGGGCTCAGACAGGGAAAGGGTCTCATCCAAGGCAGCACAGCCAAGCACCACCTCCAGCACACCTGCATTTGTGAGCTGCCCTCCTCTCCTACAGCACTCTGTGCATTTGGGCATCTACCACCAAACTCCTATATCAAGGGCCAGAGGAACTTTCTGGAAAGGCCTTCAAGACCACTCAGTCTCTCCCACTGGCACTTGATGAGTCCTGAGGGAGCCAGAAGGGCAGGACACATCATTTCTGAGCTCTCTGCATGTTCCCAGCAAAGATGGTTTCCACACTGGGAGAGCATTCCCTGAGTACACTCCAGAGACAACTACCACAGGCGAGGTAGAAAGTGGCCACGTGAGTGCGGTGGAGGATGGTCAGCACCAGGATACCCATCTCAGTGGCCGGGGGATTTGACCCTTTTTTCTGAGTTTTCCTTCCCCTCGGTCTGTGTGGGCCTTCGCCTCTCCCATTTAAAGATGCTTTAGAAAGCTGACAGCAACACCAGCCTCAGCATCCTTAAATGAGAAGATGAGGTGAAGTGACTTCCCATGATTTGTTCATTCAACTTCCCCTCCTTAATAAACCAGCTTACAAAGCTGTAATAATTAATCCAACATGGCACAGGTATAAGCATTGGCAAATGATGACCATAAATAATCCATGTGATATATGTGTATTGTTTGTATTGATCTCACTTAACCTTGAGAAAGAAAACAATTAACCAGACTTGCTTGCTGATGTGACACAAGGGACGAGCCCACATCAGCTCATAGGCTATAAAAACAGCTGGCAGTTACCACAATGCACAACCACTCAATGTCCATGTGACCTTAAACAAGTGGTACATCCTCCCTGTGCCTCAGGCTCCCCTCTGTGGCAGGCTGGTAACACCACCGCTTCATGGGGCCATTGGAGGATTGACCAATGAACTTTTCCTGGCATGGGCCTCTTTGGCATCTGGTGAAGCCATGGACTCCTCCTCAGAAAAGTATCTTCATATGTTTAAAATAAATTAAATGCATTGGATTATGAAGGAAACAACTTATATTAAAAATACAGTCATCAAAATATTTTAAGCTGGGTACAGTGGTGTGCGCCTGTAGTTCCAGCTACTTGGGAGGCTGAAGTGAGAGGATCACTTGAGCCCAGGGGATCAACGCCAGCCTGGGCAACATAGCAAGATTTCATCTCAAAAATACATATACATATTTTAAAAGAACACAGATTTGATATTGTACTATATATGCTTCTTTGCTAACACGTTAAATAACAAGATCTAGTGGTAAGTCAAAACAAATGATGAGTGTTAATATTTTGAGACATCTATCTATAATCATTATAACAAGATATGAAAATAGCTATGATTTCTAATGGTGACAAAGTTCCAGGTACTCCTGACACTATTGTGGCTTGTGCCTTACATTCACAATTGAAAGAAGTGCTGAATTTAATTAAAGGTGAGTGAAGATACGTTTCATCCATGGACCCTGATAAGACACCAGGTTATGTATCCTTCAATTAATACATATAGTAATTTAGAACATACATGCTTAGAATAGTACCTGGCATATAGCGAGTGCTTGATAAATATTGTTTTTATTAATATATCTTATGCATAATATAATTCATATATACTTAATACTCTAAAGTGATTGATCTATTAATATATATATGCCATTATGCCATATACATCTATCCAGATATTGCACGTATGCATATATATGCACATTTGAAACACTATATGGTTACCTGAATAGTAGCCATGTATACTGATGTGTGCATGAACATATATGTGCGTTTCATATATGTTGCTACAGATGCAAACATGGAGGTAAAAAGACATCCTCCGTGTACCATGCAGCTCTGTGAGGCACTCACTCATGCACACAATGCTCACAGGCAGGGAGCCAGATCCACTAGAGCTGCTGCCACTCAACTCAGCCTGTGAATAGGTTAGCCCATTTAGATTCTAGATAGGAACCCCAGAAGTCTTCAGGATCCCTGTTCAAGTCTTGTCCTTGCAGGAGGGGTCACTACTTGGGTCCTTTCTAGTGATGGCCAACACCTGTCTGACCCACACCTCAGAAAAGATGCTACACAGCAAGACCCTGAGCAGTGAGGGACATGAATCATGCCCTCTTCTTTTCCCTTCCTAATGTCAGTCCCCAGCAGGGACTCTGCCAGTCAGGTAAGGGAGGGCAGTTGATAATTGGAATGACACACCTTGGGACCCAACACAGAGCCCTTCCCTCCTGGGCCTCAGTTTCCCCATCTGGATAATGGGGACTGGACACCCTCCGGTGGGCCTTAGGTGTGGTCTTTGGAAACCTTCAAATCCTCACCTTCTGAGCGCAGGCCTCAGTGACCCACATGTGCCGCCTCTCCCAGGATCTCACTGCGGATCTCTCATCTTCGTTATTTCTTCCTGAGGCCAGTTCAAGACCAAATAAATGGGAAAGGAAAACTTCTAGGAGTAGAAAGGAATCTAAAAATGCCTGCCCAGTTTGAGCAAGAATGAGCTTGCTGCTGCATCTTAATATATGGAGATCTTTAAAAGGAGGAACGGATCCTCTTGGACCCGCTAGTGTTGAATGAAACTGAGAAAGAGAAAAGCAGCCCTGGCACCCAGGGGCTGGCCCACATAGTTATCGGCTAGGTCTGGGTGCTGGTGCAAGTCGGCCCAACACACACAGGGAAGAGCTTATGTCCTGTCCAACATTAATGGTCACCCAGAACACCAACATCAGAGGACGTTCTCAGTGACTGATGAATCGAGACAAAAAGTGGAACGCTCTGTAATCATGTCCAAACAAAGACAAGTCATTCACATTTCCAAGCCCCCAGTCCCAGCTAATACGAGTGACCACTGCTTCTTTCCCAATGACAGCATTAGCCCTGCTCGAGTCTGCCTTCTCTTTAGACAAGATTTGTTAAGATTCCCTCTGCATAATTACCACCACTTTCTAAGAGCATCCAATCTAAAGAAAAACCCCACATCTTCAAACCCTCTCATCACCTAACACAAGGCCAATCTTGTCATAAGCCTTTCCTAACACTAACTGAGATGTTCCAGGATTCCCCATGGTGTACACTTTCTTGTCCCAATGAGTAATAGATCCACTGTATAACTACAGGTGCCTTTCTGGTGATCATCTTAGGCCCTTAAGAGAGCATTGACAGTAAATTACTTATTTGTGTGCATTCATAAAGTGAGCTATCAACTCCTGAGGCTTATAGTTCCCGAACAACTAAAAAGACTGAAATAAAATTATAAAATAAATACTAATACACTACAAAACTAATAGTATTATTATTTATTTATAATTGTTATTAATAATCATGATTTTTTTTTTGAGACAGAGTCTTGCTCTGTCACCCAAGCTGGAGTGCAGTGATGCAATCATAGCTCGCTGTAACCTCTGTCTTCCAGGCTCAAGAGATGCTTCCATCTCAGTTTCCCAAGTAGCTGGAACTAAAGACATGTGCCACCATGCCCAGCTAACTTTTGTATTTTTTGTAGGGACAGGATTTTGCCAAGACGCCCAGCTGATCTCAAACTCCTGGGCTCAAGCGATCCACTCGCTTTGGCCTCTCAAAGTGCTGAGATTACAGGTGTGAGCCACCGTTATGATGGTGACCTGCAATCATTATTGTTATTATGTATTCAGCCAAACACTGCCATATGTACAGTCCCTGCCTCACTAATTCAATTCTCACAATTTCCCTGAGAAACAAATTCTGCATCCTTTTTTGTTTGAGATGGACTCTCGGTCAGTCACCCAGGCTGGAGGGCAGTGGTGCAATCTTGGCTCACTGCAGCCTCTGCCTCCCAGGTGCAAACAATTCTCCTGCCTCAGCCTCCCGAGTAGCTGGGATTACAAGTGTGTGCCACCACACTGGCTAATTTTTGTATTTTTAGTAGAGATGGATTTCCACCATGTTGGCCAGGATGGTCTCGAAGTCCTGACCTCGTGATCCGCCTACCTCAGACTCCCAAAGTCCTGGGATTACAGATGTGAGCCACCGTGCCTGGCCGCATCCATTTAAAATTAGATTTGACTGCATGTAATAGAAAACTCAAATAACATAGATCTACAAAACAAAGTGGTTTGTTTATCTGTTAGCTTTTGCTACATAAAAAATAGCCCAAAACTTAGTAGCTTAAGCACTCCACCTTTCAGGAGGTGGAACATAACTCCCACTTTTTAGGTTTGGGCTGCATGGAGTGACTTTCTTTCAAAGAATACGGCACAGAAAGAAGGAAAAAAAGAGTGGCTTTACAGCAGAGAAACGTGCCAGTGATCCAGGTTGACATCCACAGTGATAAGTTGTATTGATTGTATGTCCCCTCATCTAAAGTGATGACATTGGCACTTGACCTCTGCGGTCTTCCCCCCTAAACACATCACCCCTGTCTAATCACAAGAAAATCACCAGAAAAATCCCAATTGAGGAACGTGTTACAAATTACCCGACCGGATCTCCTCAAAACCATCAAGTTCATCAAAAACAAGGAAAGTCTTTGAAACTGTCACAACCAGGAGGAGCCTAAGGAGACACAACTGAATGTAATGTGGGATCCTGGATGGGATCCTGGAACAGAAAATGGCTGCTAGGGAGAAACTGAGGAAATCTAAATGAAGTATGGACTTTTCTTTTTTCTTTTTTTTTTTTGAGACGGAGTCTTGCTCTGTTGCCCAGGCTGCAGTGCAATGGCACAATCTCAGCTCACTGCCACCTCCACCTCCCAGGTTCAGGTGATTCTCCTGCCTCAGCCTCCTGAGTAGCTGGGATTATAGGCACGCGCCACCACACCCTGCCAATTTTTATATTTTTAATAGAGGGGGGTTTCACCATGTTGGTCAGGCTGGTCTCCAACTCCTGACCTCGTGATCTGCCTGCCTAGGCCTCCCAAAGTGCTGGGATTACTGATGTGAGCCACCACGCCCAGCCTGGACTTTTCAGTTAATAATAACAATATTAGCTCATTTGTTTGACATATGTACCATAACCCTAATATAAGATGTTTTGGTTTTGGTTTGGGTGTTTTTTTACAGACAGGGCCTTGCTCTGTCACCCAGGCTGGAATACAGCGGCACAATCATTGCTCACTGAAGCCCCAAACTCCTGGGCTCAAGTAATCCTCCCATGTCAGCCTCCTGCGTACCTAGGACTACTGGTATGCCACGACACCCAGCTAATTGTTTTTATTTTTATTTTTGTAGAAACAGGGCCTTATTCTGTTGCCCAGGCTGGTCTCAAACTCCTGGCCTTAAGTGATCCTTCTACTTAGGCCTCCCAAAATGCTGAGATTACAGGTGTAAGCCACCTCACCTGGCCTATAAAATGTTAATAATAGGAGGCTCTGGGTGAGGGGTATGCAGGCACTCTCTGTACTAATATTTGAAATAATTCTTACATCTAAAAGTGTCCTAAAAAAAAAGTCTTACTTAAAAAAAAAAAAAAAATCAGGTAAGAGTCAGCCCAGGACTGGTGCAGTCTCCATGGTAACATCAATGTTTCAGGTTCCTTCCAGCCTCATGTTGCTTCATCCTTATCATGTGTCTTCATCCTCAAGGTCACTTCTTGACCCAAGATGGCTGCTGAAGCTCCAGCCATCATAATGCCTGAGTCTCACGTAGGAAGAAAGAAGAAAGAAGGGCAAATGGGCTTTCCTCCCAGCTGCATCAGCCCCCTCTAGGGGTAGTCCTCAGAAGTCTCTCACTGAATAACTTCCACTCGCTGGCCACCAGTAGCTGTAAGAGAGGCTGGGAATAGTCTTATTTAGCTGGATTTATCACCAACAGGAATAAAGTCAGGGTCTGATCAACAAAAAACAGGGAAAGAAGGGAAATATATAGGCAACCAGCAGTCTATCAGGTGCTATTACAATTCCATTTTAAAGATGAGCAAAACTGAGGAATCGAGAGGTTGAGTGATTTGCCTATAGTCTGAAGACGAGGCCAGGAGAAAGACAGATTTGAAGTCGGAAATCACGAGTCTTAAGCTTGCAGCCCTAATGATATTAAGCCATGCTGCCATATCATTAGTGAAACAATATTAATTAGTTAATGATATGGATGATGTTGCTTTGCCAAACCTGAATTGCCACCAGCAGTGTGAATGTAGGACGCTCGATTGGGATGCCATTTTGTTTGAGTTTGCCACACACTTCCACCCAACTCTGCATGCCGATGATGGCTTTGTTCCCTCACTGTTCGGCGCCCTTTCACCCATGGCGAAATTCCTCCCACCCTGTGCTGCTGCATCACTGGGCTTCACTTAGCAGGAATTCGTCCTCACACATCAAAGCCATCTCCACCTTTTTCTCATCCGGTTACAATGATAAAGTGTAGTGGGCAAGATCACAGGCTCGCTCTTGACATTGATGCAAGTTACTTAACCTCTCTGTGCCTTGACTGCCTGATCTGTGAAATGGAGATGCTGATGGTATCTATCTCACAGGGTTGTTGTGAGGGTTAAATAAAATTTTAAAAATAGATTTAAAAAATGCCAAGCATAGTGCCTGGGCTGTAGTTAGTTCTCAACAAATGTTCTTATTTACTGCCAGTATGATCCCCAGTCCAAACGCAAGCTCAGGTGGGACTTACCTGTGATTATGCAGACGATTCACATGTTTGAGTTAAGTCTTTAGGATTATCATCAAAATGAAAGCAAACAGTTTAAAAATTCCTTTGGAAAACTCATTAGCCACTACCCCCCATTTTATCCCCAAAGACCAACTTGAATTTAGAGCAAAAAAGCACCAATTTTTTTAGATCTGGCTCAGACTCTAGTTCTGCCATGAACTTGTCTTGTGACCCTGCACAAGCCTCTGTCCCTGTCTTGGGCCATTAATACTGTTGCCAAGGCCAAATGTGACAATTGGTTAGGAAAGAAATTTGTGATCTGCCACGTGCCTGGGGCCCCTGTTCATGTGGGGTAAACAAATCCCGGTGATAGTCAGAAACAAGCTTCCTAACCCAGGAATTTTTCCTCCAAGAGCTGGGATTTGCAGGGCCCAGCTCTCTTGGGTCTGTCCTAAACCTATTGTGTGGCTTTCAGTAAAGTCCCTCCTCTCTCTGGTCCTTAGCATCTCCATCTGCTTACTGAGGTGCCCCCCGGTTCCATACCACACAGAGAAGTTAGGGTCTCACTAGGCTGAAATCACCGTCTCAGCTGGGCTGAGGTCCTTTGTGAGGCTCAGGGTCTACTCTGAGCTCCTTTGGTTGTCAGCACAGCTCAGCTCCTTGTGGTTGCTGATCCGAGGTGCACGTTTCCTTGCCAGCTAGGAGCTGGGGCGCCACTTCAGTTCCTAGAAGTCACCTCAGGTCCTAGCCATCCTTCGTGTCCCTACTTCCCCCACATCCCACACCCATTACATCTCCCGTTGGCTCCACATTTGGGGTAGATCCAGAATCCCACACCCCTCAGCCCCCACCGCCTCCACCCCAGACCAGCTCCTTCATCTCCTGCCAGGACTATTACAGTAGTCCCTGCAGCTCTGCAGCCCACTCTCCACTTGGCAGCTGGAGATGGGGGAAGGTGTTAAAATGCAAGCCTGATCCTGTCCCACCTCTGCTCAGAATCCTCCCATGGGTTCGCAGAGTAAAAACCAATGTCCTAGGCCAGGTGCAGTGGCTCATGCCTGTAATCCCAATACTTTAGGAAGCTGAGGTGGGCAGATCACCTGAGATCAGGAGTTTGAGACTAGCCTGGCCAACATGGCAAAACCTCTTCTCTACAAAAATATAAAAACAGGCATTGGGGCCTGTAGTCCCGGCTACTTGGGAGGCTGAGGCAGGAGAATTGCTTGAATCCAGGAGGCAGAGGTTGCAGTGAGCCAAGATTTTGCCACTGCACTCCACCCTGGGTGACAGAGTGAGACTGTGTTAAAAAGAAAAAAAAAACATCCTTGCCATGACGTATGCAGCCCCATGCCACCCAGCCTTATTCCACACCGAATCCACCTCCTGGCCCTCTCCTCTCACACCTCCACTCCCTCCTCGATGGCCTCCATGCTATTCCTCAAACACTCCAGCCGCACACTGCCTCTGTTCCCTCAACCTTGAACGCTCTTCCCTTACCTCCTTCCTTACCTCCCTACCTCCTTCCGACCTCTCCTGAAATACCATCTAGTCGGTGCAGCCTGCTCTGACCACCCTGTTTAAAAGCATGATCTCTGCTTCTAATAAAGTTAAACATACACTTACCATGAGGCCCAACAATTCCATTCCGTGGTAGTTACCCAAGAGAAATGAAAATATGCATCCACACAGAGTTGTTCACAAACGTTTATAGTAGCTTATTTGTAATAGCCAAGAAATGGGAACAACCTGTATGTCCATCAACAAGTTGAATAAATAAACAAAATACAGTGCATTCACACTGTGGAATGCTACTCATCAGTAAAAAGGAACAAGCTTACAGATACACTCAGCAACATGGGTGAATCTCAACCAAGTCCATGATGCTGAGGGAGAGAAGCCAGATTCCATTTGCAGGAACTCTGGAAAAGATAAAGCTGATCTATGGTGAAAGAAAACTGATCTGTAGTTTCTTTGGGTGAGAGCGGGTGGGAGTCAGGGGTTACTGCCAGGGGGCACAGAGAAACATGGTGGGAAGATACAGGAATTCTAGCACTTGTTTGTAGCAGCATACAACTGTCAAAATGCATCCAACTGTATATCTAAAATGGGTCAGTTTTATTGCCTATCAATTAAACCTCAATAAAAAAAGGAAAAAAACTATCGTTGTCTGTCCTTCCCTGCCTCATTTTCCTCCTTAGCACTTTCACTCCCAGGCAAGTATTGTCTGTGTCCCCTCTGGAATGTTAGCTCCTCAAGGGCAGGGATTTTTATCTGTTTTGTTTTCTGTCATATCTTCAGTTCCTAGACGAGTGTTTGGCACACAGTAGGTGCTCAGTGGATATTGATGAATGAAGAAATGAATTCAGTTTCTGCAGGCTGATTCACTGACAGGGATGGCTGTTTTGGAGTGTCCATACGCCCACCTGGAGGCTGCAGAACAAAGGCGAGATGGGAGGGCCTGTGAGACTGTGGGCAGCTGCCTCATTCCATCCGGGGCTGTGTCATTGCTCAGGCATCTGGCAACACCATCCCCGCGGCAGTGTCATACCCACCACCAGCCTTGGGTGGCTGGCCCAGCCCAGAACCTGATGAGCATTGGCCGGGATTTCCTTTGGGTGCTGTCTGCGGGTGGAAACCCAAATATGACCAAAGAGGGTGGAGCTACAAAGCCAAGCTGGGCAGAGCCCAGAATGTGACATGAAGTTGCCCAGGGGCAGTGGCTGGCTGGGCCGCAGGCCTGCTTGTCTGTCTCCAGTTCAGGTGACTTGTCTACTTTCTTTCACTTTACTTTAAATGTATTTTTATTTTTTCTGCACAGCTAACACATTCACATGATTCAAAATTCAAAACGTATGCAAAGTAAATAGTGAGTCTGCCTCCGACCCTTGACCCCAACCCCCGGGCCCGGCTCCCCTCCCCAGGGACAGCCAGTGTGCAGGGTTCCCAGGATAATTCTCCAGGGAGGTTCTGTGCCGGTACAAGCGTACATGGAACTGTGTTTCTGCTTCCACAAGCAGTAGCACCCTGTGGGTGTCATTCCACAATTTGCTTTGTTCACTGATCTGTGCATCTTGTGATTCCACATCAGATGTGTGCAGGACGTCTTTTTTTGAAGGCTACATAGTATTCCCTTGCATATCTGGGCCTGAGTCTCTCAAATCATTTCCAATTATTTGTGGTGTAAATAATGGTGTAATAAATAACTTTATATTGAAGTATTTACTTACCCACATTTAATTGGTGAGAGAATAACATGCCAAACATTTTTGTAGCCTCATTACCCAGGAGAACTTGGAAGCTTTGGCCCCGCTGAGATCCTGGGTAATGACAGTAGGCTGGGGCAGAGCCTCTCCATCCACCTCCATCCTACCCGATTCACCAACCGGAACACACCTACCCAGGGATACAAAGTATGCCTCTGGGGTTTGAGCCCCAGAGCGGTGAGTGCCAGGGCCTCTGCCCTCCCTGGCTGTAACCTCGGACACGTGGCTTCCCCTTTCTGAGGCTACACTGGAGGAAATGGGAACCGTGCCCACTTCATCATGACGCCCCCTCCCAGGAACGAGCTCCCCTAGAGCAGCTGGCACTGGACTGGACACACAGTTGCTGCTTGGGGATTGATAGATGTTCATTAGCTGATATATATATATATATATATACACACACACATTTAAACCATTGGAATAATAATGTGTGTGTATATATATATATAGGTTTTAATGTGTAAATATTGACAACAAATTACTTTTTTTCCTTTATTGAGATGGAGTCTTGCTCTGTCACCCAGGCTGGAGTGCAATGGCATGATCTCTGCTCACTGCAACCTCAGCTCCCAGGCTCAAGCAATTCTCCTGCCTCAGCCTCCTGAGTAGCTGGGATTACAGGCACCTGCCACCACTCCTGGCTAATTTTTGTATTTTTAGTAGAGATGGGGTTTCACCATATTGGCTAGACTGGTCTTGAACTCCTGACCTCAGGTGATCCGCCCACCTCAGCCTTCCAAAGTGCTAGGATTACAGGCATGAGTCACTGCATCCAGTCTAGAAATTCCGTTTTTTAAAACCTGTGCAATGTATACAATGCTAGTCCTGATAGTGCCCCAGTGCCCAGGATTAAGGGATTTGTCCTATTAGCAGGCACTGAGGTGGGGGTGGCCCTGCAATCCACCCAGTGCAGAAGTAGCAAAGGTGGGATTTGAACCCAGGCCACCTGTCTCCAGGTGTTCATAATCATCACACCTTACCAGAGACCTGGGGCACCAGTGGTTAACAGAGGGCACTATTTGATAGTGAGACCACACACACACACACACACACACACACACACACACGTTCGTGCACATGGTGACAGGACAGGGCTGGGCAAGACTTGGGCTTCAATCATTAACTGCAATAACCTCAGTGAGGCAGCTGTCATCTCTAAGCCTCAGTGTCCCCACCGGTAAAGTAGCTACTGAGCAGGAGTGAAATTCGAAACAAACCAAGCAAAAGATTTACAATCTGCAAAGGCTGCAGGCCTGTAGAGGATTAAGGGATTTATCCCTCGGTGGACACTGAGGGAGGAGGGATGATAGGTGGGGAGGGAGGTCTGGGACATCCAGGAGGCCCTGTTGCCCTTAAGAACCTTCCAGGACTGCCTGGCCCAGCTGTCGGGTGGCCTTGATCCCAGCCCAGCGCCGGGCTGCCAGGCTCCAGACAGAGCCCCGTTGCTCCAGATAGGCGCCCCAGGAGGGTAGGGGCCCAAAGTAGGGCCTGAGCTAGGCTATTTTCAAGTGCCAGAAGGCCAAAGAGAAGGTTCCACCTCCCTTCTTCCCCCACAGGCCCTGCCCCTCACAACCTGGAGTATTCCTGTCCTGTCCCAGAACCTCTCTAGAGACCACAAATGCCTCACAGCTCAACTGGAGAAACCAAGGAACAGAAAGATCACACAGCTAGAACTTGAACCCAGACCTCCTAATTTCCAGGAGCTAGTTCTTTCCAGCATTCACTCATTTGTTTTCGCTCATTCCTTTACTCATAAATGTTTATGGAATGCCTACTCTTTCCCTGAGGCTGAGGACACAGCCCAGAGCAAGACCAAGTCCCTGCCTGCCCAGCTGCACTCTAGTGAGAGATCTGGAAGAGAAACAGACAATGTGGCATCTGGTTAATATAAGCCAGGAGGTGATATGTGCTAGGAAGGGAAATTAACCAAGCCAGGGAAGTGGAGACTGTAGGATGCTGACTGCTTAGCTAGAGGAGCAGGGGTTTGTGGTAGGTGGGTAGGGAAGGCTCCTCTGAAGAGGTGACGTGTAGGCAGAGACGGAAAAGATGTGACAGAACGAGTTGTGAGAAAATCTTGAGTAGGATCCATACTAGCAAAGGCAATGTCAAGTGCAAAGACCCTGAGGTAGGAATGTGTCTGGGGTGTTCCTAGAACAGGAAGGAGGAAGCATGGCTGCAGGAGAGTAGGTAAAGGGGAGACTGGAGGAGTAGCAGGGTCCCAGATCATGACGGCCTTGTGGAGCAGTTAAGCCTTTGCATTTTATTTCAGGCTGCCTGGCAAGACAGACCCTCACATTGTTCAAAGGCTCCCATAGCCCCACACCATCTGGCCCTGGTGCTTCAGGCCCACCCCCACACACCTTCTCTCCGTTCCTGGAATCAACTCCTCCCACCACAGGGCCTTCGCACACGCCCTCCCTCTAGAATCGTTTTCCACTTCTATCTTTCTTCTTCTGATTGTCTCCTATCCTTCACATCTCAGCTTAAGTATCTTTGGCTTCCCAGATCAACCTGGCCAGGTAAGCAATCTCTCCTTCCAGAATCTACTCTCAATGGTCATAAAATTATTAGGATGATCAGTTAACGTCTGTCCACAACCTAGGCTGTGAGCTTCCTAAGGGCAGGTGTTTTGGTCCATTTTGTTCACTGCAGTATCCTCAGGATGGGACTAGCAGTTGGTACACAGGACGCCTCAATAAATGTGTGCTGCATCTGTAAACAGATGAGTAGCACAAATACTTTATAAAAAATCATTTCATTTCATCCAATTTTATCCAATTTACAGAAGGTCAGAGAATGAGGCAACTTGACTAAGATCAGACAGCAAGGACGGAAGAGCCAGGACTGGAACCCAGACTTTTTTTATTCCAAAACTGAGAACTTTCCCCAGTTCTTTACCTAGCACACATAGGTAGGTTGTTTGAAAATCAGCTACAATAATTCCTCCATATCTGCACTCATGCCCTGTGTAATGTGACTAAGAGATGGGGACTATTTCTCCATCCTTTGAATCTGGCTGGCATGTCACTTTGACTATTAGGACATTTGTAATCTTGACACAAGTAGACACTCAAACTGCACTGGGCATTGGAGCTTATCTTTTCTTGCTGAACGTGGAACCCTGAGATCACCATAAGAATGAGCCCAGCTTGGATAATGAGGTGAGGAGATCGAGACCATCTTGGCCAACATGGTGAAACCCTATCTCTACTAAAATACAAAAAAATTAGCTGGGTGTGGTGGTGCACGCCTGTAGTCCCAGCTACTCGGGAAGCTGAAGCAGCAGAATTGCTTGAACCCAGGAGGTGGAGATTGCAGTGAGCCGAGATCACGCCACTGCCCTACATCCTGGGCCATGGTGCAAGACTCCATCTCAAAAAAAAAAAAAAAAAAAGAGAGAGAGAGAGAATGAATCCAAGCTAGCCTCATCAAGGTGAATGAGGTATCCCAGCAAACAGCCTACCAACTGCTAGGCATTGTGAGTGAAGCTGTCCCAGACCCCTCACCCTCAGCTGACTGCAGCAAGGCAAACGAACCCAGGCAAAACCAGAACTGCCCAACTAAGCCCAAGCCAGACTGCCAATTCACACAGGCTAATAAGCTGTTTTAGGCCTCTGGGCTTAGAGTGGCTTGTTACCCAGTAAAGCCTCACTGATCCACATACCTGGTGGACACACCCTCTGCAGGCGACACACTCTCAAGAGTACACAGATGTGCCTTCATAAATGGCCTCCATAGAAAGTCCATCACCCCCACACAGACACCCGCACAGGCCACACACACACACACACAGCCATCACCCACCCCCAAACACCCCTTTATTTAGACCACTTTCCTGGCTGCTTGCATGTCAATGCCAATGCCCATTTGGGAATGGGTGAGTCAATACTGCCCAAGCTCTATGTCCCTGGCATTGTCCAGCCCAGGGCTGGGCATGGAAAAGGCACCCAGTATATTTTTGTTGAATGAATGGATGAATAAGCCAAGGGCATAGAATGAGCCAGAGGTTAGCACAAGTGGGCAGACAGGAGAGGACCAGGCAGCTGCAGGAGCGGGTGGGGACTGGAGCTGGGCACCTGGATGCGAGAGACAGTGCTGTGTGGGGTTAAGAACTCAACTGCATGGGTTCAAATACTGCCTCTGAAGCTTACTAGCTGTGTGACTGTGGCCTTGGACTCTCTTGGCCTTAGTTTCCCCATCTATGAAATTGTGATAAAAATATGACCTCCTTCAGTGGGTCTTTGGGAGGATTTGATGGGATAATACACGGAACTTCTCACAGCCCTTGGAACATGATAATAGCCGATTACTACCCTTGACCACCGAGACCCTCGTCCTCCAATGGTACTTCCTCTGGGAAGCCCACTCCCTAACTCCCCTTGCTCACCTGCCATCTACAGCCTCCACTCTATCCCACAGTTCTTGTGAGCCCCTCAAGGGATGGGGAGATCATTGCTAAGCACCCAGCACCCACAACACAGCCCCAGACGACATGGTTAAGAAGTGATTGTAGAATGACAAAATGATCATCATTTTACAAGTATGTAAATCTGGGCTCCCTGAGGTCCTGAGATTCCCAGAGGTGCTGGGGTGTTCCCAGGATAACGCAGAGGCTGTGGGGTGGAGCTTCAGTTTTCATCCCTCTTGGAAACCCACATGGGCAGGGATATTTCCTATCTGGCTATCTTCCCACTCGGTGCCCAGCACAGCTCTGGCATATTAGTGGATGCTCACAAATGCTTATCTTACAGATTGCATTTGAGATTCTATCTTTAAAATTGGCTCCATTTTTTTTAAATGGACAGCGATGCTTGTTTAAAAGCACTTGAAGGGTTTCAGGATGTGTAATGTTAACTATGGGGAGATTGAGCGTGTGAAAGAATTAAGAGAATTAAGGATAGGTTAAGAGGAAACTGAGTAAATAAAAAAAAAAAGCAAAGCAGGTAGTAACCCCAGGAAGAATAAAGAGTCATATAAGAAAGGAAATGTAACCAAAATATGTGACTTGGCTTGGCAGGAAACAGTATTTGTACAGTCAAAATATAAATAACACTAAAATCCACTTAACAAAAACTTGTGACAAATGCCGATTGAAAGGGGGGAACCAAAATCGGAATATTTCTTGATAATAATAATTATGAGAAGAAACAGTTTGACCACTCACTGGGAGATGTTCATTATTCTAAGCCTTTTATATCTTGAATCCTTATAACAATCCAATAACCTAAGCACTATTCTTATTACTCTCATTTTACAAATGAGAAAACTGAGGCCTGAGGAGGTTAAGTTACTTCCCCAAGGTCATACAGCCAGAAAAGGGAAGGGCTGGGAAGGCAGGCAGCCAGGCAGCAGAGGCCACACTATGAAAACATCAGACCAGAAAGTCAGTCTATATCTGCTTAAAATTGGCCAGGCATGTGGCTCACGCTTATAATCCCAGCACTGTGGGAGGCCGAGATGGGCAGATCACTTGAGGTCAGGAATTCAAGACCAGCCTGGCTAACATAATGAAACTCTGTCTCTACAAAAAATATAAAAATTAGCCAGGCATGGTGGCGCACACCTGTAGTCCCAGCTACTCAAGTGGCTGAGGCAGGAGAATCGCTTGAACCTGGGAGGCAGAGGTTACAGTGAGCCAAGATCACGCCACAGCACTCCAGCCTGGCAGACAGAGCGAGACTCTGTCTCAAAAAAAAAAAAAAAAAATATATATATATATATATATGCCTAAAATTAATCAAGAGAACAGCAGGAAAAGCAAGTTATTTAAAAATATGGAGGTAAGTACCAGAAGAAAAAATTTAAGAAGTTGAAAGTGGTTGCTTTTGGGGAGCAGTGCTGATGTAGAGAAGCACGGAAAGGGATGTTGCTTAGTAGTGTTAATATATATGGATATAAAAATATGTTTATGGTGGGCAGACAGGAATTGGCAGGAGCCATGCAAGGAGACTTTCTGAGGTGACAACATGCTTGATACCCTGATTGGGGTACAGTATGCATTTGTCTAAACTTAGCAAACAGTACCTTTAAGACCTGTGCATTTCAATCCATGTAAATTTAACCTCCAGAGGAACAAACCATAAACAAATATTTAACTCTATCTAACGGCATGCATACTAAAGTGACTTTAATGGAAGTGTACTGATAATTGCAACTTACTTTGAAATGCTTTATAAAAAAGTAAGTTGTATTAATGGATGGACAGATGGGTAGATTCCTGATAGAGCAAATATGGTGAAATGTTAGTAAGTGGGTATATGAATATTCACTGTATAAATTCTTTCAACTCTATGTTTGAAATTTTTCTTAATAAAATATTTGAAGAAATATATGAGTGAATTATCTGAAAAATATTACCTTTTTAAAATTTTTTAAATTGTTTATACTTTAAGTTCTGGAACACATGTGCAGAACGTGCAGGTTTGTTACACAGGTATACACGTGCCATGGTGGTTTGCTACACCCATCAACCAATATTAACTTTTTAAAAATCTGGATGGAGTGTTCAGTCTTTTTTTTTTTTTGAGATAGAGTCTTGAGTCTTGCTCTGTCACCCAGGCTAGAGTGCAGTGGCATAATTTTGGCTCACTGCAACCTCCACTTCCCGGATTCAAGCGATTCTTATGCCTCAGCCTCCCAAGTAGCTGGAATTATAGGTATCCACCACCAAGCCCAGCTAATTTTTATATTTTTAGTAGAAAGGGAGTTTCACCACGTTGTCCAGGTTGGTCTTGAACTCCTGGCATAAAGTGATCCATCCACCTTGGCCTCCCAAAGTGCTGGGATTACAGGTGTGAGCCACAGCTCCTGGCCAGGTGTTCAGCCCACCTGGATAGACCAGCCTGGATGGACCGGCACACCTCTAAGCTCTCCTACATGCACATCTACCTGGCAGCCAGCTGCAGCCATGCTCTCATCTGTATCCCCACCCAACCCTGGGGTCCTAGAATCAAGAACCCATAGCTGAATTCCTCAGCCCTTCCCGGCTCCCCTGTACACAGGATATCAGGCAAGATATGGAGGTCCCCTTGAATGTTTTGGTAGCAGGAACATAACTATGTCACCAAGGACAGGAACAGGCCTCTGCAGCTACACTCCATCCTCTGCCAAAAGAGTAAACTGAGGTCTGTGGGGGGGCTGCCTTTCCCAGGGCCCATCCCACCTTCATGATAGACATGAGCAGCCAGTTTGCCTGGCTCCCAAATCCACGTGTATATAATTAGGTGGTGGGAAATGGATCAGGGAGCAGATCTCATCTCTGCCTAATTAGGGGCTAGGCAGCTGGGGCCAAGCTGACCTGGGGGAGCTGCTTTGGAGGCTGGGTAGCCCCAGGAGACAGGGCAGCAGCTGCAGGCCCTTGAAGGGCTCACACTCCAACTGGAGGCAGAACAATAGAGGAGCTGTTTCCACAGATCCTGAGGCTACAGAGTAGGGGGAGGAAGGAGTACAAAACCCCCCTGCCCTGCTCCCTCGACAGATGCCTGCAGGAAAGCCTGGGAGGCTCCAGAATCCTGGAACAGGGGAGCCCTCCCAAGACCAAGCCATATCAAGACCAAATCAAGGCTCAGTCTGGCACCTTCCCCATTTCCAAGAATCTCTCCCTGCTTTCTCCCCAACAGACTCTCCCAGTGGATTTATGGAAAGACATTTTTTTTTCAGCTCCTGGAAACAGCTCTGGTTTTAGGGCAGAAGTCCCTGAGTATACTTGCTTTACATTCTAACACTATTTACGTGCTGAATTTTTAGTTGCCCGTTCTCTTCTCCAGACTAGGGCAGGGGCCATGTCTGTCATATCCACTGCTGGTCACCCAGTAGATGCTCAGTAATAAAGTGACCAGAAGAAAAGCCTGCCAAGATGAGGAAGAGTGAAGAGGTATGTGTTGGAGAACCAGGAATTCAGACTGTGATACGTCTGGCAGGCAAGAGTGTGACCCCAGACTGACCTGCAGACCTGCTATGTGACAGCTTGTAGGTCACTATCCTTCTCTGAGCTCAGCATCTTACTCTGACAATATATCCACCCTAAGGATTCAAGCACTGAACCCTCCTTCAGGAACAAGGTGTCACCCACCAGTTCTATAAGCTGAACCTCAAATTTCTTCACATGCAAAATGCAGCCAGCGCATCCACTTTCTTAGATTGCTCAGGAGTTGCCAGGTCACAGCAAAGGGCAATGATTAGCCCTGAATTCTAGCAAGGTTGCCCAGGAAGTCTTTGACACCTCAAAGGGCACCACCTCTGCAGAACCTGGCTGGATTCTCTCTCCTGACACCATCATTCCTTTAGCATGGGGACCCTGGAGGCCCAGCTCCTGCATTGTCAAAACTGCTGGGCACCATGGGGGGATTGTGGGTAAGTCACCACCCTCCTCATGCTCCAGTCTCATGAGCTGGAACACCATTCTCTTCTAGAACCCAATTCCCCCTACTTTCCCCAAACCACCGAGGTCCATCCCAGGCCCCTGGGGGCTAGTTGTAGACAGGGAGACTGACAGACAGAGGGACGGACAGACAGCTGGGCTGACCTGGATATTTGTCAATAGCCCAACGGAAATCTCCTCTTTATGCTTAAAATAAAACCTACATCAAACCTGTCACCAGGGCCCCCATTAGAGCTTCCTGTTTCTGAGTGCTGAAGCCAAGGCAGCCTGTGAAAGGAAGCGCCACCCACCCCCTCCCCACTCCCACCATGGGGCACCAGAGAGGCCACCCCCCACTTTACCCTTCATAAGCCCAGCCCTAGCCACTCCACCAGCCAAGGTGGGGTCTCCCAGTAGGTAACTGATGTGGAGGGAGACTGGAAGGAGCTGAGGCCTCGAAGCCCAGTGTCAGCCCCTTTCTTCCCCTTTCCCCAGGTATTGGATATAGCATGAAGGGCCCAGAATGCACCAGTGCCCCAACCCAAGGAGGGCTGTGCTGCCTAACTCTCCCAATGAGGCCCAGAGGGAGACTGGCTTGTCCAGATCACCAGGCAAGGCCACTCATTTTGTGCCATCAAGCCCAAGTTCCTCATCCTCCATTAACTCCCACTTCCCATCCTCACTCTATGGTCTGTGTGACCTCAAGTTCAGGGTTTGCCGTCTCCGAGCTTCCTGCCCCCTTGGGAACTGGGCAAAGGTGGGGGGAGGATGGAACACTCAAGGCTGGGGAGAGTCTATGCAACCCATCAGTATTTCCCCTGCAGGCTCCCTTCCCGGTGCAGGGGAAAGACCCCATTCCTACTCCCAGATCTATCCCAACTCACTGGTGGCTGGACCTATTTCTTCCTCAATGAAGCAGGCCTGCCAGCCTTCCAGGAGAGTTATGAGAACCCACCTGGAGGACATGTCTCTGGCCAGACCGGCCGCTATCGTCATGCCCCACCACCATGCCCTTGGGGTAAACAATTACTGTTTTGATGGCCCCACCCCAAGACTTCTCTCACCCCTTCTCTTGTGAACACAGAAGAGTCTGAAGGCCCAGCCCTTGAGAAACAAGCATTTGTGTTTATTAACCAAGGGGAGGTAAGTCAAAGCAGTGCAGATTCCTAACCAGCCCCCAACATTGTCTACCCACCTAGGCCAGCTGCCAAGGACTAGGAAGAGTAGTGGATAGGCTCCTCCCCACTGCCACGACCCCAGGGTGAGTTCTGCTGGGTAAGGAAGAGGACGTCAGCAAAGGGCAGAGGCTAAGGAAGGAAGGAAGGATACAGAGCCACTGGCGAGACAGGATGGAGGCGATCCCTTGGCCCTCACTCTCAGTGGGGAAGGCAAAGCACCCCAAATACAGCCCCACAAGAGGAACTAATCAGGAATAACATGTCAAAAACCTTGTATTGGGGTGGAAGGAGGGGTTCTCGGCTGTCCAAAGAGCAAAACCCTTCAGGGTCAGTCCTTGCCCAAGAATGCTGGTCCAGCCTCTAAGCCTTTGCCTCCATACCAAGTTCACCCCAGGGTGGAGCCTCTGACATGCAGATCCGGAGAATGGATGCAAGAGAGGTCCAGGGGCCACTTGCCTCTGTAAGATCTGTCCTGTGGCGAATTCCAGGTCCAGCGGCAGCCTAGCCTTCAGCTGCGGGGCTCTCCCGTGCCTGCCTTAACCCATACAGCCACTTGATCACGCGGGCATTGCGCTCCACCACCGACACACCGTAGGGGACGCGCTCCCGGGCCCGCTCCTCAACAGTAACCGAGCTGCGGCGGGAGCAGCCCCCTTCAGAGCTGCCCGGCCCAGCACTGGGCCCGGCCAAGGACACGATGTCGGAGCTGGCCCGTGCCAGGTGGGCCACACCCAACCCTCTTGCCTCCTCCGGGTCCAGGCCGCAGAAGTTAAAAAAGCGCTCCAGGTCAGCGGCTGCCCTAGAAAAGCGCTCGCTTAAGTCCGACTTAGAGCGTTGCAAACCCGGTGGCCGGGCTGGGCTGGAGGCGGCGGCAGGACCCGGTGACGGGCAGGGCTGGGCAGGTGACGCAGGCAGAGGGCGGACGTCCACTCGGCGGACCGCAGAGGTACTGGGTGGCGGTCGTGGGGGGGTGGCTGGGGGAGGCTGGCCGGCTCCCTCTGCCCGTCCAGGAGTGCGGCTGGCCTCAGCAGGGGACACGGGACTATCACACAAGTTGATGAGGCTGCTGAGGATGTCCAGGTCCAGCTGGGGCCGTCGGCAGGGGCCAGGCAGGGCTCGGCGGCTGGGTGTGAGCACTGTGCGGCGAGTCTCAGGACCAAAGAGTGGCTGTTTGGACAGCAGGGGCTGCACAGGTTCCTGACGGGTGTTGGCCACATGCAGGCTCTTGACGTACTTGGCCTTGTCGGCCTCCAGGCGCTCCACAGCACTCGGTTTCCGGACTCCACCATCTGCCGGCCTCCGGAGCAGGTAGCCGGGGACCTTGGTCCGCAGGCGGCAAGGTAGGGCAGGGGCGGCCGGGGCTCCAGGGCTCAGCATGTCCACAGGCATGGCTGCTGCATATCCCAAGGGATTTGGTCTGAGGAGACTGGAGAAATGAGGAGCCAGAGATCCAGGCAGAATGGAGGCAGCTGGACCCCGGCAACTGCTGCAGTGAAGGAGAGAAAAAGAAGCTGAATGCGCTCAGACAAAGAGGCTCAGCCACGGCTGAGAGAGGGTAAGACGCCTTCCCAGTTATACGGTAGAGACCTCGCCCCTTCTTCATAATGAGCCAATCAGCAGGCACAAAGCAACAGCTGCTGAGCCTGAGGCCCCACCCACACCCCCTCCCTTCAGCTCCGGGGGAACCAGGCCCAGCTGAGGAAGAGAGTAGAAAAAAGGTGCTAGGGAAGAAAGACCTAGGCAACCTGAGCAGAAAAGACAGCGCAAGACCACGCGCTAACAGGAGCAAGGGAGGCTCCAGGCTCTATGCTATGCACCAGTCAACTCAACCTCAGTGTCCTCTCAACAGCCCTTTTTTGGGTGGAGAAACTAAAGCCCAGAGAGGTAACCAACCTGCTTAATAACCCAGCGAGTAGGTGTCTCTGCCTCTTACCACCAAGAAGGAAGGTGCTGGCACAGGGATGTTAGGGTTAAATGACCAAGAAAAAGGGCTCCAGCCCCACGCCCTACCTCGACTGCCCACAGGGAGCCTGGTACCACTTCCACCCTTCACCCATCCAGGCAGGAAGCTACCCTGTGCCATCCACCCGCCTGAACATGCCAGGCCCCAGGCAAAGGGCAGAGCTTATAGGGAAGAGCAATGAAAATCTCCACCCCCGCCCCAGTGGAGTCCAGACATCCCTCAGCTTCCAATATGGAACTGGATGGCCCACGGTGATCCACAAATGGCTGTCATGTGGAAACAGCACCGAGCTATGCTGCACTGAGAGAAGCTGGGAATGTCCAAAATCACACAGCCCTGCATGGAGGCATCCAGCAGACTCTCAATCTGCCTGCAGCCATGGAATGGGCACTCATAGGGAGGAGGGCACACACCTGGATGCACAAGTGTCTACATGGGCACCCAAGTATCAGGGCCTGATGCCCCAGGCATCAAGCCAACCCTGACCCTGTTTCCAAGTAAAGTCAAGCCCACAGTCATCCCACAGGCCCCTTGGAGGTGGGGCAGAAGAAAACCTATATACCAAGTCCCGAATATTCTCATCTGTAAAATAGGGGGGGGGGGGGGGGAGGGGGGGGGGGGGGTGGAGAGAGAGAGAGAGAGAGAGAGAGAGAGAGAGAGAGTGTGGGGGGGGGTGTAGGTACTTAATCTAGGTGTTCCTCAAGAGGACATGTAGTCCAAACCATCTAGACCTGTGCTGTCCAGTTCAATAGCCACCAGCCCACTAGGGATAAACTAAAGACATCTAGGTATACCCTTCCTGTTGCAGGCATCTGGGTCCAAGGTGGTAGGTGTATTCTAGGAAGCTGGGAATCCAGAAGTACATGAAAACTCTAAATTAATTGTCGACATATTCAATAATAATGATTATTAAAACATGGCATGTACAGCAAACAAAATATGTCTGCAAACCTATATCTGTCCCCTCCTCCTCCATCTGGCCCCCAACCACCAGCTGGAGACCTCTGCAGCAGCGTTGAATTGGGAATAGAACCTTGGGTGCTGCTTCCAAGGTAGAGAGATGGAGTGGATAGGAAAGGAAGGCTCACCCCACCAGGGCCGACCCCCAGGAGACCGCAGGTGGGAAGGGCCTGACAGGAAGGGAGCACAGTAGAGGCAGCCAGACTCTGCCCCACTCCCAGGCTGCCACCTCCCAAACCAGTCCAACCCGTCTGCAGTGGCAGTTCCCTCGCAGGCACCATCCAGGGAAAGAGGGAGGAAGGAGGTCAGACGGGCGGGGCACGTCCCCGATCGGGCCCCCAGCCCCATGGCCCGATCTGCTGGCCCTGCGGTCCCCTCTGGAGGGACCGGAACAGATGCGAGGGCCAACCCCAAGTTTGGCACTGCGGGCCCGCCGGCCCACCGGCTCACCCACCCGCCTGCTGTGCGCCTTGCGCAAGCAGCTACGCCGCTTTACAGACTCGGTTACCTTATCCGTGAAATGAAGTTAAAAATAGACCTTCCGGAGCCTCCAGGTCACGATAAGGATGGAGAGATTAAGCAGGTCGAGGGCTTTCCTCAGCATCTGGCAAAAAGGCGGCACCACCAACCAGGCTCCTGGTCTTTATGAAGACTTTGACGACCCAAGTCCACAGACCACTCCCACGCAGGGGTCTCTAAGTAAGCCCCACGAGGGTGTGTCCCAGTCCGCACCGCGGACAAAGCAGGCCCAAGACAGAGGCTGATCAGTGAGCTGACCTCAACAGCCCCATGTCAGGAGTGGGCTAACGGAGGTGCAGCGGCTCTTGCCAGGTGAAGCCAGGGTCCCAGTCCCCAAGCGTGACTCAATGTCCCCTCTGGGGCCTCCTCTCATCGCCCAATGCCCCAGCACGGATTAAAATGCATCCCATGAATGCCCCCAACCGCCAGCCCTTCTGGTTTGCATCCCCGGGGCACGCATCCCCACCTCGCCCCCTCCCCACCCACTCCCCGGCGTCAGCCTCGGGAGGCCGCGGGGCAAGGTGCGGGGAACTCAGTGCCAGGCACTGGCTTTTGCTCTCCCTCAATTCGGGGCAAGCTTGAGGACTCCTGGTGGCGGGGGATGGGGGACGGCTAGCGGGGCGCTGTGTGACCCTCGCCACTGGCCGCCCCTGAGTATGAGTTGGCCTGTCTCTCAAATGAGGGAGAGGGCGGCACGATCCGCACAGTCCTCTTGAAGCCAAAAGGTGGATCCCTGCCCAGTTCCCGCCGTCCCGGGGAGGGAGGGCCGCCCACTACCCCGGCTGGGCGCCCCCTACCCCGATCCGCACGTACCTGGCTGCGCCCGCGCGGCTGGCCTGCGCTCCTCCAGCCCAGCCCACCTGGGGCTCAGGCAACCTGAGTTTGCGCAACTTCCGGCGGCTGCGGGCAAGTGAACCCGCCGGCCCACGTATTACCCGAAAGGAGGAAGAAAAGCCAGGCAGGGGCCGGAACCCGAGCCCCGGCGGCTGGCAGCTGGCCTGGCTCAGGAACCGGGTCCGACCCGCTCCAGGACCACCCAGGAAAGCTCTTCCGGGAGCCGAGACCCGCCTACCACACATCTGGCGCGCGGAGTCCTCGTGGCCCTGGCAGGCAAGCGCACCCATCTGAGAGATGGACAAACTGAGCCCCCCTCCCTGACTCAGAACGACCGCCAGGTGCTGTTCACTGTGCTAGGCACAGGAAAGTGATTTTCTTGGTATTGGGTAACCCATTTTAATCTTCCCAACAATCACTTATCAGGTGAGTTCAATTGTTACCCATTTGACTAATGGTAAACTGAGTCTGGGAGAGGCTGAAACACTAGCCCAAAATCACTCAGGGGAGTCCAGCCTGGGCACTTTCCCTCAGACCACGCCTTAACGCCACCACTTCCTAGCTGTGTGTCCCTGACCAGGTTTCGGGACCTCTCTGGCGCTCCATTCTGTCACGTGTAGATTCGGTCCCTCTGGAACAGGCTGGGCCTGGAAGTGCCTTAGAAGCCTCGTGAAAGCAGTTTACATCCTTCACATCCCAAACAACAGCCGTAATAGTAGCAACAATAACTAGAATTTTTGAGTGCCAGGCACCATACTCATTTAAACCCCCCGAGTCTCCTCATTTAATCCCATGAGACTGCAGCCCTGCAGGAAGGAATTCCCAGGAGGGAGGTGAGGCGGTGACTGCCACCTCTTCCAGCCCAAGCCCTATAATTCACTTCAGGTAGGTGCATTTGATAGGCCATTTTCCACGGGAATCCTGAGACCCAGAAAGGAGGGGTCCCCCAGGCCTCAGCCTCAGCCCTCTGCTCTGCACAGGCTGAAGAGGCTCCTGTTCCCTGCCTGTGGGAGCTGGGCCAGGGCTAGGTTGTAGGGCATGAGGAGGCCGGCAGTGATTCACATCAGCTTTCCTTCCCCTGGGCACTGCAGCCTCCTCCAGTCCCTAACTTTACAGGGGAGGGGGCAACAAGTCCATCATCCCCCAAATGGCCTGCAGGGCCCTGCCTAGCCCTCCACTGAGGCAAAAATGGGGGATGGGGAGTGTTCCTTTAGGCACTAATAGTAGTAACAGCAAAACAACAATAATGATTTTCATAATAAAAAAAAAAAGCAAATCTCATCTGAGCACTTTCTTTGTACCAGACGCTCTTCAAAGCACTTTACAAAATGTTAACTCATTTGATCCTCACACCTACCCTGTGAGGTGGCTACCATTATTATATTCATTTTTGGATGAGAAAACTGAGGCTCCAAGAGGTAAGGCCACTTGCTCAAAATTACACAGCTGATAAATGGTAGAGCCAAGATTGGAACCCAGGCTCATATCTGGGGAGGGGAGGTGGAAGAGACAATATTTTCAGTGTTGGGCTTTGGCCCCTCACCAGATGTGCCCTCCAAGAAATTCCTAAATAATCTACTGCCTCCTCAGCTGGACCCCAGAGTTAGAACCCACCTTAGGAAGCACTCCCTGGTTATGGTTCTGAGTCTCGGTTTCCTCTGCTGTAAAATGGGGGCAATCATGGCAATGTTTTCCCAGCAGAAATAAGATCTCATTACTGCCGGGTTTAAACCCTCCTGTGGCTCCCTCACAATAAAATCCAAGCTCCCCACTTGGCCCTCAGGCCTTCCAGGACTTAGTCCTTATCCAGATCTCCCATCTTATCTCCAGCCTTTCCTGCCCTGGCCACAAAGCCCTCCTTGCTATTCCTGAACACAAGGTCTTTGCTGCCTCAGGGCTTTTGCACCAGTTGTTCTCTGCCTGGAACCTCCTCCCTCATCCACTTCAGATCTCACCAAAAAGGGGGTCTCAGCTCTTTCACCCATTTTATTCCTTCCTGAGCATTCATTGCATCCTGTCATTTTAGATACTCTGTTATCTAGGATAGGAAATATAACTTGTTTGCTGTCTCTCCCACTGGACCATGAGGTCCATCACACCCTTCCATATTTTCTTCCTCCAGGGACCAAACAAGAGGAAACACCACTGGACAAGTGGCTGGACTGGACCCAGGACACCTCAAAGGCCAAGGCCAATCATTGAGAGGTATACATTAAATGTATAAAGCTTTTTCTTACATCAATAAGGAAGAAGAAAAAGAAAGAGAAAAAGAGAGGAAGAAAGAAAGGAGAGAAAGTTAAACATATCTGTCAGGAATAACAAAGAAGTGACATTGTGTCCTTCTTAGTACGTGGTATTGGGAGGCTTCCTTTTTCTTTTTTTAGAGATGAGGTCTTACTGTGTTGCTCAGGTTAGCGTGCACTCCATAGCTCACTGCAGCCTCAAACAGATGGGCTCAATCCCCCCATCTCAGCCTCCTGAGTAATTGGGACTGTAGGTACATTACACACCCACCCATAACAACAGTTTGTCTTAATCTTAGTGATCAGCCAATTCCTTGGTTAAGGCACTATCTGCCAAATTTCTCCACTGTGCAGTTATTATTTTTCCTTTATAATTAATAAATATTTTGTGAGAAGAAAAAAGGCCAGGGTCCCTAAGCACCAAGCCTCCTCCCCAAACTCTGACGCTGTTCCTGGCCTCTCTAGACCTGTCCTACTCTTCCTCCCACTTCAGGTCACCCCCATTCAAGCTGGGCTCTGACCACTTCTACCCAAGACCTGTTCTTTCTCCAAAGCCACCATATCCAAACCTCTGCACACACTGGTTGTACTGCCTGCAGTGGCCTTTGCCATTGCATCCCCCTGGCCATATCTGTAAGGTACAGCATGGACTCCAGAACTCATTCAAATCCCAGCTCCACCATGATTAGCTATGCTACCTTGGGTAAGATACTCAACTTCTCCATATCTCAGTTTCCCCAACTGTAATTGGGAGGACTCACAAGAGTGCCTCCCTCTCTGCATGAGGCCCATGAATGACAAATGCCACCAAAGTGTGGGCGATGATAACTATTCAACCAAACAGATCATCCAGTGGCCAGCTCCTGAGGGAGGCCTTCATCAGCCCAGAATGCTGACCCACTATTCTCAGAGGTTACAAATCTAAGAGAAGCACTGGTAATGGTTAAGAATGCAGAGTCACTTGAATAGAGATTTCTCCAAAGATACACAAATGGCCAATAAGCACAATAAAAAACACTCAGCACCGTTAATCATTAGGGAAATGTAATTTAAAACCACAATAAGATACCACATCGCACCCCTGAAGATAGCCATTACCAAAAAAAATACAAACAGAAAATAACAAGTGTTGGTGTGGATGTTATTTTGAGAAATTAGCACTTTGTGCACTGCTGATGGACACATAAAATGGTGCAGTCACTGTGAAAAGCAGCAAAGTTGTTCCTCAAAAAATTAAACCACATTGGGCTGGGCATGGTGGCTCACACCTGTAATCCCAACATTTGGGGAGGCCAAGGTGGGCAGATCACGAGGTCAGGAGTTCAAGACCAGCCTGACCAATACGGTGAAACTCCATCTCTACTAAAAATACAAAAATTAATCGGGCGTGTTGGCATGCATCTGTAGTCCCAGCTACTGGGGAGGCTTAGGCAGGAGAATCACTTGAACCCGGTAGGCAGAGGTTGCAGTGAGCCAAGATCGCACCATTGCACTCCAGCCTGGGTGACAGAGCAAGACTCCATCTCAAAAAATAATAATAATAATTAAAACAAATTTAAAAAAAACTAAAGAGAATTACCATAGGATCTCCCAGCAATTCCACTTGAGTGTATACCCAAAACAATTAAAAGCAGGAACTGAAACAACCATGCTCAAAGCAGCATTAATCACAACAGCTGAAAGCAATCCAAGTATCTGTCAAGGAATGAATGGATAAACAAATGTAGCACATACATAGAATATTAGAATATCATTCAGCCTTAAAAAGGAAATTCTAACACATATGACAATGTGGGTGAAGCTTAAAGATATTACGCTAAGTGAAATAAACCAGATACAACAAGGCAAATACTGTATCATTCCATTTATAATACCTAGAGGTACCTAAAGCAGTCAAATTTACTCAAATAGAAAGTAGAATGGTGATTGCCAGGCACTGGGGGGTGTGGCAATGGGGAACTGTTTATTGGGTATGAAGTTTCAGTTTGGGAAGATGAAAACATTCTAAAGATGGATGGTGGTGATGGTTGTACAACAGTGTGAACGTACTTAACACCACTGAACTGTATACTTAAAAGTGGTTACAATGGTAAATTTTATTTTATATACATTTTACTACACTCACCCCACCCCCCCCCATCAAAAAAAAAAAAAAAAGCAATGTAAAATGTAGAGCCAGACTCCCTGGGTTCAAATTCCACCTCTAGGTGATCTTAGGCAAATTATTAAACCTCTTGTGCTCAGTTTCCCCTCTGCAAGATGGAAATAAGAACAGCAGTAACTACCTTATGTCACAGAGTTGAGGGAATTAAATTAGTTCATACTTGTAAAGTACTAAGAACACAGTAAGTGCTCAAGAGGTGTCAGTGATTTTTACTCTTTGGTGAGGGGGTGGGAGGTGTGGTTTCCAATGGTTATAATTTTCATGACATTCTATACTCAATCCACCCCCTTCCTTCCACCTGCTTCTTTCTTTCCCTTCAGTGGAAGCCTGGCCTAGATTTGGGGAGGCCCTTGCCTGCCCCAGAGGAGATCAGGAAGGCTCCAGGCAGTGGCAAGGGGCCAGCCAACAGGGCAGCCCAGCTCAATTTCAGCCCAGCTGTCCAGGTCAGAGACACCCAGCTAGGCCACCTCCAGAGCCACAGCAGTCCCTGAACTATTTCTGGAGGCCTCCCAGACGCTGGTGCCCTGGCCTGCCCAGGAGTCAGCCTTGCTCAGGGCAGCCTTGCACAAACTTTAGGAAGGGAGAAGGGAGTAGGCTGTGGAATGGGTGTGGATGTGGACATCTAGGTCCACTGATACGCTCACCTCTACCAAATTGATCTTCTAGGCGTAGGTCTGCACTTGAGATTGCAAAATGGAGACAAAAGATTTTGCAGTGGGGGCAGAGTGAGAGAGATAACACATGCAAGGTCTTGGGGAAGGACCTGGCATGCAGGATGACAAAGGTGAGGGGGAGGCAGAGCCACAGCCAAGTCCAGTTCCTATCCTAGATTGCCCTCTGCCCAAGCCGGAGTGCACCATCAAAACTTATCTCAGCCCAGAGAGTGAAGAAACTCACTCAATGTCACAGAGCAAGTCAGGGACACAGCAGTGGTCTCATGATTTATAAAAATGTCTATATATAAATCTGCGCACATATATATACGCATATATATATACATGTATATATATATACGTATATGTGTGTGTGTGTGTGTGTGTGTGTGTGTATATATATATAATTTTTTTTTTTTTTTGGAGACAGAGCTTTCTTCTTGTCACCCAGGCTGGAATGAAATGGCATGATCTCAGCTCATGGTAACCTCCGCCTTCCGGGTTCAAGCAATTATCCTGCCTCAGCCTCCCAAGTAGCTGGGATCACAGGCTCGTGCCACCACAGCTGACTAACATTTGTATTTTTTAGTAAAGACGAGATTTCACCATGTTGGCCAGGCTGGTCTTGAACTCCTGGCCTCAGCTGATCCACCTGCCTCAGCCTCCCAAAGTGCTGAAATTACAGGCGTGGGTCACCACACCCTGCCTTAATTTTAAAAATTTTAAACCGGGTGATACATGCATACAACTCAAAATTCAAAAACAATAAAGACAATGAAGTTAAAAAAAAGAACTCCTCCCACCCTGTCCCCAGTTCTCCTCCCTGCAGGTACCACTGTGACCAGACAGTTGCTTATCCTTCCTGGGAGACTTTAGGTAGATGCAGGCAAGTATGAATACATATTCTGTCTCCATTTTTACACATATGGTATCATGATGCTGTGTGTACTGTTTTCATCTTGTTCTTTTTGCTCAATAATGTATTTTGTTATTGGAGCCACATCAGTACATAAAGAACAGCCATGTCCTTTTTTCCCAGCTACACAGTATAATTTCCCATCATCCCCTACTGGTGGCACTTAGCATGTGCATCGTTTCTGCCTACAAACCACATTGCAGCATCACTGCATCTACAGAATTTTGCCTAGAAGTGGGACAGCTGGGTCTGGGGGATGGCATTTGTAATTGTGACAGAGATGGGAGGACAGCACTCTGTGAGGGCTGTGAGTTAACCTCCTGCCTGCACAACACACAAATGGTCCATAAATGTTAGTTTCAGTTATGTTGATTACTGAGGTTTTGGGCATCCCTAAATTTTGCACTGGTGGTGAGGACCTCAATTGCCTCCGCCCCTGCCTTGCATCACATTCTAGTGGAAGATGATAAATGTGCTAATAAGTAAAATATACAGGACATAACGCGGAGTAAATGCTACTGAGAGAGAAAAAACATGCAAGAAGAGCGGGCTTATGAAGTCAATAAATAATATTTGTTGAAAGTATAAAGGAAAGTCTTGTTTTCTTTCTGAGTCCTCTGAGCTCCTGTCCCGAAAGCCAGGAGGAGGCGCCAGAAGAGACAGGATAAGTAACTCCCTGGTGAAGAGATTCAAGACTCTCAAAACGTATGATTGAGTGTCAAGGATTCTAAGATTGAAGCCAGAGGGACTAGGAGCCAACCACTGCATTGTCTGACTGTGACTTCGACAAGGGGCATAACTTCTTAGAACCTGTTTCCCCACCTAGAAAAGGAGACTGACAACAACCTAGGGGGCAGGGGTGTTCCCAGGAGACAGAGCAGGGACTGGCCTAGGTCAGATGCTCCACCTAGGAGGATCCCAGCCCCACCCCAAATTCCAAAGTCTCTGGTGACTAGTGGCTTTGGTTTAGGGACTGGCTCTATTCCCTTCCCCAAAATGGGGCAGATTCCCAAGAGGCCAACAGCAACTCTGGGGGCCAGAGAATCTGCTGCCCCTACATCCAGCCCAGAAATGTCAGTCCGTCCAATCCCCAAAGAGTGGTCCTCTGAGGGGCAGCTCTGGAATTCACAGCCTCGTAGGCAGAAGGTCGCCAAAGAAGCCAAGCCCAACCCCTACCGAATTCAGAGCCCCGTAGGCAGAAGGGCGCCAAATGAACCGGGTCCAACTGCGAAAAAGGAAACACAGACCCCCAAAAGGGGTATCCCGAGGATACCGCGGGGCGGGAGGATAGGTGATCCAGCCAGGGGTCCATAGGCCGTGTCCCTGCCGATAAAACGATGGGAAAGTGACTACCGGTTGCCCGTCTGGGCCTCTCAAGGCAAATCCAAACGTGACTAGAATGGAGGCTGCGAGGTGGGGCGGAAAGACTTGAACCGGATTCTCTGCCAGAGCTCGCCGGGCCGGGACACTTGCCTCCCTGAGCCTCAGAGTCCTCATCTGTGAAATGACACGCAGGTACGACGCGGGGAAAACGCAGACAGCAGGCGCTCGGGGAACCGAGCACCCCCAGACCCGGGGTCGCACCCGGAACCACTCCCGCCCTCACCTGGAGCCCGCGCTAGGCGTGTCTCGGCTCCTCCAGCGCAGACTTTGGCTGACAGCTCGGACCCGGCCGGGAATGGCCGCTCCCAACGACGCCCGGGAGGCCCTTGCCCCGTGTGGGGACCCTTGGGATCCTCTTCAGAGCTGCCCCCCTCAGCCGAGCTGAGCGAGTGGCCCTGACTGCCGAAGGACCCCACTGGGGGGGGAAGTCTCTGGGGCGCCGAGGAAGGGGAAGTGAGCACGCCACCCCCCTTCACACCAGAATGGTTCGCCCCGGATTTCCTGATTGGTTCCTCGCTTCCGTTCGAACGCCGCGCCGCGGGTGTTGCCAGGCGACCTCTTAGCTTCAGCCGCCCGGAGGGGTTGCGCGGCTCAGAAGCCCCGCCCCCTCCTTCCAGCTGGCCCCACCTTCTTCCCTCCGCAGTTTCAGCCTCTGCACCTGGTTCTTTCACTTCCTCCTCCCTCCCGCTTCCAGCTGGGACTTTCTCTAGGTCGCCAGCTGGAAGAGTTCCAGTTAGAGGACCCTGGCTGGTTCCTGGTCCTGACTTTGACGCTAACTCCCTGTGTGACCCCTGGCAAGCCCCTTCCTTTCTCTGTTCTCCTAACTGCGTGACGAGGGAGTTAATTTTAAAATGTGCACACCCAGCAGCCCGAAGTTTACAAAGGAAATGACCAAAGATATGAGCAAAGATTAATATTGCTCAGCCTTATTCATCGCAGCAAAATAATGGAAGCAACTTCAATGCCTGTTGAAAGGAGTTGGTTACATAAGTCCATCTGTGGAAGAGCTAACTTAATTGAGTTTTTTTCCATGCCAGGTAGCTTTACAGAACAACTCTTGTCAAGGCTCATGACATAATCCTCTAAAAGTAATTTTAATTATTAACACTTTTTTTTTGAGATGGAGTCTCATGTCACCCAGGCTGGAGTGCAGTGGCGCGATCTCAGCTCACGGCAGCCTCAACCTCCTGGGGTCAAGCAATCTTCCCACCTCAGCCTCCCAAGTAGCTGGGACTACAGGTGTGCGCCACCAGACCGGGTATTTTCTGGATTTTTTAGAGACAGGATTTTGCCATGTTGCCCAGACTGGTTTCAAGCTCCTGAGCTCTAGCAATCCTCCCAGCTCAGCCTCCCAAAGTACTAGGATTACAGCCATGAGCCACGGCGCCTTGCCTAATTATTTCCACTTTCTGATGAAGAATATTATGCAGCCATTAAAAGTGAAGTAGCCACTGGGAGCAGTGGCTCACATCTGTAATCCCAGCACTTTGGGAGGCCAAGGCAATCAGATCACCTGAGGTCAGGAGTTCAAGATCAGCCTGGCCAACACAGCGAAACCTTATCTCTACTAAAAATACGAAAATTAGCCAGGTATAGTGGTGCATGCCTGTAATCCCAGCTACTTGGGAGGCTGAGGCAGAAAGAATCAATTGAACCTGGGATGTGGAGGATGCAGTGAGCCAAGACCACGCCATTGCACCCCAGCCTGGGCAACAGAGCAAGACATCATCTCAAAAAAATAAAAATAAAAATAAATGTGAATTAGCTAAAAGATGTTTAAAGATGGGTGAAATGCTAGGTATCAAATATTTATTTATTTGTGTTTTTTAGAGACAGAGTCTAGCTCTTTTGCCCCCAGTGTGGAGTGCAGTGGCACAATCACAGCCCACTGTATCCTAGGTTGAAGCAATCCTCCCACCTCACCCTCCAGAGTAACTAAGACTACAGGCCCGCATCACCATGTCAAGCAATGGGTCTCACTATGTTGCCCCCGGCCAGTATAGAACTCCTAGCCTCAAGTGATCCTCCTGCTTTGGCCTCCTGAGTTACTGGGATTACAGGCAAGAGCTAATGCACCCCTCCCAAATTTTTTAAAATACAGTATGCTACAAAACACTATATACAGCATAAATATGTATTAAATACATATGTACATGTGTATAATCTAGAATAATAGCAGTTAAATTCTTCCTTGTGTTTTTGTGAATTTTCCAAATTTCCAACACTTGAACATATCAAAAAAGCACATTTTTAGGGGGATTAGAACAAATTAACTCTAAGGGCCTTTGATGTGAGGAAATTTTATAGCAGTCAATCTGAATTGCTCAGTTTGGAACCAGCGTCTCTGTTTTATTCCAGCTGATATCTTTCTTTTATTTTTATTTTTTTATTGCATTTTAGGTTTTGAGGTACATGTGAAGAACATGCACGATTGTTGCATAGGTACACACATGGCAGTGTGATTTGCTGCCTTCCTCCCCATCACCTATATCTGGCATTTCTTCCATGCTATCTCTCCCCAACTCCCCACCCCCCGCTGTCCCTCCCCTATTTCCCCCCGACAGACCCCAGTGTGTGATGCTCCCCTCCCTGTGTCCATGTGTTACACGAACGCATCGTTTTTGATGGCTGCATAATATTCCATGTTGTATATTTGCCACATTTTCCCTGGCTTTCATTCTTTGATTTGATTGCCAATAATTGAGAACTTACTGTGTAAACCCCTGGGTGGGCAGGAGAGGGAGCCAATAATATATCAATATCTAATAATAATTGTGCACTGTAGCAGGGACACCAGCTAAATCAGAGCCAACCACTGTCATAAACAGGGAGTCTGCTGTATCTGTGAGGACCAGCTAAATATCAAACCTGGCTCTGTGCCCTCTGCTGCATTGTGTTCAAGGCTTTATACACAGCATCTCATTTGACTTCATGACTATCTAAGGCAAGAGATCCTGCTATTATTCCCATTAATTAGATGAGAAAACTAAGGTCTGTCTGGATGCAGAGTGAATTCTCTGAACCACTCTGTTATATTCTCTTGTAAACATTCGAGAACTGTTTGGGAGTAACCGTGAGGAAAGGCAAGGGGGAATCCTGTGATCCTGTAAGACACAAGAGAAAATTGAAGCCACCTACAGGGTGGCTTCAGGCTTTGTATTTCCTGATGCTTATACAGCCTAGGGAGCTGTTGTTTTGCTTTTTGGTTTTTGGTTTTTTTTGAGACGGAGTTTCACTGTTACCGCCCAGGCTGGAGTGCAATCGCTCAATATCAGCTCCTTGCAACCTTCGCCTCCCGGGATGAAGTGATTCTCCTGTCCCAGCCTCCCGAGTAGCTGGGATTACAGGTGCCCTTCACCACACCCAGCTAATTTTTTGTATTTTTAGTAGAGACAGAGTTTCACTATGTTGGCCAGGCTGGTCTTGAACTCCTCACCAGGTGATCCGCCCACTTCAGACTCCCAAAGTGCTGGAATTACAAACATGAGTCACAGCACCTGGCCTTAGGGAGACTTCTTTAAGAAAAAATTACAAGCACGAAATTAAGTAATAAAGTGAATATTTGGTCAGACAGATACAAGAAACCACAATACGGTGGCTCATGCCTGTGATCCCACCACTTTGGGAGGTCGAGGTGGAAGGATTGCTTGAACCCAGGGGCTTCTACTAACCTGGGCAACAAAGTGAGACCCCAGCTCCACAAAAAATTTGAAAAAGAAATTAGCTGGCCAGGCACGGTGGCTCATACCTGTTATCCTAGCACTTTGGGAGGCGGAGGCAGGTGGATCAACTGAGCTCAGGAGCTTGAGACCAACCTGGACAATGTGACAGAATCCCATCTCTACTAAAAATACACAAAATTAGCTGGACGTGGGTGGTGGGTGCCTCTAATCCCAGGAGAGTCACTTGAATCTGGGTGGCAGAGGTTGCAGTGAGTCAAGAGTGTGCCACTGCACTCCAGGCTGTGCAACAGAGTGAGACAAGAAAGAAAGAGAAAGAGAGAGAGAGAGAGAGACGGAAGGAAGGAGGAAGGAAGGAAGGAGAAGAAAGAAAGAAAAAAGAAAGAAAGAAAGAAAGAGAAAAAGAAAGAACGAATGAACGAACAGAGGGAGGGAGGGAGGAAGGAAGGAAGGAGGGGAGGAAATAAATTAGCCAGGCATGGTGGCATGTGCCTATGGTCCTGGCTACTCGAGAGGCTGAGAAGGGAGGATTGCTTGAGACCAACAGGTTGAGACTGCAGTGAGCCATGATCGTACCACTGCATTCCAGCCTAGGTGACAGAGCAAGACTCTGTCTCAAAAAAAAAAAAAAGACAAATTCCACAAACATTGCACAACCCAGAAAAATAACATTCATTTTATTAATTACCTGTTTCACAAACATCTGTAATACTTTCCATAAACTAGCTTCTGGCTCCATGTTTGCATTCAAACCTCTCCTCACATTCTTGTGGAACTGAGTGCTGTAGGACCATTCGTATATCCGAGATATAAGCTCTGATCCTGCATGTTTATGTCACAACAAGTTAAGTCAGCTCAGCATGCACAATGTGGGTATTCCTGGAAGGCATTTCTATGCCAGGTCAGTTAGTAATCCTTTTTCACAGAAGTGACTGGAAATATAAATAGAGCTCACTAAACCCAAAGTAAATGTTAAGGTCCTTTTAGCAAGATGCTCAAACTGCTCGCACCAACCCCAACATCATCTGATGTGAAGGGAAGTTGGAGTGAAAGCAGACAGTGGTTTTCAGAGAGCGAGGTCACGATGCCTTACTTTGGCAGATTTTACAGAAGCACATGGCCCTGTGAACACATCACTTGGGTGCTTCCCAGACCTCAACTTCCCTGTTATTAACCAGGAATGACAACAATGGTGTTGATCAAATTCTTCTCTGAGATATGTAACTTTAATCAGGCGTTGGGAGATATTTGAGATGCCTGAATAAAGGCCCTGCTCACTGACCCCTTGAATCTTCACGTTTACCTCTGCCCCGCACAACCTAGAGCTCAAAATAAACAAGACCAAACAAAAAACCAAGAGGCCCATTCCTAGATTGAGAAAGTTGAGAAAGTGAGGCAGAGGGCAGAAGGAACTTCGTCCGTTTCCCAAATTAGGCCACGTAAAGAGAGATCATCTGGACACACTCAGATTCTAGAACTGTGGGCATCTTTACATGCCAACAGCATATTGGTGAGATGTCCTCTATTTTCAAGAATATATTAAGCACCTTGTGCCAATTCATAGTATTCAAGGCCTCCTAGTCTCCTCCCCACCATGGGGAATGGTGAGAGAGAAGAAAAAGGTGGATAAACTGTCATTAACTGCACCCAGATCAGAGAGAGTTGGGCGGTCCCTACGGCCTTATCCGGACCCAGCCCGTGAGCAATGATAACATCTCACCCTGTTGACAGGCTTATGGCTGGCTCTATGTGTGGGTTTTGCCTCCTTCAGAACGATGACCTTAGCAGCGTTTTCTCCACTCAGCTCGAAACCAAGATGAAATCAACCTCAGATGCCAGCTCTCTCCTGTTCACCTGTGGCTCTGTTTTCTTTAGTGTCATTTAATTTAAAGGGTGTTCTCTCTCTCTGTGTTTACTTACACCTGAACTTTTCTGGATTCATCCACCAGAAACTGGTCCAGTGGTGGCTACTTGTGCTGACGAGGGAAAAGGGGTGGGGGAAAGACTTTTATAAAGTATTTTTGGCTGGGATCTCACTCCTGTAATCCCAGCATTTTGGGAGGCTGAGGCGGGTGAATCACCTGAGGTTAGGAGCTCAAGACCAGCCTGACCAACATGGAGAAACCCCGTCTCTACTAAAAATACAAAAATTAGCTGGGTGTGGTGGCGCATGCCTGTAATCCCAGCTACTTGGGAGGCTGAGGCAGGAGAATCGCTTGAACCCAGGAGGCGGAGGTTGCAGTGAGCCGAGATTGCGCCACTGCACTCCAGCCTGGGTGACAGAGTGATACTTCGTCTCAATAATAATAATAATAAATAAATAAATAAATACAATGATGTCTGGAGCACTTGCCAGCCATGCCTGCCGAGATTGTGCCACTACACTCCAGCCTAGGCAACAAGAACGAAACTCTGTCACACACACACACACACACACACACACACACACACAAAACTAGCAATGCTAGAGATCACAGTGGGAGTCATGATGGCTATTATGGCCGAGCTTCAGAAGTAACCCACTGTTATGTCTATCATATTCTATTGGCCACGCATGTGGGATGTGAGATATTGATGTGGCCATGCTGGAGAAACTCACTCTGCCAGCCCAGGTTATTCCAATGTGTATTAGCCAGGGTTGAGCACCATGGAGGCTGCAGGCTTCACAGACAAGGAAACAGAGCAGGTTGGAGCAACGCAGCAGCCAGAGGGAAGGTTCGGGATCACAAGCAAATTTTTTCATCTTTCTGAGCCTCAGCTTCCTCAACTGTAAAATGGGAGTTAACCTTGTTGTATTAGTTCATTTTCATGCTGCTGGTAAAGACATACCTGAGACTGGGCAATTTACAAATGAAAGAAGTTTCATGGACTTACAGTTCCACTTGGCTGTGGAGGCCTCACAATCATGGCAGAAGGCGAAGAGGAGCAAGTCACATCTACGTGGATGGCAAAAAAGAAAGAGCTTGTGCAGGAATACTCCCATTTTTATAACCATCAGATCTCCTGAGACCCATTTTCACTATCACAAGAACAGCACGGGAAAGACCCGCCCCCATAATTCAATTACCTCCCACCGGGTTCCTGCCAGGACACGTGAGGATTGTGACAGTTACAAATCAAGATGAGATTTGGGTGGGGACACAGCCAAACCATATCACAAGCCTACTTCCCAGGCTTGTGAGAGGCACCCTGACTGACCCTCTGCACCCTGTGGCTGTTGTTTCTGCTGCTATTTTGGGGGGTTTGTTTGATCAGCATGAGCTCATGAGGCTGTGTGTCCCGAGGTATCACTGTCTATCCAAACCTGCCAAGGGCTCTCCAGTATGCTCTGAATTCCATGGCCTTTGGGAGCTGACCCTGGTCAACCTCATCTGCTCTCACTCTCCCACTCAGCCCACCTGGCTCCAGCCTCGGGCCCTGGTCTGCTTATCAAATGCACCAAGCAACCTTGGGCCTCGGGTCCTCTGCACTTCCTGTTTCCTCTGCTTGGGTCTCTCTTCCCCCAGACGGCCATCCAGCTCTCTCTTACCCCCTTCCGCCTTTCTTTGCATGTTTGTTCAAATGTCATCTTCTCTGGGAGATCCCTCCCCACTTCCCCCATGGTTCCTGTGGTCTCTCTGTGTAGTGTTCCAACCTCCAGACACGTGGTGTGGCCCGTGCTTGCACGTTAGCTGTCTCCCCTATCAACTGTGAGTTCCCAGAAGGCAGAGTCCACACTTCTCTTGCCCACTTGTTTTGCAATTAGAGAATCACCATGCCTATCTCCATGTTAAAGTCTCTGAGAAGTACAAGAGTGGAAACTCCCTTCTCTTTGCTTATACCACATTTCCCAAACATATTTATCCCTGGAGCCCTATGTCCACATGACACTTACAAAACAGTACATAGAAATAGTGAAAACATGGTCGGGCATAGTGGCTCATGCCTGTAATCCCAGCACTTCGAGAGGCCGAGTTGGGCAGATCATTTGAGGTCTGGAGTTCAGGACCAGCCTGGCCAACATGGTGAAACCCTGTCTCTACTAAAAATAAAAAATAATGAGCTGGGCATGGTGATGCATGCCTGTAATCCCAGCTACTCAGGAGGCTGAGGCAGGAGAATCACTTGAACCCAAGAGGCAGCGAACTCCAGAGTGAGCTGAGATTGTGCCACTGCACTCCAGCCTGGGTGACAGAGTGAGACCCTGTCTCAAAAAAAAAGAAAAAGAAAAATAGTGAAAACACTATCTCCAGAGGGTGGGTCTTCAGGATGTGACAAAGGTTACTTCCTACTCCACCAGCGCCCCCCTTTAAAGCACAGAGTACTTCCCCTGGGACCAGATTGCCCAGACGCAGAGACTGCCCTTGGTATCCAGTTCCTCACAGCCCATGCCTCTCAAACCACCATCACTGCCTTCAGGTCACACCTTCAAAAAGAATCAGGCCCAGCTTTTTATGGGTGCATTCCAGGTCTGAGGACATGCCCCACTGGCTCAGCCGCACTGTGGGCCCATCTATAATGGGAACAATAATTTCCCCTATGATGTAAGATGTCACAGCAAGTTTCTGAGATGATGCTGGCAAAGGTTTTAGCACAGAGCCTGCCCAGAGCACGGTTGCGTAAACGGGCATTATGCTAATGATGGTATCAGAGGGCATGAGTCTGCTCCGCCTGCCAAAACCAAACACCAGAGACTATGCGGCTCAAACAGCACACATCTCTTTCTCACAGCTCTGGAGCCTAGAGGAGGCACCAGATGGCGGTGCCAGCTCATTCAGTCCCTAGTGAGGGCTCTCTTCTTGGCCTGTGGCTGGCCACCTTCTCCTCTGTCCTCACATGGCCTTTCCTTGGTGCACAAAACTAGGGAGGGTGAGAGGGTTGATGAGAGAGAGAGAGATCCCTGTTACTCTTCCTTGTTTATTTTTGAGATGGAGTCTCTTGCTCTGTCACTCAGGCTGGAGTGCAATGATGCGATCTCTGCTCACTGCAACCTCTACCTCCCAGGTTCAAATGATTCTGCCTCAGCCTCCTGAGTAGCTGGAATTATAGGCGTGCACGACCAGGCCCAGCTACTTTTTGTATTTTTTGTAGAGACAGAATTTCTCCATGTTGGCCACGGCTGGTCTTGAACTCCTGACCTCAAGTGATCCTCCCGCCTCAGCCTCCCTAAGTGCTGGGATTACAGGCATGAGCCACCATGCCTGGCCTTCTATTTGCTAATTTGTTTAACAGAGAGGAAGCCTCAGACTTGGGACTCAACTGCATTTTTCTTTGTTTTCTTCTCTAAAATTTGTCTTTTTGAGATGGTTTATACATACAATAAAATTCACCAAATTTAAGTGTACACTTTGGTGATTTTTGACAAATGTATATAATCTGTAACCACCACTACCATCAAAAAACAAGTATGATCACCCTAAAAAGTTTCTGCACCCCTTGATATGGCCAGCTCCCTTTCCCCAACCCTGGCAACCACTGGTCTGTTTTCTTTCTCTCTAGTTTTGCCTTTCTAGACACTCATATAAATGTAAGCTTTGGTGTCTGACTTTTTTCACTTGAGGCTAGACTAGAATTTAATAACATTGTTTCATTTCCATTTGGTTATTTTTTCCCATTATGTTCCTACTTGTGGCAGATGAAACTGGCTTTCCATTTGCAAAGCTGGTATAAAATTTCTTTTTAAATTGAATCTATTTAAGTAAAGGAGAGTATGTTCATTTAAGAAATAGTAAGTGGATCATAATGTTCGTTGTGGGCTAAAAAGAAAAATGAAAGAAATAGTAAGTGGAGATGTCTACAATACAGAAGTGGGACATAAGTCATGGGTGTTTGGAAAAGCCACATTGAACATATGCGGGACCAAGGCCAAGAAAGCGGAGGTGACCTGGCCTGGATCACACGAAGCAGGCGGCCTATGCGGAAGAGGACAGATGGAGAAGGCCCAAGGGAGAGCCTTGGGTCTCCCCTAGCGTTGGGGTTGGGGGTGGGGGCCCTCCGCTCCCCTAGCTACAGTCTGCACTGACAGACAGGTTGAAGGTCAGAGGCTAAGGCCGACAGATGGGATTTTGCTGGGGAAGGGGGTTCCCAAGGGTGGGGTTTGCCCTTTGTCCTCATAGCATGCAGACCTCTCCTAAAAGGAAACGACCTTGTCCCCCGGCCCCTCCGCAGCCCCAGATGGCAGGGTCAGACTGGAGGGGTTGGAGGCAAGGGGAGGCAGGGCCCCTCCCGATCAGGAAGGTCATGGCCTGGGGACAGAGTCTTTGTGGGAACTAACACCCACGACCCTCTACCCAGGGCTGGCACAGGCCTTCCCAGCTTTCAACTTGACCTCCCCGCTTCACATGCAAATCAGATGCAAATGAGTCAACGGGCACTGGGAGCCTCGCCTCCCATCTCTGCCTGGGGCCCACAGGCAGGCGGGTCCGGACGCGGGGACTCTCAAAACCTGGGCCTGTCTGCTCCACACTCTCAGGCCCCCACAGGGGCCGGGCATGAAATGGGCTCCCCTGGTCCATCTCCGCCTGGAGGCTGCCTCACAGCCTGGGGTGTTCCCGCCTGCCCCCCCCATCCTCCACCTGGCACAAGCGGACTTTTCAGAATATAACTCCCATCCCATCTTCGTCTCACTCAGAACCTTCCATTGGCCTTCTGCGGCTCAGCCCTGCCCTCCCCACCCCATCCTTCCCCCACCCTGCCTCCTCTGGGCGCTCAGACCTCCTCTAGTGGACTCTGTGCCTGGTTCTATCCCTCAGTGCCCAGCTGTGCTCCCTTTGGGGACTTAGCACAGGCTGCTCCCCAATCAGGAACGCCCCTTGTCTGGTTCTTCTTCCCCGGCAGGCGCCTTCTCATCCAACTCTCAGCTCAAATAAAGGCACCCCTCGGCAAGGCCCTCCTCATGCTCTCTTCCACAGCGCCGGTCCGGCCCTCCGGCAGGTGACATCTGAAATTATTTCATATGCGTGTTTGCTTTTGTGGTTGCCTCCCACAACCCAGTGTAAGTTCCACAGAGGCAGCGGCCTTGCCCCGTTTCCTGTGCCTAGAATACTGCTTGGGACATAGTAGGTGCTCAGTAAATATTTGTGAGTAAATGATCCGGGCACGGTGGCTCACACCTGTAATCCCAGCACTTTGGGAGGTCGAGGCCGGTGGATCACCTGAGGTCAGGAAATCGAGACCAGCCTGGCCAACATAGTGAAACCTCGTCTCTACTAAAAATACTAAAATTAGCCAGACATGGTGGCGGGTGCCTATAATCCCAGCTACTTAGAAGGCTGAGGCAGAAGAATTGCCTGAACCCGGGAGGTGGAGGTTGCAGTGAGCCGCGATTGCGCCATTGCACTCCAGCCTGGGCGACAAGAGCAATACTCCGTCTCAAAAAAAAAGAATTGTGAGTAAATGAATTAATGAAGGACCAAATGTGCGTTCTGAGCCCCTGAAGAGGCAGACATTTATGAGTGGGAAGTGTAATAGTGATCATGTTCACTCAGCAAGTGCGCCCGCGCTGCAGTAGGGGCTGGGGGTAGCCGGTGAGCAAGACAGACAGGCTCTGTGCTTTCTGCATCCACACCTGGAGGGAGGCAAAGGTCAACAGGGCACTACCGTGTCGAGTGATCCCAGGCAGCTGTGGGGACCAGGAGGGGCCCTTAATCCATTCCGGAGGCCAAGGCAGACTTCTAGGGGGAGGTAACATCCTGGCTGAGTCTCAAAAATCAAGCAGGAGGGAGGGGAACTAAAAGGGTCTTGGGGCTGGGGTAGGAGGGAAGCCAGGTCATGGAGGCTGAGAGAGTCCTCAGGGCCCTGTTTAGTGTGGGAGTGGGGACAGAGTAGGAGAACCTGTCCTGGCCTCACATATCCCCTTTTTAAGGCAAAAAATACCGCACCCCAAATCAGAGCAGGGACAGGCCCACACCCTCCAGCCCCACCGTCTCGTGCCCTTCCCCCTGCTCTGGCCTTCTAGGAACACCAGATCTTTCTCTGGGAACTTCTGGAGCCTCAGCCGCCTCCCTTACCTAGGGAAGAGGCCACCCTCTGGCTCCCCACCCTGCGGATGAGCCCTGGCTTAAATAACACTGACCCCAACGTGGAGAAAGTGACCTCCTTTCTGAGTCCCTTTCAAGTCTCATCACATCAGTGAGAAAACGTTCTTTGCTGCTGCCCTGTCTTCAGATTTAGTGGCCACTGATCCCCTATTTATGTCAAATGGAGAGCAGGTTTCCACCCACAGCTCTGGGCTGGCGCTACGCCCATTTCCATTTCTATTTATGACAGAAGACGCCTGCTTGTCTTTTAGTATATTAAGTTTCCTTTTAAAATAAACTCATTGTCAACTGTAAAACACGATTTAGGGGAATTGCCATTGGGAAAATCCATTGTGGATTAAGTATTAGACATATTTGATTGATGCAAACTAAAGTGTTTGGGGATGAGAATTCATGATATCTGTAATTTACATTAAAATACTTCAGAAAGAAACAGGTGAAGCAAATAAGGCAAATGCTAACGTTGTATCTGGGTGTCGGGCACCTGAGTCAAAATGTTATTCTCTATTCTTCTGTGTGTCTAAAATTATTCTAATTCAGTCTGAGTGAGCTGACTTAAAGACAACACTGGCCGGGCACACTGCCTTATGCTTGTAATCCTAACACTTTGGGTGGCCAAGGTGGGAGGATCGCTTAAGCTCAGCAGTTCAAGACCAGCCAGAGCAACATAATGAGACCACATCTCTACAAAAAATTTAAAAATCATCTGATGTGATGGTGTGTATCTGTGCTCCCAGTGAGACTCCGTTTCAAAAAGAGAAAGAAGAAAGAAAAGAAAAGAAAAATGAAAGGAGGGAGAGAGGAAGGGAAGGAAGGAAGGGAAAGAAAGACAGACAGAAAAGAAAGAAAGAAGGAGGGAAGGAAAGAAGGAGGGAAGGAAGGAAGGAAGGAAGGAAGGAAGGAAAGAAGGAAGGGAGGGAGGGAGGGAGGGAGGGAGGGAGGAAGGAAGGAAGGAAGGAAGGAAAGAGGAGGAAGGAAGGAAAGAAAACATCACGAGGACAATCTTCATGGCTGACCCTGGGTATGGCCAAAAGTGTGAACATGAAATAAGAATGGAAGGAGCCTGGGAAGGCAGAGGGAACCTTCTGGGCTGGGAAGGCCAGCCCTGTATCTGGGAGGCGTGCAGGCCATGTGCACCTCTTCCCCTGTCTGCAGCCCCTTCTCCTGGGCCCCCAGCCCTGGCACCTGGTGCTCTGAGCAGCTCTTCGCCGATATAATGCTCTTGGGCTTGGGGCCAGGGAGGAGTCCAACGGCTTAGCTGTCCCCAAGCCCTGGGAGGCCTAGCCACTCTGCCGGTGTCTAGGCTGGGAGCGGGCAGAGGGCTCAGCTGCCTCTCATCAGCCAGTTCCACCCCCTTGCATCTGGGCCCAGGCATCCATCTTCTCACTGTCCACCTTATGGGACAGGCAGGGAAACTGAGGTCCAGGCCTGACCCAAGTTCCCTGTCCTGGGGCCTGGACTCTTCCTGAGGACCCAGGACGTGCAATCCTGCAGAGGGATGAGGAAGGAGAAGGCCAAGGGCACAGAAAGAGCTAAAAGCCAGTCTCCAGCCCTCAGCCGGCCAGGGTCATGCACAGAGGGAGGGGACAGGACCCCAGAAGTCTGAGGTCCCTGAGACGAGGGAATCGCAGTGCAGGCTGTCACCTGCAGCCCTGGCAGGAGAGGGTTCTCCCCACTGTAGCTGTGTCCCCTCCATCAGTGCCTTCCCAGTCTCCCCTGCTCAGAGGAGGTACCCTCTAACCATTGCTCAAGCAGAAGCCTCAAAATCACTCTCAACTCCACCTTCACCCCTAAATCCGGTCAGATCCCTCTCTTCAATGTCTCCCCTTTTATTCACCTAGTCAACAAATATGCCTCCTTTGGGAGGTCGAGGCAAGTAGATCACCTGAGGTCAGGAGTTCGAGACCAGCTTGTCCAACATGGTGAAACCTTGTCTCTACTAAAAATACAAAAATTAGCCAAGCATGGTGGTGGGCACCTGTAATCCCAGCTGTTCAGGAGGCTGCGGCACAAGAATCACTTGGCCCAGCCTAGGTGACAGAGTGAAACTCTGTCTCAGAGGGAGAAAGAAAGAGAGAGAGAGAAATAAAGAGAGAGAGAGCGAGAGCGGGGGGGGGGGGAAGGGGAGGGGAGGGGAGGGAGAAAGGAAGGAAGGAGAGGAGGGAGGGAAAGAAGGCGAGTGGGCAGGCAGGCAAGAAAGAGGCAAGAGAGGAAGAGAATACCAGCCTCAAGTTCCCCCTTCCCACCGGCATGGATTTTTTTTTTTTTTTTTTTTTTTTTGGTCAAATCTGTCAGAAGGCGACCTCTGGTGGCGAATTGTTAAAACTGCAATCACTCAGGTTGCAGGCCTCAAAGGACTCAAAGCATGATCCCGCCAGCTGTATAAAATCAGAAACTACGCCCACCCCTCACTTATTCTACAGTTGAGGCTATTGAGACGCACCTAGAATTAAGCTCTGCTCTCCTCCACCACAGGCCCTGCCAGATCACCTGAGGTCAGGAGCTACAGTTTTCCACAGCTGCACGACACTCTCTGGAAGGAAGCTGGCAGGCCACCTGGCTGGCATCTCCTCTGGCTTTGGCACTCCTAACACCTCAGAGTACCCCTACTCGCCCTACCTAGCCACGTGGGAAAACTCTGCCCTATCCTGGGCTGGGATTCCCACCCTCTCCACCCCGGGGTTCCTGTCCTAAGGTCCGCATCCATTTGCCATCCACACACCTGGAAGCTGCTCGCCAGCCCGGTTTCTCCCACTTGAGCAAAGGGCATGTTCCCAGATCTGTATCATGTCCAGATGGCCCCAGCTCCCCCCACCTCCAACCCCGAGCCTTAGGCTGTCATTGTTCCCCACACAGGACAGGGCCAAGAAGAGGAAAGGAGGTCCCAGGTGTGGTCTGAGCACAGCTGAGGAGGCTGTTACCTCCCTTGAGCTGGATGTAAGACCTCTGCTGATGCAACACCAGACACCGTTTAATTTTTGTTGTTGTTGTTGTTCAATTTTTTTCTTTTTTTTCTTTGAGACAGAGTCTTGCTCTGTCGGCCAGCCTGGAGTGCAATGGTGCAATCTCGGCTCACTGCAACCTCTGCCTCCTGAGTTCAAGCAATTCTCCTGCCTCAGCCTCCCGAGAAGCTGGGACTACACGTGCACACCACCACACCTGGCTAATTTTTGTATTTTTAGTAGAGACAGGGTTTCACCGTGATGGCCAGGCTGGTGTCAAACTGCCTGCCTCGGCCTCCCGTAGTGCTGGGATTACAGGCGTGAGCCACCACACCTAGCCTTTTTTTTCTTTTCATTTTTTTAAAGTAACTTTTAATTTGGGACTTTTAATTTAATCCTGCTATAAGCAGGATTACAGACTCCTAGAAAATTAAAATGTTTCAGTTTGGTTTAAAGTCCCCTTTGGGGACTGGGTACAGTGGCTCACACCTGTAATCCCAGCATTTTAGGAGGCCAAGGTGGGCAGATCGCCTGAGGTCAGGACTTCAAGACCAGCCTGGCCAACATGGTGAAACCCTGTCTCTACTAAAATGAAATACAAAAATTAGCTAGGCATGGTGGTGGGCTCCTGTAATCCAAGCTACTCGGGAGACTGAGGCAGGAGAATCGCTTGAACCCAGGAGGCAGAGGTCACAGTAAGCCAAGATTGCACCACTGCACTCCAGCCTGGGTGACAGAGTAAGACTCTGTCTCAAAAACCAAAATAAAAATAAAGTCCCCTTTGATCATTCCTCATTTCCCGTCTTGTCTGCTGCCAGCCTCTACACACGCAATAGCAGAAGTCACCACTGTTGTCAATATTTACCTTTCCAGATGTTCCCTATAGATGTGTATATGGTAAATACACACACCCCAAACTAACATGTAGAATTTATTTGTGGAGATTGTTTTTTCACACAGATGAGATTATACTGTACATGTTTATCACGTTTTTTTTTTGTTTGTTTTGTTTTTTGACAGTTTACCCCTGTCAGCCTCCCCAAGTATTGGGATTACAGGCGTGAGTCACTGTCCCGGTCTATCCTAAAATTTCTTTTTCCCTCTGTTCTTTTCTCTTGGGCTTAACTGTAGGCATGAGGGGTCTTGACTTTGATGGGGTATGCATCAATGCTGCAGGCTCTTATGGGGAGCTAAATGGTCCTTACCTGGTGTGGAGGCCCCCCAGAAGCCCTTCTCTCTACCTTTTTCTCCCGCATGTCCTTTTACCCACTTCCCTTTCTTCCATCTCCTACCTTTTTCTCACCCTAGCATCAAGGCCCCACACAAACCTTTGGTGAAAAGGTCCTAAGTTACCAGGTGCTTTTAAGATTTGTTTCCAGAATATGGGCTCCCTGCGCCTCCTGGTGGCTCCTCTGAGTAACTGCAGTGGCACCATCGGCCCCTGATCCATTCACCCTTCAACCCCTCCACCCATCAATGCCTTTGCCACGCACTGCCTACCTACTGACTACCTCTTGAACCCTCCATGGGAGCCCTGGGGGAAGAGATATGAATTGGAATATCTGCCCTGGACACCGTCCCGCTAGAATGTGAGCTCCATTGTGACCTGCCAGAAGAGTCTGCAAGTTTGAGGGAGCAGCACTTTGTGCTGAAACCCGTGGTCCAGGCACAGCTCCTGTGGAAGGCAATCGGGGGATCTCTCTCAAGTTCACCGCTGGGAATTAATTCTGCAGATATTCTGCCCATGGGCAAAATGCCAGATTGGCAGAATGTTTATTGCAGTATTGTGTTTGAGATAGAGTTTTGCTCTTGTTGCCCAGTTGGAGTGCAATAGTGAAATCTAGGCTCACTCCAACCTCCGCCTCCCAGGTTCGATTGATTCTCTGGCCTCAGCCTCCCAAGTCGCTGGGACTACAGGCATGCACCTCCACACTCGGCTAATTTTGTATTTTTAGTAGAGATGGGGTTTCACCATGTTGGCCAGGCTGGTCTTGAACTCCTGACCAGACTGCAGTATTGTTCTTGATGGCACATGGTAAGCACCCAGTAATGGCAGTGGGCAACATTAGTCCTGGTGCATCTGGATAATGGAACACCCTGCGCTAGCAGAAGAAGCCCCACCTTCCCTGCAGGTTCACCTCTGATCTCACCTTTCCCTCGCTCTGTGCCAGCTATCCTGCTCTCACGGCCAGCACCAGAGAACTAGGTCTTGCCAGGACCCCTCCTGTGACCCTCTCCTCCTCAGAGGGGCTTTACTGGTCCCCTCAACCCTGAACCTGCCCCCACTCTGTCCTCCCTCCACTCCAGGTCCCTCTCACTGTTTTCCTACAGAAAGTATCTTATGGCTGGGCACGGTGGCCTACACCTGTAATCCCAGCACTTTGGGAGGCCAAGACAGGTGAGTCACCTAAGGTCAGGAGTTGGAGACCAGACTGGCCAACGCGGTGAAACGTCATCTCTACTAAAGATACAAAAAATTAGCCAGGCATGGTGGAGTGCACCTGTAATCCCAGCTCCTGGGGAGGCTGAGGCAGGAGAATCACTGGAACCCAGGAGGTGGAGGTTGCAGTAAGACGAGGTCGCGCCACTGCACTCCAGCCTGGACAATAAGAGTGAAACTCTGTCTTAAAAAAAAAAAGTATAACATATTAAATAATGTATTTATTTGTAGTATTTATTGTCTATTGTCTATCTCCTTACACTAGCATGTCAGCTCCCCAAGGGAGAGGACTTTGTTTTGTTCAGTTTTATATCCCAAGCACTTCTCACAGTGCCTGACATAGAGCTGACACCTGGTAAATATCTGTTGAACAAATTAATGAATTCAAATGAATGAGTGAAGCCAATGAATGAATGCCTCAATTTACAGAGCACAGAAACATCTGTAAGACATATAAGAGAAAAAAGGAAGCTGCAGAGTGATATGTGTGGTGTGCTCTCCTGTGTAAATTACATGGGTGGAATGCTGTTCTGTAAACCTAAGGCTGGGCGCAGCGGCTCACGTGTGTAATACCAGCACTTTCAGAGGCCAAGGCAGGCAGATTGCTTGAGCCCAGGAGTTTGAGATCGGCCTGAGCAACATGGCAAAACCCTGTCTGCACTAAAAATACAAAAATATTAGCTGGGCGTGGTGGTGCACATCTGTGATCCCAGCTACTCAGGAGGCTGAGGTGGGAGGATCACTTGAGCCCAGGAAGAGGAGGTTGCAGTAAGCTGACATGGTGCCTCTGCACTCCAGCCTTGATGACAATGAGACGCTATCTCAAAAATAAATAAATAAATAAAATAAACTTAAAACTGCTCAAAAAATTAAAGTATACCAAATAAATAACAACAGGTCAGGCACACCTGTAATCCCAGCACTGTAGCACTGTGAGAGGCCAAAGAGGGTAGATCTCTTGAGGTCAGGAGTTCAAGACCAACCTGGCCAACAAGGTGAAACCCCGTTTCTACTAAAAATACAAAAATTAGGCAAGCATGGTGGTAATCTCAGCTACTCAGGAATCTGAGACAGGTGAATCTCTTGAACCCAGGAGGCGGAGGTTGCAGTGAGCGGAGGTTGCAGTGAGCCGAGATTGCACCGTTGCATTCCAGCCCAGACAACATGAGCGAGACTCCATCTCAAAAATAAAAATAAAACAAACAAACAACAACAAAAGTTATAAAAATTTCTGGAGATTACAAGGAAGAGGGAAATACATTGGTTGAAGTCCATTCATTTATGTATGCAACAAACATTTATTAGGCTCCCAATATATACTGTTTATATTGCATAAAGCTGTTAGAACAGGTTTCTTTGGAAAAGGTGGCATTTGAGACTGGCTTTGAAATACGGATCAGATCCTGCCAGAAAGACACAGGCAGAAAGGATATTCTAATAGAAGGATCAGTATGGAAATTTCAGTGGCTCAGATGTACTATAAATACTTACAGCATCATTACCAGAAAGGGGCCCCAACCCAGACCCCAAAACTGGGTTCCTGGACCTCGCACAAGAAGGAATTTGGGGCGAATCCACAGAATAAAGTGAAAGCAAGTTTATTTAAGACAGTAAAGGAATGAAAGAATGACTACTCCATAGGCAGAGCAGCGGCATAGGCTGCTCAGCTGAGTGGACTTACAGTTCCTTCTTGATTATATGCTAAACAAGGGGTGGATTATTCATTATTTTACCGGGAAAGGGATGGGCAATTCCCAGAACTGAGGGTTTCTCCCCTTTTAAGACCATACAGGGTAACTTCCTGAGGTTGCCACGGCGTTTGTAAACTCCCATGCTGGCGGGAGTGTCTTTTAGCATGCTAATGCATTATAATTCCTGTATAATGAGCAGTGAGGATGACCGGAGGTCACTTTCATCCCCATCTTGGTTTTGGTGGATTTTGACCGGCTTCTTTACTGCATCCTGTTTTATCAGCAGAGTCTTTGTGACCCGTACTTGTGATACAAGTCCTGCCAAACTCCTGTCCCCACCTCCTAAGAATCTCTGACCGCCTGGGAGTGCAGCCCAGTGGGTCTCAGCCTTTTTTTACCCAGCCCCTATTCAAGATGGAGCTGGAACACCTCTGACAGACAGGTAAACGGTTCTGGTTGTAAGTAGCAAAGGTTACAGCACAAGAAAAAATACGTGAGCTGGGCAAGGTGGCTCATACCTGTAATCCCAGCAATTTGGGAGGCTGAGATGGGCAAATCACTTGAGGTTGAGAGTTCAAGACCAGCCTGGCCAATAGCGAAACCTGTCCCTACTAAAAATACAAAAATTAGTTGGGCATCCTGGTGCATGCCTATAATCCTAGCTGCTTGGGAGGCTGAGGCATGAGAATCGCTTGAACCTGGGAGGCAGAGTTTGCAGTGAGCCAAGATTACACCACTGTACTCCAGCCTGGGCAACAGAGTGAGACTCCATCTCAAAAAAGAAAAGAAAAGAAAAGAAAGAAAGAAAACATGATAAAGCTGTCAAGATTTATCGGTCCCAGTTGAGAAAGGAATTATATGTGAGGTTTAAGCAGTTTTCTTAGCTTAGTAAGCAACAGGGATTCTTTGAAGGCTGACGTTAAGAATGTGTTCTTAAATTTAAAATTAAAATAATGTAAGACCAGGCACGGTTGCTCACACCTATAATCCCTGCACTTTGGGAGGCTGCGGTGGGCAGAACACCTGAGGCCAGGAGTTTAAGACCAGTATGGTCAACACGGCGAAACCCCGTCTCTTTAAAAATACAAAAATTAGCCGGGCATGGTGGCGGGCACCTGTAATCCCAGCTACTCTGGAGGCTGAAGCAGAAGAATCGCTTGGGCCTGGGAGCCGGAGGTTACAGTGAGCTGAGATCATGCCACTGCACTCCAGCCTGGGTGACAGCGTGAGATCCCGTCTCAAAAAAAGATAAAGAGGAAGGATTTATGGACAATAACATTGGTTTGAAAAAGGAAAGTTTTGGCTGGGTGCAGTGGCTCACACCTATAATCCCAGCACTTTGGGAGGCTGAGGCAGGCAGATCATGAGGTCAGGAGTTCAAGACCAGCCTGGCCAATATAGTGAAACCCCTCTCTACTAATAATACAAAAATTAGCCAGGTGTGATGGTGCTGGGCTGCAGTCCCAGCTACTCAGGAGGCTGAGGCAAGAGAATAGCTTGAACCCGGGAGGTGGAGGTTGCAGTGAGCCAAGGTTGTGCCATTGCACTGCAGCCTGGATGACAGAGCAAGACTCCGTCTGAAAAAACAAACAAAAAAAAAAAAAAAAGAAAGAAAGAAAGAAAAAGGAAAGTTTTATTAGAAAGAACTCTAGAAGAGGGCAGGGGACACCTCAGCAAGACAGAACGGAGAGTGCCGAGGTGGAGCTCTCCTCGGGGGCGTTTGTGGACCTTAAAGCAGGCAGTTACAGGTAATTTGGACCACATAGCATAAGTCATAAATGATTACCTTTGTAGTAGACATTTTGGTGACTTGATGTCAGCAAGGGTTGCATAATGGATTTTGACATGCATGCATTCTAGAGATGTCTAGAAATGCTACTTACTATAAACAAAAAGTTACCTGAGACAAGTCTCAATCATTTAGAAAATTTATTCTGCCAAGGTCAAAGATGCACCAGCGACACAGCCACAGAAGGTCCTGATGACCTGCCCAAGGCTGTCAGGGTAGAGCTAGGTTTTACGCATTTTAGGGAGACATGAGACATCAATCAATATACGTAACATGTATTTAGTCTTTCTGGTCCATCCAGAAAGGTGAGACACCCTGAAGTTGGGAGGGGTTTTCCAGGTCATAGGTAGATAAAGGACAATGGTCACATTATTTTGACTTTCTGATTAGCCTTCCACTGAATACACAATTTACAGGAATAATTACTTATGCCTTAGTCTGGCTTAGTGAAGCAACAGGGCAACGGAAGCCATCAGATATTGTCTCCCATGAGCAGAGGGATGACTTTGAGCTCTGTCTGTCCTACGTCCACAAGGAATTTCCTAGTGGGAGAAGTGTGAGGGAGATATGTCGCTTTTTAAAACCTTTGTAGCTATCTGATTTAGAAGTAGAATGGGAGGCAGGTTTGCCTGACACAGTTCCCAGCATGACTTTTCCTTTTGGCTTAGTGATTTGAGGGTCCCGTGTTTATTTTCCTTTCGCATTTTCCCCCGTTTCTTTTTAAAAGCATTTTAGAAGAAAATTAGTCTCTGGTCTCAGGTTTTGTCTGATCTCTCATGGCTAGGACAGTTGGTTCATAGACAGGTAGGTCCCACATGATTAGGAAAGCTCATTTTAGCAGGTTGTGAAGTCTCACATCCTAAAAGAAAATGGGGGAGGAAGGGAGACAACAGCAGCAGCAACAACAATGACAATAAAATTCCTGGAAAATCAATAGTAGCCATAATACTCTGAAGTCCACACATCAGTAGACAGGTATGAACGTGGCTTATGCATTTAAATAGGTTATCTAGCTTTAGTTCACAGGGCTTTAGGAAAGCACAGCTTAGCTTTTGGTGATTTCAAATCAGGAAAAATGTGGGGGGGGGAAGGAAAGGAAAAAAGAAAAAAAATGCAAACATTATTTTGGAGACTTGTAACCAGGAAAAATTTTAGAATTTACTCCAAACTGTAGAAAATGGAAAACACTGGGCAAGCCTAGACTCTGACAACGGGTTTGCTATAGTTGGTTTTGAAACACGATTTTTCTCTCTCCTGTCCCCTTTCACTGAGGACAAATCATAGGACAAAATTCACTCACGAAATAAGTTTCCATGTTATTATATTTGGCAAGAGTATTTTCATGAAGTCTTCAAGAATAATTGTTTGCTATACAGGCTCTTTGTTTTTTTTAATTGGTTTTGCTGGAACTTTAGTCCATAAGTGATCTCATATTCGACTTGAATGCCTTAAGCCCAGCCTGTGCCTCCGAATACCTGTATTAATTGGGTGAATTTCTCACTTCAGGAAGACTTGGGGCTCCTGGGCCTGTCAGAAAGTGACAGTCTTTACTTACCACAAATCAGGAGCCTGTGCAGGGATTGTGTAAACAAGACAGGAGGCCAGCTTTCCCAAGGGGCTTTTATTAGCTGTGTAACCCAACTTTGATTCCTTAAAGGACTCTGTATCTGATAGTATGCTGTTCCAGTCAAAACCCTGGTAAAATGGCCGCTGCTTCCAATTGTGTCCTCTTACAAAAGAAAACAGATTCTTATTGTATGTATGCAGATAACTATATTGCTATAAGTTAAGAATACTCACAACCAGTTTCCAAATTTTGGAGAAACTGGGTAGATATAAATATGCTCTAAATTTTGTTTATAGGAGTATATTTTCCTCAATTTTTTTTTTTATGTAAAACAGAATCTTGCTCTGCCGCTAGGCTGGAGTGCAGTGGCCGATCTCACCTCACTGCAACTTTCACCTCCCAGGTTCAAGCAATTCTCCTGCCTCAGCGTCCCAAGTAGCTGAGACTACAGGCATGTGCCACCACGCCCAGCTAATTTTTATATTTTTAATAGAGACAGGGTTTCACTATGTTGGCCAGCATGGTCTCAATCTCTTGACCTCATGATTCGCCCACCTTGGCCTCCCAAAGTGCCGGGATTACAGGCATGAGCCACCACACCTGGCCATCCTCAATTGTTAAAAGCTGTAAATACAGAACTTCCCCTGTGGAGAAAAAAGAAAGGAAATTATTTATCTGTAAAAAAAAAAATTTTTTTTTAAGCTCAAAATAAAAGTTTTCTTGGCTCTGAAAAACAAAGAAAGGCTTAGCAATGTTTTAAGTAAAAAGTCATAAAACCACTATTTCAGTCTTCTATTAGTTCAGTCCATGCAGTTAACCCCTGTTCTGCTTTACATTCATGAATATTACAACTCTCCATGGGAGTGTTGGATTTTTTTTTCTCTATTTTAGTGTCACAATCTCCAAAACCTGCATTCAAGAGCATCTGTCAGAGTCCTATGCTGATTATAAAGCCATCTTTTGAAAAGAATAAAACAACTGTGGATGACAAAAGTTTTAGAACAGTCATACTTAAAGACACAGTTGACAAGGAAACATGCTTACTTCGGTTGCATACAACAATTTTAACAATTTCACGTAATAATCATTATTAATAACATACACTAAGTCATTCAAAATTATAGGATTTTTCCATAATTTTGGAACACATGCCAATAACAAATACAGCCCAAAGAAAGCCAAACACTATTTCATATTTGACAATGTTTCTTGTATGACTTTTTTCACCAAATAAACTATCTCTTTTGGACTTCAGGGGACTAATATCAAAAAAATCAATAAGGAACAAAGTTAGAATTTCACTTTGGAAAGTTTGTCAAATATAAAAAGTTTAAAGGCCAGGCACAGTGGCCTTTAAATACCTTTCACACGCACTTTGGGAGGCCGAGGCAAGTGGATCACTTGAGGTCAGGAGTTCAAGACCAGCCCAGCCAACATGGTGAAACCCTGTCACTACTAAAAATACAAAAATCAGCTGGGTGTGGTGGCACATGCCTGTAATCCCAGCTATTCAGGAAGCTGAGGCATGAGAATTGCTTGAACCTGGGAGGCAGAGATTGCAGTGAGCCGAGATCACACTACTGTACTCCAGCCTGAGTAACAGAGAGAGACTTCATCTCAAAAAATTAAAAAATTAAAAAATTTTTTTAAAAGTTTAAACTGCTTGATTTGTCTGGGCCCAGTGGTTCATGCCTGTAACCCAAAACTTTAGGAGACCGAGGCAGGTGGATTGCCTGAGGTCAGGAGTTTGAGGCCAGCCTAGCCAACGTAGTGAAACACTGTCTTTATTAAAAATTAAAAAAATTAGCTGGACATGGTGGCAGGCACCTGTAATTCCAGCTACTTGGGAGGTGGAGGCAGGAGAATCACTTGAACCCAGGAGGTGGAGGTTGCAATGAGCCAAAATTGCACCATTGCACTCCAGCCTGGTGACAAAATATGACTCCATCTCAAAAATAAATACATAAATAAATAAAATGCTTGATATTACAAAATAGGATTAAAGATCAGTTCGTTGTAAAACAAATCGTTCATTTAACCAACTTGGTAACTCAAAGATTTCAAAAAAAAAAAAGGCAAAAACCTTGATTCTTTGAGAGAGGAGATTTAATATCCTAAACAACAAGCCCTAATAAAAACAGCATGAAGCCAATTAAATTTGTTTTTCAAAATTTATAAACAATCTATAAAATTTGAATTATCTTGACCACAAGATACAAATTTCATAATCCTTTTTATAACCTTTTATTAAGAGGGTTAATTCTCCAAGAAAACCTTATTAAGGTGACACAGCAGCCCATATGCTGATCTTGCAGCAGTGTGCCTTTGACATTAATGGTTAATTTATAGGGAAACTCAACTTACTTTATCTCTCAAAATTGGCCGTAACAATTAATTTGATCTCTCAAAATCGGCCCTTACAATCTCATGCACCCACCTCTTCTATGATAGTCCCTGGACCTTGAGGAGTTGAATAGTTTTAATTTCAGGCCCACTGTCTCATGAACACAGTGTATTTTGATTGGCATCTTCTACCAGGTCAGAAAATGAGGTTTTAACTGCTGTTAGTGTTTAGTATTTAGCAGGACTTGGTGTTCTTTTTAGACCAAAGACCCAAAGCTCTGTAACTTAATGGCACAAGGACTTCAAAAACACATATAGAGGGTTACATGGATGTAATAATCTTAATTTAAAAAAAAAATTAATTTCAGGTTTTTTTCTAAACAAACCAAAACTTAGTAATAATGACATAGGAATTGTTTCAGTAAAGCATAAAATCTGTTTATTAGTCCATTTTCTCAAAGGGAAAAGAAAAGACCTTCTGCAGTTCAACTGCTGTTCTCTACAGGGTATATTATTTTGGAAGGAAATGCTAAGATAAAACATTTATTAGCAACAGGCCACAACAGTTAGAATCTGAAGGAGAAAAAAAAATATTTACAGGAGCTCAAAATAAGCTGAAACATAGAGTTATTTCAGGTGCTTTAAAAGGGGAAAGAAAGCTGAAAACAGTGAGATGCAATAGCTTCTTGGTCTAAAAGAGACAGTCTCATTGCGATGCCCTGGCTGGAGTGCAATGGCATGATCTCAGCTCGCTGCAACCTGTGATTCCCAGGTTCAAGTGATTTTCCTGCCTCAGCATCCCAAGTAGCTGGGATTATAGGCGCGCGCCACCACGCCCAGCTAATTTTTGTATTTTTAGTAGGGTCAGGGTTTCACCATGTTGGCCAGGGTGGTCTTGAACTCCTGACCTCAGGTGATCTACCCACCTCAGCTTCCCAAAGTGCT
>NW_016107333.1:11068302-11081792 GCF_001604975.1 Cebus imitator | reverse complement strand
GACCAGGATGGTCTCGATCTCTTGACCTCGTGATCCACCCGCCTTGGCCTCCCAAAGTGCTGGGATTACAGGCTTGAGCCACCGTGCCCGGCCTAGAAATTCCATTTTTTAAAACCTGTGCAATGTATACAATGCTAGTCCTGTTAGTGCCCCAGTGCCCAGGATTAAGAGATTTGTCCTATTAGCAGGCACTGAGGTGGGCATGGCCCAGCAATCCACCCAGTGCAGAAGTAGCAAAGGTAGGATTTAAACCTAGTCTTACAGACTAAGGGTGTTTATTGGTTCCAGGGTGGGAGAGCTTATCACAGGCTTGGAATGTTTCTGTGTGAGGGAGAAGTCTATCGTGCGTTGGAATGTCTCTGGCTAGAAAGAATGTTACCTTGGAGCTGATATATCTCCAGCTGGAAGTAAGGCTATCTCAGGGCTGGCATGTCCCTGGTCGGGGAGAGGTTTAACTCATGGTTGGAAAGTTTCTGGTCAGAGATGTCATTTGCGGTTTATGGTCATGCTGACCTTGGCCATTAGGCTGATGCCCTTTGGGTTTAGGTGGTTTTTGATCAAAGGGAACTTTAGAATGGCGGTGCTTGTCCAAGATGACGATGCTCCTGCTCTGTCAATCCAGATTTTATAGTTATAAAAAGGATGAGGGGCAGCGTGTTCTTTCTAGCTACTTCCCGCTGACGGGACGGAGAGTTTTCTGATCTCAGGTTGGCTATAGGAGTAACGCTGTCTGTGGATGTTTTTGGGTAGTTGTCTGTGAAATGGCCATGATCCTGTTAGTTAAAAATCTTTGGAAAAGGTTAATGAGGCAGGGTAAGAACATTAGTCCTCGGCATATTCTTAGGAGAGGGCCCAGGAATGGGATGACCCATGCCATGATTTTGTTCCCAAACCAAGAATCTACTTGGTTGTTTTAGTTTTCCCCTAGCTTTTTAGCCCTTCCTTCAAGTTTTTCAGCAGCATCTCTTACTAGGCCCAGTTGGTTGATACAGAAACAACATTCCTCATCCAATGAGACTCAGAGACACGTTTGGAAAGGCTTATGTGTTATTTTCTGTTAGTAACCGTTATTCTTGCTATGATAATAATAATTAAGCGAAATGCTACAGTAATTGAGATTCTCTGTCTGATATTCCACCCTGAAGGTGCTACAGTATATAGTCCTACTGCAAATAGAGTGGGTAAAGCAGTTCCCACAAGGCTGGCATAGTAAATAATTTCCATTAGGCCAGGTGTGGTGACTCATGCCTGTAATCTCAGCACTTTGGGAGGCCAAGGCAGGTGGATCATGAGGTCAGAAGTTGGAGACCAGCCTGGCCAACTTGATGAAACTCTGTCTCTACTAAAACTACGAAGAATTAGCTGGATGTAGTGGTGGCCGACTGTAATCCCAGCTACTTGGGAGGCTGAGGCAGGAGAATCGCTTGAACCTGAGAGGCGGAGGTGGCAGTGAGCTGAGATTGCGCCACTGCACTCCAGCCTGGGTGACAGAGTGAGACTCCATCTCAAAAAAAAAAAAAAAAAAATTCATTACAAAGTTTTTATATTGGCTTAAAAGGAGAGTTAAGAACATCAAAAAGTATTTAGTGAGGTAGAGGTGAGACCAAATAAGATGAGTAGTTCTCATTCAGTTACTTTTTATGATTTTCAGCTTAAGATTTCCTATTTCTTTATATTGATATTTAGGATGTTCCTTTGGGCTCTCTGGGGTTGCTTCCTCAGGTTTACGGGCTTTGACTCAAGTGTGATATATCCAGAAGTTCATTCTTGTAAGAGAAACCATCTCAATTACCCTGGGTTCCATGGACTCACTAGATGTGGGGCCGAAGGATTCTGGGCACCCTCAGTTGTTAGTTGTCAGCACCAGCAGTGAAGAGATTTCTTCCTGCGATGGTCAAGGGGGTGCTTAGAGGCAGCACCTGCTGAAACATCTAGTTTTCAGTTCATAGGGATTTAAGAAAGCATAGCTTATTTTGTAAATTTGAAGTCAGAAAAATTAGAATTTAAACTGTAGAAAATAATAAAAATTGAAAAATGTTAGGCAACACTAGAATTTAACAACAGGTGTGCTATCATTTTTGAGGCATCATTTTCTCTCTCCAGGTTCCCATTTTTATTAAAAGACAAGTCATGATAGGACTGGTTTGGTTTAATGTACTTGGCTTAATTATTTGCATACAGTGCAGCAAGAATAATTATTTGTGTTTTGTTTTTTTGAGACAGAGTTTTGCTCTTGTTGTCCAGATTGAAGTGCAATGGCATGATCTCGGCTCACTGCAACCTCCTCCTGCAGGGTTCAAGCAATTCTCCTGCCTCAGCCTCCTAAGTAGCTGGGATTACAAGCACCTGCCCCCACACCCAGCTAATTTTGTATTTTTAGTAGAGACAGGGGTTTGCCAAGTTGGGCAAGCTGGTTTCCAACTCCTGACCAGTTGATCCACCCGCCTTGACCTCCCAAAGTGTTGGGAGTACAGGCGTGAGCCACCACACCAAGAATAATTATTTGTTACATAGGCCTTTAAAAAAAAAAAAAAAGTTAGACCGGGCGTTCACGCCTGTAATCCCAGCACTTTGGGAGGTCAAGGCAGGTAGATCAACTGAAGTCAGGAGTTCGAGGCCAGCCCAGCCAACACGATGAACCCCCGTCTCTACTAAAAATACAAAAATTAGCCTGGCGTGGTGGCACATGCCTGTAATCCCAGCTACTCAAGAGGCTGAGTCATAAGAATCGCTTGAACCCAGGAGGCGGAGGTTGCAGTGAGCCTAGATCACGCCACTGCACTCCAACCTGGGCAACAGAGCGAGACTCTGTCCCAAAAAAAGAAACAAAAAAAAAGGTAACAGTGTAACATGTATTCAAGACTATTGAAAAAACAGTTTACATATACTTTTGGTTAAAAGATTATAAGGAGGCGACAGAATGTGGAATTTTACCTAGATTAAAAGATTAAAGAATTGTTTTAAGTTGAATAAAATAAAAATGAAAGTTTAAGCAAGTTTGGGAAGCTTAATTATAAAGGAGATTCTGTGTGTAAACCTATTGGCTAAATTTAAAGGTGTATCATTCAGTTTTTCTGTAAATTGAGCATTAAAATCAAAGCACAATGTGTTTTTCTTAAAACACTAACCTGCTCTTTAGCAAAAACTATAAAGGGTTAAAAAAAGGTCTATAAGAATCTCACCTTATGGTCAAACATTAAATTTAGGTAAATGTGTCTACAAGGTTTTTATTAAAAATTGAGTTTAACATTAATAACACACTAATATAAAGGTAAAATTTGGCTTATTTGGTATAAAATCATATAGGAAGCATTTTCATAAAATGGTGTTTGGCTTTCCTTTGGGCTATGTTTGTATAAATATGTTATTGGTACGTGTTCCAAAGTTATGGGAGACTCCTGTAATTCTGATATACCTTAGTGTACATTATCCGTACTAATTATAATTGTTCTGTTAAAATTATTGTGTGCCACAGAGGTAACAGATTTTCTTGTCAATTGCGTTTTTAACTATGGCTATCCTAAAACTTTTTGTCATCCATAAACAATTGTTGTCTTGTTTTGGTCCTCTTCAGAAAGTGGTTTTATAATCAGCTATAAAGCTCTACCAGGTGCTCTTGAATATGGGTTTCTGATGACTTTGGAGATCGTGACATCAGAATAGAGGAAATACATTCAGGACTCTTGAAGAGTTAAAATGTCCATTAATGGCCAGGCGCGGTGGCTCATGCCTGTAATCCCAGCACTTTGGGAGGCCGAGGTGGGCAGAACATGAGGTCAAGAGATTGAGACCATCCTGGCCAACATGGTGAAACCCTGTCTCTACTAAAATACAAAAATTAGCTGGGTATGGTGGCGAATGCCTATAGTCCCAGCTACTCGGGAGGTTGAGGCAGGAGAATTACTTGAACCTGGGAGGCGGAGGTTGCAGTGAGCCGAGATTGCACCACTGCACTCCAACCTGGTGACTGGCAACACAGCAAGACTCTGTCTCCAAAAAAAAATGTCCATTAATATCGCGCAGGACAGGAATTAACTGCATGAACTGAACTAACAGGAGGCTCGAGTGATCTTCTTGACATTTTGCTCAAAATATTGCTAATCCTTTGTTTTGCTTTTCAAAGTCAAAGAAAGTTTTCTATTGAGCTATCGATAGGTTTTAACAATTTAGTGTACTCCCAGGAACAAAATTTGGAGCATACTATTTCTCTTTCCCTGATTTTTACTAAAATTTGAAAGCTATTGGAAATACAGTTATTTGCATAAGTGCAATAAGAATCTGTTTTCTTTTGTAACAGGACACGGTTGGGAAAACTGGTTATTTTACCATGGCCTTGACTGGAATAGTGTGCTTTCCTTTAAGGAATCAAACTTGACTTACGAAGCCAAGAAAGCCCTTGGAACCTGGCCTCATATTTTCTGTACACAGTCCCTGTACAGGGTTTCTGATCTGTGGTAAGTAAAGAATGTCGCTTTCTGGCAGGCTGGGAACCCCAAGTTATCTTGTAACCTCAAGAGGAACAATTCCAAGGCTAGGTTCAGTTTTACAACATCTTATCTTAAATTCTTTCTACGGAACAATACATGTTACACTGTTAACTTTTAGCAACTTTTACTTTTGTTAGTAACTTTGAGAATTATGTACTAGAGGTAGAGCCTAGGACCTAGAAGAAGTGCGGATAAGGTCTGACTGATTCCAGCATTTAACTCCACGTGTCCTAGGTCTTACCTAGCTGCAAAGCAGACAAGTTGTACAGCTAAGAGTTATAGTGGCATTTTATAAAACATTCAGGAGGCCTAGTCACTTTTTTTTTTTTTGAGACAGAGTCTTGCTCTGTCGCCCAGGCTGGAGTGCAATGGCACTATCTCGGCTCACTGCAACCTCTGCCTCCCCGGTTCAAGCGATTCTCCTGCCTCAGCCTCCAAAGTAGCTGGGATTACAGGCACCTGCCACCACACCCAGCTAATTTTTTATATTTTCAGTAGAGACGGGGTTTCACCATATGGCCAGGCTGGTCTTGAACTCCTGATCTCAGGTGATCTACCCGCCTTGGCCTCTCAAAGTGCTAGGATTACAGGCATGAGCCACCACGCCGGGCCGCCTAATCACTTTTAAATTGTACAACATTTCTTGCATATAAATTCCCTTTTATAAAATTTTCACGATTTACACAATCTCTGACATGCCTCAACTTTCTGATTTGTAAACAGAAATTTAAAACAACCTCTTTTAAAACAACCAGCTAATTTACTTTAGGACAAGAATTTACCATATAAGTTTTTTGTTTTTGTTTTTTTGAGACGGAGTCTTACTCTGTAGCCCAGGCTGGAGTGCAGTGGCACAATCTCGGCTCACTGCAACCTCCACCTCCCAGGTTCAAGTGATTCTTCTGCCTCAGCCTCCAGAGTAGCTGAGATTACAGATGCGCACCACCATGCCTGGATAATTTTTGTATTTTTAGTAGAGACAGGGTTTCACCATATTGTATTGACCAGGTTGGTCTCAAACTCCTGACCTCGTGATCTGCCCTCCTTGACCTCCCAAAGTGCTGGTATTACAGGTGTAAGCCACTGTGTCCCTCCTATAAGATTCTTTTTTTATATAAATTCTCTTTTCTTTAATATCAAAGATGATACACCTTTCCTTGATAAAAACAAACTTCCAGGTGTGGTGGCTCACGCCTGTAATCTCAGCACTTTGGGAGGCCGAGGCAGGCAGATCACAAAGTCAGGAGTTTGAAACCAGGCTGGCCAACATAGTGAAACCTCGTTTCTACTAACAATACCAAAACTGGCCAGGCACAGTGGTGTGTGCCTGTAGTCCCAGCTACTCGGGAGGCTGAGGCAGGAGAATCGCTTGAACCCAGGAGGCAGAGGTTGCAGTGAGCCGAGATCGGGCGACTGTACTCCAGCCTGGGCAACAGAGTGAGACCCTGTCTCAAAGAAAAAAAAAAACTTCCTTGATGCCTGCGGACCAGACTGCCTAAGACCACAAGATTAGAGATTAGAGTATTTCACTAAATAGTTCACGATGTAGCTATCTTTATTAAACCAATATTGATGTTTCATTATTAAAAAGTTATACAAGCAAAGATGATTCTGTTTGGGCCACGAAAGGTGGAAGGAAGCCATGTTTCCCATCCCTACTGTACCAAATACTTTGGGTCTGTGAAAAAATAAAATAGAATTGCAGGATCCTCTAAATTTATGTTTTGTATTCTCTATGCCAAATTTTGGCACCTTATAGTATTTGGCAGAGATAATTATGAAATTGTGGCCAGGCGCAGTGGCTCACACCTGTAATCCCAGCACTTTGGGAGACCAAGGTGGGCAGTTCACCTGAGGTCACGCATTCAAGACCAGCCTGGCCACTCCACTCCAGCCTGGGAAACAGATCCAGATTCCATCTCAAAAAAAAAAAAAAAAGAAGAAGAAAATGACCATGCTGTGATCCACATAACTAACTCTGCGGGGTTAACGTCTCCTTGGCATCATAAGTGTAGAGGGTCCTGCAATATTTAATTACATATCTATGAGTGGAAATCCCACAAAATATGAGACTCAAAGAAGGATCAGATGAACGAAGTTTAAGGAATAGAACCAACTGTTTGCACATATCTTTTGTCAACTAGGGATCAACCCTCATGAAACCTGGATGCCAAAGGCACTTAATAAAGCAAGCCCTTTATTGCACGGTTCTACCCTCAGGATTCTCTTCCTAGCTGGGCTGCAGGGTAGATTACAGATACACAGTAGGCTCTTTGTCTTGCAGGGAGCCTCACCCACCCTCCACCTGCCTTTCCCCAACCTCTGGGCGGGGACAGGCTTATACAAACTGAGCTGCCTCTGGCCCCTCCCATGCAGAGCGTCCACGGGAACTGGACCAGCAGGTAAGTGAGCAGAGCCGGGCGGCTCAGGCCTGTGAGAGGGTGGGGGCAGCTACCAAGGCCAGCTGCTGGCCGGGAACACAGGGCACTGACCGGGTTGTGGCAGGCGCACTTGTCTGGAGCCAGCAGGTGTCACGTGGCCTTTCCCCTAGTTTCAGGCTGCCGTGTCAGGAGAGACCAGAGAGATAGGAGGAAAGAAAGGTTTCCTCCTGAGCTGGCAGGTTGGAGTCGGGACAGGCTGAGCGTGAATTCCAGAGCCCTGGTGCCTCCAGACCAAAAGGCTGGGTGCTGTGGCTCACGCCTGTAATCCCAGCACTTTGGGAGGCTGAGGCAGGTGAATTGCTTGAGCTCAGGAGTTCAAGACCAGCCTGGGCAACATGGCGAAACCCCATCCGAAGAAAAAATACAAAAATTACCCAGGCCAGACGTGGTGGTGTGGGTTAGTAGTCCCAGCTACTCAGAAGGCTGAGGTGAGAGGATGACTTGAGCCAGGGAGGTTGAGGTTGCAGTGAGCTCAGATTGCGCCACGGCACCTCAGCTTGGGTGGCAGAACAAGATCCTGTCTCAAAAAAAGATGGTAATAATAAAGAACAAAGAGTGGTCCCCATTGACTCCGCCCAGCTCCATCTCCATGCTATATCAGAACAGCTTGACCAGGCTGAAGATGCAGGAGCCTGGGAAAGAGGGTGGGAGTTGGGATGGATGTGGAGGAGAGGGGAACTGGCCCAGGGGAGGCTGCTCCACCAAGGTCAGCCCCGTGGGAGGCCTGAAGCCCTTCCTGGCCCTGGGACGGAGGAGAAGTGGGGAAGAGAACTCACATTCCGCTTCTGAAGGCCAGTCTGAGTGCCTGTTATCTCGTTCCCATTTTACTGGTTGGCTGAGCCCAGAAAGGCTGGGCATTCGCAGACCCTTTCACAGATAAAGAAATCAAGGCCCAGAGAAGGTGAGCAGCTGACCTGAGGTTGCACAGCCAGTGAGCACAGTCTGGATGCCTGCCCCAGCCTGAGCTCAGGGGTGGGGCAGGGCTCCGGGAAGCGCTATCTCCTTCCTGGCGTTGTTTTCCCCACCTATCCAGCAGGGACATTGAGTTGGGATGAGTTCTAGGGGAGCTCTGAGGTCCCAGCAAGGAGAGGTAGAGATGGCCTCCTACTACATGTGGCTATGAGCAGTGAGGGTGGCTGAGCTTCGCCCAGGCTCCCAGCACCCCAGCCTCCTGCCTCCCGGCACCTCCTTGCCTCCCTCTCCACTGCAGCTTCCCATTTTTCCTTGTTTCTGTGCCTCTGTCGTCTTTTCTCCCCATTTCTGCTTCTAACTTTTGATTCTTTCTGTCTCTTTGTCTCAGTCTCTTCTCTCTCCCTCCCCTTCATCCCCCCATCTCTCCCTGTGGGTTTTGTGGTTTTGACCACCCGGCCTCCATTCTCCATGGACTCAAAGCCGATCCATTCCTGCCCACTCTCATGAGGGTGAGGCCAGGGCCAGGCCCTAGGTAGACGTCTGCAGGAGTCACTAAGTTCTCCAGGAGCCTGGAACCCAGAAAAGCATTGGCTCAGACCCTTGCCCAGGAGTGAGATGTGCCCAGTGTCATGCTGCCACCTGGCACTGCCCTGAGGGTCACCCTGGCCAACATGACCTTCAGAGCTGAGGCAGGTTTCCTCCAGCCTGGCCCACAAGACTAGGTGCCTACCGGCTGGCCGCTTGTCCCTACAGAGTGAGAAACCAGCCATGGTGCCAGGGGCTCAGGGGGCCCAGCCCATAGCAAGCCAGATGGTCACCTGGGCACTGGGGGAGAGGGCAAGGCCCCACTCACATGGAGATTACACTCCCATGGGAGAGACTAGTGCTCAACAGAAAGACACAGATAAACTCCCATAACTGAGCTGGTGTCAGTAATACTTTGATGAAGGAAAGCAGAGGGCAGGAGAACGTGGAGGGGTCAGGGGATGGCGTGCGGGGTGGAAGCTGCCTGTGCTCCCTGGAGGAGATGGCCCAGCCCATACATGAGGGGGCACTGGCCCTGGACGGAAACCCACTCCCAACTCCCTTCACTCTCTTGTGCTGGGGCTCACAGCTTTTGATGCAAGAATGCAAAAGAGAATCCTTTGCCTGGAACTGGCTGGGCGCAGTGGCTCGTGCCTGTAATCCCAGCACTTTGGAAGGCCAAGGCGGGCGGATCACCTGAGGTTGGGAGTTCGAGACCAGCCTGACCAACATGAAGAAACCTCATCTCTACTAAAAATACAAAATTAGCCAGGCGTGGTGGCTCATGCCTGTGATTCCAGCTACTCAGGAGGCTCAGGCAGGAGCATCACTTGAATCCAGGAGGCAGACATTTCAGTGAGCCAAGATCGCACCATTGCACTCCAGTCTGGGCAACAAGAGTGAAACTCTGTCTCAAGAAAAGAAATCTTTGCCTGAAACTGATCCTTCTAGCTTCTCTATCTGTCGCACACCCATATAGGGCATCTGAACTGTCTCATATGAAGCCTTAGGTTTCTGGTCTCTGGTGATCACAGAAGGGGACCTGGATCCTTGGGAAGCAGATGTCTTGAAGCCTCTCTCAGCTTCTCCTGAGCCTTTGCTCCATTTCTCTCTTTCTCAGGCCCACATCTCGGGAGGCCACCAGTGAGTGGAATCCTGCTCAGCTTGGCCCCAATGGCCTCTTCAGGACCCCTCCACCCCGAGGCCTTTCTCAGGCTGCCTAAGAGGGCTGGGTTCACAGTCAAGCATGCCCGGATGTAAAGCTCAGCTCCCAGCTGTATGGCCCCAGACAAATTTATTTCCCTTTCTAAAGCTCAGTTTCCTCATCTGTAAAATGGAGCTGATTGGAATGCCAGCCTCAGGATTGTGGCGGATTTGATAGGTAATGTGTGCAAAGAGCTTCGCACAGGGTCTGGCACAATGAGCAGTAGATGCGTGGCGGCTGTGGTTGTCGCTGCTGTTGTGGTGACTGTTGGCCCTTTTGCTACAGCACCCTAAATGTAAAAGGGCTTTCCTCCTGCTTCCTCCTGGCACCTCGTGTTTCACCTCACAACAGCCAGCACCATCCTGTTAAAAACTAGGTTCGAGCTGGTCTCCTCTGCCTACTCACAGAGCTTTTGACTCTAGAGAAAACCCCCAAGCTCCCACCCACAGGGCCCTAGGGGACCTGCCCTGACTCCCCCCACCCACTTCCACAGTCTGCAGCCATGCTGACCTTCTGTCTTTTTTATTTTTTTTTTTGAGAGGGAGTCTCCCTCTGTCACCAGGCTGGGAGAGGGAGTCTCCCTCTGTCACCAGTGCAATCTCGGCTCACTGCAACCTCCGCCTCCCGGGTTCAAGCAATTCTCCTGGCTCAGCCTCCCAAGTAGCTGGGACTACAGGCGCCCACCACCACACCTGGCTAAGTTTTGTATTTTTAGTAGAGATGGGGTTTCACCATGTTGGCCAGGTTGGTCTCGATCCCTTGACCTCATGATCTGCCCGCCTCAGCCTCCCAAAGTGTTGGGATTATAGATGTGAGCCGCCACGCCCGGCACCTAGCTGTCCTTTGAACAGCAAAATCCACTTCTGGGACAGAGCAGGTGTGGCCACGCCCCAGGGCCTTTTCACTTGCTGTTGCCTCCCCTAGATGCTCTTTCCCCAGACAGCTGACTCCCACACTCCCTTCACGCCCTCTCCTTGACAACTGCACATTCCCCGCTCAGGAGCCTTGCTTTCCTCAGGAGTCCTTGCCGCCGCCTGACTTGTTCTATATTTCTGTTTTTTATTCTGCTTCGTGACTGCTTCCCAAACCTTCCCGAGAGCAGGGATTATGGTTGAGCACACAGTAGGTGCCCAAGAAATATTGGTTAAATGAATAAACAAGCCCTGCACAGTCACTGTACGTCATCTCGGCTCGCCACAGCCTCCATCTCCCAGGTTCAAGTGATTCTCCTGCCTCGGCCTCCTGAGTAGCTGGGATTACAGGCACCCGCCACCACGCCCAGCTAATTTTTTGTATTTTTAGAAGAGATGGGGTTTCACCATGTTGGTCAGGCTGGTCTCCAACTCCTGACCTCGTGATCTGTCCACCTCAGCCTCCCAAAGTTCGGAGATTACTTTGGGAGCCACCGCGCCCGGCAATATGCATCTTGTAAAATTATCCCAACGCATTCCAAACTCCACCTGTTCTGAATCTCTCCTTTTCTCTGAGGCCTTTTTGCACATGTAGTTCCTTTTGACTAAGAAGTCCCCTTCATTGCTATTGATGACCGTTCTTCACCGAGTCCTCCAGGTCCAAAAGCACACCTGCATTTTGAGGAAGGAGAGAATTTGGGAGTGGGCCGGGGCCATAGGGCAGATGGGTCACGTGGGGACACAACCCCACCACGGCTGGTTTCCAGACAAGGAAACAGACCCCCAGAGCCAAATCATATTCCTCAAGTGACACAGCTGTGGCAGCCTGGGTTCCAACCAGAGAATTCTTTGTGGTGAGTGGGGATTTAGGCTTTCAGTGCCTAGGATTTGTTGAACATGCAAGAAAGTCAGGCTCCTTCTGCCCCGTCTGCCCTCATCTCCCCATCCAGCCCTCCATAGGAAAGCTACTGATGTTTGTAAATGTTTAACTCTGCACCTCAAGGAACTGTCATTAGTTTAATAGCTTTTCATATGGCAAAGGTAACCATCATCTGCTAATTCGCCCACTCCCTTGAACTATTGACTTAGCCCTCTTTATTAGGCGTATCATGTCGCCTTTGCTACATCCTGGTTTGCTTTGCACCTTTGTCTGCTGTCTTGACCAGGAAGGATGAGTCAGGCCTGAACCTTGGGACTGTGTTTCTGTTCATTTCTCCTGGAATGTCTGAGGCTATCTTGGGAAATATTCAGAATACAGAGAGTCACTACAGTGTTGACTCCTTTATGAATTAGAGTCTCGATATGTGAAATAACTTTTGTTATTTCAAGTTATACATTTCTCAAGTTATACATTTCTCAAGTTATACATTTATACTTTTGGTGCCAAATTCCATATGGAGGGCTCTTTGTTCCTCTGCTCTTTCCCTCTTTCTCTCCCTTTTTTTTTTTTTTTTTTTTTTTTTCATTTCTCTGCAAGACATTTGCCCCCAAGTGTCTAACCAACTACTTTTGCTAAGTTTTGATTTTTGATCAAATCCTGGTTGGGACAGGACCTGAGGTTCAGAGTCAGAGAATAGGTGGTAAAGGAGGTAAACTTATTCACTAGTTTTTGCTTGCTATAATCTGTTAATATGCATCCTGGAACACACATCTCTGTGCACTTAATGCAGAGGAGGCTTTTTTGTTTGTTTGTTTTTGTTTTTGTGTTTTGAGACAGTGTCTCGCTCTGTCGCCAAGCTGGAGTGCGTTGGCATGCTCTTGGCTCACTGCAACCTCCATCGTTTCTCCTGCCTCAGCCTCCTGAGTAACTGGGATTATGGGAGCCCGCCACCACGCCTGACTAATTTTTTTGGGGGGATGGGACCTCCCTCTGTTGCCCAGGCTGGAGTGCATTGATCTTGGCTCACTGCAACCTCCGCCTCCCGGGTTCAAGCGATTCTCCTGCCTTGGCCTCCTGAGTAGCTGAGATTACAGGCATGCGCCATCACACTCTGCTAATTTTTATATTTTCAGTAGAGATGGGGTTTCATCATGTTGGTCAGGCTGGTCTCGAACTCCTGACCTCAGGTGATCCGACACCCGGCTAGAGACAGAGTTTCACCATGTTGACCATTACGAGGCTGGTCTTGAACTCCTGACCTCAAGTGATCCACCAGCCTCAGCCTCCCAAAGTGCTGGGATTATAGGCATGAGCCACTGTGCCCAGCCTCAGAGTGTTTTTGTTACATATAAAATAAGAGTGACTTAAACAACATAGAAGTTTGTTTACAATTTAACAACAACATTAAACAAACAAAACAGTTCAACACAGGTAAAACAGGGCTCCTATGGGTGTCCTCTGCCTGAAAATCCCAAGGGAGCCTAGAATGCATCTAACCCCCACCACATGCCTCATAGTACAAAATTGTTGCTGGAGTTCTGGCCATCACATCTGAATTCCAGACTGCCAAATGGAGGAACAGCAGAAGGACACACTCCCTTATTGTTTTTTTTGTTTGTTTGTTTGTTTTTTTGAGACGGAGTTTCACTCTTGTTACCCAGGCTGGAGTGCAATGGCGCCATCTTGGCTCACCGCAACCTCCGCCTCCTAGGTTCAGGCAATTCTCCTGCCTCAGCCTCCTGAGTAGCTGGGATTACAGGCACGCGCCACCATGCCCAGCTAATTTTTTGTAGTATGGTCTCGATCTCTTGACCTCGTGATCCACCCACCTCGGCCTCCCAAAATGCTGGGATTACAGGCGTGAGCCACCGCGCCCGGCCTCCCTTATTGTTAACTCTTTCCCCATTTGCCACAAGGAAAACCTGCTTGCAACTACAGCGTTTACCCCAAGATAACTTTGCCACAAAATACGTCGCTTTTATTATTATTTTTGCCTTCCTCTAGTATATTGACTTTAGAAACGAAAGACTTTGGGCCAGGCACGTTGGCTCATGCCTGTAATCCTAGCACTTTGGGAGGCTGAGGCAGGTGGATCACGAGGTCAAGAGATTGAGACCATCCTGGTCAACA
>NW_016107333.1:11059300-11068147 GCF_001604975.1 Cebus imitator | reverse complement strand
AAAAAAAAAAAAAAAAAAGAAAGAAAGAAAGAAAAAGAAAAAGAAACAAAAGCATTCTGGTTTTAATAGTGGTATTTCCATTTACAAAACAGTAATGCTTGATCGCTAAAAATATCAAATCCTAGAAAACACAGCATTTCTGCATGTGACATTGTTTTCAAACAGTTATTGGCCATTTGGTGAATTTGATAAATCCAGTTTTTCTGAAATAGATGATTCTTATGTTAGTTCTGGTTAGAAATAACGCCAAGAATAGTTTTTATGTTTTATTTTCACATTGAAAATCAGTCAGATATAGGGTTGGGTGCGGTGGCTCATGCCTGTAATCCCAGCACTTTGGGAGGCTGAGGCAGGAGAATCACTTGAGTCCAGGAGTTCAAGACCAGCCTTAGCAACATGGAAAAACCCTGTCTCTACTAAGAAATACAAACAGCCGAGCATGGTGGTACACGCCTGTAATCCCAGCTACTCAGGAGACTGTAGCACGAGAATTACTTGAACTTGGGAGGCAGAGATCAAGAGCTCTGCTGAGATCTTGCCACTGCAGTCTGAGAGCAAACCACTATAGTCCAGCCTGGGCTACACAGCAAGACTCTGTCTCAATTTAAAAAAAAAGTCAGATTTGCTTCAGCCTCAAAGAGCATGTTTACATAAAATTAAATGAGCGTTTGCAGCGAGCCGCCCTCTTTTCTAAACAGGAAACGGGCTAAGGAGACTACTCAAACTCGCATATGAACTTACTGGCCTGTGCTTGATGACGTGACCATGTGCAGCTACAAGGAAGGCTGGGAAATGTAGTCCTTTAGTTGGGTGGCCATTTACCAAACAAAAACTGGGTCCCTTTTTTCACTTTTTCTTTTTTGAGATGGAGTCTCGCTCTGTTGTCCAGGTTGGCATGCAGTGGCACGATCTTGGCTCACTGCAACCTCCACCTCCCAGGTTCTAGTGATTCTCCTACCTCAGCCTCCAGAGTAGCTGGGACTACAGGCATGCACCACCATACCTGGCTAATTTTTGTATTTTTGGTAGAGACAGGGTTTCGCCATGTTGGCCAGGCTGGTCTCAAACTCCTGACCTCAAGTGATCGGCCCACCTCGGCCTCCCAAAGTGCTGGGATTACAGGTGTGAGCCACTGCACTGGGCAGGTAACTACATGTTTTTGAATGCAATGGATATGTTTGCTGAAATAGTAATCTTATAATAAATGTTCATTGAGCCCTTACTGTGTGGCAGGCATAGTTCTAGCACTTTGCATGTTCCTAGCAACAATTCTGATGTTGATACTGACAGCGTATCTGTTTTGCAAGAGAAGACTGAAGCACAGGAGGTTAAGCCACTTGCTCAGTTTGTAAGGGTTGAAGCCGGGATTTGAACCCAGGCATCTGGCTCCAGATGCTACTGCAGGGGAGAGCGCCAAGATGGCCCAAGTCTAGGATGGAGAAAGAGGGCAAAGCGGTGGCCACTTCTTCCAAAATATTCCTGAGAAGCCAGAAATCCTGACGGTTGTTTGCCATCCCCTCCATTGAGGATTACAGTAACACACTGTTGAACACTCTGGGCAAACCAAAGTAATACATCTGCTTTCTGGCTTTGGCCAGTGTGTTAATTTGCAAATCCTGAGCTAAGTCATTGAGAAAGGCCCTTCCACCTTCAAAATGCCAGATTCCCAAGCAGCCCCCGCCCTCAAAAAGCTTCAGTCTCAAGGTATGTGCCTGCATGCACCCACACAAGAACAACCTTGAATGAAGGGTTCATGGGGCCCCGATGAGGACACCTGAGGCAGCCAGAGGTCTCCTGGAGGATGGGATCTTGTAGAAAGCTTGGATGTGGACAGAAGAAGGGGCAGCACTCCAGGCCGGGGGGACAGCAGAGGCAAAGGTGTGCCACTGCTGCCTGGGAGCTCCCCCTCCCTCCTTGGGTCCTCTTGGCACCCCCAGAGCAAGGCTTGCCTGTGCCGTTAGTCAAGTCAGCTTGCTAAGGGAGGGAACAGAGTCTGAGGCCCCCAGAAGGGAGGAGCAGAGCCGACCTGCTAGCGGATCTGACTACGTTACACCCCAGGAGTGGCTCTTCCCAGAGAGGAAAAGGCGGTAGCCAGAAAGGCAAATGAGCATTGGGTTTGCTCAGTGGAGGTAGGAGGAAGGAAGTCGCAGCCCTGTGGGCAATTCCGTGTGTGGGAACCGTGCTGAGGAGCTGTCAGGGATTCTGGAGGTTCCTGCGTCAAGTGTGGCCACAAATTGACACTCCTGCTTTGTACTAGAAGGAAGAAGTATGGAGTTAAAGACTGCAGCTTGAACTGAAAAACCCTGGCCAGGCCGCATGCTGCAGGGAACCCAGTCCAGACCCCAGGAGAGCCCCTCTGCCCCTTCGGACCCCGTCCGTCTCCCATCTACAAAACGTGGACATTGGCCCAGTTGACGTGTCTCTACAAAGAGGTACATATACCACTGGTGAGTTCAGTTGATACCTGGTGGAGGAATCTTTTCTCTTTTTAAAGTTTCATAGTCGTGGATTAATTCTCATGTGAATGAAACAAAAATAACTTTGCCACCAAACCTGACGTTTCGCGGCAATGGTCTGTAACCCTTAGTGGTGCTTGCTGTACACTGGGACTAGGGGAAATAACATATTCTCACCAGCATACTTACATCTCATCACAATCCACAGAATTCATACCATCACTGTCCCCTACTTACAGATGAGGAGATGAGGCCCAGAGAGGCAAGGTCACCTGCCCAGGGTCACCCAGATTGTAAGCAGCAGAGCCAGGGTCACACTCAAACAGCTGGGTCCAGAGCCTCACTCCTGGCACTCCCACATTCCCGCTCAGACTAAAGATAGAAGAGAGTTAGTAACAACACAGGTGGGCTGCCACTGGTAGCTGCCAAGGGGGTAAACAGATGGCAGAATGGTTCCGGAGGGCTAGACGAAGTGGCCTCCAAAGGCCACCTAGAGAGTTCTGTAATTTCAGGAGGCAACAAAAGCCAGATTGAAATTTTATTTCAGGTAACCACATATTTGCATCAGGTAATATGTTTACATGGTTCACAAATCAAAGCTCTATTAAAAGATAGACAGAGGCATCGCCAACATCCCCGCAGTCCCTATATGTGTCCTTCAAGGCTGCCTTGTACCAGTACAAGCAAAGAAAACATATTTTTCCTCCTCTTCTATGTCCAACAGGCAGTACGGATTTTCCCGGTTCCGTCTACCTGCCTTGATTTTGTTTCAAGATTATCAGTATAGCCTGGAGACCTTTCCTTATCAGCCAATAAGATCTGCTTTCCTTATTCCTTATTCCTTTAAACAGGTGTGTGGTATTCCAATAGGTCCCTTGAATTAGCCCCTTCTCTGTTGATAGCCGGAGAGGAGAAATTTCCCATAACTTGCTATTATCAACAAGGTCACAATCTATAATAACCTTGTACACGAGTCACTTTGTCAGGCTTTGGGACAATCTCATGTTGGGAAATGGCACCCTGGAGTGGCTTTCCTATTGTGAATGAAGGTGATACTCTTTTCATATGTTTAAAGCTTATTTGTACCTTTTTCTCTGACTTGTTCGTATCCTTGGCCATCTGCTTTGTGGGGTCTCTTTGCTTTTGATTTTTAAAAACTCTTTACATATTAGGAAGATGAGCCCCTTGTGATTTATGTTACAAATATTTCCCCCACGTTTTCATTTAACTTTTGACTTTGCTGTTGGTATGTTTTGCAGAAGCTGCTTTGTTTGCTTTTGTGTGTTGTGTTGAATTTTTTATTTTCATGAATCATGGTTAGGAAAGCTTTCGCTTGTTTTGTGCTAATAAAAAGCCAGCTTGGGCCAGGTGCAGTGACTCATGCCTGTAATCCCAGCACTTTAGGAGGCCAATGCAGGCTGACCACGTGAGGTCAGGAGTTCCACACCAGCCTGGCCAACATGGTGAAATCGTGTCTCTGCTAAAAATACAAAATTAGCTCATGTTGTGGTGCACGCCTGTAATCCCAGCTACTTGGGAGGCTGAGGCAGGAGAATCACTTGAGCCCAGGAGACAGAGGTTGCAGTGAGCCGAGATCATGCCATTGCACTCCAGCCTGGGTAAAAAGAGTGAAAGTCTGTCTCAAAGAAATTTTAAAAAAGCCAGCTTGTTCACAGGGAGGGTAGTAATATGAGAAAACCCGGGGCCCCAGATCACAGCGTCTTGCTAGGTGGTGAAGTTGAAATTACTCATCTGCTGTCCTTCCCTGCCAGCCCCGTTGCAGGCTGATCTGGGGAGGCCTCCGGCCCAGGGCAGATACCGCCATGGCCCTCCTCATGCACCTGCTGGTCTGCATCTTCGGAATGGGCTCCTGGGTGACCATCAATGGGCTCTGGGTAGAGCTGCCCCTGCTAGTGATGGAGCTGCCCGAGGGCTGGTACCTGCCCTCCTACCTCACGGTGGTCATCCAGCTGGCCAACATCGGACCCCTCCTGGTCACCCTGCTCCATCGCTTCCGGCCCAGCTGCCTTTCCGAAGTGCCCATCATCTTCACCCTGCTGGGCGTGGGAACCATCACCTGCATCATCTTTGCCTTCCTCTGGAATATGCCCTCCTGGGTGCTGGACGGCCACCACAGCATCGCCTTCTTGGTCCTCACCTTCTTCCTGGCCCTGGTGGACTGCACCTCCTCGGTCACCTTCCTGCCCTTCATGAGCCGACTGCCCACCTACTATCTCACCACATTCTTTGTAGGTGAAGGACTCAGTGGCCTCTTGCCTGCCCTGGTGGCTCTTGCCCAAGGCTCAGGTCTCACTACCTGCGTCAATGTGACTGAGTTGTCAGACAGCATACCAAGCCCTGTGCCCACAGGGGAGACTGACATCACACAGGTACCTGGAACCAGAGCAGCACTTGGTTTGCTCACAAGTGTAGGGGAAGGAAAATCTGCTCCTCTCTATCCTTCTAGGCTCTTCGGTCGGTCTATGAGCTAAACTGACAAGGCAGATCAACAGCAGGAAACCCATTTGAATTACTTACATACCTACGCATGGGGGCTCTCCCCTTAGGTAGGGGGTTCTCTGCTTAGGTGAGTCTCTCCCCTTAGGTGGGGGGCTCTCCCCTTAGGTGGGGGTTTCTCCCTTTAGGTGGGAGGCTCTCCCCTTAGGTGGGGGGTTCTCTCCTTAGGTGGGGAGATTTTCTCCTTAGGTAGGGGGTTCTCCCCTTAGGTAGGGGGCTCTCCCCTTAGGTCTCCAGCTAGCTCAGTCTCCAGCTAGCCCCTCCTCTGAATATGTTTGTGGTTGCCACTGCTGTAAGGTAGCTGAGTGATAAAAGGTGTAGCTTCCCCGTCAGAAAGCACCCAGTGAAGTCTGGCTTTGCTACATTCTCCCTGTGACCCTCAGGGAAGGGACAAAGCATTCTGATGCCTCAGTTCTGTCTAAAATGGGGGATGATGGTCCCACAGCACAGGCCTAGGAGACACAGGGACTTATCCATGCGCAGTGCCCATGCTCAGTGGCAGTCAGTGTGAGCAGTCATTACTGCCACCTTGTTATTTATTTATCAATTATCCATTAATAATAACACATAATCTGTATTCTGTATTCTCACTGTCACGATTATTGTTCTGCATTCTGACCCCGCCCCCACCAGGGATCTGACTGACCTGTCTTGTCCTTTGCAGGGAATTCCCAGAGCTTTGGTGTCCACTCTCCCCAGAACGGCAGCACCGTGGTCCCACCTGGAGACCCGCTACCTCCCCGCCCACTTCTCGCCCCTGATCTTCTTCCTCTTGCTGTCCTTCATGATGGCCTGCTGCCTCGCTGCATTCTTTGTCCTCCAGCGTCAACCCAGGTGCTGGGAGGCTTCCGTGGAAGACCTCCTCAACGACCAGGTCACCCTCCACTCCATCCGGCCACGGGAAGAGAATGACTCGGGCCCCACCGGCACAGTGGACAGCAGCCAGGGCCAGGGACACCTAGAGGAGAAAGGAGCTCCCTGCTGCCCGGCCCACCTGGCCTTCATCTATACCCTGGTGGCCTTTGTCAACGCACTCACCAATGGTGTGCTGCCCTCTGTGCAGACCTACTCCTGCCTGTCCTACGGGCCGGTTGCCTACCACCTGGCCGCCACCCTCAGCATTGTGGCCAACCCTCTCGCCTCCCTGCTCTCCATGTTCCTGCCTAACAGGTGTGCCCCCGTCTGGCCCTAGGGAATCCTAGAGGGGGAGCACTTCATTTCAGAACCCAGAATTCCAAACCTGCCTGGTGGGTTGTACGTGCAGTGGTTAAGAACATGGTTTTGTGAGCACCCAGGTCCAAATCCCAGCTCTGCCACTTGTCAGCCGTGTGTGATAAAACAGATCGCTTCACTTCTCTGTGCCTCAGGGACATTTATCTGGAAAATGGGAGTAGTAACAGTTCTACCTCCTAGGACTGCTGGAAGCATGTTATGAGCTGATTCTATAAAGCTCTTGGAGCGGCACCTGGCACATAACAGGTCCGGCCTAAGTGTCGACCATCATTGCCATCAGTCCATGAGGACAGCAGGCAGCCACTGGGGTTCCCATTCACAAGGGGAAACCATAAGGCTTGGAGAAAGAGCTTGACCTGGTCCAGTTCCCAGGATTTCAGCCCTGCCCTCCTGCCTCTAACCTCCAGCTGGTTCCCTTAGAGCCACGGTTGTAGAAGAACGGCTGGGCAAGTTGATAAAACACAGATTGAACCAGCTTAGCCTGGGACCTGGGATTGCAGTTTTTAGTAAAGAACCCAGATGGCTCTGAGGCAGGGGCTTCCCTTCTCAGGGAAGCCTTCCCTCACGGGCCTGCTCAGACCCACTCTCCCAGCCCAGGGAGGACGACACTGAGGACAGAAGAGCTAGACAGAAAGCTTGCCAGGAAGCTGGATTTTCTACCTTAGGGCCTAGAAACAGGAAGGACGGTGGAGGATCTGAGAGAAGCAGGACCAAAGGCCCAGATCTGCAAATCCAAGAAACCCTAAATATTAGAATTACAGAATCTGAGTCGTGGACTCCAAGAACATTGGAGCAGAAAGAGTCTTTAGGGGCGTAGGCAGACCCCTATCTGTTCTTACCCAGGGCATGGACCAGTCTTAGGGTTCTGGAGACTGGAGAGTGGGACCCCAGGGACAAGGACCTCTGAGGAAGGACAGTGTCCTCAGTTGTCAGATGTAGGTTCGCATGGAAGGCCACCTACAGAGGGATGTTCCTAGCAGCAACAAGCCAGCTTCCAGGGCCCCTGGAGATAGCAAACCCCACGTGCAGAGGCGGGTAGCTGAGGCCAGACAGGGAGGGATCCCCTGAGGTAGCACAGAACACCCTGCTGTACCAATGCCCAATCCAGCTGTCTTCACTTCAGCCCAGCTTCCTGGCCAAGGCTGGGGGTGTCGCAGGAGGAAATGGCAGCAGGTAAACACCAGGTGGGCCCACAGCTGAGCCAGGCCCTGCATGCTCTGCTCCCGGAGATCACATAGCCTTGCAGAACTGCCATTTGGAGCCTCAGAGACCAGTCTCAGCTTAAACAGTAGAACTGAGATTTGAGGCCAGGTGTGGTAACTAACGCCTATAATCCCAGCACTTTGGGATCACCTGAGAGCGGGAGTTTGAGGCTGGCCTGACCAACGTGGAGAAACCCCGTCTTTACTAAAAACAAAAAATTAGCCAGTCGTGGTGGCACATGCCTGTAATCCCAGCTACTCAGGAGACTGAGGCAGGAGAATCACTTGAACCTGAGAGGCAGAGGTTGCAGTGAGTGGAGATCGTGCCATCACACTCCGGCCTGGGCAACAAGAGTGAAACTTCATCTCAAATTTGAAAAAAAAAAAGAAAAGAACTGGGATTTGAACCAGGACCATCCAGTGTCAGAGTCCATTGCGCTTTTCTTGCTTGGGTTCCAGGCCCTGCGGTTAAGGCTGGGGACGACTCAGGCCGCTCCTGCCCTTTCAGGAGCCTCCCTGGCCCACTTGAGTCAGGCGGCCTGGAATTTTCCACATGAGTCTAACTAACCCTGGAGACACTGGCGATCCACACGGCCCTCAGGGGCAGGGGGACAGCGGTCAGGCTTCTCACCTCCTCCACTCACCTCCCCACTCTCTCTAGGTCTCTGCCGTTCCTGGGGGTCCTCTCCATGCTTGGGACCTGCTTTGGGGGCTACAACATGGCCATGGCGGTGATGAGCCCCTGCCCACTCCTGCAGGGCCACTGGGGTGGGGAAGTCCTCATCGTGAGTATCCAGCCTGGGGCGGGGGGGACTGCTCCCAATCCATGCCCATCACCTCCTAGCCAAGGCCTGGTAGAGCCTGGGCACAGCGCTTTCCAGCGAGCAGAGTCTGTGGGGCTCTCCAGGGAAGCCCCAGGTGGGAGGGGTGCCCCTTCCGCATGTGGAAGTGGAGGCTTGGGGAATCAAGGTGGCTGGCAGGCCGCTTCCCACCATGTGTACCTCAGCAGTGGACTTCTCTCAAATGCCCTTGACTTGATCATGGGCACATGAACCCAGAAGACCACTGGGCTCTCCTTTGCCCCTGGGCGGTCAACTCATGGGACCTGTCAGCCCCGCAGCATCACTCCCAGAAGGCTCTCCTTGCACCTGGGGAGTATCCCATGGGTTTCCCTGAGCCCTGGGAGAGTTCTTCGTCCTGGCGCTCAGCCCGCAAACCCCGTCACTCTGCATCTCTTACCGCCCGTCCCTGCAGGTGGCCTCGTGGGTGCTGTTCAGCGGCTGCCTTAGCTACGTCAAGGTGATGCTGGGCGTGATCCTGCGTGACCGCAGCCGCAGCGCCCTCTTGTGGTGCGGGGCGGCGGTGCAGCTGGGCTCGCTGCTCGGAGCGCTGTTCATGTTTCCGCTGGTAAACGTGCTGCGGCTCTTCTCGTCTGCCGA
>NW_016107333.1:11045472-11057954 GCF_001604975.1 Cebus imitator | reverse complement strand
CCTTGGGCTAAGAGGATTTGTATTACTTTTTTTTGAAGCAGAGTCCTGCTCTGTCGCCCAGGCTGGAGTGCGGTGGTGCAATCCCGGCTTGCTGCAACCTCCACCTCCCAGGTTCAAGTGATTCTCCTGCCTCAGTCTCCTGAGTGCACACTACAGGTGCATGCTACCACACCTGGCTTATTTTTTGTAGTTTTAGTAGAGACAGGGTCTCACCATGTTGCCCAGGCTGGTCTCAAACTCCTGAGCTCAGGTAATCTGCCCACCTTGGCTTCCCAAAGTGCTAAGATTGTAAGAGTGAGCCACCTCCCCCAGTCCCTGGGACTTCTTATACAGGTTTTGTTTGCTTGCCACCACTACACTCCCCTTCCCTTTTAATTTATTTTGAATAGATAATGCAGTCACGTGTTTCAAAAAATCATAAAATGTAAGGTGTACAGTGAAAAGTTTTCATCCTTTTCTTCTCCCTTATCTGCCCAGTTTATCTTTGCGTGCACACACACACACACACACACACACGCGCGCGCGCGCACCTTTATCAGTCCGTTTACCCTTTCAGAGATTATACAAATGTCAGCAAATACAGAATCTTCTCAGACCTCTTTTTTTTTTTTACAGAAGAAGTGGTAAACTGTTGTGCACCTTGCATTTTTTATTCAACAATGAAAACAGGTTCCTTGTTCTTTGTCATGACTGTGTAGTATTCTATGGTGTGGAGGTGCCAAGTTTATTTAACCAGGCCCCTGTAGAAAGACATTTGAAGGTGTTAGAGACAAAATTAAAAATAAGATATAATCCAGAAAACCTTTCCAAAAAAGTAGAAGAGAAAACAGTTTTATTCTTAAATAAGCATTAAACCACACTGCAGGGGTCATCACAGGCAATCCACAAAAGAGATTACAAAGAGAAATAAATTTCATCCTTGTATATAGCCAAGCAGGTATAACCTATTGCATATATGTCCTCAAATAATAACTCGGGGGCCGGGCACGGTGGCTCACGCCTGTAATCCCAGCACTTTGGGAGGCCGAGGCGGGTGGATCACGAGGTCAAGAGATCGAGACCATCCTGGTCAACATGGTGAAACCCCGTCTCTACTAAAAATACAAAAATTCAGCTGGGCCTGGTGGCGTGTGCCTGTAATCCCAGCTACTCAGGAGGCTGAGGCAGGAGAATTGCCTGAACCCAGGAGGCGGAGGTTGCGGTGAGCCGAGATCACGCCATTGCACTCCAGCCTGGGTAACAAGAGCGAAACTCCGTCTCAAAAAAATAAAATAAAATAAAATAAAGTAATAATAATAATAATAATAACTCGGGCCGGACATGGTGGCTCATGCCTGTAATCCCAACACTTTGAGAGACCAAGATGGGCAGATCACTTGAGGTCAGGAGTTCGAGACCAGCTTGGGCCAACATGGCAAAACCCCATCTTTACTAAAAATACAAAAATTAGCCGGGTGTGGTGGTGCGTGCCTGTAGTCCCAGCTCAGGAGGCTGAGGTGGGAGGACTGCTTGAACCCGGGAAGCAGCAGTTGCAGTGAGCTGAGATCACACCACTGTACTCCAGCCTGGGCAACAGAGCAAGACTCCATTTCAAAAAAAAAAAAAAAGCCCTCAAGTCAGATGACCACTCTGCACCATTTGCAGCATGTTTTATCCTGAATTCACCTGGTAATTGGAGTGGGCATCTGTGTTAGCTAATTGTCTTTATCCAGAAGAAACAGAAACTCATATCTTTATGATGGATGATGGATTGTTTTGCAACTTGAAACCTGATACTGAAGTCAGGCTCCTAGCCTCCTGGGAGACTGGGTGATAAGGGTGCTATCTTGATGTTTACCTTCCAAACAGATGCCTCTGAGGCCCCTGGGAAAACATTCCTGGCTTGTAAAACTGGCAGGAGGCTCATTTGACATTTAAAAAGACACACGTCTTAAAGGAACAGAGAAATAATCAAGTTTTCCAAAGTGTTTGCTCTAGATTATTTAAGAACAGGATGTCTCTTTCCTTTTCTGCACCAGAGAGAATTATTTTATTTTATTTTTTGTATTTGCCCTTACAAAAGCATTTGGGTTTCCAGTCAGTCCCTCCAACAGGAAGGATGTTGGAGTGGATAATGATCAAGGAGTTTCTCTGTACTGGTGTAGGAAGTTGCCCCAGAATTAATTATATGTGCACACACACAAAGTAGATGCAGAAGAGGAGGTGGAGTGTGGCGCTGTCTGTGCTAATGTGGCCTGACGAGGACCAGGTGGAGGGCGCATGGACATTTGGAAAAGGCTCTTCTCTGGTTTTGCTTTCCTGCACCATCCTTGGAAGACTTTTTTTTTTTTAAGATGTCTCTGTTGCCAGGCTGGAGTGCAGTGACACGCTCTTGACTCACTGCTACCTCCAAATCCTGGGTTCAAGAGATTCTTCTGCCTTGGCCTCCCAAGTAGCTGGCACTACAGGCGCATGACACTAATTTTTGTGTTTTTAGTAGAGACGGGGTTTCACCATGTTGGCCAGGATCTCTTGACCTCGTGATCCACCCACCTCAGCCTCCCAAAGTGCTGGGATTACAGGCGTGAGCCACCGTGCCTAGCCCATCCTTGGAAGTCTTCAGCCCTTACGGTACAGTGCAAGATCCAGCTCTTAGCCTTCTCAGCACATGAGGATGAGAAAAGCACCTCCCCCCAGGACTGCTGTGAGGATGCACCGAGCTACTATGTGCAAAGTGCTTGGCACCACACTGGGAAACAGTAAGTGCTCAATAAATATCATCGAAAAGCTGTCTCACTTTGTGAGGATATCCACCACAGACCCTTGATGTCCCCAAACTACACTCTGCCTGCCCTGGCTCTACCCCCAGCTGAAATGCAGTTTTGAGGCAGGCCTGAAACATGTGATGTTCCTACAGACACCAAGTGACCAGCTAGGTAAATTCTCTGAAGAATGAGATCAGGGCTGGATGTGGTGATTTACATGTATAATCCCAGCACTTTGGAAGGTTGAGGCAGGAGGATTGCTTGAGCCCAGGAGTTTCACACCAGCCTGGGCAACATAACCAGACCCTGTCTCTACAAAAACTACAGCAATTAGCTAGGCATAGTGGCACATGCCTGTGGTCCCAGCTACTCACAAGGCTGAGTGGGAGGATTGCTGGAGCCCAGGTCAAGGCTGCAGTGAGCCATGATGGTGCCATTGCACTCCAGCCTGGGCAACAGAGCGAGACACCATCTCAAAAACAAAAGAGAGAGAGAGAGAGAGATCAGAACTCCAGACTCAGTCACTCAGTCCAAGGGTTGGGCTTTCCCAAGGATGCTCCTGCAAGCTGGTATCTCAAGGCAAGTATGAGAGAAGGATGTGAGGTAAGGCAGAAGGTGCCTTCCAGGAGGAAACTGCAATTTGAAGGCCAAGTGGTAGAGCCAGCAGGATGCATTCAAGTGCCTGAAAGGAAGCCAGGGTGTGGATCCAGAGAGAGACACAGGATACCTGGAAAGCCAAGATCATGGAGCGATGGAGGGCTGCTTTGGCCTGCATGACATTGAAAGGGACCACACCAGATGCAAGCAGGCTCAGAAGCCACTGCAGCCATCCTGGAGAGAAATAATGTCATCCTGGGTAATCGCCCAAGGGGTTCACTTTACCTGCTCCCTAGACAAAGCTGGTTCATCAAGACAGGGGACTTGCAATAGAGAAAGAGTAATTCACACAGAACCAGTTGTACGGGAAACTGCAGTTTTATTCCTCAAATCAGTTTCTCTAAGCATTCAGGGAGCGGAGTTTTTAAGGGTAACTTGGTGGGTGGGAAGAAGCCAGTGAGCCAGGAGAGCTGATTGGTCAGAGATGAAATCACAGGGAGTGGAAGCTGTTCCTGTGCTGAGTCAGTTCCTGGGTGGGGGCCACAAGAACAGATGAGCCAGATTATTGATCTGGGTGGTGCCAGCTGACCCATCAAGTGCAGGGTCTGAAAAATATCTCAAGCACTGATGTTAGGAGCATTTTAGGGAGGGTGGAATCTTGTAGTTTCCAGCTGCATGACTCCTAAACCGAAATTTCTAATCTTGTAGCTAATGTTAGTCTTACAGAGGCAACTTAGTCCCCAGGCAAGAAGGAGGTCTGCTTTGGAAAGGGCTGTTACCTTCTGTTTAAAGTATAAACTAAGCCCAGGTAGTGGCTCATGCCTGCAATCCCAGCACTTTGGGAGGCCGAGGCAGGTGGATCACAAGGTCAGGAGTTCGAGACCAGCCTGGCCAACACGGTGAAACCCCACCTCTACTAAAAATAAAAAAATTAGCTGGACACGGTGGTGCATACCTGTAATCCCAGCTACTAAGGAGGCTGAGGCAGGAGAATCGCTTGAACCCGGAGGCGGAGGTTGGAGTGAGCTGAGATGGTGCCACCGCACTGCAGCCTAGGTGACAGAGTGAGACTCTGTCTCAAAAAAATAAAATAAAAATAAAGTATAAACTAAGTTTCTCCCAAAGTTAGCTCAGCCTCCGCCCAGGAATGAACAAGGACAGCCTGGAGGTTAGAAACAAGATGGAGTTGGTTGAGTTAGATCTCTCACTGTCTCAGTCATAATTTTGCAAAGGTGGTTTCGACAGGGCCCTGCACTGGGCGAGTGGTGCACTGGGCCAACCTATCACATCGACCAAAATGATGTTCTTTTTGATCTCCTAAGAATGTTTTTCAGGATGTTGGTGACCAACTGAGCAAAGAGACGCTGCAGGAAAAGGAGAAACAGCTCTTCCTCCCTCCCAGGCCAGCAGGTGGGAGCTGAGAGAACATGCGTGTGGTGAGGTGGGGTGGGGGCTCAATCTCTGCCCTGGGAGCCCACAGCAAGAGTGACTATTCTGGTTTAAAGCTGCCCACTCAAACCCCCAAAGTGGAGGTCTCAGGGACATTCCCTCCTGCCATTTTGCTGGGGTGGTATACTCTGGGAGACTTTAATTTTATTTTCTTTGAGATGGAGTCTGACTCTATCACCCAGACTGGAGTGCACTGCATGATCTGAGCTCACTGCAGCCTCCACCTCCTGCGTTCTTCTGCCTCAGCCTCCCAAGTAGCTGGGATTATAGTCACCACCACCACGCTCGGCTAATTTTTGTGTTTTTAGTAGAGACAGGGTTTTGCCATGTTGGTCAGGCTGGTCTCAAACTGCTGACTGACCTCAAGTGATCTGCTCGCCTAAGGTCTCCCAAAATGTGATTACATGCATTAGCCACCGTGTTGGGCCACTGGGAGGCTTTCAGAACTGCCTGGAAACCAGAGCCAGAAAAGTGAAGCCTAGGGAACCCACCCACAGAGGGGCCACCCATCCTGGCTCCCTGCTGTGCTTGACCCGGTCAGCCCTGCCCTAGGTTTGGGCAAATCTACCCCCAGCTCAGGAATCCTGGCCCCAAGCCCAGTTTCTTCCCTGCCCTGCCCTGTCCTTCCCTGGGTTAGGGAGAACCCTTTGCCTCAGGGCACACTGCTTCCAGTGGCCGTGGCTTGACTTATACCTTTTAACCCTTTCTCTACAATGGCCTGTGGGTCTGCATGTGTGTCCCAGACTCTACAATTGGGGTCACGTGCTGACAGTGGTCCTTGCTCTTCAAGTCTCTGAGCTCTCAAAGGGAGAACCTGAGTTTGAATTGTTCACTGTGAACAACACACCCCCACCCCAGCCCCCTGCCACCCCCGAGGCTCAGCCTCAGATAGGAGTTAGGCAGGGCTGGTTTTACAAGGTTCATGTCACAAAGACCTTGCTGATAAAAGAAGCTGGTCAGATCCAGCCAAAACCAAGATGGAGATGAAAGCAACCTCTGGTCATCCTCACTGTTCATTATAATTATAATGTATGCTAATTGTAATATATTAGCATGCTAAGAGACACTCCCACCAGCGCCATGACAGTTTCCAAATGCCATGGCAACAGCCAGAAGCTACCCTACATGGTCTAAAAGAGAGGAGGAACCCTGAGTTCCAGGAATTCACCACCCCTTTCCTTGAAAACTCATGAATAATCCACACTCTGTTTAGCATATGATCAAAAAATAGCCATAAAAGTAGCCAGCAGACCTCAGGACTGCTCAATGGAGTAGCCAGCCTTTTATTCCTTTAATCTTTTTTTTTTTTTCTTTTGTGAGACACATTCTGGCTCTGTCACCCAGGCTGGAGTGTAGTGGCACAATCTTGGCTCACTGCAGCCTCCACCTCCCAGGCAGTCCTCCTGCCTCAGCCTCCTAAGTAGCTGGGACCACAGGTGCACCCCACTGCACCCAGCTAATTTTTGTGTTTCTTGTAGAGACGGGGTTTTGCCACATTGGCCAGGCTGGCCTTGAACTCCTGACCTCAAGTGATCCTCCCGCCTCGGTCCCAAAGTCCCAAAGAGGGACTTTGTTAAACTTGCTTTCGCTTTGTTGATTTACCCTTGAGTTCTTTCCTGTAGGAAGCTAAGAACCCCTGTGGCCTTCCAAGCTGAACTCTAATTTTGTGGTTCACCCTGTGACAAGCCCAGTGCCCTGCTCTGAGAAAGGCTCAACAAATAATAGTGGTAAAGCCAGGTGAAATGGCTCACACCTGTAATCCCAGCATTTTGGGAAGCCGAGGTGGGTGGATTGCTTGAGTCCAGGGGTTCGAGACCAGCCTTGGGCAATGTGGTGAGAACCTGTCTCTACTAAAAGTACAAAAAATTAGCGGGGCATGGTGGTGTGCACCTGTAGTCCCAGCTACTCAGGAAGCTGAGTAGGAGGCTTGCTTGAGCCCAAGAGGTCCAGGCTGCCGTAGGCCCTGACTGTGCCACTGCACTCTAGCCTTGGTGACAGAGCTAGACCCTGTCTCAAAAAAAAAAAAAAAAAAAAAATAGTGGTAGGCAGAATGGCTCCCTAAGATGTAAACACCCTAATTTTTGGAATCCCTGATTGTTACATTGCATAGCAAAAAGGACTTTGCAGATAGAATGAAGGTTATGGACTTTAAAATAGGGAGATTATTTTGGATTATCTGAGTGGGCCCAATCTAATCACACGAGCCCTTAAAAACAGAGAGTCACAAGAGATTCAGCGAAGGAGGTGAGAAGGTGGAAGCTGCAGGAGGAACCGTCAGGGAGATTCCAAGGGTAAGAAGGATTTGAAACGCCTGGTGTTGCTAGCTCTGGATATAAGAGAGGCCCCTGCACAGGGACCTAGAGAATCAGGAGCCCCAGGAGCTAAGGGCGGCCCCAGCTGACAGCCAGTGAGGAAGTGGGAACCTCATCTGAAACCACATGGAACTGGACTCTGCCAGCAACCTGCAGGAGCTTGGAAGCAGATTCTTCCCCAGAGCCTCCAGCAAGCCGCACCACCCTGCTGACACCCCGATTTTAGCCCTGAGAGACCTGGATCTGACGTCTAACCAACAGAACTGTGAAATACTAAATTTGCATTGTTTTAAAAGTTGTTGTTTACTGGCCACGTGTGGCAGCAGCAGTAGAAAACTGACACGATGGTGCACCCTCCCCAGTTCTCCCAGCCCCTGGAGCTTGTGAAATGCGCTCAATTCTCATCAGGACAGCCCCACATCACATTGCAGTGGTGGAGACAGAGTTGGGGGAATGATGGAGCCAGGATCCCGCAGAAAACAGGTTGCAGAATCTGCACACAAAGCCCACTTTAGTTGGCTTTGGATCCAGGGTTCTTTCTGAAGAGCTGTTGGCATAAACACTGAGTACCACATTTCAGATGTGTCCTGGAGAAAGGGGGTTCAGAAACACAAAATCAGGCCCATTCCGCACTGAAGACAGAAGGAGACATGCCATCTGAAGGAGACCGAATGGCTCTTATGCTTCCTCGGGGTTGGTCAGCCCCAGAATAGCCAAGCATCTATCCTGTCCATCCACACTGAGACCCACCATGAACTGCATGGCTTTACAGAGGCTTCCCACTGCTTCTCTTCCTGGTCGGTCACAGGCAAGGGTACGAGGCCATTCCTGCTGTCCTCTGCTGAAGGCCAACCCCATCCCATGTCTTGGGCTCTTTCTGAGGCTGTATTTATTTAATTATTGCAGAAACTCTACGAAATTCCTCCTGTTGTTATCAGTCCTATTTTGCAAATAAAGAAACTGAGGCACAAAGAGGGCCAGTATCTTGGTAGGTCACAGCCAGTGAGTGGCAGAACCAAGACTCAGACCCACGCTGCCTAGGTTTGGCATCCCATGGTCTTTCTGTGCCAGAGACATGAGCCTCAGCATGTGAGTTGGTGGGAAAACCTTGATGGAAGGCAAGCACTGGCTTCAGATGGGGAAACCAAGTCACAGAGCAATTAAAGCTCCTCCCTGGCCCATCATCTTCTGGCTTGACCTTGAAAAGTTGAAATCCACTTCCATGGCATCTCCATCACACTCCCCCTTCCCCAGCGACACGCAAACAAACTCCTTCAGAAGGGAAGAGAAGTTAAGGGCTCTTCTATGGGCTGGGCGCGGCGGCACACACCTGTAATCCCAGCACTAGGAGTCTGAGGTGGGCTGAACACTTGAGGCCAGGAGTTTGAGACCAGCCTGGGCAACATGGTGAAATTCTGTCTTCACTAAAAATACAAAATAAAGTTGAGCATGGTGGTGGGCACCTGCAATCCCAGCTATTTGGAGGTTGAGGCATGAGAATCGCTTGAACCAGGGAAATGGAGTTTGCAGTGAGTCAAGATCGTGCCACTGCACTCCAGCCTGGACAACAGCGCAAGACTCTGTCTCAAAAAAAAGAAAAGAAAGAAAGAAATTAAATGTTCTTCTAGAGCTCTTCTAGACAGGATGTGATTTACACACAGAGAGATGAGACTAATGGCGTCACTTTGAGAATGACCAGCAAAGGATCTGAAAATTGCTGGAGAAGTCGCGTCATGTACTTTGCCTTGCAGTTCTGTTTTTGTAATGGGATAGCCTTTCCTGATTCTCTTTGTGATGCTTTCAGGAAGCAAATCCCGGGAAATGCTGTGATTGGCAAATATTGGATGTGTTGCCGGGACTCTAACTTTCATTTGGAAACTGCGGTTGAGCACCTGGCTACGAGGCATGCCTTAAGAAAGAAGGGCTGCCCTTGGCAGGGCATGGTGGCTCACACCTGTAATCCCAGTACTTTGGGAGGCCAAGGCAGGCAGATCACTTGAGGTCAGGAGTTTGAGACCAGCCTGGCCGGCATAGTGAAACCCCACATCTACTAAAAATACAACAAATTAGCTGGGCATGGTGGCATGTGCCCGTAATCCCAGCTACTCAGGAGGCCGAGGCAGAAGAATTGCTTGAACCCAGGAGGTGGAGGTTGCAGTGAGCCAAGATCGTGCCACTGCACTCCAGCCTGGGTGACAGAGGGAGACTCCATCTCAAAAGAATGGAACAGGCCAGTGTCCTCTCCCAGAGTTCAGTGGTTAGAATCTAAGACACAAATTTTTCCCGCTTGTTGGGGAAAAATATTATCACTGAGAGAATAAAGGTGAATAGCACTCCTAGTTGCCACAATATGCATTCTCCTGTTTCTTTCATAGTCATAGAGCCCCTGATTTTTCACTGGGCATGAGGCAGCCCAGAGGAAAGACCACATTTCCCAGGCTTCCTTCTGCCCAGCACAGCCATGTGACTACATTTAGACAAATGAGATGTGATAAAGAATAATGTGTGGAAGCTCTAGGTTGTATACTTAGAGGGTCCTCTACTTCCCATTTTCCCCTTCTTGCTGGCAGGAAACAGATGTCATGGCTAAATCTGGAGCATCTGTCTTGGACCATGAGGAGGAAGCCAAGAGTTGAAAATAATACATATGCATATATACACTCAGTCACACAGGGTACAGACTGGAAAGATACATGTCAAAATGTTAGCCTAGTTAGCTCTAGGGGAGGGGAGGAATCTCAGGTGATTTTCTTTTTCTTCTTGGTACTTTAGTTATTTATTTTTGAGACCCAGTTTCATCTTGTCGCCTAGGCTGGAGTGCAGTGGCACAATCTCAGCTCACTGCAACCTCCACCTCCTGGGCTCAAGCAATTCACATGCCTCAGCCTCCCGAGTAGCTGGGATTACAAGAACCTGCCACCACACCCCGTTAATTTTTGTATTTTTATTTTTATTTTTATTTTATTTGTTTGTTTGTTTGTTTTGAGACAAGTTTCACTCTTGTTGCCCAGGCTGGAGCGTAATGGCACGATCTCAGCTCACCACAACTCCACCTACCGGATTCAAGCAATTCTCCTGCCTAGCCCCCCAACTAGCTGGGATTACAGGCATGCACCACCACACCCGGCTAATTTTGTACTCTTAGCAGAGACGGGTTCACCATGTTGGCCAGGCTGGTCTCGAACTTCTGACCTCAGGTGATCCACCCACCTCAGCCTCTCAAAGTGCTGGGATTACAGGCATAAGCCACTGCGCCCGACTGGGACTTTATTGTACTCTGAATTTTTCTTTGAACATGTTTCAAAATCCAACAAAAATAAAGAAAAGTAAGAAAGGAAGACCCCTATAAATAGATCCTATTGTTTAATTCACCTAGATTTGCTTCAGATCAGCCTCCAGAGGTCACAAACACGCACGCTTGGACTTAGATTTTTTGGAATATTTGGCAGTATTTTCTGTGGGTTATGGAACCTTTTTTTCAGATGTTCTTTTTACTGAGCAGAATGTCTTGGAGATGGTCCCACATCCTATGTATAGCGTGACCTCATTTCTTGTAACCAGCACAAAGCACTCCTTGGCTGGGCATGCTGGGGTTTACTGGGTGGCCCCTGTTCGTGGACATCTGCACTGTTTCTGATTTTAAGCTACTGAAAACAATGCAGCGACGAACGTTCTGATACCCGCCTCTCTGCAACCAAGTGAGGCTTTGGAGTCTTACATATGGGTGACCCTCTCATGTGGGTTCTAATCTGGCTTCCCTGCTTATTTGTTGCATAACCCTCAGGCAACTTACTGTGCATCTCTGAGTCTCTGCCTCTTCATCTATAAAATAGGAAAAATAACAAGCCTGACCCATAAAATTATTGTGAAGATAATAACAACTGAAATTGATCATGTGTTTACTGCATGCCAGGCACTTTTCTAAGTGCCTCCCCTGAATTAACTAATTTAATCCTCATAACAGGATGACATGAGGTCATGCTTAGACAGTTGTCCTGAAAGTTTCTTTAGAAGCTTTTGGCTTTCAGACAACCAGCACGAAATCCTCTGGCTAAATTTTCATATGGAATCCTTCCACTGACTTTTTAGGGTTGGTGGATGTATTAGTCTATTCTTATACTGCTAATAAAGACATACCCAAGACTGGGTAATTTATAAAGGAAAGAGGTTTAGTGGACTCACAGTTCCACATGGCAGGGACGGCCACACAGTCATGGCAGAAGATGAAGGAAGAGCAAAGAGTCATTGTCCATAGTGGCAGGCAAGGGAGCTTCCCTTGATAAAACCATCAGATCTATTGAGACTTATTCACTATCACGAGAATAGCACAAGAAAAACCCACCCCATAATTCAATTACCTCCAATGGGGTCCCCTCCATGACACGTGGATAGTATTACAATTCAAGGTGAGATTTGGGTAGGGACACAGAGCCAAACCATGTCAGTTGGACTTGTAGACCTTATCAAGTGCAAACATTCTCTGGAGTAAATTTTTTTTTTTTTTTTTTTTTTTTGAGATGGAGTCTCGCTCTGTCACCCAGGCTGGAGTGCAGTGGATCTCAGCTCATTGCAACCTCCACCTTCCAGGTTCAATTGATTCTCCCGCCTCATCCTCCCGAGTAGCAAGGATTATAGGTACACACCACCATGCCCAGCTAATTTTTGTATTTTTTTAGTAGAGAAGTTGGTTAGGATGGTCTCGAATTCCTGACCTGAGGTGATCCGCCCGCCTCAGCCTCCCAAAGTGCTGGGATTATAGGTGTCAGCCACCGTGCCCAGACCCCTTTTGTGTTTTTAGTAGAGATGAGGATTCACCATCTCAGCCAGGCTGGTCTTGAACTTCTGACCTCGTGATCCACCTGCCTTGGCCCCCCCAAAGTTCTGGGATTACAGGCATGAGCCACCACGCCCAGTCTCTTAATGGCCACACATTCCTCCTAACCCCTATCCATGCCCCTTTGTAATGTGACTCTGCTATTCCTCCCATCCAAGGTGGAGTCGGTTTCTCCACTGTCTTGAGTCTGAGTGAGCCATGTGACTTGTTTTGACCAATAGCATGTGAAAGAAGTGACATCATGTGAGTTTTAGAGCCTATGCCTCAAGAGACCTTGCAGTTCCAGTCTTGGGCTTGGACCCTTGATCCTTGGGCCTCTATGTAAGGGATGATGTCTGACCTAACAGAGCAAGCCTGACCACAAGGAGGAGAGCACAGACACTCCTGCTTACAATCAGCACCAATTGCCAGTCATGTGGATGAGGTCATGTTGGACCTCCCAGTCCCCCAACCCTCATCTTAAATTTTTTGGAAGAGTTTGAGAAAGATTGATGATAGTTCTTTAAATGTGTGGTAGAATTCACCAGGGATTTGTCAAGGATTTTT
>NW_016107333.1:11010305-11044498 GCF_001604975.1 Cebus imitator | reverse complement strand
AACAAGAGTGAAACTCCGTCTCAAAAAAAAAAAAAAAAGAAAAGAAAAGAAAAGAAATCATTAATGTTTGTTTTGTGGTCTAACATAAACTGTCCTAAATAAATTTCGTGTACTATATATTACCTTGTTATTGGGTGAAAATATAGATGTCTTTTAGATCTTGTTGGTTTAATGTTGTTCGAGTCTTCTGTTGCCTTCTTTAGTCCTCTGCTTAGTTGGTCCATTCATTACTAAAAGTGAGATATTGAAGTCTCCAACTATTGTTTTCGAATTGTCTATTTGCCCCTTCAGTTCCGTTTTTGCTTTATACATGTTGGGGCTTTGTTGTTAGGGGAATATCTGTGTATAATTTTTATGTCTTCCCAATGGATTGATTGATCCTTTTACCATTATAAAATGTCCCTCTTTATCTCTTGTAACATATGTCATTTTAAAGTCTATTTTTCCTGATATTAATATAGCCAATCAAGTTTTCTTATGGTTGCTGTTTGCATGTTATATTTTTTCCATCCTTTAACTCACAACCTACTTTTAACCTTTGAATCTTGAGTGTATCTTCTGCACACAGTATATAGTTGAGCTTGGATTTTTATTTAGTCAGGAAGTCTCAACTTTTTGACTGGATCCACTCACATTTAATGCTATTATTGATAGAGTTGGATTTATGTCTGCCATTTCACTTTTTATTTTCTATATGTCTCAGGTCTTTTCTGTTGCTCTGTGCTTCCTTGACATCTTTTACACTAAATGAATATTTTCTAGTGTAATATTTAAATTCCTGCTTTTTGCATTTTTTGTTTGTTTTGGTGTTTTTATTTTGTTTTGTTTTTTTTCTTTGAGATAGTCTCACTCTGTCACCCAGCCTGGAGTGCAGTGGCATGATCTCAGCTCACTGCAACCTCTGCCTCCCAGGTTCAAGCAATTCACCTGCCTCAGCCTCCCAAGTAGCTGGGATTACAGGCACCCGCCACCACACCTGGCTAAATTTTTGTATTTTTAGTAGAGAGGGGATTTTGCCATGTTGGCCAGACTAGTCTGGAACTCCTGACTTCAGGTGATTCATCTGCCTCAGCCTCCCAAAATGTTGGGATTACAGGCATGAGCCACTACACCTGGCCTTAAATTTCTTTAATAGCCTCTTCACTGTTCTGTTTGTTTGTCTTAATGACTGCTTTAGGCTTACTATATTTATCTTATCAGAATTGACTTTAGATTTACACTCTAACTTAGTTCCAGTGGTATACAGAAATATTACCCCTATATAGTCTATATAGTTCTCTCTTTTTTTTTTTTTCTTTTAAGACAGTCTTGCTCTGTTGTCAAGGCTGGAGTGTGCTGGCATGATCCTGGCTCATTGCAACATTCACCTCCTGGGTTCAAGCAATTCTCATGCCTCAGCCTCCCCAGCAGCTAGGATTACAGGAGCGTGCCACCATGTCCAGCTAATATTTGTATTTTTAGTAGAGATGGGGTTTCACCATGTTGGCCAGCCTGGTCTTGAACTCCTGACCTCAAGAGATAGGCCTGCCTCGGCCTCCCAAAGTGCTGGGATTACAGGCGTGAGCCACCGTGCCCAGTGACTCCTATATAGCTCTATTTCTCTTATTCTTCTTTGCACTATTCTTTTTATATATATTACATCTACATATGTTACAAAACCAGCAGTACTTTCTTATAATTATTACTTTATATAGTTTTATGTCTTTTAAAGAAGCTGAGAGAAGAAAGGAGAGCAAGTATATATTAAAAGACTTTGTTTTATTAACTTTCTTACTTATAATTTCTGGTTCTCTTAATTTGTTGCTGTGGATTCCAGTTCCCATCTGGTCTCACTTGCTTAATCCAATACAGCTCTGCTCCCACTCACCTCCTGTGTGCTATTATTATCAAAATACATTACGTTTCTACATGTCTTGGCCCCACAATACGATTATATACAAATTATTTTTAAAATGTTAAGAGAAGGTGAATAAATATGCATTCCAACTGCCTTTCATAATGATCTAATTGCCTTTCCCAGAGCACTTTGGCTTCTGTGTGTGTGGATTCAAATTATGGTCTGAAGAACTTCCTTTAGTATTTCTTGTAGGGTAAGTTTCTTGGCAACAAATTCTCTGTTTTTGTTTATCTGGGACTATCTCTTTCATCGTTACTTTTGAAAGATAATTTTGCTGGATGTAAGATTCTTGCTTGGTAGTTTTTGTTTATGCATTTTGAATATGCTGTCCCACTGCCTTAGGGCCTCCATCGTTTCAAATGAGAAATCTGCTGTCAATCTTATTTGGTGTTCTCTTATATGTGATGAGCTGTGTTTCTCTTGCTGCTTTCAAGATTTCCTTTTTATCTTGAGTTTCAACATCTATCTTTTATGTATTTAGTTGTTGACCACTTTGCATTTATCCTACTTGGAGTTCATTAAGCTTCTTGAATGCATAATTCATGTTTCTCATCCAATTTGCAAAGCCTTCAGTGATTATTTTTGCACATTTTTTTCTGTTCCTTTCTCTCTTTCCTCTCCTTCTGTTACATATGTTATTGTGCATATGTTGGTGCACCTAGCTGTGTCCCACATTTCTCCAAGGCTTTGTTCACTTTTCTTCATATTTTTCTCTCTGTTCTTCACACTGCAAAATCTCTATTGACCTGTCTTCAGATTCACTGAATCTTCCTTTGGCTGGCTTAAATCTACTGTTGGGCCCCTCTAGTAAATTTTTCACTTGCACTTTTCAACTCCAAAATTTCCATTAATTTTTAAAAATAATATCTTCTTGTTTATATTCTCTGTTCATGAGACATAGTCATCACAGTTTCCCTTATTCATGTTTTTTGCTTTTGTTTTTCTTTTTGAGGTGTCATCTTACTCTGTCACCCAGGCTGGAGGGCAGTAGCACAATCTCAGCTCACTGCAACCTCCATCTCCCGGGTTCAAGTGATTCTTGTGCCTCAGCCTTCTGAGTAGCTGGGACTACAATCACCTGCCACGATGCCTGACTAATTTTTGTATTTTTAGTAGAGATTGGGTTTCACCATGTTGGCCAGGCTGGTCTCAAACTCCTGACTTCAGGTGATCCACCTGCCTCGGCTTCCCAAAGTGCTGGGAGTACAGGCATGAGCCACTGTACCTGGCCTAGCTTCCCTTATTCTTTAAGCATGGCTCCCATTATTTCTTCAAACATATTTATGGTGGTTGCTTTGAAGTCTGTATACGTCTGACCTCTGAGCACTCTCACAGGTAGTTTCTGTTGACTGCTCTTTCCCTGTGTATGGGTCACGTGTGTCTATTTCTTTGCAGGTCTTGAAATTCTTTGCTGGAAAAATGAACATTTAACCTGACATATTATAGCAACTTTGGGTTCTGATCACTACCAAAATCTCCGCTGCTTCTGAGAGCACTCTTAGGCTTAAATTTCTGCACACTATGTTATAATGAAAGTCAGTTCCTTTACTGACAACTTTAAAGATCTATGTTGTTATGACCTGTCTCTCCCTTGGACACAGTATCTGTGACACTGCTCTGGAGCTGGGGGGTGGGGACAATGACCCACTTCTCTCAGAGTAACCTTCTTGCTTTATGAGCAGGGCTGAGTCGGAGCAGTAGATGAAGGCCACGCAGTTCAAGCTGACAGAACTGAAATACAAACTCCAGCAGTGTGGCCTCTCTACACTAGCAACCATGAGTCTGTCTGCCTCTTAGCCTCACGTGGGCAGAAAGGGCAGGGAAGAATGTTCCAGGCCAAGGGGGCAGCAGTAGCAAAGGCCCAGGTCAGGAGTGAGCTTGGCACCTCAAGTGTCTGCAGGAGGCCTGAGTCTATGGATCCCAGAGGGAGGGACGAGGGGAGGAGACAGGGATGGAAGCAGGGTTAGATCCTACAGGGAGAGGGTGGACTTGGAAAGGATTTAAGTCTTGATCAAAAGTGGTGAGAGCCATTGGAGGGTTTAGGCAGGTTGGGAGTGACATGCTCTGATTCCTGTACTGAAAAGACCCTTCATTGGGATCCAGTGGGAGGGGCAGGAGGACACATGGGGCAGCCCTTCACACAGTCTTGTGCGCATCATGGTCAGTTGTGGGCACCTCCCAGGTGTGGGCCACCTGAAGCACCTGAATCTGAGGAGTGAGGACCCTCTAGGAACTTCCTGGCACACAGAAGTGTGTGTGTGTGTGTGTGTGTGTGTGTGTGTGTGTGTGTGTGCATGTGTGTGTTAAAGAGAGAGAGAGAGATTGTAATCTTAGCAGCCAAAAATCAGTGCCTATTGGGGTGTGTTGGGGTGAAGAGCAGGATTTTCCCCTTGAAGTTTCTGGATCACCTCTTGTGCACATGGGCAGGAAGTTCTCCTGGTTCTCTCCTGCTTCTTTAGTGATTCCAAGGGAAACCTGTGGCTTCAGGCAGGATGTCAGATGGGGCAGTGCTGGAGAAAAATGGGAAAATTCCCTGGAGGGTATCTTACACGCACCTGCCCAACACATACCTCCTCTACAGAGGGAAGAAGGGGGTGGAACAGGAAGCCCTCTACCTCAAACTAGGAGTGTTCACTAGCAAGAAGATTGGCAAGCCGAGGGCAGAGGGAAAGTTTGGTTAGATCACCTCTCCCCCCAAATCTGTTCTAGGCTTCAGAGCTAATGGCAGCCTTTCCTGTCAAGAACTGGGAAGGCCTCTCATTCTCCAACCCCCGCTCCACAGCACCCCCCTCCACACACACAACCTGTATTGGCTCATAAAGATCTGGCCTGCCAGTGCTCAAGACACCCTCAAAAATGGCCCAGACCTGGAGTTATGCATTGCCATTTTTAAGGTTCCATTTTGACACTGCAAGTCCTGTCCTCAGCAATCCCTTTCCTAGGATGGAAAACAAGAAAGTTTATCCACCTCCTAAGCTGATTGATAATATTAATATATAACATTAATTGAGAGAGCACTTACATGGAAGATGGCATTGAGTCCCTAATGAAATAGGGAATCATCTTATGAATGAGACTAATGAGGCTCAGAGAGGTTAAGTAACTGAACGTCACACAACTGGTAAGTGATAGAGCTGGACTTTGAACCCAGGTGGTCTGGCTCCAGTGCCAATACACATGATCACTTCACTGTGCTGTATCCTTGAAGGTGGCCATTAGAGGATTCATTTCCTCCTGGCAGTGGCAAACGTTTAACATCTCTAGAGGGGAAAACCCCTGTTTGAAGCATTTGCCAATTGCTGTAGTGTAAATACTCACCATTGCTGATTTCAAGCTACAAACATGATGTTACAGAATGTAGAGTTGGATACAGATACACACAATTAGCTCTCCCTAGCTGGTGCAGGCCACTAAGTTGAGTAGATTGAAAATTCAAGGAGGAACCAAGCTGGAGGTAGACAAGGGAGAATTTAGCATCTGTATTCTTTGTTCTTACATTGCTATAAAGAACTGTCTGAGACTGGATGATTCATTTAAAAAAAAGAAAAAAGAAGAAGAATTGGCTCACAATTCTGCAGGCTGTACAGGAAGCATGGCTGGGAGGCCTCAGGAAACTTACAATCATGGCAGAAGGCAAAAGGGAAGCAGGCATGTCCTACATGGCTAGAGTGGGGTGGGGGAAGGTGCCACACACTTTTAAACAAGCAGATCTCATGAGAATTCATTCACTAAAAGAAAAGTAAGGAAGAAGTTTTCCCCCAACATCCAATTACCTCCCACCAGGCTCCTTTTCCAACACTGGGGATTACAACCCCTCCTGAGATTCGGGACGGAAAACAAATCCAAATTATATCAGTGTTTTTGTTTTTGTTTTTTAGATGGAGTCTTGCTCTGTCGCCCAGGTTGGAGTGCAGTTGTGCAATCTTGGCTCACCGCAGCCTCCGCCTCCCAGGTTCAAGTGATTCTCCCACCTCAGCCTCCAGAGTAGCTGGGATTACGGGTGCGTGCCACCACACCTGGCTAATATTTTGTATTTTTAGTAGAGATGAGGTTGCACCATGTAGGCTAGGCTGGTCTCAAACTCCTGACCTCCAGTGATCCACCCACCTCAGCCTCCCAACGTGCTGTGATTACAGGTATAAGCCACTGTGCCCAGCCCATATCAATATCTTTTTTTAAATGTATTTTTAATTTAATTTTTTTTTAGAGACAAGGTTTCTCCATGTTGGTCAGGCTAGTCTCCAACTCCCAACCTCAGGTGATCCACCAGCCTTGGTCTCCCAAGGTGCTGAGATTACAGGTGTAAGCCACCACGCCTGGCCTCATATCAGTGTCTTTAAAGAGAATTTTCCCATCAATGGGCTTGTCAGAGCCTCCTGAAGAGCTGATTCTGATTCTTGTCTTACAGATACAGAAACTGAAGTGAGCTTTATGCAAAGTGAGCGTTATGCTTTTGTGCAACAGTCACCAAGCATATACCCTGAGTGGGGCCCTGGATGGAATAGACCAGCACTGAGGATGCAGAGTTGACCTGGATAAAGTTCTAGCCTGCCTAACGGAGCTTGTAGGCTGAGAACAGGAACACAGGCACACACACATGGCTCCACGGAGCCTCCGTTCAGGTGGCAAACATGTCAGCCAAGAGTGTGGGTTGCAGCCCCAGACTTCCTGGCTTCGAGTCCAGGCCATACCACTCACTGGCTGTTGAAACCACCTTTGCAAAAATTGTAACTAAGGAAATTATGACAGTGAAAGAGATCAGACCTAACTGACTCCATCTTGCTTTTAACCTTTAAGCTGTCCTTGTGCGTTCCTGGGCATAGGCTGAACTAACCTTGGAAGGAATTTAGTTTATAGTTTGACTCCGAAACAAGTTGACAATATCCCTTTCCTGAAAAGACCTGCTTCTTTCCTGGGGACCAGTATGCCTTTGTAGGATGAACAAATTAGCTACAAAATTAGAAATTAAGGTTTAGGGGCCATGCAGCCCCGCTGCAAAGGCCTGAACCTCCCCAAGTTGTTTCTGGGGACAGTATCACTATTGCAAAACCTAAGATCAGTGCTTGAGATATTTTGCAGACCCTGCACTACAGCAGCTGGTGGATCAGCTGACACCACCCAGATTGGTAATCTAGCTTAGCCGGTTCTGCAATCCCATCCAGGAACAAGGTGAACCCATTGGGCTGGGTTTGACCTTGGACTAGTTACTTAACCTTTCAGTGCCTCAGTTTCCTCATCTGTAAAGAGAAGAGATAATAATACTACCTACCTCATAACACTGTTAGGAGGATCATATGAATTAATGAATTAATGCATGAGTAAAGGGCTCCGAGCAGTGCCTAATACATAATAAAAGCTCAATAAATGTTAGCTGTTTTTATTACGTAGCTTCGGAAATGCAACTGCGTGTGCTCAGAAAGAGAGAAGGGAGAATGATGTACACAATGTGGGCGATTCTGCCTGGACATGATCCCAGCTGTGAGCAAGGTGTGGGGGTGTGGATCCACTGTTCAGAATCCCACACACCCCTGAGAGAGAACAGAACCTAAAATTACAGTCTGCAAATGCATGCAATCGCCACCATATACTGCTGTTCTTTATGATCAGTGCATTTATTGCTGCAAAGGACTATATTTAGAAAACTGCCCATATTTTACCTTATGGAAAGTACTCAGGGTATGAGCATATATCCTGAGTGGGGCCATGGATGGAAAGGATCATACCCACTCAGGGTATATTCTTTCCAAAGGCTGTTCTGCTGGCAGTTAGGAGTGGGGAAGGGAACACTAGACTCCCCAACCTCTGGACTCTGAATCCAGTGTTCTTTCTTCTGCTATCAGGACCCTGGGTGGTGGGACAACCCTGACATTCTCCCAAGGACCGTAGACTTCAGCTCCTGGCTCCCTACTCAGAAGGGAGGGGTGGATCCTCTAGGACAGCAGAACCTGAACTGAGTTCTCATTCTAAGAGGGTGTTTGGAGTAGAGGTGAAAGGGAGACAGGGATTCTAACCCCAGCTTCACAGCTGGCTCTCTCTGTGTGACTTCCTAAGCCTCAGTCTCAGTATATATAAAATAGAGGTAATGGCACCTATCTTGGTGTGTACATAGGTAAATATTCTGCGCACAGCAGCCGCCCCGGTGCGCATTCCCTTCCCTCCGCTCTCCTACGCAGATTGGCTGCAATGCAGCTTTGGGCCAGTAGGTGGTGGTGCCGCCCAAGAAGCAGGAAAAAAGGGCCAGAAAGGAATGCCTGGATGGTGGATGGACTGAGGTCCTGCTGATCCCAGGCCAGGAAGGGGGCATTCAGAGCCGAGAGAGGAGTCCAGGCCACTTGAGTGCTTGCCCATGCCCCACACATGCAGGCACACCAAGAGGCTCACATCCGTGCATAACCAAGGACCAACCTTGCACCTGAAGGAGACTTTTCATATACGAGCTCCTCAAATCTGCGCACTTGCCCTATGGATAGTGCCAATATGGTCCCATTTTACAGATGAGAAAACTGGGCCTAGAGAGGCAAAGTGACCTGCGCTAGGTCACCCAGCAAGTCCATGGCAGAGATGGATTTGATCCACTCCTGTAATGATATTAACAGCCAACCCCCATGTAATTCCTGCATGCGCTGATACTGTCCTAAGCTTTTTTTTTTTTTTTTTTTGAGACAGAGTCTCACTCTGTCACCCAGGCTGGAGTGCAGTGGAGCAATCTCAGCTCATTGCAGCCTCTGCCTTCTGGTTTCAAGTGATTCTCCTGCCTCAGCCTCCTGAGTAGCTGGCACTACAGGCGCATGCCACCACACCGGGCTAATTTTTGTATTTTTGGCAGAGACAGGTTACATCATATGGGCCCGGTTGGTCTCGAACTCCTGACCTTGTGATTCGCTCCCAAAGTGCCAGGATTACAAGAGTAAACCACCATGCCTGGCCTGTCCTAAGCATTTCTGCACCTATGAACTTATTTAATCCTCATGACAGCCCTGTGAGGCAGGTATGAGTGGCATTTTTAGTCTCACGTTACAGAGGAGGAAATGGAGGCACTGAGAGGTTAAGCAACTTGCCCAAAGTCACACAGCCAGAGCTGTGATTTTTAACTACAGTGTCTGTGCACTGAACCAGCCCACTCCCCTGGCCACCAGGAGCAGGCATAAGGCACACACACACCCCTTTCATACTCATGCACGCACTCAGGCTGTCATCCAAACTGCGGAGATTAATGGAACAGGGCCATGGGCACACTCCTCACCTGGCCCTGACACCGTCTTCGCCACTGACCACCTCAGGAGTCACTCCTCTAATAAAGACTTCCCCTCAGAAGGACCCTGTTAATCCTGTTTTCCCAGGACAGTCTCCTGCAGCCTCCCAGAAGCCATGGGGTCACCTCTGCCCTCACAGGTCCACCTGTTCAGTGAGGGGCAGGACAGCTTCTGGAGCAGGGCGGCTGCTTGGGCAGAACAGGCTGGAGAAGGGCAGGAGTGAAGCAGTGAGATCACAGAGGAGGTTGTGGCAATGGTCAGGGAGAGCAAAGACGGGGTGGCTGTGGACCCAGGTGGTGGCTTTGGAGGTGGGAGGACGTTCAGATTCTGGATTTAAAGAAGGAACAAACAGGATTTGATCGCTTTGATGTGTGGGCATGAGATAAATTGTTATCATATGTAATAAAATACAGTATCTATCAGCCGGGCATGCTGTCTTATGCCTGTAATCCCAGCACTTTGGGAGGCCAAGGCAGGTGGATCATGAGGTCGGGAGCTCGAGACCAGCCTGGCCAACATGGTAAAACCCCACGTCTACTAAAAGCACAAAAATTACCCTGGCCTGGTGAAGGGCGCCTGTAATCCCAGCTACTCGAGAGGCTGAGGCAGGAGAATCACTTGAACCTGGGAGGCAGAGGTTGCAGTGAGCTGAGATCGCACCACTGCACTCCAGCCTGGGCGACAGAGCAAGACTCCGTCTCAAAAAAAAAAAAAAAAAAATAGTATCTATCATTCTGTGTTAAGGAATCATTATCAAATTTTGCATAATTAATAATGTAAAACTTACTGGTTTAAGACAACAGTAAGCATTTACCTCGCAAACCATTGTGTGGATCAGGAATTCAGGATTGGCTTAGGAGGGTGGCTCTGGCTCCAAATTTTTCACGAGGCTGCGGTCATCTGAAGGCTTGAAGGGGTTGGCAAAGGGACTGGTTGTTTCCCAGGACCTTCAGTTCCTGTCCACGGGCTGCTTAAATGTCCTCATGACATGGTGGCTGCCTTTCCCCAGGGACAGCAACCAAGAGAGTGGACAAGATGAAAGCAGTAGTGCTTTTTTTTTTTTTTTTTTTTTTTTNACAGAGTCTCACTATGTCACCCAGGCTAGTGTGCAATGGCACAATCTCTGCTTACTGCAACCTCTGTCTCCCAGGTTCAAGCAATTCTCCCACCTCAGCCTCCCTAGTAGCTGGGATTACAGGTGCCCACCACCACACCTGGCTAATTTTTGTATTTTTAGTAGAGACAGGGTTTCACCATGTTGGCCAGGCTGGTCTCAAACTCCTGACCTCAGGTGATCCTCCCACCGCGGCTTCCCAGAGTCCTGGGATGACAAGTGTGAGTCACCACGCCTGGCCCAGATCTTTTTCATCTTGCACAACTGCAACCCTGTACCCATTAAACACTAACTCCCCATTCCTCCCTCCCCATAGGCCCCAGAACAACCATTCTACTTTCTGTCTCTATGAATCTGACTGCTCTAGGTACCTCAGATGAGTGGAATCCGACAACATTTGCTCTTTGGTGACTGGTTTATTTCACGTAGCATAATGTCTTCAGGAGTCATCCATGTTGAATCATGTGTCAACATTTCCTTCTTTTTTAAGGCTGAATACTATTCCATTGTGTATATGTGCTACATTTTGTTTATTCATTCAGCTGGACACTTGAGTTACTTCTACTTTGGGACTATTATGAGTAATGTTACTATAAATGTGAAAGTAAAAATATTCGTTAAAGTCGGCTTTTGATTCTTTTGGGTGGAATTGCTGGATCGTACGATAATTCTGGGTTGAATTTTTGGAGGAACCACCAAGCTGTTTTCTGCAGCAGATGCACCATTTTACATTCTGCTTGGGATGCACAGGGCTCCAACTTCTCCACATCCTCATCAATACTTGCTATTCTGTTTTGTGTTTGTTTTCTGTTTTTTGAGACAGAGTCTCGCTCTGTCACCCAGGCTGGAGGACAATGGTACAATCTCGGCTCACGGCAGCCTCCAGCTCCTCACTACAACCTCCAATGGGTTCAAGCCATTCTCCTGCCTCAGCCTCCTGAGGAGCTGGGATTACAGGTATGTGTTACCACACCCAGCTAATATTTGTATTTTTAGTAGAGACTGGGTTTCACCATGTTGGCCAGGCTGGTCTTGAACTCCTAACCTCAGGTAATCCACCTGTCTCAACCTCCCAAAGTGCTGGGATTACAGACATGAGCCACCATGCCCAGCCTGTTTTATTTTTATTTTTATTTTTTTAATAATCATCACCCTAATCGGTGTGAAGCAGTATCTCAGGTTTGCAATTTTGACTTGCATTTCCCTAAGGATTAGTGATTCTGAGTATCTTTCCCTGTGTTTATTGGCCACATGTACATCTTTGGAGAAATGTCTCTTCAAGTCCTTTGCTCATTTTTCCATTGGGTTGTTTTCTGTCACTGTTGTTTTTCCTTTCTTTGCAATTAAGTAACCTGCACACTGAGGCAAATTACTCATTTGGCCTCGGGTTCCTTCTCTCATCCTGCATCCAGGCCTGGCCCTGCCCTAGATGCCGGGGATATGGTGGAGATCAAAACCCAAAGATTTCTGCCCCATAGGGTTTCCTCTCCAGTGGGGCAATCAGACACTAGTGTGAAGTCAGATGACACAGCAGGTTTGGTTTTTTCTTTTTCTTTTTTTTTGACGAAGTTTTTTGCTCTTGTTCCCCAGGCTGGAGTGCAGTGGTACAATCCCGGCTCACTGCAACCTCCACCTCTCGGGTTCAAGCGATTCTCCTGCTTCAGCCTCCTAAGGAGCTGGGATTACAGGGTGAGCCACCACTACCGGCTACTTTTTTTTTTGTATTTTTAATAGAGACGGGGTTTTACCATGTTGGCCGTGCTGGTCTCAAACTCCTGACCTCAAGTGATCCACTCACCTCGGACTCCCAAAGTGCTGGGATTACAGGCATAAGCTACTGTGCCCAGCCTGGTTTTATATCAAGGGGCATCGGCAGGCAGCATCAGGCCTCCTCCAGCCCTTGTGCCTAGCATGTGAGCCCCTCACAGCAGGTTTGAAAAGTCTAGAGTTTCCAGCATTTAAAAAAAAATTGGTGAGTTAACATCAAAATCTAGATTTATAGCTTCTCTTGAAAAGCTGAAAGCTGAGACCACTCACGCTTGCTTTTCCACCTCGAAGCCGTCACCCGGATCCAGACACCACCTTAAAGAGGCTGCTTTACCCAGTTTACCCAAGATATTAACAACATCTCTCCTGTGGGCAGCCATCCAAAATCTGATCACTGCAGGGTACAGAGGTGTGACCTCCCTATCTCAGGCTGTGACATGTCCTAAGGGCTGGCCCAGCTCCTGATGGGACTGGCCAAGGCCTCTATTGCAACTGCCTAAGCCTGCTTCCCTGGCTCCTCCAAGATCCTAAGAGCACTCTCTGGAAAACCACCTATATTCAGATTTCCATCTCAGGGGCTGCTTCCCGGGACCTTGACCTTCAAGATGGGGCATGAGCTCACTGGCTCCCCACAGCCTCCTACTGGCCCACCTGAGTTTTTTTGTTTTCACCTCTGATTTTGTCCTGGGCAGGACCTAATCCAATAGTGATGGCAATAGAAGGAGCTTATTTTTCCCAGGCAGGAGCCATGTGCTAGACAGTATTCTCAGATATATTCGTTTCATCCTCACAATAGCTCTATGATTGTTACATACTTATTATTATTACTATTATTATTATTTAGACAGAGTCTCACTCTGTTACCCAGTGACAGTTACTCTGTTACTCCAGGCTGGAGTCCAGTGGTGTGATCTTGGCTCACTGCAACCTCCTCCTCCTGGATTCAAGCGATCCTCCTGCCTCAGCCTCCTGAGTAGCTGGGATTACAGGCACGTGCCACCATGCCCGGCTAATTTTTGTATTTTTAGTAGAGATGGATTTTGCCATGTTGGTCAGGCTAGTCTCATGATCCTCCCACCTCGGCCTCTCAAAGTGCTGGGATTACAGGCATGAGTCACTGCGCCCAGCCTACATACTTATTAAAATACCTAATTTTTTTTTTCTTTTTGAGATGGAGTTTCACTCTTGTTGCCCTGGCCGGAGTGCAATGGTGCGATCTCGGCTCCTCACAATCTCCACCTCCCAGGTTCAAGCAATTCTCCTGCCTCAACCTCCCGAGTAGCTGGGATTACAGGCATGCGCCACCACACCTGGCTAATTTTGTATTTTTAGTAGAGACGAAGTTTCTCCGTGTTGGTCAGGTTGGTCTCGATCTCCTGACCTCAAGTGATCCACCAGACTCTATCTCCTAAAGTGATGGGATTACAGGCATGAGCCACTGTGCCTGTCCTAAAATATCTAAATGTTTTTTAAAAACTGACAATACTAAGTGTTGGAGAGAATGCAAAATGGCATAGCTATATTGAAAACCAGTTTGTCAGTTTCTTTTTTTTTTAGACAGGGTCTCACTCTCTCACCCAGGCTGGAGTGCAGTGGCACAATCTCGGCTCACTGCAACCTCCGCCTCCCATGCCCCAGTGATTCTCTTACCTGCAGCGGTGATGTGTCATGGTTCTGCGGTTCTCTGGCTTTTAGAATTTCTGCTTCAGAATTCCAGAGGGCGGATGAGGCTGCACGCTTTGGAGCTGAAAGGGCAGTTGTCTGGGATGCTCTAGCCGGGTGGGGGAGAGGAGAGGACGTTGAAGGTGGATGAAAATAACGGGAGAGGGGTCTGACCCCTCTCCCCACAGAGCACTCACGCCCTGTCCCCAGGGACAAGGCCTCTGTCCCCTCCATTCAGTCACCCCAGCTGATGCCACTCACCCCCACCAGAGGCCTCCCCACCTCCCCTTATTGTCTGAAGGGCTCAGATGGAGGGGCCGCCCATTAACCCCTTCCTGGCCTCATTGCTTCACTCTGCAGCTGTCACACCTCCGGCCAAGGCCGGAGCAGGAGAGGACTTGGTAGTTAATCACAATTAGAGAGCAGCATGTCAGCTGCGAGGCTGGCCTCCTTCATCAGCTGCCAGCCGGCCTAGGCCGAGGGACAGCCTGCAGCAAACACAGAGCAGGTTCTGAGACCTGCAGAGGCAAAAAGAGGACGGTCCTTCCTGGTTCACTCCTGGAGACTTCCCCCAAAATCCCAGCCAAGTATCCTCCATTGTCACAGCTGCATCCTGTAGCTTTCAGTCCCACCAAGTGCCCCCTCACCAGCACCTGTGCCTGATCCTCACATGCTGGGCTTCTCCTCTCCACCGAAACGCCTCCTCCTCCAAGAGGCCTTCCCTGACCACCCTGGCTAATGAGGCACAGTTCCCCATCACTCTCTATCCCTTGCCCTGCTCACCTGTTTTGTTTTGTTTTGTTTTGTTTTTCCAAAGCACTTGCCATTAGCTGGAATTGCTTTAGATATTAACTGGTTTTGTGTGTATTCATTTCCTGGGACTATAGGAGCAACCATAGGCCAGTCGCAGTGGCTCACACCTGTCATCCCAGCTCTCCGGGAGGCCAAGGCAGGCAGATCATTTGAGGCCAGGAGTTCAAGACCAGCCTGGCCAACATGGTGAAACCCTGCCTCTACTAAAAATACAAAAATTAGCTGGATGTGGTGGCAGGTGCCTGTAGTCCCAGCTACTCTGGAGGCTGAGGCAGGAGAATCGCTTGAACCTGGGAGGTGGAGGTTGCAGCGAGCCAAGATCGCACCACTGCACTCCAGCCTGGGCAACAGAGTGAGACTCTGTCTCAAAAAAAAAAAAAAGAACAAAAAACCACAAACTGGGTGGGTTAAAACAACAGAAATTTATTCTCACAGTGAAGGAGGCTGAAAGTCTGAAATCAAGGTGCCCACAAGGCCATGCTCATTCTGAAGGCCCTAGGGGAAGACACTTCCTCGCTTCTCCCCAGCTTTGATGGCTGCAAGCCTCCTTGGCCTCCTTTGCCTTGTGGATGCATCACTCCCGTCTGCGCCTCTGTGGTCATGTGGTGTTTTTCTGTGTCTGTTTCCCTCTTATAAGGACATCAGTCATTGGAGTAACCTATCCTAATCCAGTATTACCTCATCCTGACCTGACTACATCTGCCTAAACCCTGTTTCCAAATAAGGTCACACTCACAGGTCCCAGGGTTGGAGCTGGGATGTATCTTTTTGGCAGATGCAATTCTCCCACAGCAGCTGTTTTTCTCTATATTTTCTTTCTTTCTTTCCCTTCCTTCCTTCCTGCTTCCTTCCTTCTCTTTCTTTCTTCTCCCTCCCTTCCTTCCTTTCTTCTTTCCTTCCTTCCTTCTCTTTCTTTCTCCTTCCTTCCTTCCTTCCTTCCTTCCTTCCTTCCTTCCTTCCTTCCTTCCTTTCCTTCTTCTTTCTTTCTTTCAAGACAAAGTTTCACTCTTTTTGCCCAGGCTGGAGTGTAATGGCACCATCTCAGCTCACCACAACCTCTGCCTTCAGGTTCAAGCAATTCTCCTGCCTCAGCCTCCCAAGTAGCTGGTATTACAGGCATGCACCACCACACCCAGCTAATTTTTTTTTTTTAAGTAGAGACAGGGTTTCTCCATGTTGATCAGGCTGGTCTCGAATTCCCGACCTCAGGTGATCCGCCTGCCTCTGCCTCCCAAAGTGCTGGGATTAAAGGTGTGAATCACCGTGCCCAGCCTTCTCTATATTTTCTAAGAAAGCAGAGCTCTGTTGGTTCTTGTCATGCAATGTATTCTTTATGCAACCATCATTTAAGTTAAACCATCATTTAACATTTTATCAAAGTTTCTATCCCAAGCCAGTTCTGGACCTGGGAAGAGGGGACTCTGCTGGGAGTCTCAGGGCAGGAGAAACCTGCTGTCTGAAGGGGAAACATGGAAGCAGGTTCCCCCATAAAGATGGCTCCCATGCATCTCCAGGACTCTAGGGTCCAGCTCACAGAGAGCTCTGTATTGATCTGACAGATCAGGAAGAGGGGAAGGCAAAGTGCGGCAGGTCCAGTGAGACCCAAGGGACCAACTCAGGCAAGGGGCTGGGGAGAATTCACCAAGGAGCTGAGCACTCAGGGAATGGCACGTATGCACTTAGGCAGACCAGAGGGAGCCAGGCACTGAGCTGTCCCTGCAGGGAACAGGAAAGTGGCTGGACAGGATGCTGCCTGGGCAGGGCCACGTAAGGCCAGGACAGCTCAGAGTCTGAACTTCGTCCAGATTGCTGGGAAGAGCCATTAAGAGATTTAAAACTTGGAAGTGGTGATGTCAAGTATGCATCTAACTGATCTTTTCAGTTTTCATTTTTAATTCCCTAGTACATTCAATTGGTTTAAGATTCAACAGGTATAACAGGATATGGCCCAAAGTGTCCCTTTTCCCCAACCCCTAGCTACCCAGTTCCCCTCCCATAGACAATCACTATTACAAGTCTCATCTAGACAGTCAATGCAGAGACAAGCACATTTCCTTGCTTTTTAAACATACCAGATTCCGTAATTTACACACTGTTCTGCGCCCCGCTTTTTAAAAATATCAAGGTATAATTTACATGCAGTAGAATGCACCTGTGTAATCAACACCCCAATCATGATACAGAATATTGCCAGCATCCCAAGTAATTCTTTTATGTTCCTTCCCAGTCCATCCCTCCACTCCACAGGCAGCCACTGCTTTGCTGTCTGTCACCATAGATGGTTAGTTTTGCCTGTTCTAGAATTTCATAGACATGGCATCATTACAGCATGCTATTGTTTGGACCTGCTTGTTTTCATTCAGCATGTTTTGAGATTCATCCATGTGGTTGCATGCATTGGATCGCTCATTTATACAGCAGTGTAATATTTAACTATATAGCTCACCAGTTTATCCATTCACTGGCTGATGGATCTTGGCCACTTCCAATTGTTGTCTATTACACGTTAAACTCTGTCTTTGTGGAGCCATGTACACAGATATATTTTTATTTTGAGCAAAAACTAGGGGTGAACTTGCTGGGTCATAAGAAAGGTGTATGTTTAACTCTTTTTTTTTTTTTGAGACAAGTCTGGCTCTGTTGCCCAGGCTGGAATGCAGTGGTGCGATCTTGGCTCACTGCAACCTCTACCTCCCAGGCTCAAGTGATTCTCCTGCCCTAGCCTCCTGAGCAGCTGGGATTACAGGTGCATACCACCAAGCCTGGCTAATTTTTGTATTTTAAGTAAAGATGGGGTTTCACCAATGTTGGTCAGGCTGGTCTCGAACTCTTGACCTCATGATCCACCCGCCTCAGCCTCCCAAAGTGCTGGGATTATAGCCATGAGCTACTGCACCCTGCCAAGAGGTGTATTAACACTACAAGAAACTCCCAAACTGTTTTCCAAAGTGAAACATCTTAAATACCATTTCATATTAGTGCATTGAGAGTTTCCTCATGTGTGTTTGTGGCTTTGCTGTGCTCCATTGTATGGATGTCCCACAATTTTTTGCTGTCACAAGCTACGCTGCAGTGAAACCTTGTAAATGTCCGTGTCAAAGGTCACATGGGTTAAGCATGCCTATAGGACACACTCCTAGACATGGAACTCCTGAGTGTGACATAGCCTGATGGTTATTTCCCAATATCCAGACTATGCAATTTTTTTGATACTTTTTTTTGAGACAGAGTCCCGCTCTGTTGCCTAGACTGGAGTGCAGTGGTGCGATCTCGGCTCACTACAACACCTGCCTCCCAGATTCAAGCAATTCTCCTGCCTTAGCCTCCTAAGTAGCTGGACTACTGGCAAGGGCCACCACGCCCGGCTAATTTTTGTATTGTTAGTAGAGATGGAGTTTCTCCCTGTTGGCCAGGATGGTCTCAAACTCCAGGCCTCAGGTGATCCGCCAGCCTCAGCCTCCCAAAGTGCTGAGATTACAGGTGTGAGCCACCACACCTGATCATGTGCTGACTTTTTTCCTTTGAAATAAGAGCCTCAATTTTCATCTGGACACATGGCGCCTGGAACAGACATCATATTTCTCAGCCTCCCTTGTAGCATAGTGTAGCAATGTGAACAAGTTTAGTCAATGAAACATCAATAAGATGACTTCCAAAAGAGTCTTTAAGGGAATCTTCCTCCCTCCTTGGCTCCTTCTCCTTTCTAATGGCTAAAAGTCTTACCCTCGGGGGGTGCAGATGTGAGGGCTGCTGTTTGAGCAGCAATGCTGGGCCATGAAGTGGCAACCGTGTACTGAGGGGGTAATGTAATTAGACAAAAGGAGTTTAGGTTCCTGAACTGCGGAGCAGCATGCCGGCTTTAGACTGCCTGCCTCCAGACTCGCAGTGGCTCATGCCTATAGTTCCAGCACTTTGGGAGGCAGAGGCGGGCAAATCACCTGAAGTCAGGAGTTCCAGACCCGCCTGGCCAACATGGAGAAATCCCGTCTCTACTAAAAATACAAAAAGTAGCTGGGCATGGTGGTGGGTGCCTGTAATCCCAGCTACTCAGGAGGCTGAGGCAGGAGAATCACTTGAACCCAAGAGGCAGTGAGCTGAGATTGCAGTGAGCTGAGATTGTACCATTGCACTCCAGCCTGGGTGACAGAGGGAGTCTCCATCTCAGAAGAAAAAAGAAAGAAAGCAAAGAAAAATACCTCTACCTTATTTAAACTACGACTTTTTTTTTTTTTTAAGACAGAGTCTTGCTCTGTCACCTAGGTTGGAGTGCAATGACACGATCTCAGTAGCTCACTGTAATCTCCACCTTTCCGGTTCAAGAGATTCTCCTCCTGCTTCAGCCTCCCAAGTAGCTGGGATTGCAGGTGTGTACCACCATGCCCAGCTAATTTTTGTGTTTTTGGTAGAGACGAGGTTTCACCATGTTGGCCAGGCTGGTCTCGAACTCCTGACCTCATGATCCATCCACCTAGGCCTCCCAAAGTGCTGGGATTACAGCCATGAGCCACAAACCCAGCCTAAACCATGATTATTATGGGGCTTCTGTCACGTGCAACCACCAGGTTACAGATCCTGTGCATTTGTGATTTTGAAGACTAGTGCCACCGAACTTTGCTTTTAGAAAGGTCATTTTGGAGGATGGGTGCAGGCAGATTGAAGGGCAAAATAAGGGATACAGGGAGACCAGTGAGACAACTTGGCAGGAGTCAAGGGGGAACAATGCCTAAGCCATTATGAGAGTGAAGGCAGCCAAATCGTCTCCAAACCTAAAAGAGAGAAGGATAAACTGGAAATGACAAAATGATCTGACAGGTGTCCCCACCCCACCCCCAGCCGACACTTGCAGGTGACCCTGTGCCATCTGGCCCTGGCCCACTTACCCACCTCACCAGTCACCTCCACTCCCCTCGCACAGTAAGTACAGGTTACTCTCCCCAGAGTTACTTGCCCTTACTGCCCTTTACAATCGCTGAAGACTCTTCCTGCAATGCCCTCATCTCCCTTTACCCCACCCCTTCACCTGGTCATCTTAGACCCGGCCTCCTCCAGAGAGCTATCTGGGACTCCTTGCTCTCCCGAAGAGCCTCACAGGGCCCTCGTCCCCTGTACGGCCCTTACTCTATTACGTGCAGGGCTGCATTCTGATGGTCTGTTTCTAAGTCCATCTGCAGCGCGAGGCTGAGCACCCTTTCCTGGTAAGGATGGCAACCGAGGGGCTCAGCTCCCGACAGGGCATTTAAAAATGTGGCCCACTTGCCCTGTTCTCAGCACTTTACCCTAAACTCGTGCAATACAGCAACGCCGTATAAGATTGAGAGGCTGAACGAATGAGTGAGTGAGGAATGAATGAGGCCCCACCAGGGGGCGATGGCGCTTTGCCACGGAGCCCTGGGCTGGGGAGGAGACTGGAAAGCTGCTGTCCCATCGCCCCCTCCTCTGCGGGTCTCGGCGCCCCCCTCCCCAGCCCCACCAGGGAATCGCCTCGCCCCGCCCGCCCCCTCCGCGCCTCAGATAATTAACTCGAACCAATAAAACGCTGATTGCGGCGCCTTTGTGCGCGCCGCCTAGGCATTGTCATGGAAAACGGGGTCCCCTCCCCAGCCGGGCTGCCCACCCCTCCCCGGCCCCCGCAGCTGGCCCCAAGTCGGCCCGAGCCACCTGGACGAGACCAGGGGACCCCCAAGCCGTCCGGCGCCCCGTCCATCTGCTCCCCACCCCCACCGTCAGCTGCGGACCCAGCCCGGCCGGGGAGAGCGGGCGAGGGCTTCCTGCCGCGCCTCCGAGGCCAGCACCTCTTTCCTCCCGCGCCGCCCCGCCGGGCCCAAGCGGAGAGCGCATCCCGGATCCTGGATCCCAGCCCACGCGACTGGGGTCTGTCCCTCTCAGAGGCTGCGGTGGAGGTGTGTTCCCGGGGAGGGTATAACAATAGCGGTGAGAAGCCAGGGTACCGAGGGAAACGGTGGGAAAGCCCCGCACGCAGGCACCATTCTATTCCGAGTCCCCCATAGAACCTTACAGGAATATTCTGTCCTCGCGGGGCGCAGTGACTCACACCTGTAATCCTAGCACTTTGGGAGGCCAAGGCGGGCGGATCACCTGAGGTCTGGGGTTCGAGACCAGCCTGAGTCAACATGGAGAAACCTCATCTCTACTAAAAATCCCCAAAAAATTAGCTGGATGTGGTGGCGCAGGCCTGAAATCCCAGCTACGCGGGAGGCTGAGGCAGGAGAATCGCCTGAGCCCGAGAGGCAGAGGTTGCGGAAGCCGAGATCGCGGCACTGCACTCTCGCCTTGGCAACAAGAGCGAAACTCCGTCTCAAAAGAAAGAGAGAAAGAGATTCTATCCCATTCTGTTATGTGTATGTGTATATACATGCGACAAATAACACAAGAAAACGTGTTGGACCTAACCAATTTAAACAGCGGGCTTCGGTTTTTGAATTTGTTTTACAAGATTGTTTCCCCTTCATCCTCACTCTCCACGGCTGTCAGTTTAGGGGGTATTTCCCCAGAGAGTTTTCTCCGCACGCACACTCATAAATGTGTCTGCACATACACACGTATTAAACTGCATAGAATCCCGCGCTATTAGCTACTGGTCACTTTATTTTACCTGACAAGTAAGGTAGCGATCTTTTCATGGTGTGGTTGCTGAGGAAAGAGACTGCCATAGCCCTCCTGCTGCCTGCCCACACCTCAGTTCCCGCCTGGCACCTTCAGCCTGGGTGTGCCCTGCCATCATTCCTGTGTGCCTGTTCACCACCGGCATTCATCTGTGGGTAGAGCCTCTGCTCCTGTGTTCCTGTGTGAATGGGTGGTGTGGGGTCTGCATATCCCTGGGCTCCTGGGAACCTGTGAGGCCTGTGAGCAGCCGTTCATTGTCGAGAAGTGGAAAGATAATAATAACAACTGTAAAGAAAAAATATCCAAAACTTGGAAATAAGACAAAAAGGGTACCTGTGTCCCCATTCAATATCATGCTAAGGCACTGTCCAATGAGCCTGGGTCACCTGATTCTCTGCAGAGTTACCCAGTAACCTGCAAAAAGTGCACAAGCTGCAAATGATTTCTGACCTGTAGTAGAAATAACGCTAAAGCTTCTGGTTTTGTGCCCTGTAAGACATTAAACAGTGTCGCAGCTAACTTTGCCATCTTATCCTCCTTTAAATCAGCTTTGCCATCCTACTGTTTCCGTCATAATGAGTTAAATAACACTTTGACACGTGCTCACTATACATTTGTATAAGATTCATGTTTTCAACTTTCTGAAAATAATTTTTGACCCAATTACCCTTTCTCAAAGGCTCACTCGGTGCCAGGCACCATGCTGATGGCTTCCCGTGGATGGAGAGGCTCAGAGGGTGGGTTCTGGGGTGTGGCGGATCTGTACAAGTTCCCCTTTTGCCACTCACCAGCTATTAGACCTCATGTAAAACTTAAGTAAGCACCCACTGTGGACTGGACCCATTCACATTCTTATCCCTTATTCAACTCAAATTGCACAACAACCCTGCACAATGAGGTATGTTTGCATTTTTCCACTTTGCGCATGTCTCTGAGCACATCCCTTCCCTCCCTGAGCCTCGGGGTCTCTGGCTGTAAGATGGGGCTGGTAACAGCTGCCTCCCAGGATTGTGTGATGATGTAGCACAATGTTTGCAAAAAGCAATCTGGTCAGCAGTAGGAGGCTCAGGGAGGTGGAGTGATGTACCCAAAGCCCCAGAGCTGCTCCCAGCTCTTCTGGCTCCGAAGCCTGGGCTCTGACTCCTCCTACTTCAGTCACTCAAGCCTTCATTTCTCCATCTATAAAATGGAGATAGCTCTGGGAGCTGTTCCCAGTTGGTAGCAAACTCTGCCTGGCAGAGGGGTCAGCTGTAGTGGCAGCTGCAGGCAGTTCTGTGGTTGTGTGAAGGGCTCAAATGCACACGTCACATATCAAGGTCATCTGTGGAGACAGATTTTTTTGTTTTTGCTTTTAAGGCTGGCATTTGAAAAGAGATTTCCCCCACCCTCAACAAGGAGAGCATTTGTGCTCTGAACTCGAGGCTTTGGCTCCTGAAGTGCTGGGGTGACAGGCGTGACCCGCCACACCCGCTCCCTGTACTTTATGTTGTGTAGTTTATACCTTAACAAAAAGGCAGAAAAAAAGAGAGGGAGAGGGAGGGAAGGAAGGAAAGAAAAGTGGGCATCAGTGTTCCTTGCCTGGCCTGACCTCCAGGATGAAGTGAAGAGGCTGGTACCCAGGCCTCTCTACAAATAATGGGCAGATTGGCAGCAAGATTGAGCCTTGACGGCAGACGGAAGAGAGGGGCTGGTGTCGGGCCTGCCTCGCCTTCTTTAGCCCCCACCCTAGGCATCTCCCAGTGGGACATTCCCTCAATAGTGGAAGGCAGGTAGTATCACCTGATGGACAACAGAAAGTGGGACTTTGAAATCACACCTACTGGCTGTGTGACCTTAGCCATGTTGCTTGCCTTCTCTGGGCCTCAGGCTCCTCACCTGAAAAACTGGAACAGGACTCTCAAAGAACTTCAGTCAGCCACGTGCAATGGCTCACACATGCAATCCCAGCACTTTGGAGGCCAAGGCAGGAAGATCACCTGAGGTCAGGAGTTCGAGACCAGCCTGGCCAACATGGTGAAACCCTATCTCTACTAAAAACACACACACACACACACACACACACACACACACACACACACACATTAGCTGAACGTGGTGGTGGGAACCTGTAATCCCAGCTACTTGGGAAGCTAAGGCAGGAGAATTGCTTGAACCCGGGAGATGAATGTTGTGGTCTGGCTCCAAAGTGGTCTGTGTGGTGAGCCGACACAGTGCCACTGCACTCCAGCCTGAGCGATAGAATGAGACTCTGTCTCAAAGAAAAAAAAAAATTGCCAGGCTTGGTGGCACCCGCCTGTAATTCCAGCTACTCAGGAGGCTGAGGCAGGCGAATCACTTGAACCTGGGAGGTGGAGTTTTCAGTGAGCTGAGATTGCTCCACTGCCCTCCAGCCTGGACAACAGAGTGAAAGTCTGTCTCAAAAATCAAAAAAAGAAAGACAGAAAGAGAGAGGAGGAGGAGGAGGAGGGGAGGAAGAAGAAGAAGGGGAAAGAAAAGAAGAGGAGGAGGATAAGGAGGAGAAGGAAGAGGAAGAAAGAAGAAGGAGCAGAAGAGGAGGAGGAGGAGGGAGGAGGAGGAGGAGTTGATCGTCTGCGGAGAGGCTTCAGACACTGGCTGAAGCGCCCTCAGCACACTGGGTTTGCTTTGGCCAGTGCTCCACAAATGCAGCTCTTACCGGCCTCAACCCCATGTGGGAGGGAGTGCCAGGCCTAGCTATCACTGGGCTTATCGGCAGGTGAGAGGTGGTATTGAAGTCCTGAGTTCCAGCCCTGATTCTTTTCCACTTACTATCTGTGTGACCATGGGCCTGTCACTCCTCAGTAAAATGTCTTCCTTCCTGAGTTGTCATTTCATTTATTCACTCAACTTTGGGCAATTTCCTAGGCTTTTCTGTGGCTCACTTTGCTCATCTCTAAAATGGGGATGATAATAGCCCCACTGCAAGGGCTGCTGTGAAGATGAAAGGAATCTGCACTTAGAACAGTGCCTAGCACAGCGAGAACTCAGAAGCACTGTGTGGAATTCCTATTTGTGCCCATCCATGGATGAGCTCCTGCTGTGTGGTGGGCACCAAGCGTGCCTGTGGGGCTGGCAGTCCAGCTGGGGGCTGGGCATACCCTTCATGCAGGGTCATGCAGGTGGATGACAAGGGAGCCCCAGAGCACTCCACCTTCCAAGGCCACCGCAGTAACTGGGCCAGATGCACGGCTCTGCCAAATGAGGCGCCAGGAGAGGCTGTCACGGATGCACAAAGGCAGCTCCCGAACTCATCGTGGGCGGGGCCCGAGGGAAGAGCTCCAGCCACCTGGCTCAGCAACTGTTCATGGGGCAACCTGGCCCCAGGCCTGGCCTCTCCTTCCTATCTGTGCAGTGAAAGGAGGAGGCAGCAGGGCAGGGGCCAGAGACAGGCCCAAGATGCTGGGCAGAGACGTAAGAACCAAATCACAGGGCTTGGAGAGAGGGAGGGAGAGAGACTTCTAAGACCAGGAGGGGAAGAGGAGGGGGAGGGAAGAACATTGACGATGAACAGCAAACACTCACCTGGCACCCATGGCACATTTCTAGAGAGACAGCGTTAGCACCCCACTGTACAGCTCAGGAAACCAAAGCACAGAGAAATTAAGTGACTTGCCCAATGCCACAGAGCCAGTGTGTGGCAGAGCTGGGATTAGAACCCAGGCAGGCTGACATCAGAAGCCATGCTCTTAATCAATAGGAAAAGGAAGAGGAGGGAAAGGAGAGGTGATGGGGAAGAAAGAATACACAAAAGAGGCCGGGTGCGGTGGCTGGAGCCTGTAATCCCAGCACTTTCAGAGGCCGAGGTGGGTGGATTATGAGGTTCAGATTTTGAGACCAGCCTGGCCAACATAGCGAAACCCCGTCTCTACTAAAATATGAAAAAAAAAATTAGCTGGGCATGGTGGCATGCGCCTGTAATCCCCGCTACTTGGGAGGCTGAGGCAAGGAGAATCGCTTGAACCTGGGAGGCAGAGGTTTCAGTAAGCCGAGATTGCGCCACTGCATTCCAGCCCTGGGGACAGTGTGAGACTCCATCTCAAAAAAGAAGAAAGACTAGATAAAAGAAAGAGAGGAGGAAAGGGGAGGAGAAAGGAGAAAGAAAAGAAGGAAGAAAAGAGAAGAATGAAGATGAAAGAAGGAAAAAAAGAAAAGAAGGAAAAAGGTAGAGGAGATGAGGGAAGAAGACAGAAGTGGAGAGTTAAGGAGAGAGAAGTCAGCACTAAGGAGGGAGGGAGAGAGACTCATCATCCTTGGGGTCTGAAGGGGGGCTGCCCTCTGCTCCCACTCATGTGCCACCTGCGTTGAGCTCCTTCCTAAGCTGCACACTGGGCTCCAAGACAGCCGGCCGTGGCCACCACAATGGGGAAGCCTGGCACTCTGGAGCAGTGGCTCCCATCATGGGGGCTGGTGAGCCAGCTGTTGCCCAAAGCCAGAGAGGGGAGGCTGAGAGGGCTGAAGAACTGGAGGGATGACAGGCAAGGAGCCCCTGCTGTTGCCCTGCTGGAGGGCCTGCTTCCACCCCATAGCCATGCTTCAGGGTGGTCTTCTGGCCTCCAATGCCAAGTTGAAAAGCCCAAGTCAGGAAGGTGAAGTACATCCCCCAGGTCTCATGGCTGAGCCCACAGTCTGGTCCAGGGGCTGCACTCACAGCCTGCCTCCCCTGCATTGAAGTGGAGGCATCAGCCAAGTATGAACACCAGCAATTGGCAGAGCTTGGCTGAGAAGTTGGCTGTACACAACCAGATGGGCTCTCTCAACCTGTTCCCTTAGAGCTAAACTTACCTACTTAGTCTGGGCACCCACGGGCCTCCTCTGCAGGGGCAGCCTGCCAAGGACACAGAGAAGAGGAGGAGAAAGGAATGTAGGCCACGGGCACTCCGCCATGACCAAGCTGAAGACCCTGCAGCAGCCAGCACGGCCATGTCCCACAGCACGGCAGCTGAGACACTTATTCCTCACTCAGGTTCCATGTCCACTGGGGGCCCGCTGAGGACTCTGGGATCTGGAGGTCTGAGGTTTGGTTTTAGATGGCCTGTGAGCCCTTTGAAATTGCACCCCCATTTCTTTCTGTGTGTACCTGAACTTTCCAGAGAGGGCCTTTGGTTTTCATCAGACTTTCATCAGATGGCAGCTGGAGCAACAGAAGAAGCCAAGAAAGGGCATGGAGAAGCCCTCATTATCTGAGGCTGCACAGCAAATGACCCCCAAACTTAGTGACTTACAACACACTGATCATTGTCTCACGATTTCTCCCAGTGTCTCCCAATGTCTCCCAATTTCTTTGGGTCAGGAATATGGGATAGGCCTGGCTGGGTGGTTCTGGGCTGCTGTCATCTGAAAGCTTGACTGGGGCTGGAGGATCGACTTCCAAGGTGACTCAGTCATATGACCAGCAAGTCCATGCTGGCTGCAGGTGGGAGCTCAGTTTCTCTCCATGTGGCCTTTCCACAGGCTGCTTGAGTGACTTCACAGCCCGGCGCTGGCTTCCCTGGGGGGATCAAACCCAAAGACCAAGGCAGAAGCTGCAACACACTCTATGATCTAGCCTTGGAAGTCACACTCTATCATTTCCACAAAATCCTACTTGTTATTAGGACTCAAAGATTACTAGGGGCTTTAGGGGTTGGCCACCACAGGTGGTTCTGAGAGGTGCAAGGAAAATCTGGAGAATTCAGAGCCCTGAAGATCAGAAGTCTCCTACAGAGAGTAGCCCTGCCCTGAACAGACAGCCAGGGTCATGGTTCAAGTCCAGAGCTTTCCACCACTTTCCTAGGCCAAACTTCCACTGCCTACCTCATTCATGGCCATACCTTCCCCACACTATCTCAGCTACTGATTTTCTATCAATTTCCTAAAGGCAATATGACTTCTCCCACCTCCAAAACTTTGTTTCTGTTCTTTTCTCATTCTTGAATACCCTTCTTACCTCTTCCTCTCTCAGGCTACCTCCTCTAGGAAGCCTCCCTGCACGTACCCCCAAATGTGTCAACTGCCCCTCCAATCCCCAGTGCATCTCCCATCACTGCACAGACCCTCGGCCCCCATATCTGTCTTCTCACTCACCATCAGTACCATGGCTTGGGGGACTGACCCACAATGGGTGCCCATCAGTGTGTGCTGAATGCATGAATTATGGGGGGTTACATCCCACACACAACAGGGAGCCGCTTCAGGGCAGAGAGAGGCACTGAGACATGGCTGATTGCCTCCCTGGGCCTCAGTGTACTAACCTGTCAAATATCAGAAAGGCTCCTTCCAGCCACAAGATTCTGCTATTACATCCCCCTAGAAGTACTCAAGGGACAGCATCTTGAAATTAAAAGAGAGGGGCATGAGCAGGGTTGGAATCCCAGAGCCTCCACCTACCTTAATTGCAAGTCATCAACCTCTCCGCACCTCAGATTCCTCAGGCGTAAAAGGAGCTAATGTTTTTCACCACCTAGGGAAGCTGACAGGGTGAATGCTAAGGCACAAGAGGGGATAAATCTGGACTCTACCACTAGGCAGATGACTTTCACTTTCCCCATCTGTTAGATGGGGACGATTATATTTGGGTGGCCGGGTTGCTCTGATCTGCAACTGCATTGATCTCGGTGAACACTCTGCACAGAGCCTGGAAGCCTGGCAGGGGGTAGATGCCTGGGGCAGTCGTGGAAGGGACACAGTCTCCCTTCAAGAAAGAGCTCGTCCTTCAGCTGCAAGGAGGGCAGCGAGCTGACAGCCTCCAGCTGCAGCACCTCCGGGAGCCACCTTGCCTTTGGAACTGAGGCCATGTTCTTCCCAGATCGTCCCAGTCAGACTGAGCCAGCCGTGGCACCAGGGCCTGGTCATTTCTGCCCCACATGGGGCTCCTCTGTGGATAATCTTTACTCCAGAGCCCCCGGAGGGTGGACTCTGCAGGCCTGCGCTGTGGTCTGAGGCTCTCCTGGCCAGTTCCACTCCCTCCTGCTTTGTGTTTCACAGGCAGCAGCCCCACCAACCCCCATACTCTCCTAACTCTCTTCCAGCACCAGCACCGAGAGGAAACGAAACTGGAAGACCACTCAGTACAGCAGTGGTTCTCAAAGTGTGTCCCAGAACCCACAGCATCAGCATCAACCAGGATCTTGTAAGACATACACATTTTCAGGCCACATCCTACACTTAGAGATGGCGCCTGGCAATCCTCATTTTAACTGATCCTTCCAATGCACTCAACTTGGAGAACTACTGTCACAGAGGACGGTGATCAGTAAGATATGCAGAGCAGTATGGCCACGGTGCGTGCGTGCGTGTGTGTGTGTGTGTGTGCGCGCACACGCCCATGCGCGCACAGGCACCTGTGTGTGTTTTGCAGGAAGGGGAGAATGTTTTATCACAGCCTCAGCAATTTACTACCCCCAAGACCCTCCCTCATTTATTTCAAGAACCCAAGGGCTGGGCCAACATGCTCCCCTCTCTGCCCACTCAGGGAGAAGGTCCAGTCCCAATCTCCAGCTGGAGACTCCACAGGCCCAGTTGTTAGGCTGCACACAGCCCAGCCTTCTTTCCTCCTGCTCCTACACTCTCTCCCGCCTTCCTCCCCTTCCTCCCCAGGGGCACACAGCCCCAACCGCCTGCCTCCTCTTTGTCTGCCAATCTGTCTCCATCCCGTGATGAGCCCCTGGCCTAAGCCAGCCAATCTGTGTTCCATCTTCATGACAGAGAGCAAAGCCTCAATGCTCCCAACTACTTCCCACTCGCCCTGGGGAAAGGTCACTGAGAATGGTTCATGCCGCCAGCTTCATTTCTGCCTCCCAACCTGTGGCCCAGGTGGAGCCCCTGCCCAGTCTAGACCGATTATCGCCCCTCCTGAAAGGCAGACATCCTCCCCATCTAAGACACTCAAAACCTCATTATGTGACAAGAAAGGACAAAGGGGACGGAGTTGCAGAGGCTTGCCCAGGGTCACACAGCAAGGGAAGGGAGCAGCCAGGAGTCGGCCCCTGCTCTCTCCTTCCACCTTAGATTCCAATGTCAAGGCCCTGGCAGGTGGCAGATGATCGTTCTGAGGTGGTCACATGTGGTGGGGACACTGTTAGCCCTGGAAGATCGAGACCTTTGTGAACTCACAAAAGCAGCACGGGCATCTTTCTCCATTGGGCATGGTCCTTGTCCTGCTCCCCAGTGCCACAGCCCTGCAGACAGGGCTCAGGCAGGACGACACTGCCCATGGGTCACATTGCTGCCTTCCCTTTTCTAAACTGTCAGTAGGTGATACATCAACACCGTCCTTCATGATGCTCAGCTCCTCCCCCGTCCTGCCCTGCCTCAGGGAACCCTGGAATGTCAGGGCCAGAATAACAGTGATAGTAATGACAGGTTACTTGCTATGTGGCAGGCATGGCAGGCAAGTGCTCCAGACACCATTTTATTTATTTATTTATTATTATTATTATTGAGACGAAGTCTCATTCTGTCGCCCAGGCTGGAGTGCAGTGGCGCGATCTTGGCTCACTGTAACCTCTGCCTTCCAGGTTCAAGCAATTCTCCTACCTCAGCCTCCCGAGTAGCTGGAACTACAGGCACCCACCACCACGACCAGTTAATTTTTGTATTTTTAGTAGAGACAGGGTTTCACCATGTTGGTCAGGCTGGTCACAAACTCCTGACCTCAAGTCATCTACCTGCCTCAGCCTTCCAACGTCCTGTGATTACAGGCGCGAGCCACTGCATCTGGCCCATCATTGTATTTAATTCTCACCAGGAGCCCATGACAGACGTGCAGCTCTCAGCCCACTCTACTGACATGGACATAAAATCTCAGAGAGACAAGGCACTTTAATTCCCTGGACCAGCTCCTCTGTTTGATAGATGGGGAAGTTGAGGCCCAGAGAGGTGACATGATTTCTCCAAAGACACACACTAGTCAGTGTCAGAGTCAGCCTTTCCCAGGCAGCTTACCTCCTGAGAGTGACCGTAGTTCACTCACACAGCACTTCACAGTTTGTCAAGCTCTTGTCTCCTCTCAGGAAGGCAAGGGTTTCTTTTATTTAATGGCCCTTGCTCTGGGATGCTTGTATGATGTGCCCAACAAGCATGGGTGGAAAAGCTTTGTCAACATTAACTCATTTAATGCTCACACCCTATGAAGCAACAGGTATGTTTTTTGCCCCCTTTTTGCAAATGAGGAAAAAGGCACAGAGAGCTGGAGTAATCTGCCCAAAGTCACACAGCCAGGATTCAAATCCAGGCTGCCTGAGGCATTAACCATTATGATGTCCTGCCCAATGTTTTTTTGTTTTTGTTTTTGTTTTTGAGACAGAGTCTCACTCTGTCACCCAGGCTGGAGTGCAGTGGTGCAATCTTGGCTCACTGCAACCTCTGCCTCCCAGGTTCAAGCGATTCTCCTGCCTCAGCCTCCAGAGTAGCTGGGACTACAGGGCCAGTAGTCCACCACTATGCCAGGCTAATTTTTTTGTATTTTTGGTAGAGACAGGGTTTTACCATATTAGCCAGACTGGCCTCGAACTCCTGACCTCGTGATCCACCCGCCTCAGCCTCCCAAAGTGCTGGGAGTACAGGTATGAGCCACGGTACCTGACCAACATCCTGCCCTTTTTACTGCCCAAACACCTGAGGCTCAAGGAGAGGATGTGACTTGCATGAGGCCGCACACTAGAGCAGTGGCAGCTGGACTGGAGCTCAGCTGTCCTGCCCCACTCCCGGGGCTGGTTCTCCACCCTCTGCCCCACCCCATGAGGCTCTTTCTCACTCTATGTGTGTCGATTCACAAACATTAATTGGGAGTCTTCTTTGGCCAGGAGGTCTACCTCAGTTTCCCTATCTAAAAGGTGAGGCAAACGGGAAACAGACACCTAAAAAACAAATGGATAAATGGGTTCATAGAGGTACCAGAGGCAGCTGTTGGAATACCAGGCAGGACACCAACGTGCCCTGGGAATAAGAGAAGGCTTCTGGAAGTCTGATCCTTGAGATAAATCTCCAAGTTCAAGTGGTACCCTTTCTGGAAGGACAGAATGAAATAGGGCATCCCAGACTGAGGAAACAGCATGTGCAAGAGAGTGTACCTTGTTGTGAAAAGTGCTGTTCAACCCCACGCAAGGGAGGGCACAGAAAAGGCTGTCCCGGAGGATCACGGAGGACGTCTCAGAGAGTCAGAACATGAGAGTGCTGACCACAAATCTGCCCTGTCTCACAGTCACCTTGGTACTCCCATCTGTAAAATGGATTGGTATCTAAGCGCTTTGCCAGCTCCATCTTTCCGCTGGTGGAGTCAGGATGGCTTTGAGTAGGAGGCTGGTTTTGATGTAAGGGCAGGAGGTAAGGGAGGAAAGGCATTCTGGAAAGGGGGACCTGTAGGAGCAAAGGTCCAGAGAGAGAAAGTGCAGAGCAGGCATTAGAAATGGTAAGGACGGCCAAACATGGTGGCTCACACCTATAATCCCGGTACTTTGGGAGGCCAAGGCAGGAGGATTGCTTGAGTCAAAGGGTTCAGATCAGCCTAGACAGCATAGTGAGACCGTCTCTATAAAAAAAAAAAAAAAAAAATTATCTGGGCACGATGGCACACACCTATAGTCCCAGCTACATGGGAGGCTGAGGCGGGAGGATTGCTTGAGTCCAGGAGGTCAAGGCTGCAATGAGCCGTGATTATGCCACTGCACTCCAGTCTGGGCAACAGAAAGAGACCTTGTCCCGAAAAAAGAAAGAAACTAACAGTAAGGAGAGGATGTAGCTGCTGTTGAGGGTCCACGTGATGACGTAGATAGGGGACACATATGAAGAAGTTGTGTTAGTCTGGACTCTTCAGTTAGAAGTGAAAGAAAGAAAAAAAAAGGAATTATTAATTTATGTAACTGAGAAGCCCAGGGCACTGGCTTCAGGTATGGCTGAACCCAAGAGCTGACACGTTATTGTGAGGATCCTGTCTCTCTCTATCATGGCTTTGATTTCTTCCTTGTCAGCTTCACTCTCAGGCAGACTCTATCCTTGTGGCGGCAAAGGTGGCCACCACTAGCTCCGGAATCCATCACACAAACTACGATTCTGGAGGAAAGGCTCCCAGTAGCCCCACAAAAACCTCAGAAATGACTCTTGCCAGACTTACGTCCTAGAGCTGTCATAAGATTTAAAAAGTTAGTAGAGCTTAGCCCAAGGCCTGGTACACAGCAGTCCCTCAGTCTTTGCTGTGGCTCAGCCAAAGAACTTGACACTACCTTGGACTGTTCTCTTTCTTCAAACCTAACAATAGATCTGTTTGCAAATCTTGTTGGATCTACCTATAGAAGAGATCTAGAATCCACTCATTTCTTCCCACCTCCACTGATAAGTCTGGTCCAAGCCATCTTCATCTTCCTACTTTGTTTTTTAAGTTTTATATACATATAGTATATTTATATAATAATATATTCATGTATTCAATTCAATTGTGAACACAAGGTAGATGTGTACATCCAGCTCAGTGAATCTTCACACAGTGAGCAGATGAGGTAACCTCCCCCAGATCATGACACAGGACACTGACAGCACCCCAGAGGCCTCCCTCATCTCCCCTCCTAGTTCTAGTTACTCACCTTCTTAATAGTGTGTCCTTTTATGTGACTGAGTCACTAACATTCACCTGTCTTAGTGTACTGGTTCCCAGCAAGTCACTGGCTTTCTCTCTTGCCCCCCGGCCCCTTTCAGTTAATTCAATCAATTCAGAGATCCTGTAAAATGGCCAAAAGATGCCCTCCCTCTGCTCAAAATCCTCCCATGGCTCCCATTTCATTTGGTGTAAAAACTCAAATCCTTACCATGGCCTGCAAGGTCCTACACAAGCTGGCGCCTCATCCCTCCCTCTCTTCACTTTCCCCACATAACTCTCTGCTCCGGCCACACTTGCTCCCTTCTTTCCTTAAACGCACTACGCACACTCTCAGGCATACACGCAGAAGACTGTTGTACTTGCTGCTCCCACTGCCCAGAATCTTCTTCCTCTCCCATATCCTCTTGGTTCACTCCATCACCTCCTTCAAGTTTGTGTTCAAATGCCACCTTCTCATATCTGCTTCCACCCAAGATGGAGAATCAGAAACTGGATTTGCCCTCCTGCTTGAAACAATCAAACAAACAAACCAAACCAGGCAATATATGTGAAACTATAGTTTTTAAGATTCTAGGAAAGGGGCAATAAAGGATCATGATTCCTGAAAAGTGGGAAATAAACAAGATGAGCCCTATCATGGCCTTAGTTTACCGCTGGGAGAGAGTTTTCACATCCTAGTGCAGGGAGGGGGAACCCAGGCAGCACCCAGCAAGCTTCCTGAGTTAAGGAAATAGAGCTGAGAGTCTAAGAAGGACAAAGAAGGCAGAATTTGCAGGACAGAGTATTGGGCGGAGAGAGTTGCACAGAGAGACAATTCCACAGATACGAAGAAAGTTCCCCGTGAGTATTAGACTAAGCACTGGTTGGTGCTTTTGTATGATAAAACTATACTGAAGTAGAGGGGAAAATCATCTGATAAGACTGGAGAACAGTGCTCAGCACTAACACAAAGCCAGAAATATTAATAGCCAGGAAAAAACCCTCATAATTTCTGGGGCACTGGGTAGAGGACTCAGGAAGGTCTTTTCTCAACAGTGGTACATAATTAGCCCTCAACAGAGAGCACTGCTCTGGACACACCCAACAAATTATAAAAACAAGACTAGAAAGGATAAAACTGTTTCCAAGTAACTTAATTTCATCTTAGAGCAAAACTAAAGAAGATTTTTAGAAATATAAAAGTGTACAGCATCCAACAAGGGTAATATTCACAATGTCCGGCATCCAAAGTTTGCCACGCATACAAATAAGCAAGAAAACATGGCCAATATGTGAATAGTAATCGATCAATTGAAACTGATCCAGAACTGATATAGAAGTAGCAGAGGCCGGGCGCGGTGGCTCAAGCCTGTAATCCCAGCACTTTGGGATGCCGAGGTGGGTGGATCACGAGGTCAAGAGATCGAGACCATCCTGGTCAACATGGTGAAACCCCGTCTCTACTAAAAATACAAAAAATTAGCTGGGCATGGTGGT
>NW_016107333.1:11006937-11009340 GCF_001604975.1 Cebus imitator | reverse complement strand
AGAAAGGAGGTCACCAGAAATGTTAACTACATGAGTTAAATATATAAATTTTTTCTGATTATTTAACTTTTTAAAAAATAATGTAGCATTTAGACAAAAATAAGAACATTTTTGTGGAGTCTGCCACATGTATGTATGTATGACAACAACAGCAAAAAAGCCAGGAAAGAAATGAAAGTATATTATTATAAGGTTCTTCTTCTTCCTTTTTTTTTTCTTTTTTTTTTTTTGAGACAGAATCTCACTGTGTCACCCAGGCTGGAGTGTAGTGGTACTATCTCAGCTCACTGCAATCTCTGCCTCCCAGGTTCAAGTGATTCTCCTGCCTCAGCCTCCTGAGTAGCTGGGACTGTAGGTGTGCACCACCATGCCTGGCTAATTTTTGTATTTTTGGTAGAGATAGGGTGTCACTATGCTGGCCAGGCTGATCTCAAACTCCTGAACACCCGCCTCGGCCTCCCAAAGTGCTGGGATTTCAGGTGTGAACCACCACACCCAGCCTTAAAAGGACTAATGTAACCACTAAGATAACAAACAAATAATTATAGTTAATAAACCAACAAAGGAGGTAAACTGATATAATTTTAAAAAGGAAGAGTTAAAATGAAATAATTTTTAAAAACTCATCTAATACAAAAGAAGGCAGAAAAAGAAGAAAAAGGAAACAAAGAACAGATGGGACAAAAGTAAAACAAATAGCAAGATGATAGACTTAAATCTAACAACGTCAATGATCACATTAAATGTAAATGGTCTAAATACCCTTAACTAAAAAGCAGAGATTATCAGATTTTTTTTTTTTTTTTAAAGTAAGACCCAAATATGTGCAACCTTCGAAATGGCACACCTTAAGTATAAACACACAAGTTAAAAGTACAAGGATGGAAACTAACAGTAACCAAAATAACACTGGAGGAGTGGCTAGTTTAATATCAGACAATGTTTGTTTCAGACAGAGCAAAGAATATTACCAGACAAGATGAAGTCATTTTATAATGATGAAAAAAGTCAATTAGTCATGAGCATACAACAATTTTAAATATATATGCCCCTAATAGCAGAGATTCAAAATGCATAAAGGAAAAACTGAATTACCTGCAAAGAGAAATAAATCTACCTTATTAGCTGAGGTTTCAAATCTCAATAATTGAAAGAAGTAGAAAGAAAATATTGCCACTTTCCTAATATCTAGAATCTATAAAGAACTAAAACAGATTTACCAGAAAAAAACAAACCCATTCAAAAGTGGGCAAAGGATATGAACAGACACTTTTCAAAAGAAGACATGTATGAGCCAACAAGCATATGAAAAAATGCTCATTATCACTGGTCATTAGAGAAATGCAAATCAAAACCACATTGAGATACCATCTCACACCAGTTAGAATGGCAATCATTAAAAAATCTGGAGACAACAGATGCTGGAGAGGATGTGTAGAAAAAGGAACACTTTTACACTGTTGGTGGGAGTGTAAATTAGTTCAACCATTGTGGAAGACAGTGTGGCGATTCCTCAAGGACCTAGAAATAGAAATTCCATTTGATCCAGCAATCCCATTACTGGGTATATATCCAAAGGATTATAAATTGTTCTATTATAAAGACACATACACACATATGTTCATTGCAGCACTGTTTACAACAGCAAAGACCTGGAATCAACCTAAATGCCCATCAATGATATACTAGACAAGGAAAATGTGGCACATATGCACCATGGAACACTATGCAGCCATAAAAAACAATGAGTTTGTGTCCTTTGCAGGGACATAGATGAATCTGGAAGCCATCATTCTCAGCAAACTGACACAAGAACAGAAAATCAAACACTGCATGTTCTTGCTCATAGGCAGGCGATGAACAATGAGAGCACATGGACACAGGGAGGGGAGCATCACACACTGGGGTCTGTTGAGGGGGGCAAGGGGAGGGACAGCAGGGGATAGGGAGGTTGGGGAGGGATAACATGGGGAGAAATGCCAGATATAGGTGACGAGGGGATGGAGGCAGCAAACCACATTGCCATGTATGTACCTATGCAACAATCCTGCATGATGTGCACATGTACCCCAGAACCTAAAGTTCAATAAAAATATATTTTTAAAAAAGAAAGAAAATAGTGCCACTTTCTTAGTGAGTCCTGCCTTGACTATTAATTTTAATTGCACCTTCTAAAGTAACATTTATTTATTTATTAATTTTTATCTATTTATTTATATGATGTCTAGAATGGTGTCTAGCACTTAGAAAATTCTCAAAAGAAATACCTGTTTGGCTGGGCGTGGTGGCTCATCCTGTAATCCCAGTACTTTGGGAGGCTGAGGCAAGAGGATCATGAGATCAGGAGTTGAAGACCAGCCTGGCCAAGATGGTGAAACCCCATCTCTACTACAAATATAAAAA
>NW_016107333.1:10971395-11006685 GCF_001604975.1 Cebus imitator | reverse complement strand
AAGGTCAAAAGAATGTTAATTGCTACTATCATGACTAGTTTTATGTGACTCTGCATATAATCCTTCTCTATTATTATCTGAATGGGTAGACACCAACAAAATTAATACTGAAGACTCAGAATCTAGAACGTAAGGGCGGAAATCAGAACGCCACGATATTCGTGTAAGATGTATAGGATGTGAAAATTCTAAAAGGTCAGAAGACTATAATGTTGAAATGTAGTATGGTTGCAGGCAGAACATCAGTATTCAGGAACCAGAGTTGATGAGGAAACTAACCTTGCTGTGCATGGGGTGGTGGGGAGTAGGGGTTGGTCAGAGCCAAATAGCACTTTTTAAAATCCCACCTACTGGTTCTGGGTGTCTCCTAACTCTAGTATCCACAAGGAGATGTCCATCCAGCTAACCCAGCTCAGCAAGGCAGAGACTAAGAAACTATCCGCCATGGCTTCAGGAGCGGCAGGAATGCGGGGAGTAAGGCGGGAGGAGCAGGAAGTGGGGAGGGAGGCTGTATTTATCCATTTTAATTCAGCTCCTGTTCACCGGGCCCCTTCTGGACTGTGGGCTCATGAGGCATTGTGGTCATGCAAGACTGGAGCCTGTCATTATCAGCGGGAACCACTACCGCCACCACCTCAGGGCTAGGGGCAGAGGTTGCAGCAGTCTGAGAGCTGCTCATCATCCCAGGGACCCTGCCCCATGCAGCAGAACTGGCTGGAGGCTGGGTCCTAGTCGGTGGGGAGATGAGGCTACATAGGGCCCTAGGTCCCTAGACCCAGGAGTGTGGCCCTTTCCTGCCCGGGCAATGATACACTCTAACAGGGGTGAGGGTAGGGGTCTGGCAAGTAGGGCCCGCGCTCGTAATCAGGTGCCCTGCTTTGTTTTTATCCAAAGTTCCTATCACCTAGTGACCTACCTCATGTCTTACATATTTTATTTCTCCTTCATCTTCCGAACCAGACTGTGAGTCTGTGAAGGGAGCCAACAGCTCCACTCTGCTCACGGTTGTCCCTAGCACCTAGGGACGCCACTGTGGACTCCGCACACAATAAGCGTGCCATCCATTCTGTTCTTGGACGAAGGAAAGACGCTGATTTCGCAGCCCTGCGCACAGGGATTCTTCGCACGCTGGATCACACGATTCTTGCAGAAACTAGTGAAGGCTGTGCATTTTCTACCCAAAACTCACACAAGTCACGTGCTGATGCAGACACTTCTCAAAGATCACACACACACACACACACACACACACACACACGCCCAGCCCCACGCTCTGCACAGGCCACAGGTTTTTCGCCAAGCCTCACTCTCGCCCTCCTGCCAGCCGTGAGATGAAAGTCAAGGGCCTCTTTCCAGCACTATCCGTTTTGGGTTTTCCTTGTGCCCCTCCAAGGAAAATCACAGAAAACAGCAAGAACCAGTACTTGTGATCACTCCCTATGTACCCAGCACTGCGCCCACACGGTCTCAGCCCATCACCTCCACCTCCCCGGGCTCAGCGTGGTTACCTGAGGCACATCCTCTGCTCTGAGTAGAGAGCACTTTCCGAACCCCTTTCTGAACCACCACGCTATTGGTCTCTAAAATAGATTTACCCTCCCTTCAGGTGTCTGGTTCTCAACATTACCTGAACCACAGGCTACCTTTTTGAGGCTGGGTCAACAGGGAGCAAAACCCCAGAAAAATACACAAAAAGACACTGTCAGGCAAATTCCCAGGCGGCTCCCTCGCACCTCCCACCTCCCCTAACCCCCACCCCCTAGCCATTGGATCCTGTAGACCCCCGAGCCAATAACCAGGCATTAAGCACCTGGGGTACGGCATGGGTGGCAGGGTCCCTCTCTTTTCTGGACACCCCTGGGAATCCTCCCCCCAATAATTCTTCAAACTGCTGCTGTGCTTCCCGACCCCCACCTTCTTAACTAATACCGCACTGCTTAACTGGGCGTCCCCGCGAGTGAGTGTGTGTGTGCGCGCGCGTGTCTGGGGGCTGGGTGTTGGGGGGGGTCACTTCTCACACGCGGGGCGGCCAGGGAGAGGGGGGTGCTGGCTCCCTGCCCAAGAGCGAGACCCCTCCCCCAGTCCCCGGCCGCTGGAGGACTGTGAAGCTCAAACAGATGGACGGAGCCAAGGGGCGGGGGCGCGCGGATGGGGTGCGAGACGGCAGCGCAGCGGCCGGGCCTCCCGGCGCCCTGACAAAGGCGGGGCCGCGAAGCGCCGGACGCCTTATCTGCGCTAGCAGACCGGGCGGCCGGGCGGGCACCCACGGTCGGCGCTCGGGCGCACAAAGGCCCGGGGCCGGAAGGGGGGGGTGGGGGGCGCGAAGATTAATTGCCCAATCAAGTTGTCGGCGCTGGGCGGGGGCGGGGGCCGCGGCCCCGGGGGACTCGGGGCAGCGCATAATGAAGTGTGCAAAAAGTTAATTTGCTCCGCGACTCGCTGCTCACCACAATCAAAGGCGGGCGGCGGGGAGCGGAGGATCCAGGAGTGTGCACCCCCCACCGTCCCCCCGCCCCGACACCAGCTCGTGATCCAGAGGTGGGATGAGGGGGTCACAGGCACCCTCAAAGCTGGGGGCGGAGGTCACCAGACGTGCGCCCTACTCCCACTTCCTCCCTCTGTGAGTCTCCGGGCAGGTCCCGTCCCCTCTCTGAGCGCCACTCTCCTCTCCTGGACTCACAACGGTTGACATTTCTGGAGCACTCACGCTGCTGGGCACAATGCCAAGTGGCCAAGCGTTTCACTGGCGCTGTCTCCTTTTATCTCACAACCCGAGCATCCGTTTTGAACCCAAGGTACAGAGATGCTCAGGAAGTACTCCAAGGTCACAGGGCTCTTACCCAGCTCAGTCTTAGGTGGAAAACAGCATGGTGGAAAGGGTCAAAGACAAAATACACAGAAAAATTGGGGGCGGGGGGCGTCATTACTCACACTATTGCAAAAGGGAGAGCATCTCAGATCCCAAGATCAGAGTGTCTGGGCAGGGTGGATTTGCCTTTGACTTTTACAGGGATGAGGAGACAGGTTACAGGTGGAGGGATTTATAGTGGGGATTGTCTTACAAATAGGGGATGTCTCCATCAGTCCAGTGAAGAGGAAATGTTCATCTCTGTGTCTAGCTAGTTTCAGAGGGGACACATACTTCTAATCTCAGCTAATCAACCATGAGACAAAGAGTGGGAAGTGGGAGGGTCCTTGGCCTTGTCAGCAGGTTCCAGCAAAAGGAGAAATTTCACAGGCCAGCAAGGGAGTCATCCTCCAGTCTTACAGGAGACAATAGAAAGAGGGGACTCCATCTTTTCTGAGTCTTAACGGGGAAGGGTGCCTTGTTTTGCTAAGCCATTTCCCTGAACAGAAAAGGTAGGGAGACTTCAGAAAACAAAAAGTTGGGGGATCTCTGGACCCTTGCTGTTTTTCAGGAGCAGGGGACTCAGGTAAAGTTTAACATTGTCAGAAGAGTGGCTGACAGCACAGGTGGAGGTTCTGGTACCCTGTAACGGAAGCTTTGCTGAGTGGCTTAAAAACCCCTGCCTGATGAAGCACTCATTCTCAGTAAATATAAATGCCCCTTTACCATTCCCCTGGACAATGTGACCTCAGGCAAGTCACTTAACCGCTCCGTAAAATGAGAGCAATGATAACGATACTCACCTTCTAGGATACTCTTATCAGTGGCTATATTAACAACAAGCACAAAGCAGAGCCCTAGAACATGGTAGGTGCTCAGTTAATGTTAGCTATGGGCCCGGTGTGGTGGCTCGCACCTGTAATCCCTTCACTTTGGGAGGCCAGAACAGAAGGATGGCTTGAGCCCAGGAGTTTGAGACTAGCCTGGAGAACATGACAAGACCCCATCTCTACAAAAATAAAAATAAAAATTTAAAAATTTGCTGGGCATGGTGGTAGTGTGCTTCTGTAGTCCCAGCTATTCAGGAGGCTAAGGATGGATTGAGCCCGGAAGGTCAAGGCTGCAGTGAACCGTGATCATGCCAGTGCACTCCAGCCTGAGCCAGAACGAGAACCTGTCTCAAAATAAAACAAAAACAAAATGTTAGCCGTGAGTACATACTACTATTTTCTCCCTAAGTAGTGGTGTCAGGATTTGTACTCAAGCTGCATGTTTTCAGAGACCACAGGCTCATCACTAGGGCACACCAACAGCTCTCTGTATATGGTTTCAGTCTTCAAACACCAAACACATCCTGAACCTGTGTTCCAGGTACTGGGCGCCCTGACATGAAAAGGAGCAAGCCAGCTCCAGACAATGCCACAGAAGCCACAATGGCTATGGGGGCTCAGAGGGAGAGCCATGGTCCCCTCCTTTAGAAGTGGCTTCCAGGACACAGCTAGGCTCAGCCTCTGGTTCTGACTGGTGGCTCCTGAGTCCTGGTTCTCTGACCCGCTGCTCAGGCCCATCCCTGGGCCCAGGCCAGACCAGAGCACTAGCGAGGGAGACCTTGAGGATGATAGGAGCCAAGCTTTCAAGCAAGAAGGGGTGGAGTCACAGCCAAACCAAGATTTATGGGCCCGATCATAATAATGAAAGAAGAAAAGAAAAAAAAGGACGCGTGTTCGGCAATGCCCAGGGACCAGGACTGCTGCCCTATTACCAAAAATGTCGTCGCTCTCAACTCTGCAAATTAGCATAAAACATGCTGTTTTGCATTCATTTGCATATCATTTCCATGCTAATGACTTGACGCCACAATGCACCCAGTCCCCTAAGAGGTTTCTGGTCTTAGCTTCTCTCTCAGCGCCTGCCCCTTGTCTTGTATTGAGAAAAATAGGAGATCTGGGTTCTAGGCTAAGCTGAGCCACTCACTCTGGGCAGATCCCTGCTCCTCTCTGAGTCTCAGTTTCCCTGACCGAGCTGAAGGAGATAAACTGAGCAGGGATTTTCAAATTATGCTTCAGTAGGCCTCTTGGGGTCTGTAGACACAGAGACAGGGGAGCAGGTGGGGCAGGCACCCCCCCCTTCAATCCCCTGCTAACAGCTGGGCTCTGAGTAAAATTTCTCCTGAGCAATGCAGAGCTTCTCTGTTAAAAACAAAGACCGAAAAGTTTGCAAACAAATGAACTCAGATTTCTCCACTGAGTCTTTCCAGGGCAACATTCTCTAAAGATGTTAATAATAATGATCAGAGTTAAACTATATAGCACTTACCATAGGGCAGTTGCTGTTTTAAGCACCAGACACATATAATGCACTTAATCCTCCTACAGTCCCTGTAATAGGTGTTATTATTATACCTCCATTTTACAGATGGGTAAACTGAGAACGAAAGGTTGAGTAACTTAGCTAAGTTCAAAGGGCCACTACATGGTAAAGATTCAAACCCAGGCACTCTGGCTCTAGAGTCCACACCATGAGTTTATCCAGGTCAACCCGTCCATTGCACAGATAAGGAAACTGAGGCCCAGAGAGGGAGAGAAAATTTCTAAGCATGGCACTGAAACTGCCCCTTGAACCTTTCTGCCCAAGCCCAGGGAAGAATGGCTGAAGAAGGGAGGCCTGGGGTTTCAAAGATGGTCCAGTGGGCATGCAAGAGTAAAGGGTGCCTTCTTTGTGGCCGCCACCAGAGCCTGCGTCCTCCTCCTCAGCCAGCCTAATCTCAGCTGATAGACTCCAGGGAACAGGCCCCTGAGCCAGGCAGGATGAGCCCCTAAATCAGGCAGCCAGCAGGCTGGTAAGCGCCAGGTGTGCTGGCCAGAACTGATACACAATGCCCTGCCTGACTGTGCAGGTGGAGGCACCACAGAGGGGGGCCCTGATGAAGGGGGGGAAGGGGAACTTTCTGCAGAGACAGGCAGTGCCAGGCTAGCAGGTGTTTGGCCCCCGCCCCTTGGGGGTCTGGCTGGAAAATTCTTAGATGCAAAGACTACCCAACCCCCACCCAGGGGTGACCTGTAGGGGGCTAGTCATCATTCTCTCTATTCAGTGTCTCTCCAGGACACTCTGGACTCTCTCCAGCCCCTCCCTCTTGCCAGCCTACCCCTCTCACCCCGCTCCAGCAGCCTCGGCCTTCTCTCCATTCCTTTCTCACACCAAACTCAGTCCTACCTCTGCACCCTGCCATTTGCTCTTCCGTACCCCTGGAACAGCATTGGGCCCCCTTGCATGCTTTGGGTCTCAGCTCAAGAGTCACTTCCTGGAGAGGCTTTACTGGCCACCCCATCTAAAGTTAACTACCAAGACCGCATCCCCCATTACTTCCTAGCACTTCAACCTTGTTTTCTTCTCAGCTATGATCACAATCTGAACTTTGTTTATTTTCATGTCTCTCATTGAGTGTGTCTCCACCACTATTTTCTCACTGTAGGAGAGTCAGGACCATCAGTAAAGTTCTTCATAAATATCTGTTGCAGGAAATAAATAAAGAGGAAAGACAGTGCTGCAGCTGACTTATTTGGTTGGTGTTGGTATCCCCCTCCTTGATCCAGCCCTGGAACGTGAACTTCACAGGGCAGGGATTTTTTCTTTTTTTTTTTGGATGAAGTTTCTCTCTTGCCCAGACTGGAGTGCGATGGCATAATCTTGACTCACTGCAATCTCTGCCTCCTGGGTTCAAGTTATTCTCCTGCCTCAGCCTCCCAAGGAGCTGGGTTTACAGGCACGAGCCACCATGCCTGGCTAATTTTGTATTTTTAGTGGATATGGGGTTTCTCCATATTGGTCAGGCTGGTCTCGAACTCCCAACCTCAGGTGATCTGCCCACCTCGGCCTCCCAAAGTGCTGAGATTACAGGCGTGAGCCACCGTGCCTGGTCAGAGGAAGGATTTTCTGTCTGTTGTGTTTACTGCTGTGTTCTCAAGGGCTAGCACTGTGCTGGTACACAGTAGGTGCTCAATAAATATTTGTTGCATGAAGGAACAGTGTGCAAGAGCTCTGGACTGGGAGTCAGGAAACCTGAATCCCTTCCCAGCATTGTGTTTGATGGAGTATAGGACCAACGGCAAGTTCCTTCCCTTCTGGGCCTTCAGTTTCTTCTCTAAAAGCTGGACTTCAAAATCCCTGCTACAGGACCATGGAAGGTCAAGTGTGGCTTGTCCTCATTCACTCCCCAGGGATGGCAGAAGATGCAAATGCCAGCAGGCAAGAGGCAGGCAGACCTGGGTTACCACCCAGGCATGGTTCTCACCTGGCTGTGTGACCTTAAGGAATCATAGTCCCTGCCCCATTTCCAAAGGGGGACAGCGGCTACGAGGACTGCCTGAGACGAAGGCAGACACAGAGCTGTGAAGTGTAAACTGCTCTGCCCATAAGTATCTTTTCTCATCAGCAAGGCAGTGCAGCGGGGCTCCACATCACCCAGCATGTGCTATTTCTTTATCTATAAAAGGAGCTCCCCATAGTACCAACCTGACACATTGCAGGGGCTTTATAACCACAGTCCTCTTAGAGTCAGTAAGTGCCATGGTGGCTCTTCATGTCTGATCATTTGGGTTTCCTAAGTCGTTATTTGTGGACCACTTCCATCCCCTTCTCACCCACCCACCACGTTGCACCCAAGCAAGTGCCCCTACTATGTGCCTGGTGGGTACTACGGGGAGCTCCTTTTACAGATAAGGAAGCAGAGCACATATAGGATGGAGCTGTGGCAAGAGGATAACCCACATAATCAGAGGGCAAAGGGAGACCCAAGGTGAGAATGGAGTGGGCAGGGTTTGACTTCAATGTTGGGGTGAGCTGGGGAGGATGGGGCTGGGGGAACCAGGGCACGAGGCTGAAGAGGGAGCCACGGTGAGATCAGGCAGCCCTGGGGGTCAGATGAGGATTTAGTCTTTATCATGGAAGCAGTGAGTGCTACAGGATCATTTTAAGCACGGAAGTAAAAGGATTTAAGTTTCAAAACACTTACTCTGGCTTCCAGGTGCCAGGTGTGGCTGGCATTCCAAGTGATTTGCCATGTCCTGCAGTATGAGAACCCCCCACCCCACCAGTGTAGCTGGGTGCATGGATGCCAGAATAGAGACCGCACTTCCCAGCCTCTCTTGCAGTTAGAGGTGGCCATGTGTATGCATTCCTGCCACGAAGAGGTAAGCGGAACACCAAGTACAACTTCTGAGTCGGCACGGAAGTGGTGAGGGGGCGGTCTTTAAAGAGAGCAGAGCATTCTTTGCTTCATCCTCTTTCCCTCTGGCTGGAATGTGGACATGATGGCTGGAGAAAGGTGGACTTCATAGTCCACCTTAGACTATGAAGTGTCGAGGGTGGAATAAGACAGAAGGAGCCTGGGTCCCTGAGGATCAAAGAGCCATTATGCCAACCTGGGACCGTCTGCTTCCAGATTGGTAATAAGAGAGAGAAATCAGGGTCTGTCCTCTTTAGTTCACTCTTCTTGTGGGCTCCCTGCCACTCTCAGCCAGCTCCAAACCCAGTAGATCCAGTTGGCACAGATGATCTTGGAGCTCTGTGGCCCACCTTGATGCACAGAGAAAGGGGATGCTCCTGGGTCTTCAACTTCCTGTTCACACTGACTGTAGTCTCCCAGCCCTGCCTGTCCAGCTCTGTCCATCCAAGGGCGTAGCCTAAGTCAGCCCAGAGGAATAGGCTGGGCTCTCTGACTGGGCCAAGCTCTGATAGGTGCAGAACTCATTAGAGCCTGAGACCAGGCCTCCTGCTGCTACCCTCGCAATTTTGAGGAGCAGGACAGGGAGAGGATGATGGTCAATAGCAGGGTGGCACTGTCCATCTCTTGGGCCACTTCCAGCACCTTCTCACCCACCCTCTACATTGCACCCAAGCAAGCTTCTTAGTGCCGTCTCCCGGCCTCATGAATTCCACACATCAGTGTCCTCCCACAGCCCTCCAAGGCCCTTGGGATGACATCCAGTCACCTATGTGGCCCACCAGGCCATGTAGGACATGGTCTCTGCTTGATTCTTCAGTGCTCAAACTCATGAGCACAAATCCCAGCTCTTCCTTGTAGAAGGTCTGTGAACTCAGGCAACTTGCTAAAGCATTTTGGGTCTTAATTTCCTCATCTTTGAAACAGAGTTAATAATAACAACTACTTCCTAAGTTGTGAAGCTTAAATGAGTCAGTACAGGGGTTCTGGTGATTTGCTGCTGCATAACAACACTAACATGTAGGACTGTTAACCATTTTCTTGTGCTAACAGATTCACACAGAGCACACTGGGGGTGGCTTCCTTCTGTTTGACAGTATCTGGGGCCTCGGTTGAAAACAGTTGAAGGCTGGGACTAGAATCATCTAGAAGTGTCTTCCCCTCACTTTTGTGGCAGTTAGGAGTGGCACAGTGGAGACTGCAGGCCAGAGCATCCACATGTATCCTCTCCGTGGGTCTTGGGCTTCCTCCCAGCTTGGAGACTGGGTTCCAAGAGTTCCAAGATGAGTGTCAAGCAGAAGTAGCAGAGTTTGTTCTTCCTTCCTTCCTTCCTTCCCTCCTTCCTTCCTTCCTTTCTTCCTTCCTTCCTTCCCTCCTTCCTTCCTTCCTTTCTTCCTTCCTTCCTTCCCTCCTTCCTTCCTTCCTTCCATCCTTCCTTCCTTCCTTCCTTTTATCCTTCCTTCCTTCCTTTCTTTCTCTCTCTCTCTCTCTTTCCTTCTTTCTTTCTTTCTTTCTTTTTTTTTTAGAAGGAGTCTTGCTCTGTTGCCCAGGCTAGAGTGCAGTGACGCAATCTCGGCTCCCCTCAACCCTCCTAGGTTCAGGTGATTCTCTCGCCTCAGCCTCCCGAGTAGCTGGCATTACAGACTTACGTCACCACACTCGGCAAATTTTTCTATTTTTATTAGAGATGGAGTTTTACATGTTAGTTGGCCAGGCTGGTCTCAAACTCCCGACCTCAGGTGATCTGCCCGCCTGAGCATCCCAAAGTGCTGGGATTACAGGTGTGAGTCACTGCGCCCAGCGGGCATGGTCCTTTCTAACCACATTTTATTCCTGGAAGCAATCAAGAGAGAGGACACAGGCCCTACTTCTTGATTAGAGGAGTTTCAAGGAATTTGGAGTCATATTTTAAAATGGCTTGAACAGTGCCTGATCCCATAAGCACTTATACGACAGCCAGGAGCAGTAGTAGTGGTCTAATGGTACCAGGGTTCAGTCCTATGTGTGTTGAAATTGTCGTACCAGGTGACACTAGTCACAAAGGGGTTAATGGAGGAAGCATGGGGACAGGTCCCTGGGACCTGACATCCCACCTAGGCCAGACAGGCACTGAAGAATACAGCTAAGATAATATCAGCTGAAATGTCTTGATCCCATGCCAGGCACCAAGCCAAGCACTTTCCATGAATGATCTTGTATCATCCATACAGTAATCCAAGAGGCAGATCCTATCATTATGCCCATTTACAGGTGAGAAGCCAGAGGCTCAGAGAGGTAAAGGGTCTTGCCCAAGGCCACACAGCCAGGAAGGGGCACAGCCAAGATTTGAACTCAGGCAGTGGGTTGTCAGCCCTGGTCCTCATTTCCCGAGACTAAGCTGGGCAATAGTCCAGCCTGCCAGGTGGAACAGGCCGTCCTGACTGTTTGGTGACAGACAGGGAGGGCTTGTTCTGCCGGACGGAGAGCCAGGACCAGGAGGTTTGTCAGCTGCAAGCCTACAGCCACAGGCTGGGGGAATGGGGCCAAGACCTCCGTCTGGAAGAGTGGGGGAGGGAGTGTGTGGAGAGAACCCAAAGAGCCAGGCAGGCCCCCTCCAGAGGCAGCCGAGCACTAAGGAGTGGAAATAAAGCCCAGGGATCACAACAGGGCCTCGACTTCTGCTTCCTGGAGCCCTAACCAGCTTGTCACTGGTCTCCCACCTGGAACAGAGCTCACCTGCTACCGGAGGTCAGGAGGTCTCAGCTGTAGGGTGAGGCGGATGGGGAGAGGACCACCATTCCATTCAACAGCCAGGGAGAGGGCACAGAGGGGCACTTTCAACAGCAACAAGCGCGCCTTTGGGGGCAGGGTCAGGATGTCTCTGTCTTCTCACCTGCTCCCTCTCCACCCTTCCCTCCTTCCATTCCTTCCTGCCATCCCCTCTTCTATTATTTACTCTACACTTCACTCCCTATTCCTCTTCCTCCTGTCCTCACTCCTTCCCTTCTTGTCTTCTCTCCTTCCTTCCATTCCTTCTCTACATGGAACCTCACAAATGGGAGAAACTACATTCTCCAAAGACAAGGGGAAACCTGGTCTGAATTTGGCCCTAAAAAAATCCATTTTATGGATGTCACCATCAAATGAAACATGAGGCCGGGAGCCATGGCTCACACCAGCACTTTGGGAGGCCAAGGCGAGAGGACTCCTTGAAGCCAGGAGTTCAAGACCAGCCTGGGTAATACAGGGAAACCCAGTCTCTAGTAAAAATAAAAAATTAAAAAGTTAGCTGGGCATGGTGGCATGCTCCTGTGGTCCCAGCTACTCAGGAGGCTGAGGTGGGAGGACCTCTCAAGCCCGGGAGGTTGAGGCTGCAGTGAGCCATGACTGCACTACACTCCAGCCTGGGCAGCTGAATGAGACTCAGTCTCTAAAACCAAAAGAAAATGTAAAGTGAGAAAGAAACATGATTCCTAAGCTGTCACAAAACCAGCCCTAACAGTGTCATGAGCCTGTGATTACTTCCCCTGATCCCCCAGAACTTAGCCAGAAAAGGGGCGTCAACTCCTCTTTGCCCCCCTAAGTATAGATGGCATCCCCCAGGGTGTGTGAGTATCCTGGGTGTTCCTGAGGGGCTCACAGGGCGTGGAGAATGAGCTGGTTCACCTTGCGTTAATGGCTAATACCCCTCTGAGCCTCCGTTTCTTTCTGAAACAGTTTACAATTTTGTGGGTTGAGACTGTGACATGCAGTTGCACTCTGTCACAGGAGTACTTCGGCCTTGCTTAGTCCCTTGCTGGCACAGGCCTCTGACCTTTCTCCCAGGCCTGGAGGCAGAGCCAACTCCCAGCTGATGTTGGCAAGAGTCTGGGAGGGTGGACAGGCAGGCTGTTGGGGCCGGCCGCATGCCCAGAGAACCTTCTGTGCCACTGTTCCCTCAGCCAGGCAGTCCGGGCCCACCGGCCACTTCCTGTGCCCCTGGCAGGACAGGGCTGCAGGCCCCTCCTCTCTTGCATCTCTGCTCAGCTGATGGTGGTGGCCACCCCTCCTCCCCTCAGGCCCTGGAAACAGAAGTCTCCAATATAAATGCAAATTCGCTGCGGTCCCCAGTCTCGGCTGGCAGCTCCAGCCTGTGCTGCAGGCTGGGGACAGGAGCTGACACTGGCCCAGAGGAGATAAGGCACTTCTGGGCCACCCCCGCCCCCCAGAACCAACCACTCCTCAGCCTGTCAGCTCCACGAAAACCCCAGGGAGTCCCAGCCAGCTTGCTTCTTTTCCTCTTCACTGTCCTGAAAGGCCTACACCAGGCTGCAAAGGCCCCCCTTGCCGCAATTAAGGAGGGGGCATCCCTCAATGGTGAGGATGCTCACCCGCCTGCCCTCCAGGGACTGGCAGGAACAAAGCGGGAAGCAGGACAGGTGGGTAAAAGGATGGCACGACGATGTGAGGATCCCACCTCTGCCCCCATCCTCCACTAGGCTCAGGGCCACCCTAGCCCATAGCATTCCTTTGTGTGAATTAGACACAGGTACCCTTTCTTCCTGGAGCAGCCCCCTGGTGGGATGAAAGTCATCCCCTTAGCCTCCAGTTGGGCTCCCAGGAGCCCAGCACAACTTGCACAGCTATAGGCTACAGCCTTTGGCAGGACCCATCTCGTCTTTGGGACTTGGTTTCCCTTTGGCCAGGGAAATCATCTAGAGAGGCCCCCAGTGTTGCATAACTCCACTGTAGGCGAGTGCTGGAAGCCCCTGGAGTTGGATAAGGCAGCACCACAGGTGAGGCCTCTCTGGCTTTGATATTTTACCATCCTTTCATCCATAGGTCCTGGACACTCCATTCCCTAAGCCATGACTCCATGATTCTTTTTTTTTTTTTTTTTTTTTTTTTGAGACAGAGTCTCACTCTGTCGCCCAGGCTGGAGTGCAGTGGTGGGATCTCAGCTCACTGCAACCTCCACCTCCCAGCTTCAAGCAATTCTGCTGCCTCAGCCTCCCGTGTAGCTGGGATTACAGGCATGCGCCATCACGCCCAGCTAATTTCTTGTATTTTTAATAGAGACAGGATTTCACCATGTTGGCCAGGCTGGTTTTGAACTCCTGATCTCAAGTGATCCACCTGCCTCAGTTTCCCAAAGTGCTAGAATTATAGGGGTGAGCCACCGCGTGAGTGAGCCATTGCACGCCTGGCCAACTCCATGATTCTTAACAGGGGATTGGCCGGGCATGGTGGCTCATGCCTATAATCTCAGCACTTTGGGAGGCCAAGACAGGTGGATCACGAGGTCAGGAGTTTGAGACCAGCCTGACCAACATGGTGAAACGCCGTCTCTACTAAAAATACAAAAATTAGCCAGGTTTGGTGGCGTGTACCTGTAATGCCAGCTATTCAGACAGCTGAGGCAGGAGAATTGCATGAACCCAGGAGGCAGAGGTTGCAGTGAGCCAAGATCGAGCCACTGCCCTCCAACCTGGGTGACAGAGTGAGACTCTGTCTCAAAAAAAAACAAAAAACAAACAAACAACAACAACAAAAAAACAAGGATTGAGTCTCTGGCAAAAGCATTCTGTAATCCACAGGAGACAAAAGAGGGGGAGGTTTGGAGTCAGGCGCAGGACTTTCCTATGCCACAAACCCAGGTTCAAGTCCAGTACATTACTGGCTCCAGCTCTAAAGTCACCTCCTCAGAGAAGCCTTCCCCAATGGCCTCATCCAGAACAGTTCCTTCCCTACCTCCAGAGGCCACCATATCACATTTCCCTGTGGGTTTTTTCTCCCTGGCATTTATCGTTATGTGAAATTATCTCAATCATTGATGTCTTCCCGTGGTTATTTTCTGGCTCCCCTCTCCCTTACTGGAATTCAAATTTCTACAAGAGCAGACACCATGAATCAATAACTCCTGCCCTTGACACTTTCTGGGGGATAATGACACCTCCCCTCCCACCGCGTTAGTATAAAGTGTGCAGTGAGACAGCCAGAGTTGCTCAGCACAGAGCCAGCCTGCAGCGAGCACTCCGTAATGCTAATGGTGGCTGTTATTGTTATCAGGAGAGGGCTGAGTGTCCTGTTCCCAGAGGTGGAACTCCTAACACATCTCCACAAATTCCAGACCAAATTCTGCTTCTTCCAGTCATGTTGCCCGCACCCACCACTGAGACCATTTACTCACCTGAGACCCTGGGCTAATCGCTGCGTCTCTCCCTGCCTCAGTTTCCTCTGTAAACTGACAGGGCAATCTCCTTATTGCCTAAAACTCCACAAAGTTGCTGTGAGTGTCAAATGACACAATGAGAAGGATCACTTTTTTTTTTTTTTTTTTGAGGTGGAGTCTCGCTCTGTTGCCCAGGCTGGAGTGCAGTGGCACAATTTCGGCTCCCTGCAACCTCCGCCTCCCGGGTTCAAGTGATTCTTCTGCCTCAGCCTCCTGAGTAGCTTGGACTACAGGTGCATGCCACCGTGCCCAGCTAATTTGTGTATTTTTAGTAGAGATGGGGTTTCACCATATTGACCAGGATGGTCTCGATCTCTTGACCTCATGATCCACCCACCTCGGCCTCTGAAACTGCTGGGATTACAGGTGTGAGCCACCGCGCCTGGCCAAGGATCACACTTTTTTTAATCCCTAAATATGATTTCAATACCAGGAAGAGCTCCGAAAGCCCCTCCCAGATGCCCAGACTTCGACTGTGACAGCTTCACCGCATGCTCCAGAGCCTCCCAGAGCCCTTGGCCTGGAATCCCAAGGCCCTGCTTTCCCCTGACCCAACCCAGCCCTGGGTTAGGGCCTTCTTTAAGGAGGGGTTTCCATTGAAGCAATGTTTCTAGAAGTTTGGACAGAATCACACCACCTCCTCCCCACCCCCATCTGCAGGCTGTCTTTCACCAATTTACTTAATATTTTTCTTTAAATGTCCTCATTTAAAAAAGAAAAAGCCAATTCATGCTAATGGGAAACTTTGTACTGCCATAAAGGAAAATTAGTGTCAATTATTAGAAATGGATCAATTACTATACATGTTGATATTTGCTAAAATAAATGCTTAAAAATTAAATGCTTGGTACCCACCTCTCACCCCTTGGAAGTTGGGGGAATCCTGATCTAGGGGTTTTGAGTTCTCTGGGAGACTTCTTTTTTTTTTTTTCTCATCCAAGATAATCCAGGAGACTTTTAAAAAATTCCTGGCTGGGAGCGCGTTGGCTCATGCCTGTAATCTCAGCATTTCGGGAGGCTGAGGCAGTTGGATTGCTTGAGTCCAGGATTTTAAGACCAACCTGGGCAACATGGCGAAACCCCATCTCTACAAAAAATACAAAAATCAGCCAGGTGTGGTGGCGTGTGCCTGTGGTCTGAGCTACTCGGAAGGCTGAGGTGGGAGGATCATTTGAACCCAGGAGGTCAAGACTGCGTGAACCCTGATCATGACACTGCACTCCAGCCTGGGCAACAGAATGAGACCCTGTCAAAAACAAAACAAAACAAACAAACAAAAAAACAAATCCTTCATTGACTGGGCAAACAATTTATGAGAACGTTATTTGTCCAGCCCAGGGGGCAGCAGCTGTAGGGGACCCCTCTTCCTGCCTTCAACACATAGAGGTGCTGGTTGAGACAAGAGCTTATGCCATTGGAAATGCAATTAATTTGCCGAGAATCATTACCAAAGCAGGCCTAATTTCATGGCTCTTTTCTTTTAATAATACTAATAATGGCATCTTAGCTGTCAGGAGTGGGGAGAGGGTAGGAAGGAAAAGGACAGGGAAAATCTTTATGTGCCACAGTAACTTCTTCTGCACACAACAGAACATGCCTGCTAACAGCTCTGGTTCAACACACCATCTCCAGGACCCCTATGTTGCTGATTCCAGACTCTTGGGAAGGGCAATTGAACACGACGGCATAATGCTTCTTGGAAAGGAATCAAAAGTGGATCCTCTGGCAAATTTGGTAAAATGTATCAGAAACCTTAAATTCTATGGGCAATTTCATTTCTATGACTTTATCTAAGAGAAATAATCAGGAATGTGGACCACAACAGCTTCAGTATATTCTTGGCAGCATTGTTGATCATAGTGAAAGCTGAAAGCAACTTAAATGTTCACCATAGGGGATTCAGTAAATGAAGAGCGTATATTCCATACAGTGGAAAACTATGCAACCAATGATGCCATAGAACATTTAGACATGGAAAAATGTTCATTTTAGGTAAGTGGAAAAGTAGCTAAAAAACAGTATGCACATATGATCTCTTTTAAAAAAAAAATATATATATATATATATATATATGGCATGCTCCTTCCTTTCCAGCCCCGGCTCTGGACCCTACAGCCACCAAGATGTTGATGTCTAAGAAGAACCGGATTGCCATGTATGAACTCCTTTTTAAGGAGGGAGTCATAGTGGCCAAGAAGGACGTCCACATGCCTAAGCACCAGAGCTGGCAGACAAGAATGTGCCCAATCTTCGTGTCATGAAAGCCAGGCAGTCTCTCAAGTCCCAGGGCTACGTGAAGGAACAGTTTGCCTGGAGACGCTCCTACTGGTACCTTACCAATGAGGGTATCCAGTATCCCCATGATGACCTCCATCTCCCCAGGGGATTGTGCCTGCCACCCTACGCCACAGCCATCCAGAGACTGGCAGGCCTCAGCCTAAAGGTCTGGAGGGTGAGCGACCTGCAAGACTCACAAGAGGGGACACCGACAGAGATACCTACAGACAGAGCGCTGTGACCCCTGGTACCAGCAAGAAAGCTGACGCTGGGGCTGGGTCAGCAACCGAATTCCAGTTTCGAGCCGGATTTGGTCATGGACATGGTCAGCCACCTCAGTAAAATTGGAGAGAATTATTTTACATTGAATAAACTTACAGACAAAAAAAACTTAAAAAAATTATATATATACACACACACACACATACACACACACACACATACATATATATATACACATGTGCATCACAGAAACATGGGGATGGCTTTGGGTTGAAAAGGATTTCCGAAGCAAGAAACAGAAAGGACAAACCATAAAGGCAAATAGTAATAAATCCATTACATTATAACTGATACTGTTCATCAAAGTTCCCCATTTTTTAAAAGTGGAAAGACAAGTCACAAGCTAGAAGATATCTGTAACAGTTTGACTGACAAAGATTAGCATTCAAATACGTAAAGAGCCCCTTCAAATCAATAAGACAAGGACAAATAATCAAAAGAAAAATGGGCTAAAGATTTGGACATAGAGAAGAGAAAACATGAACAGCCAACAAACATTTGAAAAGATGCTCAACCTCTGAGTAATTAGAGAAATCCAAATTAAAAGCTCATTTCCTGTCTACTCGATTGGCAGAATTTAAAAAGCTAGACAAATCCAAATGTGATCAGTTATGTGGAACAAGGACTCCTTGACACTGGTGATAAGGGGGTCAGCTGTACAACCACTCTGGAAAACAATTGGGCATTATTTTGTACTCATTCCCAGCAATCCATCCCTGGAGCCATTCTAGAGAAACACATCAGGAGGTGTCAATGACAATGTTTAGATCAGCAGGACTGAGCCCTTCCTTGGGCACCTAATAAATTCTTCTTCCTTCTTCACTGCCTTCTGACTTCATTGCACTTCTGAGTGGTGTCACTCAGCCCTGTCAGGTAGCCACTGGGCAAGCCAGATTCCATGTGCAGAGGTGGGTGTCATCTGTGTGAAAGTTGTGGCTCTCCCAGGGAGCCCCGGAGAGGCAAAGACTGCCCAGTGTGTTAGGAAAAGAGGTGGCAGGGTTGTGGGCATGTCTAGTTAATAAATGACAGTTCATCCAAATAACAGACTGCTCTGCTGCTGTACAAAAGAGTCGGCAGCTCCACACAAGCCAATAGGAAACATCTCCAAGATATACTGCCAAGTGAACAAAAAAGCAGGCAGAACAGCCACCATTGTGAAAAGGGGAGGAGTCAAGTGTATAGATCCACGTTCATTAGCATGTGCACAAAATACCTCTGTGCACAGGAAACTGGCCTCAGGGGGAGAGGGTGGCTGAGGGTCAGAGGTAAGAGAGAGACTTGCTTTTCACTGCGTCTCCTTTTGCTACTTTTTATTTGTACATTGCACATGATACTATGAAAAAATAAATATAATAATGTTAAAATGGAAACGAAATGCAGTCACATCAAATAGAACGCATGTGTAACTATTAGGAGACTCAGGCATTGCTAATCACCCGTTGGCACAATGCTACTTGGTAGGTACTTCATTAAGTCTTTCAAGTTTGGCAAGTTTTAAAGTATTTTTCCAGCCAGCTGTTTTAGATTTCAGACTTTTCCATGGACCCTTGACGAGCCCGTGGCTTCTTGGCATTGTGCCTGCTGGATCAAATGCACAGAGCAGATCTTATCACCCATGCCCAGCAGCCCACTGGTTCTCCAAGGGCTACTCTTCAACATGCCTTCTGTTGACTTACATCATCTACTGAGTGCTACCCCAGGGTTGTTTTTTAATGCAAGTGAATCCACGGACGAACTGACACGGCTCTCCCCTTCCTCAGGAACCAAAATGGCACAAGGTGACTTTCAGGCCCTCAGCCCCCCATCAAGCTAGGTGGTATAGATGTGTCTCTCCACCTATGATACTCTGTTCTCTCTCCTGCCTACACCCCCCTGTTCACTGTGCTCCAGCCACACTAGCTTTCTTGTTTCTCAACCCCCCTAACTATGGTAGGCAGATTCTAAGATGGCCCCAGGATTTCAGCCCAGGCCTCCCCCTCGGGTGTACATTTCCTGTAAAATACCCTGAGCCGTGAATATGGTGGTGTTTACTCCTGTGATCAGCTTATGTTATTTGGCATAAATGACCTTAAGATACAGAAATTCTCTGTATGCGCCTGATATGGTTTGGATGTGTGTCTCCTCCAAATCTCATGTTGAAACATGATTCCCAGTGTTGGAGGCAGGGCCTGGTGGGAGGTATTGGATCTTGGGGGTGGATTCCTCATGAATGGTTTGGCACCATCCCCTTGGTAATAAGTGAGTTCTCACCAGTTAGTTCATAGAAGATCGGGTTGTTCAAAAGAGTCTGGGGCCGGGTGCCATGGCCCATGCCTGTACTCCCAGCACTTTGGGAGGCTGAGGTAGGCAGATCGCCATGGCTCAGGAGTTCGAGTCCAGCCTGGGCAACATGGCAAAACTCCACCTCTACCAAAAATGGAAAAAAAATTAGCCGTGTGTGGTGGCACCCCCTGTAGTCCCAGCTATTCGGGAGGCTGAGGCATGAGAATCACTTGAACCCAAGAGGCGGAGGTTGTAGTAAGCCGAGATCATGCCACTGCACTTCAGCCTGGGCGACAGAGTGAGACTCTGTATCAAAAAATAAAAATAAAAGCGTCTGAGACCTCCCCCTTCTCTCTCTTGCTCTGGCTCTCACCATGTGACACCACTTGCTCTCCCTTCACCTTCCACCATGATTGGAAGCTTCCCGAGGCCTCACCAGAAGCAGATGCTGGAGCCATGCTGGTACAGCCTGCAGAACGATGAGCCAATTAAACCACTTTTCTTTATAAATCACTCAACCTCAGGTATTTCTTCATAGCAATGCAAAAGTGAACTAACACAGTGCCTGACCTAATCCTATGAGCCCTTTTAAAGCAGTGAGTTTTCTCCAGCTGGTCACAGAAGAGGAAGTCAAAGACGTGAAGCATGAGGAGCATTCAACACAGCACTGCTCACTTACAGATGGAGAGGCCACACATCAAGGAATGCAGGCGGCCTCTAGGAGCTGACAGCCAACAAGAAAATCGTCTGCTACTGTCAGTCTCACAACCGCAAGGAACTGAACATTGCCCACAACAAGAATGAACTTGGGGGCAATCCATCTTCTCCAGGACCCCTCTCTCTGCAACAGAGAGAGCTTTTCTCTTTCTTTTGCCTATTAAACTTCCACTCTGAACCTCACTCTGGTGTGCTGAGTTCTAGTTTTCTGTGGCCATGAGACAACGGACCTCAGATGAACAACACCGCTTAATTGTGAGGGCCTGCCTGGGATCCAAGATAGATTCATTGAAAGGGTGAGTATAGGAGCAGATCCCAACTCTTTCATTTTAAGGCCTCTGTCCTCCATTTTCTCAGGGGAAAGGCTTGCCGGGGAGAACTTAGCCAATCCCTCAGTGCCCTCAGGGTGCTGGGAACCTTGGCTTTGTTTTGGATTGGTCTCCTTTCAAGGAGAGCCTCACCATGGTCCTGTGGGGCTGGAAGAAGTCCAGAGGCAACGGAGAGCTCCTGGCCAGGGCAACACTCTGGTATTACCTGCAGACTTATGGACTAATCCCAGCCTCCAACAGTGCAATGGGTGACTGCAACAGGATCTCCAAGCTTTTTCTATCGATAATTTCCTCCTTTCCTGCCTGCGACTGCAAAAAAAAAAAAAGAATGTGGAAGTGAATTTTTTCCCCAGAGGCTTCACATGAGAACTAAGTCCAGCCTATACCTTGGTTTCTACCTTGTACTATCCTGAGCAAGGAACCCAGTTGTTCTGTGCCAGGCTATGACTTACAGAACTGTTAGCTAAATGGCTGTTGTTTAAAGCCACTAAGTTCGTGATGATTTGTTACAGAGCAATAGACACTAATACATGGGCCAAGCTGGCTCCACTCTGGGCTTTTTCTCAGATGAGTCCCTCAGCCTGGAAGGCTCTCCCCAAGTGTCCACAGAGCTACTCCCTCCCTCCCACTGGGTCTCTGCTCAAAGGTCCTCCCCTAGAGAGGCCTGCCCTGACCATACCATCTAGAATAGCACCACCCCTTCATTTTCTGTTCCCTTGCCCACTTGATTTTTCTAACTATCATTTATCACTACTTGACATATGGTTTCAGTTTCATGTAAATACCTTTATTTTAAAATAATGTTAAGCCTATAGAAGAGCTGCAAACATTGTACAAAGAATTCCCATATATTATTTACCAAGAATCTCCAAATGTTGACATTTAAACATATTTGCTTTATTATTCTCTCTTAGAGATTTATAGATAGAGAGATTTTCTCTGAACTGTTTGAGAGTAGATTGTCAATTTGATTCCCCATTATCTTGGAATACTTTAGTGTGTATTTCCTAAAAACAAGTATGTTCTCCTACATAACAACAATAAAATCATCAAAATCAGGAAATTGACATTGATATATTACTACCGTCCAATCTTCAGAGCCCAAATATTGTCCATTGTCCCAATAATAATGTCCTTTATAATAAACAAAAAGATCCATCCAGAATCACTCACTGTATTACATCTTATCTCTTTAGCCTCCTCTAATCTATGATGCTTCCTCCGTTTCTCTTTGCCTTTCATTACCTTGATACTTGCCCAGGGTACAGGCCAGTTATTTTGTAGAAGGTTCCTCACATTGGGTTTATCTGATAGCTCCACGTGATTAGATTTCAGTTTTGCATCTTTGGCAGGAACATCACAGAAGTGATTTTTCACTCTTCCCTCTGCTTCCTATCAGGAGGCTTATGCCAGTTTGTCCAATAACAGGTGACGCAGCTTTTGATCACTTGACTAAGACAATCTCTGCCATGTTTCTTCACTGTAAAGTCACCCTCCTTCCTTTTGCAATTATTTATCTTGTGGAATAACGTCAGTCCCACAACCACAAGGAACTGCATATTGCCCACAAGAATGAACTTGGGGACAAGCCATTTTCTTCAGGACCCCTCCCTCTGCAACAGAGAGAGCTTTTCTCTTCCTTTTGCATATTCACCTTCTGCTCTTAACCTCACTCTGCTGTGTCCAAGTCCTAGTTTTCTGTGGCCATGAGACAACGAACCTCAGAGGAGCTATACCTCAGATGAACTACACAGCTTTAGTTTTAGCATCTAGCTTGAGTTTTAGCATCTAATAATGCTTCTTGCTCGAATCAATTATTACTATACTATTTCCAACCTTCCTTCTCCATCTCTTATTGGGTATTCTAATGTAAGAAAGAGCTTTCTCCTCCTGCACATGTGTGTATGTATGTATGTATGTAACACATGTATGTGTGCTTATATCAGTACTATTTTTATTTAATAGTTATAATCTGTTACTGTCATTATTCTGATACTCAAATTGTCCCAGATTTGGCTATTGGGAGAATCCCTTTAACTTGGCACCTTGGCCCTTTCAACGTGTCCTCGGTATTACTTGAGCACCTTCCTATCTTATGGCACAGTTAGATGCTTGATGTACCACGGTGCCAGGCACTGAGTACTTCCCCCCACCCCAGCCCTCAAATCTACCATTTTCCCCATCCCTGATTCCTTTCAATGGAGGATGGTATTTAAAACCCAAGATCTGGGCTGGGCGCAGTGGCTCACGCCTGTAATCCTAGCACTTTGGGAGGTCGAGGTGGGCAGATCATGAGGTCAGAATGCGAGATCAGCCTGGCTAACATGGTGAAACCCTGTCTCTACTAAAAATACAAAAATTAGATGGGCATGGTGGTGCATGCCTGTGATCTCAGCTACTCAGGAGGCTGAGGTAGGAGAATCGCTTGCACCTAGGACGCGAAGGTTGCAGTGAGCCAAGATAATACCACTGCACCCCAGCCTGGGTGACAGAGCAAGACTCTGTCTCAAAATAAATAAATAAATAAAAATAAAATAATAAAAAATAAAACCAGAGATCTGGGTGTTAGGTGTATTCAAGGCTATATGGTGTATTCGTTATTGCTGTCTTTGTGGACAGAGCTGGGAAATGCACATATGTGTCTCACACACACACACACACACACACACACTTGCATGCATGCTTATGTAACTATATATATCAAAAGGCACGAGTTTACACTGATTCCTCCAACTGCAGTCTAACACCACAGGGTTTATTCTAGCCTTTCCTGTTTTCATACTTGTAATCCCGTCTCTGATGGTGAGCAACCTGGCTCTCATTATCCTTGATCTATGAACCTGTATGTTCAATCCCCAGGCACACTGAGCCACCGCCTCACTCAGCTGCCTTTCCTGCTTAGTCCCAAATCCCACCAGCCGCCTCCAACAAATGCTGGGGAAGGAAAGGAGGAAGGAGGAAAGAGGAAGCTGAATATTTATTTTCTATTTTTTGAACTAGAAATACATTAACTTCACACAAAAATAAATGTTAGAGAAAAGTATACAGTGAAAACCTTCCCCTCCCTCTCTCTCGTTCCCACACTACTCCTGTCCTTGAGTAGAAACTATTGTTAGTTTTATATATACACAAGCTAATATAAATACATTTTTTAATTGCCTCCTCTTTTACAGATACTATCCTTCACATTCCTTTTCTTATTTGTCAAGACATCTTAGAGAGCTTTCTATATCAGTACATAAGAAATGATCTCACCAGTGATGAGTTTGAGACCAGCCTGATCAACATAGTGAGACCCTATCTTTAAATAAATAAATAAAAGCAGAAATGGTCTCACCCTTTTTGATGGCTAATATTACATCATTCAGATATTCCGTACTTCAGTCAGTCCATGTGTAACAGACATTTAGATCATTACTAAGATTTTGCTATGCCAAACAAAATTGCAATAAATAACCATGAATGCATTCATTCCATATGTGTGCAAACATGTCTGTAGGATAAGCCTTCAGAGGTAGTATTGTTGGTATGACCTTTTATGCTTATGTGTTTCATGATTAATGGTCTGTCTCCCATCTTAGAATGTCATCTCCAAGAGGAAAGGGACTCTGTTCCATTCACTGCTGCTTTCCCAGGAGCCATTAGAACACAGTAGGCACTCAGTAAACGTTTATTCGCTAAATGAGTGAATGACTAGTGCACTCTGATTCTGGACTTCACCATGTCAAGCATTTACCGAGCACCCCGTGTGCCAGGCACTACACATTATTCTCCAAACACCCCATTCTCCAAACACCCCTGGGAAGTAGGGATTGTTTGACAGCCCCATTTGACAGATGAGAGTCCTGAGGCTCAGAGAAGGACCACGACTAGGCTAATGTCACACAGCTAGCCAAGGCCATGCCAGTTTCCACCAGGTGAGTCAGGCCTTGGAGTCTGCCACCACAAACCACTGTGTAGTCTCCCAGCCCTGTGTGGATCCCTCCTCTCAAACACTGGCCTTCCTGGTTCCATCTACTGTCCCCGGCCCCAGCCTCATCCCCAGCTGAAGACACTTACACTTGCCCCTACCCTTAGCCACACAGGACAGGACGAAGGAGAGGAGCTGTCATTTCCATACAGCTGTCCCTGGGAGCCAAGCCCTGCCCAAGCCCCCCCATTTTCCCTGAAAAGGCTGAATTATGTTGGTTGTTTGGGGGGCACCTCTCGGCACAGGCCGGGCTGCCTGGGCAGGGCCTGGCTAGGCTATTATCCTACATTATCTCACTCCCCTGCTCCTGAAAAGAACCAGTGACTGCTCGCCGCCCTCAGCCCTCCCTTGCCTGCTCCATCTTTTACACTTAATTACCTCACTCACTACCCCGCAGCCTGCAGAGGCCAGACCACAACTGGGGCGTGAGTAATCCCCGCATCACACACCCAGCCAGCCGGCCGGCAAGGAGCAAATTGCTCACACAGCCCATAAATAAAGGAACAGAGCCTGCTCGGGCCTTCTGAGCAGAAGGACCCTTGTGGCGGCTGCAGTGAGGGGCAGGTATTGGCCCCAGCTTCCCAGTTGGCCTTTGCCAACCCTGGCGACATGGTCTCCACCTCCTCCACCCCAGACGTGACCTTGAACTTCCCCAGGCCACTGAAGTCACAGCTCAATGCCACTGAGACAGATGGGGCAGCAAGCGCCAGCACCCCTTCCTCCCCACGGCAAGGGAACCGCAGAGCATGACTTCCGGGGGCCTGCCTGACCCCTCTAGCCAGCTCCCTGCTTCTTTCTTCCCCTCCCTTCACCCCCATGGAATACTTTGTAAGCCCGGCATCCTCTTTCTTTCCCAGCATCATTATTCATGTTGTTTCTGCTCCCTGAACACTTTTTCTCAGCACTCAGGGGTGTGGTTTGTTCCTACTCATTTGAGAGGCCACTTCCTCTGGGAAGCCTTCCCTGATCCCTCTGGGATGGGTTGGGGGCATCAGCTACTTCCCCCCATCAAAGCATCAAGCCTTTCCATTGTCACTGTCTGCTTTTCTCTTTTGAGGGAGGGACTGAGCCTTACACATCTCCCTTTTGCCTACACCCAGCCCAGGTCCTGGCATGTCACCAGGCTATTGACTAGGTGCTAAACAAATGTGAGTGAGTAAATGAGTGCTTAGCAAAGAACTTATCATTTACAAGTCACAGTGCATGTCAATGATATTTCAAGATATGCAGAACATCTGTAATGCAATTTTTAAAAATCTGTGATTTCTATTGGTGACAAGGTCACAGGTCCTGCTAACACCACTGTGGTCTGTTGTCTGGATTCATAATGGAAGGAATGATAAGTTTCAGATAGAAGTTAATGAAATTAAAGATGTAACACCTTCCCTATCCAAGTTAATGACAGACCCACTAATTCTTTCCATGGACCCCAGGTTAGGACTTGTGAAAGGGAATGACATTACTTCCCTTTATGCAGCTTGGCAGACATTGTTAATCAATTGCAGCAGTCTTTCTCACTGAGCCCAAACTCAGTTACAGTATCTATCTCAGCACCATGTTCCAGGCTAGGACCAATCAAGATTGGGCTCTTGAGCTGTAATCAATCTGCCATTCCTGGGAAGTGAGGGAGGGGGCAATACCATTGTAAGCATGAGATTAAGGGAGAAGGGCAGTAAAGCGAGGTTTTGCAACAATATGTGGGTAGGGTGCCATAAACACAGAACATTTGCTAGTAGCTTGATGTATGTCACCCAGGGAAACAAAACATGCTTAGTAAGTGTCTGGTCATGTAATTAGAAGTCTGGGGTCTACAGTAAGGGAGGTGACAGTTTCCTGCTGCTCAGCTCTGTTCACTTATTTCTGGGAGTTTTATGCTCAGTTCTGGGTTCTGTATATTCAGAGGAACACTGACAAACTGGAACGTGGTTGGGGGAAGCAACCAGGATGGGGAGATGTGTGGAAACTGTATCCTGTGCCACTGAATTGTTGCTACCATGGACGTGCATTGAGCCTTTCCTCTGAGCCGCTCTGTGTTGGATCTGGGGACACAAAAATAAACAACCCAGGCCCCTGCCCTCAAGGTGAGGACAGTGGAATTTGGTATGTGCATAGTCCCAAGGGGCCATCTGGGCCAGAAGGGTGGAGTCTGTGCACAGAGTGTCCAGCTGAACATGAGAAAAATGGAGTTTCAGAAATAGCATGGGCTGCTCAGTCGTCCAGGACCCATGGCTGCAGACGTGCTTGAAGGATCTCCAAGAGGGTCAGAAGGCTTACAGACTTCATATCCAGAAAAGAAAAAAAGCCCTTAAGTCAGGCCAAAGCCCTGCCCTGAGGGAGACTTCACTGCTCACACCATGTGTCCCCATCCCAGAGCTCATACTGCTGACACCAGCGCTGGATGCTGACACCAGGACTTTTGTCCCTGCTACCTCTGGACACTCAATGTAGCAACCACCACACTCGCACCAGAATCGCACGAGGTTAGCCTGGGTCACTTGACTGACCCCTGGCCAATAGGGGGCTGGGAAGGCCAGCATTGGCACCACGAGTGGGAGGTGAGAGCTCAGAAGCAAGGGTGTTGGAGGGTGCTGGATGGCCAAAAGGAAGGTCACCTGCCCACTCTAGCCACCAAGGACTAGGTGTTTCTGGTCAGTGCAGCTCTGGGCTCAGCATTTTAGGTGGACCATCTCTGTTCATCAACTCAATTCTCAGAATTGCAAGCTACGCTTTTCAATCCCAATTTTACAGATGAGAAAGTGAAGCTCAGGGAATCTAACTTGTGTGCCCCGTCCTTTTAACTGCTCCAGGAAGGTAAGTCTGCTGGGGCAGGGGAGTCATTGATCTATACTGAAGCTGACCCAGGCAACTGGGCTGTAAGCACCACCAGTCCTGGGATCTCTCGGATTCCACCTTGAATCTGCCACAGCAAAGCTAAAGCAGATTCCCTGTCTCCACCCAGCACTTGCTGCATTCTGGACTCCACACAAGAGTCACCTCCTCAGAGAGGTCTTCCTTGACTACTCCATCTAAAATGGCTCTTGCTCCACCTCTCTCTATCTTTGCCCACTTGTCTGCCTGGTGCTTTCTATGACAGGACGTTGGCATGTCTACCTACTGTCAGCTCAGCAGGATGTAAGCCGCATGAGATCAGGTCTTTGTCTTGCTCACTGCTGTATCTTCAGCCCTTAGCATGGTGTCTGGCACATAGCAGGTTGCAGTAAATATCTGCAGATTTACAGATGTGAGCCCTTGGGCAATTTCTTTTCTTTCTTTCTTTCTTTTTTTTTTTTTTTTTTTTTTTTTTTTTTTTTTTTTTTTGAGACAGACTCTTACTCTGTCACACAGGATGAAATTAAGTGGCCTGATCTTGGCTCACTGCAACCTCTGCCTCCTGGTTCAAATGATTCTCATGCCGCAGCCTCAGTAGCTGGGATTACAGGCACATGCCACCATGCCTGGCTATGTTTTTGTTTTTGTTTTTGTTTTGTTTTGTATTTTTAGCAGAGATGGAGTTTTGCCATGTTGGCCAGGCTGGTCTCGAATTCCTGGCCTCAAGCGATCCACCCACCTCAGCCTCCCAAAGTGTTGGGACTATAGGCGTGAGCCACCATACCCAGCTGCTTGGGCAGGTTCTTAACCTCGATGTTACCCACCATTCCTGTTTTTATAAAAGGGGATAATCATATTATATACCTCCAAAACTAGTTGAGAGGGTTCCATAAGTTCATGTAGTATCACAACCAAGCAAGCCTTTTAGTAAGCACCTACTGTGTACCAGGGCTATACGGGGCACCTGTATAGGGTACCCGCCCTTGAAGAGTTTACAGTCTGGTTAGGGTTTCAGCAGAATTTCATTGCAAGATCTTGACAGTTAGAGCCACAGGAGTCAGAGAAAAGAGAGGCTCCTTGGGGCTGAAAGACCCAAGAGGTCACTGTAAGAGGATAACCTTGGAATTAACAATGGCTGACATTATTGAGCACTGGCCATGTGCAAACACCTCACTCATCTCCCATCTGCCCTTCAGGGTAAGCCATTAGTATCAACATCCTCATCTAACAGTTGAAGAAACTGAGATACAAAGAGGATAGATAACTTGTTGGTAAGTGGCCGAAGTGAACCCAGATCATCCATGCTGCCTCTCCTGTGCTCCCCCTCACCCTCTGCAGCCAGGTGAGACAGGAAGCTAGGAAGGTAAGCACTAGGTGCATATGGATGTTCTGACTCCTTAGCAACCTGTCCACCCAAAAAGTCTGGGGTCAAGCACAGGTCAATATTGACAGCCCCCTGCCTCCATGCACCTGGGCCACCTCCTGGCTTTCTTTAGAAGCTAATGAGTCCCAGCTGGTATATGAGCAGAAGCAGGGAGCAGGAGGCAGAGCTGTGGGTGCTGAGAGGGGTTGATTTCTCTGTGCCAGGAGTCCTGGGAGCCCAGAAATGCCAATTCTGCATCTCCAATGCCGCCCTCGGCACCTGCCAGGCATGGCTCTGAGTTCAGCTGGTGGGGAAGAGAGGAAGGCAGGCGAGGCCCCCATGGAGCAAGGAAGCCCATCCTGACTTGGCAGGGAGCCTGAATGTTCCAGGGAAAGCATTTCCCTGTCCCATACCTCAGTTTCCCCAATTGTGAAATGGGGATGGGGAGGAAATGATGCTGATATCTCAAAGGCCCTTCAAGCAGAGCTCTCATTTACTGAGGGCTGACTATAACCAAGCCTCCTATAGCTCTACTTAGCAGATGCTCCCACTGGCCTCTGTTTACAAGACAAAATAGAGGTCCAAAGAGGCAAAGTGACTTGCCCAAGGCCACACAGCTTGAAGAGACAGAGCCAGGACTAAAATTTGGCTCAGCCAGGTACAGTGGCTCACATTTATAATCCCAGCACTTTGGAAGGCTGAGGTGTGAAGATCACTTGAGGCCAAGAGTTAGAGACCAGTCTGGGAAATATAGCAAAATCCCATTTCTACAAACATAGCAAAATGCCATCTTTAAAAAAAATTTTTTTTTTAATTAGCCAGGGCGTGGTGACATGCACCTGTAGTCCCAGCTGCTCAGGAGTCTGAGGCAGGAGGATCACCTGACCCTGGGAGTTCAAGGCTGCAATCATCACACCACTGCACTCTAGCCTGGATGAGAGAGCAAGATCCCATCTCTACAAAATAAAAATAAAACTCAGCTCAGGGTGACCTAGGCCCAAATGCTGAGTTATCTCACTTGCTTGAATGGTGGGCTCTTGTCTAGGGGTTTTTAACCATCCCACCCCCAAACCATGCTAGGGGTCCACCCCAAATCTGCTAACCCTGCATGAAGCCTGGTGATCAGACTCCTGCCACCCAATTCCTTCTTCCAGAGGTTTAAGAGACCTGTTCAAGATGAGACCTTGTCAGGGACAGGAGTTAGCATATTTAGGGATGTCTCCAACTTTGAAAGAAAGACTTTTTTTCTTCTTTTCTTTCTTTCTTTTTTTTTTTTTTTTTTTTTTAACAGAGTCTCACCCTGTCACCTAGGCTGTAGTGCAGTGGCGTAGTCTTGGCTCACCGCAACCTCCACCTCCCAGGTTCAAGTAATTCTCCTGCCTCAGCCTCCTGAGCAGTTGGGATCACAGGCATGCCCCATTATGCCCAGCTAATTTTTGTATTTTTAGTAGAGACAGGGTTTCACCATGTTGGCCAAGCTGATCTCGAACTCCTGACCTCAAGTGATCTGCCCACCTCAGCCTCCCAAAGTACTGGGATTACAGGCATGAACCACTGCACCCAGCCTGAAAGAAAGACATTTTAATGGAGGAATATCTATGACTGTGATAGTCAGGATAGAAATCTAATTATCACCCAAAACGAAGGGAAATCTTGAGGGCTGACAAGTCAATCTGGCTCTGGTCAAAGGGGATCAAGATGACTGCAGGTCACGAGAAGGTTTTTCACTCGTTTATTCATTCATTCAATAGATTCATTTACTGAGCACTTACTATTTACCTGGCACTGGGTAGATGATGGAGGTGCGGCAATGAATGCAGCAGATCTGGAATCCCACTCAAGGAGCTGTCAGCGCTGGCAGAGGGAAGGGGAGGAACATTCCTTGAAGGGCCCTTGCCTATTTATCCCAGCATTGGTGCCTTTGCCCTCTTAGAGAGAGGAACTCATATTTTAAGATCAGGGTTTTGTAGCCAGGCAGCCTGGTTTAAATACTGACACCACTTGTTCCTAGCTGCATCTCCTTGGGCAAGTCGATTTGCCTCCGTGAGCCTCAGTTTCCTCATCTGTAAAACGGGGATAGCCATGGGCCACACTCACAGGTGGTTATGATGGTTAAGAGAGGCAATCTGCATAAAGGGTTGAACTTGGCTCCTAGCACATAATAGGTGCTCAGTAAATGTAAACTAACTCCTTCCCACCACGTACCATCCCTATCCTGGGCCAGATCTTGGGGTCAGGCAAAGGAGCGATGGGAGGAGGGATTACCTAGGCAAGGAGGGAATGGAAGAGTGCTCTGGGCAGTGAGAACAGTATATGCAAAGGCATTGGTCTTTGAGGGAGCAAGGTAGGAGCTTTAGGGGGAGCTGCTATGCCCCCAACCACCACAGTAGGTTCCTTCCTAAAGTCTGTTGAAGCTATGAGGTCCTGAGCCAATGAGAAATAAAATGGAAATGTTTCCAGAAATTGCCACTAAGGCATTTGCAGCTGGAGAGGAGGCAGTGTGGTGGAGTGGTCAGGGCACAGGCTCCAAGCAGCTTGCTTGGGTTGGATTTGTGTCTCATCATCTAGTAGCTGTGAAACCTTGGGCAACTTACTTAACCTTTCTGTGCTCAGTTTCTCCCTCTATAAAATGGGACTAAAAATACCATCTGCCTCAAAAGGCAAAGGTAAGGATTAACTAAGGTAATATTTATAAAGTACATAGATCAGTAACTGCCACATGGCCCAGAGTTCTGTGTCTATTAAATGAATAATGAAAAACATGGCCGGGCACGGTGGCTCATGCCTGTAATTCCAGCACTTTGGGAGGCCAAGGTGGGAGGATCATGAGGTCAGGGGTTCGAGACTAGCCTGAGCAACATGGTGAAACCCCGTCTCTACTAAAAATATAAAAATTAGCTGGGCATGGTGGCGTGTGCCTGTAATCCCAGCTACTCGGGAGGTTGAGACAGGAGAATCTCTTGAACCCAGGAAGTGGAGGTTGCAGTGAGCCAAGATCACGCCACTGCACTCCAGCCTGGCGACAGAGCAAGACTCCATCTCAAAAAAATAAAATAATAATAATAATAATAATAATAAAGAAAAAAAGTAAAAGAAAAACATGCGGCAGCCTTAGGGAGGTGCTACTCAGATCTTCTCTGGACTACAGTGACTGACAGCCTCCAGCTGCAACACCTTTGCAATCTGCCACAGTGTGTCAGCACAGCCACTCCCTCTTCCAGCAGAGCCCCACTGATGACTGAGTATGGTGGGGAACTAGGGCCTGCCATTCTGTGGAGCATGGGACTTCTCTACAGGAATCTTTGCACAGGAGCTCACTGTTGGGTTGGTTAGGGCTTCCTTAGACCTGCATCGTGGCCTGAGGCTCCTCTTCCCCATTCTGCCTTTATTCCACCTTTCCTTTCACAGTGTCAGACCTGCACCCCTCTCTGAAGGCTCTCCTCCAATTCTCACAGGTGTTTTCTCCATAAATCTCTTACACTTACACCTCCATTTTCACATCTGCTTCCCAGAGGACCAAAGTGACATGAACGAGAACACAGCCTTCATCAAATTTCAGAGGACCTGCCACAGGCCCTTGGGCAAGCGATCTCTCTGATGAGCCTGAATAAACAGAGCTGTGAGTTTGTTTCATTCTCCTACTCTCTTTCCTTTAGCTCAGAGGAGGTGGGTCTGATAAAATACACTGGAGAAATGGTAGAGTAAGTGAAGCTTGCTGGAGAAAGAGCCCCATCAGTGTGGAGCGGATGCATTTGTGGCTACTCTCCTCCTTGGAATTCATACAGAATTCCATTATCGGCTCTGGACAGCAGCTCAGGGACCATCTTGTCCCATTCCCATTTGACAGACAAGAAAGCTGGGGCCAAAAAGGGAGGGCAGAGGGAGCAGAACCAGGGCTGGAACTGGGCTCCTGACTCCCAGGTCAGTGCTCCTTCCTGACACCATAGAATGAAGCCAGTGAATCATATGATGCCCCAGTCCTTCTTTATGGATGTGCAGGGTGAGGCCAGGGGTGGCTCTGTCAGCCACCTAGGGTCACACAGCCCTGAGACTCACACCTAGACCCTGGTAGCTGCTCTCCTTCCTGATGGGCAGGACACAGTTGAAATATGGAAGATGCCAGAGCAGACTAGGTGGGCCAGAGAGGGCCAAGCCTGCAGCCCCCACCAGCTAGACCTATTATGCCAAGCCTGGGGCTCCTGGGCAGGAAAGCAGTGGACCATGTATACATGGGACACTCTCTAGCTCCTCTGCACGGTGACCATGTAGCCATGAGCAAGTCATTTCAATAACACCACCTTCTCCCATGAGGCCATGGTAAGGCTTAGATGAGTAAGGATATGTAAATAACAACAGTCAACACTTATCAAGTTATTGTGTGCCAGGCGCTGCTCTAAGCACTTTATACGTATATTATCATTTAATCCTCACTGCAACCTTGTTGCAGTGTGAGTCAGGCCTAATTTATACACCCATTTTACAGATGAGAAAACAGAGGCACAGAGAATTACACAGTTGGGAAATGGCAGAGCAGGAATTGGAACTAAAAATAGGCTGACTCCAAATCCCTCAATGTAAAGTCCCAGGCAAGGCTAGTTTCTCCAAGGGAAAAATGCCTAGCACAGTGCCAGGCATGTGGGGTCGCTCTATAACGTGGCTGGCGATGTATTAATAATTATTATTGCCGCTGGTGAAATTCACAATGCCATCTTCCCAAAAGTCGGAAGAATGAATACTGAATGTCCTGACGTGGTTTACTAAACTTCATCATTTCTTCTATTTGGAAGTAAGTGGATAGTTAGCAAGTACACAAGATAAACATTTGTTGAGCTGGACTATTTATATGATCTTTTTAGAAAATACAAAAAGAAGAGCAGGGTAAGCCCCATAGTTCCAGACCCTTCTTTCACTTTTCTGTGTGTGTTTATTTTTGTTTTGGTTCATGGTTGTGAACATGCTGTGAGAGATTTCTGCATTCTGCACCCCTCACTTAACATATTCTATGAGCTTATCTCCCCATATGAGAATTTTTAATGGCTGCAGAATACTACATGAGGTGACTGTCTTCTTCACAACCCTCTCCCTGCTTTCTCCAGTCTGCAGTTTTTATTCCCTTCTCTGAGGCTGCAGCAAACATCCTTGGGAATAAAAGTTATATCCTTATTTCATGTGACTAAGATAAATGAATCCCTAGTAGTGAACTTTTTGAAACCAGTAAGCTGGGGTGGGGGGAGGTTTGGGGGACAGAAGGCCCTTACTGGTATCCTAGTGATGAAATTCTGCTGGCCATTGTGTATTTCATCCATGCTTAAGGTCTACTCCCCGCTGAAGGTATTTTGGAACCTCATCTTCTGGGCTAAAGGTTTCTTCTTTTTATCTGCTAAGTGCACCCACACACCACCTTCCAACTTGTGGTCAGAAACCTGGGGTCTTATCCTCAACCTGACACTAGTGGGCTGCAGGACCTTAATACATCATTTCTGTGGGGCCTCCTTTGATCAGTTAAGGGGTGGATCACTATCTTGCCCAATGAGAACAGTCCAGTCCCAGCTCTGTCCCAAGTTGCTGTGACCTAAGTTCCTTGCTAAGGACTCTGGGCTCCGTTTTGCCCAGAGTCCATGTGAGGTTGGAGAGGTAGAACTATCAGGCAGACGGAGGTGAGATCAATGACAATCACTTGCCTTATTTACCCACGGTAAACTAGACACCCCTAGAGGACAGAGATCCCAGTACCCAGCACAAACTAAAAAATATGGCTACACCACAAACAATTGTCAATGACAGAACAAATAAGCAACTTCCTCTGTGCAAACATCGAAAAGTTATTTTCCAACCAATAGGTCTACCTAGTCACAGTTACAAACTATAGTTACAGGCTGAACCTCACCCCTATAATCATTCGTTCATTCACTCATTCATTTGTGATTTACAGAGTAAGCTCTGGGTCGGGCCCTGCTAACATCTTGAACTCAGCTTCCTTGACTTCTAGCTTTCCTCAGCTGCGCAAACTCATTCCTGCCTCAGAGCCTTTGAACTTGTGAAACCTCTGCCTGGAGCACTCTTTCCTTGGCTCCTTCCATGGCTGGCCATTGTGTATTTCATCCATGCTTAAGGCCTCCTTCCCCCTTAAGGCTCAAGTCTAGGCTCAATGCCACCTCTCCCAGGAGACCCTTGCTGGCCACCCAGTCTAAAGGCACCACCACTCTCCACCTTTTCACCCTATTTTATGTTCCTCACAGCCCTGGACAACTATCTGAAAACATCTTGTTAATTTAAGGATTTTCTTGTTTGATGTCCATCCACTCTGCCTTGAAGATCAGCTGCAAGAGAGCAGGGACCAGAGATGCCTGGCTCACCACTCATTCCACAGAATCCCACTGACATGTAACAAATGAGTGCTGCATGCTACAGGCAAAACTGCACATATAGACCCTCATGTACTGAGCTCCTACCGTATGCCAGTCCCCATTCCAAGCCCTTTATATGTAGCAACTCTTCTAATGCTCCCAACAACCCTTAGGTAGTGACAATTATTCCCATTTTATAAGTGGGGAAACTGAGGCACAGAGTGGTTGAGTAACTTGTCCAAGGTCCTATGGCTAGTAAGTAGGGGAGCTGGAAGACCCCAGTGCACAGTTAAGAGTGTGTTGAGCCATACATGCGACAAAGTCCTTGTCCTCATGAAGCTCAGGGGCCATTGGGTGAGTTGGCCCAGTCTACAATGATGGAAGTCAGGGACACCTCCTGGAGGAAGTGACGCCTCGGTGGAGACATGAGGACAAATAGGGGTTTTCTATGGTGAAGTGTGGGTAAGGACTCTGGGCAGTGGAAACAGCATGCAAGTCAAGAGAGCAGCAAGCCCAAAGAACTAGTAGGCACCTGTGGCTGGAGCAGAGAATGCATGGGCGTGCATGAGTCAAGGGTGTGGTCACCTCAACTCTCAGTGACAGAGAATTTCAAAAGTCCCATGGGCAACATGGTGAAACCATGTATCTACTAAAA
>NW_016107333.1:10967915-10971355 GCF_001604975.1 Cebus imitator | reverse complement strand
AGACAGGCGTGGTGGTGCACACCTGTAATCCCAGCTACTAAGGAGGGTGAGACAGGAGAATTGCTTGAACCCAGGGGGCGAAGGTTGCAGTGAGTTGAGATCGTGCCATTGCACTCTATCCTGGGAAACAAAAGTGAAACTCCATCTCAAAAAGAAAAAGTCCCATAGGCAAGATATGAGGCAATGCAACAGGAAAGCTGGTGGGGGACCTCGAGACCATGCAGGGTCTCGGCAGGATCAGGGGCGCCTGTTTTGTTTTGCTTTCTTGGCCTTGCAACATATTTTTTAATGTTTATAAATAGTGAGTAAATTGTCTTAATTCCTTATTTGGGTCAGGGAAAACAATCTAAAACCATACAGGGTAAATTCAATGGTAAACCTTTTAGTTTACATATTTTTGAATTTTTAAGTCTTTTAAAAATATTCAAGGCTAAGAGATCCTGCATCAGAAATGCTAATTTATTATTTATTTATTAAGTATTATTATTATTATTTTAGAGATAGGGTCTTGCTGTTTCACCCTGGCAGGAGCGCATTGGTGCCATTAAGGCTCACTGCAGCCTCAACCTCCCAGGCCCAAGCCATCTTCCCACCACATCCTCCCAAGTAGCTAAGGCCACATGTGGGCACCACCACACCTGGCTTATTTGTAGAGACGAGGTATTACTATGTTTCCCAGGCTGGTCTGAAACTCTTAGCCTCAAGTGATCCTCCTGCCTCAGCCTCCCCAAATGCTGGGATTACAGGCTTGAGCCACCACGAAAGGCCTGAGTTTTATTCTGAGACTTCTGGGCTACACCTCAAGGACCATGATAGGCCCGGATTTAGTGGTGCCCGGATTTAGTGGTACCCGGAGGTCACTGAGGTCTCTGGCAGCTGCTGCTGACTCACTGCATGACCTCAAGCAACTCCAAGCCCTCTCTAGGTCTTAGCCTGAAAACTGGTATTGGATGGCCCAGTCCCATAAGGACATCCCCACTCCACCAGCCTTGCATCCCATAAACAGAATGCCATTGACAATGAGAGCCTGGCATTCCTAGAGTCTGATTCTGGGACTCTTGTGCACTGGCCATCCCACACTTGCTGAAGGTAGTCCACCACCATGGGGCTTTGCCCAGCAGCGTCTGGGCAGGGGGCTGAGTTCTCCTGCTCCTTGATCCTGCCAAGATATGGGGGCTCCCCCAGGTTTGGGTCGGACTTGGAGTGGGAGGTTCTGCTCAGATCCTTTTAGAGACAAAGGAGCTGACCTGCAAAGAGTTCCAGCAGGAGCCCCGCTCCCCCTCCCTTCCCTCCTCTCCCTTCCCAGTCCACGTGTCTCTATTGTCTGCTCCCCGCTTCAGGGAAAGACACAGTCTCGGATGTGTCAAAACCACCACCCCCCGGCAGCAGGAAAATTAATTACTGGACGATTTTCACTTCCTCTTGCAGCGCCCGCCTGAGCTAGGCACCGGAACAGGACCAACTGAGTGAGGCCAGGCATCGGCGGGCGTGGGGGACTTGCTCCCCCCACCAGTTCTGGAAGAAGAAAGTTGAACCCCAAACCCAACAGGGGGCTCCAGTGGGAGCCCGAGCAGGGGGGAGGGGAGACTTACTCTAGTTAAAGCTGAGCGTCCACACTGGCCACTTCAGAACTGGGGAAGAGGGAGAGGACTGGAGGCGGGAGAGTCTCTGCTGGCCAGCGCACACTGTTTTCTTTGCATCCCCTTCCCTGTGGCCCCATGTGCCTGAACCCCGCCTGCTCCGGGCCGCTCTCCCTCCATTCCCCTCGGCTTCTCTCTTTATTTTGCACTTTTCTCCCCTTTCTTTGCATCCCTGGGGGGCTTCCTTTTTGTGTGCCTGGATTTCTCTTTTCCTCCTGTGGGTGTGTGTGTGTTGCTACTTCTCTCCACCTCTGTCTTTCTTCTCTCTGCGTTTCTCTCTTGTGTCTTTTTGTCCTTATCTTGGTCTCTCCGCTTCTATTTCTACCTCTTTCAGCGTGTGCGTCTCTCTTTCCTTGTATGTCTCTTTCTGTCTTTCTCCGAGTCTCTTCTTCTCCCCGCCCCCCTCACTCCCCTTCGTCTCTCTCTGTCTCTGCGCCTTTCTCGCCCTCACTTTCTCCCCTCCTGCCTGCTCGCTGCTCCCTGCGCCTGGCCTGCCCCCACCGCCGCCGGTTCAGGGGAACGTGTGCGGAGCGATTGTCCTGGGGGACATTTGATGGATTAGAGCGCTGAACAGTTCCATTGCTAGGGGACCACCTGATCTCCTCCAGCCTGCGTCCCATATAAAGCCGGCAGCCGGAGTGCTGAGCACAGCTCCAGCGATCCCCTGTCTGCGCGCCGCCGCCGCCAAGCCCGAGCAGGAGCCCGAGCCCGAGCCCGAGCCGGGGCCGCCGCCACCCGGGCCGGCTCCGAGCGGTCGTCCGTCCCCCTGCCCGCTGGGAGCTGTCCAGTGCTGAAAACCCGCGCGGACAGCCAATCGCGCCCGGCTGGCCGCCTCCCCCCACCGGGGCCCCACGCAAGTGCCCCCGCCTAGCCCCCAGCCAGTCGCACCATGCCGCGCTCCTTCCTGGTGAAGAAGATCAAAGGGGACGGCTTCCAGTGCAGCGGGGTGCCGGCCCCCACCTACCACCCCTTGGAGACAGCCTACGTGCTGCCTGGCTCCCGCGGGCCTCCCGGGGACAACGGTGAGTGGGACCGGGGGTCCTGGTGGGTGTTGGGAGGAGAGGCGAGGGGAGCTGGGGCCCTCCCCAACTTGGGCCACGAGGAGGGGCGCGCGCGACAGGAAACCCCAGGAGGAGATCTCTCTGGCCGCGTGCGCCTCCCGGGCTTTCCAAGGGCCGTGCGGGCGGGGCAGGGGCTAGGTCGTACAAAGGGAAAGTCGCGGGGTCGGCCCATCCCGCAGCCACGCGCCAGCCGGGACTTTGAAAGTTGTGGCCCTCAAATAAGGCTAGAGTGAGGGGGTGGCCAGAGAACACAGAGAGAGGGCCCTTCATGAGGGACCAGTGCTGGGGACTAAGGCACCAGGCAGTTTGAGGGTCCCCTCTCCCCAGTTGAGGGAAAGAAGCTGGCTGCCTGGGTAGGGGGAAGGTAAAGAGCCCTGGATGTTCAGTCCCTGGAGAGACAGGGTTGGCTCCCTGGGGGTGGCTGGGGGCGCCCTCCCTCCCTTTAAACCTGCTCCCCTGCCGATGCCACACAAGTGCTCTCAGACCCCCTCTCTCAATAACTCTTTTGTTACCCTCAGCCACATGCCTGCCAAAGGCTGGGCCTGTCCTGGGGACTGCAAGAAAGAAGGGATTTCTGGGAGGGGTTCCCCCAAAGTAGCTCCTGGTCCCTGGGATTGCACTCCCTCCCCATCCCCAGCTTCTCAGCCCCCTCCAGAGCCAACCCTGCTGCTCCTTTTAAGCCCCCTCCCCACTACACACACACACACACACACACACACACACACACACACACACACAC
>NW_016107333.1:10948002-10967725 GCF_001604975.1 Cebus imitator | reverse complement strand
GGTGTCTGGAGAGGAGATGTCCCTTTGGTAGTGAGAGATCTGACATCACATGTGGCAGCTTTAGTGTGTGTGTGTGTGTGTGTGTGTGTGTGTGTGAGAGAGAGAGAGAGAGAGAGAGAGAAATGGGGGGTGGGGAGAGAGAGAGGGAAGAGAAAAGAAAGGGCTGAGAATGAGGGGGGAACTGAGATGGCAAAGATAGGAGCCTGGGAGGGTGGGGGCTTCCACCTCTGGGATTTCCAAGCACTTCACCCACATTCCATCACTCTGCCACACCAGGTAGAGACAGAGTGCTGGGCAAAGGGCTTTGTGACCTCATCAAGGTCAAAGAAGTTACAGAGTAATCAGGGATACAGCTACAGCCCCTCATCCCCTGGCCTCCCCCAGATCCTTAACAGAAAACCCTTCTCCTCTGCCCACATGTCCCTTATTCTACTGTCCTCTTTTCTTGACCGCAGGGCTTCTTGAGGAGGAGGACAGAAGCCCAGGGACATGGCCGAGCTGGGCTGAGGGCTGGCAGGACAGAGGGTGGCCCTGGGGCCATGCCAAAGCTGGGGATTGTGTGCTCAAAGCTAGTAGGAACCAAAATATCTGCAAGCTTGGGATATGGATCCCTTAAGGGACTGACACAAAGCTCTGAGATTCCACCCCTGAAGCCCCGTTGGACCTGTCCCCAGACCAGCTGAGGAAACCCAGAGAAGCCCAGAGAATTTCCCATGCACAGCCAAAACTGCAGGCTGTTCCTCAGGAGGGAGGCAAGAGAATGCCTTGCCTTGAATTCAGTCCAAAAAAGCTTTGAAAGGAGCCCCTGAGTGAATAGTGGGAAGCAGGGCGGGTGCAGAGCCACCAGCAGGGTATTTCTGTGGAGGTTCCACCGGGTTTAATGCCCTAGAACCACCTCTGTCTTTGTCCCTTTCCCCATGGGGCTCCAGACCAACTCCCTGACCTCTCAGGAATCCTGAGGCTGTCCTGATAGCCAGAAGCCTGGCCTGAAACTTGGAGGCCTGGGCTCTACATCTCTCACTTGCTGTGTGACCTTGGGCAAGCGCCTCCCCTTCTCTGGTCCTCACCATACCCAGTAGTGAAAGAGTTTTGATGCCATAAACTAAGCATCCTTCCAACTTTGACAAGCTCAGCTTCTGTGAAGGTCAAGTATGGAGTGTGGGGCACTGGAGATGCCTGCACAGGGGTCTAACAGGATGCTGAGAGGCTATTGTCAGGGTTTCCTTAGGGCTCCACTGAACATACGCCACCTGGCTGAGGGTGGCAGCATTTCTGGGATCAGGCATTTTTCTTGGCTTTGGTCTCTGTAGGCTACCCCATGGTGAGGACCAGCACCCTGGCCTGGCCACCTTGGCAGTGTCTGCAGTGGATGGTCAGTGCCAGAGACCAAGCCTAGGTATGACTGGGAAATATAAAGTCTGCCTTGTCCTGTTTTCAGGGGCCTGTCTCCTCCCTGGGGTGTGGCCAGACTGAGCAGTGAGGGATCCCTTATTCCCTGGGTGGGTGGAGGGTGCCAGGGGTCTGCTGAGAGCCCGCTGGCTCCTGGTGGCCCGTTGTCTCCGCTCTGCCGGAAATAACCTTGCTGAGCATTTGAGGGAAGTGTGAAAAATTGCTGAGCCGACGTTTTTCTCTCTCAGCGTGTGTAAGTGTGCTGGGTAAACAAGGAGAAAGAGAGGAGGGGGGAAGATGAGGAGAGGGAGGGAAGAGAAGGAAGGGAGGGACGGAGGGAGGGAGGGGGAGGCCTGGGGCTGGAGATAGTTCCAGTTATTAGAAAGATCTTCTTACAAGCCATTCCTGCAGCTCAGGCTGCAGGGTCAGGATGAGGCTGGTGGAAGGGAAACCTGGGTGGGGGGAGCAGGGGCCGGGCGAGCCTGTGAATGTGGAGGTCAGAGAAACCACAAGCTCCTAGCTGATAAAGATGCAGAACCCCAAATTAAAGAGGTGTACCCCAGCTCCGGGAATGCCTGAGAATGCTGGAGAATTCCTGGAGGACTCCTCCTCCTCCTACACACACACACACACACACACACACACACACACACACACACGCAAAGCTCTTCTTTGCCTTCCCACACCCTTTCAGCCTCCACCACAGGGCAGAGCAGAGGGTGCAGCAAGTGTGTCTGTGAACCAGGGTCCCCCTAAGCCCACAGAACCCCTAAATAGGGAAGGGGAGCCCCCAAAATGAGAAAAGCACCAGGTCTCTCTGCAGAGCTCCCTGACTAATGGGAACAGATCTAATTTCATTGTCCCCTCCAATAAGATGCCTCTCTTGCTCCTCCACTGCCTTCCCTTCCCCTCTTCTCCCCTGGGTGATTCTGAGCAGACTCAGTCTTTCTGGGAGATGCCAACTCACATTATTCTAACCCTCTGCTAACCTCAACCTCCAACTCCACCAGGCCCTCCCCACAGACCGGGCCTTCAGCATCCTGAGGGATGCTGGGACTCTCAGCTACCCCAGAGAAGGCAGCCCACCCATATCCATGTCAGTGGTCTCTGTGGGTCCCTGCCAAGAATATCTTCTGGAGTGTCCGCTCCCCTCCACCTCAACTCTGAACCCCAGCTGGGAGCCAGGCCCCCCCTTCCTCTGCATCTCCATCCCATCCTGCCCTCATGCCCTCTCAGAGTACATCCAACCCAGGCAGATGAGGGATCAATGCCAATCCAATAACACAGTTGTCTGCCCTCTGCAGCTACATTAAGCCTCCTCCAGCAGGCTGAGGAAACTCTCCTACTTCTATGGGCTTATTCAGTTGACCACATTAAACCAGCACCCACTTCCTCTCACTCCCTCTGATGGCGCCAGGTAGTGGCTCCAGGCCAGGTCCAGGAGCCGGGCCCAATGTCCTCAGCTCCCACGCATCCATTCCACACCTCAGAAAGTTCCTCTGGGGAGCAGCGATGCAAAAGGGCTTCCCCAATCTTTTGGAAGAGTGAGCACAGAGAAGGCTGTGGAGGTGCCCATGGACACACAGCAGGCCCATCTGAGTTTTCTATAACCACCCCTTCCCCTGGTATCTTGACCTTGGTCCAGGTACAAGGTCCAGGTTAAAGACATGTCAGAGGCCCAGGTTCAAAATCTAGTCAAGGTCCATCATCCAGGTACAGCTCTGAGGTCCAAGTCCAATGCCTAGGTCAAACTTCAGGTACAGGACCAGGTCCAAGGTCATTGTCTGAGGTTATAGGTCCAGGCCTGCTATCCAGGACAAATCCATGTCCAAGTTCAAATTTCAATATCTATGAACAGGTCCAGGGCAAAGTGCTGGGTCCAGAATCAAGACTCAGGCCCAATTTCCAGTTTAGATCATGTCCAGATCCATTCTTCAAGGCTGGGCTGAGTTCAAGTCTTAGACTCACCATTAGCCTTCCATGTGGCCTTGACCTAGTCTCCCCTCTCCTCCCAGCCTCTGTTTCCCCTTCATAATATCAAACAGTTGAATATGATCTCTTTCCACTTTGACCTTCTAGGGATCCAGAAATCTAATTTTCCTATGAATTAACAGGGCTCAGTGGAAGTGTGGAATGATGGTCCCCATGTGAGAAATGGAATCTGGGAACCTCTGATTTCCTCTAAAACCTGGGGGTAGGGTTACGAGAGGGACCTGAGGGTTTCCATGCTTTAGATAGTCTCAGTCTTTGATTGCTGAAGGAGGGCCGGAGAGTACACCAAGTCCCTTATGTCAGCATAGCAATCTGCGCATCCCAAAGGCACTCTCAGGCCACACAAATCCATAGTGGGCAAAGGGCAGGGAGGGCAGGGGAGGATTCACTTTAAGCTACAGAGGCAAAACTGAGGTCATGGAGGGCCGGTGACTTCCCAAAGTCACACCTCTCTGGTGGGTGCTCCAACCACAGGTCCTAGCCTCCCCCCCAAAGCCTCAAGGCCCTCTGCCGAGAGAGCTGGGGTCCCTCAGGCCTCTTGGTCTCCTTCCCAGCTGTGGACTCTCCTGGAATGAAGCGTCCACTGCCAGTCTTTGGGGAGGGAGGGGTTTGGAATGGGCCCTCTGGGTGCACCCTTCTAGAGAGGTAAGGGGCAGAGCGGGAAGCAGGAGGCCAGGAGAGGAGGCGGAGCACTGTGCAACACACTCTGTCTCCGGAAGGAGGCGCAGAAAGGGTCCACTGGAGATCTCCCCAAGGGAGCAGGAGGCAGCTCCGCCAACCAGGCTGGGCAACTAAAGACCCTGAGCCACTCACTCTCACCTCCACGCCCCCCAAAAAATCTTTCCTATTGATTCCTGCAGAGCTCTGGACCTCCCTGTAGGCCACAGGAATTGGGTCACAGTCAGGAAAGGCCAGAATATGGGGAATTCCAAGAAGTGGGGGTGGTGGAAAAGAGCCTTGGAATTCTCTCGAAGCTCCTTGGGCCTGGGTCAGCGGGCATCAGCCCCAAGCCCTGCAGCGTTGGTCATGTTGGGCCAGACCTCACTCTGTCCCCTACTCATTTGGACTCAGGGACCTCCTCCCCGTAGGCAGATGTACCAGCTGCCAGGCCTTTGGAGGAGGTGGGTGTCATTTCTGGTCCAGTGCCCAGGGAACCGCTAACAAAGATGCTATAATAAGGGGGGGGGGAGGTACCCGGCCCCTTTGCCCAGCTCTGTGAGCAGACAGGAGAAACTATTTTTATCCCGCTTTGCTGCTGACAGACCTGGCTTTCTGCTCAGCTGGCTAGAGCTGATTCTCGAGGCCCGAGGCCCTGGCACAGCAAGAAGCAGCTCTAAATATACCCATGCAGCAGCCCCTCCAGCCCCCACCACCCAGCGGGCCCAGCCCTCCTCAGGAAAGTGGGCCGCCTGGGAAGCTGGCCCACCACCAGGCCCCTGTCTTTGTCTGCCCATCTTGGGACAGGGAGGTGAGGCTGAGGCTAGAAATTCCCTGGAGAAAGTTTGGTACCTTGGGAGTCTAGGAGAGACTGGGGAAAGGAGTCTTGGACTGAAAAAAAAAAAAGAAAAGGAGGCCAGCCCAGCTCTGGTGAGAACTTGTTTTGTGACCTGCGGTGGGTCAAGGCTCCTGTCTGGGCTTCAGCTTCTGCAGAACAAGGGCAGGAGGGAAGTGACCTTAGACATGAGCTAATGTGCACAAAGCATTTAGCAGGGTGCCTTGCACCAAGTAAGTGCTCAATAAGTGATAGGCATTACTTCTATTAAGTATGATTTACAAATATTTCCAAGGGGCTGAGCCATTTTCACAACAGCTTCTCCACGCCCCCACCACCCCACTATCCCACGGGACACAGACCAACAAGGTGGTGTGTTTGAGGAAATCCACCACACCTTCCCCCACCAACTGAAGATCCCTTCTCCAGCAAGTCTCCATGCCCTCTCTGGTGTTTTAGAAAAAACACAGGGCTTGGAGGGTTTCAAACCTTCCACCCTCTCCAGTGACCTTGGGCAAATCTCTCCCCTCTCTGGGCCTCTGGGCACAGTGCGATGTCTGGCTCACAGGGAGGCTGGTGTCAGTTGGAAGCACCAGCAGTAACAGTAGTAGTTCTTGTTACAGATCCCCCTCCATCACTCCAGGGGTCAGGCAGTTAAATGAGACAGTGTTTGCAGAGGGCCCAGCACCTTAATTCTCATAAATTTCCCTTTCACCACTCCTTTGAGTACCGGTTAAAAAAAAAAAAAAAAAAAAATAGAAAAAAAGTCGAAAAAAAAAAAAAAAAAAAAAAAAAAAACATAGATTCTGGACTCTCAGTCTAAAATATCAAGGCTCTTGGGCAGGGAAAAGCAAAGTCATTCCCAGGTGACATGTACACATCTCCAAAGTATTTCTGGGGCCCTCCCCATATCCCTACATGACAGGGTGGCTCTGGTCCCCATCCCTCAAATGGAGGATTTGAGCCTAGAGAAGTTGTGCAACTTACCCAAGGTCACACAGCTAGGGTCTGAATTCAAGGGTGGGCCAGCATGAGCGATTTCATCTGAGATTCTCTTTTCCCTGAATCCCAGCTCATCCCTATCTCTGTGGGAACCCAAGTAAGAGTCCTGTCCCACCCTGTCAGTTGCAGGATAGGCATCTCAGCCTTCTGTAGCCACCCTTAGGGCAGAGGAAGGTACCTGTCCAGGTTCCATGCATTAGGTTAAAGTATGGCTTAGTGTCCTAAAGGAGTCTCCAGGGTTGAGACTCAGAGAGGTGAGGTGGTTTGCCCAAGGTCACACAGCAGCCTAAGACACAAGTGTTTCTCCTACCCTCTGGCGGATTAGAAGGATATCACCAGGAAAGGTAGGAATACTACCAATGACAACAATAGTAACAGCTCAAGAGGGCAGCTATTATGTCAGGCACTGTACCAAGCACTTTACATGCATTCATTTATTCAACCTTATTATGAACTCCCTTATACAGGTTTGGCAAAAAGAGGTTAAGTAACTTCCCAAAATTGGACAGGGAGATGTCTGTGAATATGAGGGGAACGGGGTGGAGCTGGAGGAGCGGGGAATGGAGGGGGCAAAGAGCATCACAGAGAGACTGATTCAGCCATGATGCAGAAAGGGTCTTTAGACCATTCCAGTCAATCTTTCTCATGTATAGATTCAGCCCAGAAAGGTTAAGCAACCTGGCCACAGTCACAAAGCAAGTTAGAACCACTTCCTCCTAACATGACCACACACACTCTCATAGGATGCTCTCAACCCATGCCAGACTCCACCGACTGGGTGTCTGAACTGCGCTCACAATTCCTACCCTGAAGACAGTTCTGCATCCCTCCCCAGGCAAATGAGCAGCCTTTGTTTAAGGCGCCCCTATTTCTGGTTAAAGAGCCCCTTGCAACAGGGGTAAGGTCAACAGTCCTGAAGGCAGCCAGCAGAGGGCACCATGAGTACAGACCCTCATTGAGAACGCTCTGGTTCTCTGATTGAGCTCCTACTATGCACCAGAAATTTTCCCATCAGAACATGAATTAGAAATTATACATCTTGGGTGAGGAAACAGAGCCTCAGAGAGGAGCTGCAAGATGTGTTGGGGCAGACGCCAAGAAAGCTGCAGCACAGAAACCCATCTGGGGAGATTGTTATTGTTATTCATAATAACAGCCAACGTTTGCGGTGGATTTAAAATGTGCCAGCCACTAGGCTGGAATCCTGGCTCTAACTTCTTAGCTGCACAACCCTAAGCTTGTTGCTTAATTTCCTTGTGCCTTGGTTTCCTCTTGTGTAAAATGGTAGCACCTCGAGAGTCATGAGGGTAGAATGCATTCATGCATGGAAAGCCCTTGTAACGGTGCCTGGCGCAGGAGTGCTCTGGGAATGTTGGTTATTATTTGTTTATATATTGTTTGTTTACTGGCAAACTCCTTACTGAAATGGTAGAGGACGGAGAGGCCAAATCGTTTGTCCAAGGTCACACTGCTGGGAATGGTAGGGCCAAAACAATCCAGGCTGTCTGGCCCCAAAGTGGTGCTCTTATCCAATACGTCATCCTTCTTCAATAATAGAACATACAAGACGCTGGTCACATGACCAGTTGCCCCTCCAAATAAATCCCATTTTAAAAAAGGACCCGAGGCACGACCTGCTCAAAGGCACCCAGCCGGACTGTGTTGGGGAGCCAAATCACCCTTCCCCTTCCCTGGCCCCAGCCACATGAGGTGCAGACCCGTCCTGAGACCAGGTGGATAGGACTGTCTACAGTAGCTCCTGCTGGGCTGAGGAGTGAGGCTGGATTTGCAAATTATTATCACTCATTCCACAAATACTGATTAAGTGCCTACTAGCTAGGGTCCTGGGGATAGGAGGTGAACAACTCAGCCACAGCCCCTTCCTCGAGGACCTCCCAGTATGTGGGAAACCAGGGGGACAGTGCAGTGGATTCCAATCCCTGCTCCACCCCTGGAGCAAGTGCCATCACCACGCTGTCCCTGTTTCCTCATCTGTGATAACAGTAGTTGTGTGATGATTCAGTGAGATGATGGGAGCAAAGCACTTAGCACGGTGCCTGGCACACACGGTAAGTGCTCAATGAATATTAGCTATTATCATCATCACCAGGAATTACAACGTGAGAAAATACAGAAGGAGAAGGAGGGGGTTCTGGGAGTGCCTGACAGGTATTTAACTCAGTCTGAAATCATACTTCCTGAACGTTCTGGGACTTGAGTATGGGGCCTGGTTCCTGGACTGGGAAGCAGGGGAACTGCCAGACCAGAGGCAGATTGAACAGGAGACACAGGACGAGGCATCTCCTCTCCCCAGATGAAAAAATTGCCACTATCACTGTCCCTCTTTGCATCTGACCACAGAGCCCCTCCCTACTGAGTCATCCACTTCCACAATCCCCAATTACTTTTGTCTGCAGAGGGCCCTGTGCTGGTTGCTGAAGGGACAGAGGTGAAAATAAGGGCACACCTTTGCCTTCAGGGCTGCACAGACCTCAACCTGTGGCCATTCCCAACGCCAGATGGGAGGCAAAGGCCTGAAGGTGGAATCAGCCAGGCTGTTCGGGGAAGGGAAGCTGACCAGAGTACTTAGCTAAAAGTCTGAACATCTTGGAATCCTGTTTCCACCTAACAAAACCCTCTTCCACCTGTTCACTTTGGCGAAGGAAGCTACAGGGAGGAGGGAAGAAGGAGAGGTTACAGGTCTCAGGGGTCACCAGGAGGTCAATTCCCACTCCCCAACTGTGAAACCTCCAAAAGGAACCTAACCTTCACTGTTCTGTGGAATCACAGAACAATGGAATCGCTTGCCCATCAAGTGCTAGGATGAAAAGTTTGTCTGCTAGAAACTCTCCAGGGAGCCCAGCCCCCAGGGTCCCCAGGGAAGGTGCTAGGACCAGTCTAGGCCGTCGGAGGCAGAGGCAAATCAGAATGGCCCCTGCCCATGAGAACACCCTATGGAATCCCCTGGGAGACCCCAGCCTGCCCACCCACCAATCACTCAAACCCTTGGCAGACAGGATTCCTGGTCCAACTCCAGCTAAGTGGGAGGAGGAGGGGGCGGTGAATTCTCACCGGTGAGTCCCCACAACTTCTAGACAAGCATAAAGCAAAGCAAGCTTGGGAGCAGGTACCAGGAAGTCCCCTTTCTGTAGCACCTATTACATGCCACACATTTGACCCTTCTTAAATGCTCCAGCAACCCTGGCTGCAGGTGAGTCTAACTGGATTGTGATTCCTTCGTGCAACATCTATTCGTCACACATCTACTTTGAGCCAGGCATGTGCTGGGCACACAATCCAACCCTGGGGAGCTCGCAATGTGGTGGGGAAGAAGACAATCTCCAACCAAGTAAAAAGCATCATCTTAATAGCTAACATTTATACAGCAATTACTGTGTGCTCCCCCTCTTTGTTAATTTTCTTACACATAAAATGGGGATTACAATTGTGCCGACTTCCTTGGGTCTGTGACAATTAAATGAGTTAACATGTGTAAAGCACCGAGGCAGAGTCTAGCAAACAGTTAGAGCTTAATACACGTTTATTATCGTCACTTTACTCAGTCCTTCCAACGATCCTGAAAGGAGGTGTCCAATCACAAGCTCCATTTGCAGATGAGAAAATTGAGATCCAGAGAAGTTACAGGACTGCAGTGGCAGAATGTTGTTGGAATAGAGAGAGCATGGGCTTCAGGGTCACACGGGCAAGATTCGAATCTGGGCCCCACTTACTGACTGTAAGGTTAGACTGCTGCATCTCTGTGCCTTGGTTTCTCCACCTGCAGAGTGGGTATTATAATAAGACCATCATTCCATGGTTGTGAGCACTTGATAGTGAAGGCGCGGTTTGTAGAACTGCGCCGGTCCCATGCTCCGTGGGGTGGGGTGGCGGCTATTTGCATTGCAGTCCATGGAGGGAGGATTGGAACCCAGGCTGCCCGACACGAACCCTCCCGAGCCTGCCCACCCACCAATCACTCAAGCCCTTGGCAGACAGGATTCCTGGTCCAACTCCAGCCAAGTGGGAGGAGGAGGGGGAGGTGAATTCTCATTGGGGACTCCCCACGACACTGACACCAAGAGCTGAGGTGCGGGTCAGGGACCACCACTGTTGGAGCTGCCACAGGGGCATCGAGCAGGGGGCGAAAGGGGTGATCTGCTTAAAGCGGGAAGCCTTCTTCTGCGCCTCCTCTCACCACCTTCTCCACTTCTCGCCCCTTCCAGGGTACGCTCCGCACTGCCTGCCCCCGAGCAGCTACGATGCGGACCAGAAGCCGGGCCTGGAGTTGGCCCCCGCCGAGCCCGCGTACCCGCCGGCGGCGCCGGAGGAGTACAGCGACCCCGAGAGCCCGCAGTCAAGCCTGTCGGCGCGGTACTTCCGAGGGGAGGCGGCCGTGACCGACAGCTACTCCATGGATGCCTTCTTCATCTCAGACGGGCGCTCGCGGCGGCGGCGGGGCGGGGGCGGCGGGGACGCGGGGGGCGCGGGGGACGCGGGGAGCGGCGGGGGACGCGCGGGGCGCTCAGGGGCGCCGGCGGGCAGCGGCCACCGGCACGCGTGCGCCGAGTGCGGCAAGACCTACGCCACGTCGTCGAACCTGAGCCGCCACAAGCAGACGCACCGCAGCCTGGACAGCCAGCTGGCGCGCAAGTGCCCGACGTGTGGCAAGGCCTACGTGTCCATGCCCGCGCTGGCCATGCACGTGCTCACGCACAACCTGCGCCACAAGTGCGGCGTGTGCGGCAAGGCCTTCTCGCGGCCCTGGCTGCTGCAGGGCCACATGCGCTCGCACACCGGCGAGAAGCCGTTCGGCTGCGCGCACTGCGGCAAGGCCTTCGCCGACCGCTCCAACCTGCGCGCGCACATGCAGACGCACTCGGCCTTCAAGCACTACCGCTGCCGCCAGTGCGACAAGAGCTTCGCGCTCAAGTCCTACCTCCACAAGCACTGCGAGGCAGCCTGCGTCAAGGGGGCCGAGCCGCCCCCGCCGGCCTCCGCCGGCCCGGCCAGCTGAGCCTTCAGCCTCACCCGCGCGCCCGGAACTTGCTCTCCACGGGCCCCGGGACCCCGACCTGCGCCCTCAGCGCCCTCGCCCATCCCCGGCTACGTTTCCCTGCCCATGCCCCTCTCGTGGGGAACCCTCGGCCCGGCCCGGAACTTTTCTCTCCAGCCCCCAAACCCATGACTCACTTCCAGCACCGTCTTCCCCAGAGCCCCTGACCCACTTCCTTTCCGGCCACCCCTCGGACCTTGACCCCCTGTCCGCGCCTTCAAGGCTCCCAACTCAGGCACCAGGTCCGCACCTCTCCCGCGCCCCAGAGCCGGAAATTTCTCCCGTCCAGACCCCGCGCTGCTCTTCTAACTTCTAGATCTTTTCTCTCGCTTCTCAGCTGAATCTCTCTGACCATTCCTCTATTGGAGCCCCCCGTGAAAGCCGCAAACCTATATCCTTGACGCCCATACCTGCCTCAGTTTCCCCATCCACACCTGGACTCAGGCCCTGCCGCCCTGAGACCACAGTCTAACCCCAGAGCTCGGGCCTCTCTGCTGAGTCTCCCAGAGTGTGTCCATCTGGGGATCTAATCTTCACCCTTCTTGAAATCTGTCCCTGACCCGTCCATGCCCAGGCCTTAAGTCCGCACTCACACACACGCCACCACCACCACTCCCACAGATATTTCCCACTCTCCTCAGTCCACGGGGGTCTCATCACCCACTTCCAGCCCCAGATCCTCTCACCTCTCTAGCAGTTCTCACCCCTCTGAGTTTACCTAACCTGGAGGGGACTTGAGGGGCACTTCAGGGTCCTGCCCCCTAGTGGAACCCCTCTCTCACCACTGCACAACCTGGGCGTCCAGTGTGGAGCTGCCCTTCCCCCAGATTCTCTGAGCACTTTCCCCCATCCCCAGGGCCACAGGACCCCTTCTTCACTTGTTGTGGGGAGGTCCGGAGCACCTCACCAATGCCCTTCCCCCTGTCCGGCTGGGTCCTTCCAGTTATTTATTTGTGTATTTATTTATTTATCTATTTATTATTCTATTTAATCTCTTGGCCTCACCCAGGGACAGTCTGGCTTCCCCAGCTGGACTGGGAGGTCGGAAAGCCAGACAAGGAGAGGGACAGCACAAGCCACAGAGGGCTGCCCCCACCACACACACACCCGCGTCTCGAGAGAAACCCACCCTCATCAGAGCCTGCACTCGCTAAGGAAGGGACTCGAAAATGGGAGGTGCAGCCTGCTGACCCTCAACTGGGGAGGTGAGGGAGCATCAGGAGGTCCAGGCATGGGGCAGGTCCTGGCCTTCCTGAACCTTCCCCTGCCACTCCAGGCGGCCCGGAGAGAGAAGCCTCCCCAGTTTGTTTCCTATTTATTCCTCTTCTCGAAGGACCCCACGTTCCAGGGACCGACTGAGCCCCGGACCCGCTGGGGCCTCTGGCCTGCTCCCCGGGAGGGTCGCTCTCTCCCGGCCAAGTCTATGCAACTCTCCCGGACAGAGGGGCCGGGCTGCCAGCCACCCGCCCCGTTGGCCGCCACTACCTCCTCCGCTGCGCTTTTGCATGCCTGGGCGGGCGAGGACCGAAGCACACACTTCCATGCGCACGGGCCCTGGCCCCCTCTGCTTTAAGCACACGCCTCTGCCCCATCGCTCCGCACCCACCTTGGGGACAGGAGTCCTGGACTCTCGGATCCTCCTCTCCCCTCCTCTTAGCCACAAAAGAGGGGAGAGACCGGAGGCACCCCTGCAGCAGGGACACGTCCCTAGGGCTTCAGAGGGATGAATGGGCCTTTGCTCAGCCCCAGGCCCAGCGTGAAGGGAGGCTGCAGGGATGGTGGGAGGGAGAGGGGTCGCAGAAGCAATTATGGAGGGTGTTGACCCTGTAAATAGGAACTCTGACAGCAATAATTTTCCATGCATGCTAAGCCTTTTGGCCATATTTTGTATGAGCGCTTAGCGCTCCTCCTCCCTCCTATCCCAACTCACCCCCAAACCCCCATTCCTTCCCCACCTCCAGCAGTATTACTTGTAACGCAATTCAGGGATATTAAAGGGACTTTGGCCACTCACCATTGCCTCTAGACCTTATGTTTGGAGGGGGGTGTGGAGGGGGAAGGGAGGAATGAGAAGGGGAGGGCATCTGAGACATAGTATTTTTCCACTCCATTTTCCTCTCTGTAGCCTGACCAGCCTTAGCTGCCACCAAGGGTCACACAGCCCCAAGGGTCCCTTGGCATCCACAAGGTCTCAGGCATCTTCAATCCTTAATATTCCTCAAATAAGTGTTTAAGAACCAGATTAATAACATGTGAGGGAAGCCAGTTGCCTTAAGACATCAGGGAAGAGGAAGCCTGCGACTAATTGGAGTGTGTCTCACCTTAGAGAAGTACACTTCAAATTAACTACACCTGCTGAACGATTACAACTGTGGGCCACATGTGCCTGTTGACAGCCAGTTTACAACCCCTATGTCCTTCCCCAGTTCACCCCCCTACTGCTCTGCCCAGTCGTATACGGTCACATATGTAGTGAGTAGAAGCAGGCAAAAACGCTGACTTTGGCTCAACCGGCAAAGTTGTCCAAAAACAGTGAGTCGCCCCTAGAGCTTCTGAGCTGTTATCAAAAGTGTTGAGGGCAACAACCAATCCATCATCCTCACTAGCTGCCTTAGTGATCCTTTAAAACACAAATCTGCCTCACCTTACTAAAAACTTCACTGGGGACCACCAACCCCCTGCTACCTACCCTCAACTCAGACTCACCAAGAAGCATGGCCTGCGTGCTTTGAGGGATGGATGCCAGCGGGTGGGGTGGGGGAGCTGCAGGCTAGAACCTGCCTCTTCTGGGGCCTCCTTGTCGGTTTCCTCCTGTGTAAGCAGTACACTCAGTTTGTACACTGTCCGCCTTCCCTTCACACACCTCTGGACAAGCAGCTGCATCCTGAGCAATGTGCTAGCTGTTTTCAACAATGACAGCAGTTGTGGGAACCTCACCCCAACTCCACAAAATTTCCAATGGTTTCTTGTTTGGTTTTTTTTTTTTTGAGACAGAGTCTGGCTCTGTCACCCAGGCACCCAGGCTGGAGTGCAGTGGTGCAATCTCAGCTCACTGTAACCTCTGCCTTCTGGGTTTAAGCAATTCTCCTGCCTCAGCCTCCTAAGTAGCTGGAATTACAGAAACTAGCCCAAGTCTAAAGCTGTGATTTGCTTCTCCTCTGGGGCATCCCACTTCTGTGAATGACACAAGCACCCGTCCAGTCCTGCAGTCACAAAACCCAGAGGTCATGTCTCTCGCCTCTCTCCCCACCCTACCACCCAGTCCACCGGGTCCTGTCAATTTTTTCCTCTCCATCTTCTCAGTCTCCACCTTGGTCCAGAGCCACCATCATCTCTTATCTGGACAACTATACCAGCCTTCTTCCTGGTCTCCTTCGATCTGTTCTGGTTCCCTGGCCTCCCTCCCTCTATCCACAGCAGCCACAGGGATCTTTCAAAAGTGCAGATCAGATCATGTCTGTCTTAGTAATAGGCTGCTATAACAAACTACCGGCCAGGCATGGCAGCTCACGCCTGTAATCCCAGTTTGAGACCAGCCTGGCCAATATGGTGAAACCCTGTCTCTACTAAAATACAAAAATTAGGGATGGTGGCTTGTGCCTGTAGTCCCAGCTACTCGGGAGGCTGAGGCAGAAGAATCGCTTGAACCCAGGAGGTGGAGGTTGCAGGGAGCCAAGATTGTGCTACTGCACTCCAACCTGGGTGATATAGCAAGACTCTGTCTAAAATAAAATAAATATATATATATGTATATATATATACCATAGATTAGGTGGTTTGTAAACAACAGAAATGTATTTCGCACAGTTCTGGAGACTGAGAAGTCCTAGATCCAAGGGCCAGTAGATTCAACATCTGGTAAGGACCTGCTTCCTGGTTCCACCATCTTTTCATCGTGTCCTCACATGGTAAGAAGGGGTGAGGGAGCTCTCCAGGATCTCTTTTATAAAGTTACTGATTGCATTCATAAGGGTTCTGCCTTCATGACCTAGTCACCTCCCAAAAGCCCATCTCTAATACCATCATATTGGGGGTTAGGATTTTAACATGAATTTTCGAGGAAGACAAACAGTTTATAGCATTCTGCCTCCTTCCCCAACTCTGCCCCCTGCCAAATTCACATCCTTGTCATATTCAAAATACATTCGATCCTTACATCCCAACAGCCCAAAAGTCTTAACCCATTCTGGCATCAATTCTAAAGTCTAAAATCCAAAGTTTTATTAGCTAAGTATCATCTAAGTCAGATGTGGCTGAGACTCAAGGTGTGATGCATCCTGGGGCAAACTGCTCTCCAGTTGTGAGCCTGTGAAATCAAGCAAGTTATTTGCTTCCAAAATACAATGGTAAGACAGGCATAAGATAGACCATTCCAAGAGGGAGAAGTAGGAAGGAGGAAAGGAATAGCAGATCCAAATTATGTTCAAACTGGAAGGCAAACTACATGAGATCTTAAGTCTTAAGAAAAATCATTTTTGGTTCAATGCTCTGCCTCCAGGTCCACTGAGGCAGCCTTCCAGACCCACGATGGTGGTGGGCCCACCCTCTGCACCCTCTGGGATGGTGGTCCAGCCCCTACAGCTGTATCCAGCAGAGGTCATGTTCCCAGGGCTCTGGGTGGCCGCATCCTAACAGCTCTGGGCAGCTCTTCCTCCATGGCTTTGGACAGAGGCTGTTGAATGCAAGGCAATGCCTCCCACTTTTGAAAGCAAGGAGATAGCTTTGGTGATCTCTGAATTGCCTTCAGGGTCATTATTCCCTTGTCTTGAAGAATAGTTTGCATTCTGGTCTTGTCCCGAAAAATCCAAGAAGTCCAACAGCCTTCCTTCATCCCTTCCCATCTCCTTCCCCTTCAGTTCAAGGTGGCAGTTTTCCTACTGGGACAACTGATTAAGCTCATAATCATTACAGTCTCCTATGGAGACTATAGTGTTTTCTCCAAACATTCTTTCTCATTTTTTGCAATATGGATAGGCTGAAAATTTTTCAAATCTTTATGTTTTGCTTCCTCTTTGCTTAAAAGTTGCATCTTGAAGTCATTTCTTTCTGCTTATATTTTCCTGTAAGCTATGAGGAGGAGCCAAGCCACAGCTTCAACACTTTGCTTAGAAATAGCTTTAGCTAAATATCCAGTTTCATTGCTCACAAGTTCTACCTTCTACCAAACACTAGAACATGGACATAATTCTGTCAAGTTCTTTGCCATTTTATAAGAAGATGGCCTTTTTTTCATTGTCGAATATCTTCCTCACTTTCTCATCTGAATGGCCTTTTTCATCCATATTTCTACCAATATTCTGTTCAGAATTCCTTAGATATTACCAGGTTCCTGATTTTTTAAAAAATTTGAAGTTTTCCTTACATTTCCACTGCACTCCAGCCTGAGTAACAAAGTGAGACCCTGTCTCTAAGAAAGAAAAAAAAGACACTAATCTCACTCATGAGGGCTCTGCCCCATGACATAATCACTTCCCAAAGGCCCACCTCCCAATGCCATCACCTGGAGGTTGGGATTTCAGCATATGAATGTTGGGGAGATACAAAGTCATCTTAATCTTGGATTTCTCTGCCCCCAAAACTGTGAGAAATAAATTTCTGTTGTTTATAAGCCACCCAGTCTATGGTATTGCTGTGGTAGAGCAATACCTTAGCCCAACTTAGCCCAAAATGACTAAGACACGTCCTCAGAACCACATGCCATTCTTTTGCAGCACCTACCATCAATGTTTACTTTCCATTAACCCATGTGACTGTTTGGTCATTATCTGAATCCTCCACTGCACTGTAAGCTTCACAAGGCAGAGATTGGCAGTGTCTTTTTTGCTCATCACAAAATCCACTGGGTCTAGCCTAGCCAATAGCAGGCGACCAGTAATTATCTTTAAATTAATTCCATACCTTTAAGTCATTATAATAAATAATGGTGGCTTATGCTTTTAAAAAAGTCTCTGTCCCCCAAGGCCATAGCTGGTTTGTTCATATGTGGGCATCTGACTGGAACTTGGAAATTTTCTCTCTCTCCCTCTCTCTGTGCCACACGGCCTATAACTGGAGAGCTATGGCTCCGATTGCCAGCTACTTATCAATCTCTATTCTTCCTTAGGAAGAGAACTCCAATTTTAGCTGAGCACATTGCCATGATGAATGAAGACAAAATAACCAGCTGCCCTTGCAGCCAGGGTTGGCCACATGACCAATTTCCAGTCAATGACATGCAAGGAGAAGTAATATACAAAACTTCTGAGATAGCATCCTATAAAAGGGAACTGTCCTATCCTTTGCCTTTCCATTTCTCCACCTCTTTCCAGGCTGGAATTTGGATGAGATGGCTTGCACTTCAGCAGCAATCTTGAATAGGAGGTGACCCTGAGAATGAACACTCTGCTCTAAAATTACAGCAGAAAGATAGAAAGGACCTATGCCACTAAGGATCATGTAGCAGTCATCCCAGCCATGGACTTCCTGCCTCTAGCCTTTTTTTTTTTTTTTTTCTTTTTTGAGATGGAATTTCACTCCATCTCAAGCATTGTTGACAAAGCTGTAGTGCAATGGTGCAATCTTGGCTCACCACAACCTCTGCCTCCAGGGTTCACACAATTCTCCTGCCTCAGCCTCCCGAGTAGCTGGGACTACAGGCATGCACCACCATGCCTGGCTAATTTTGTGTCTTTAGTAGAGATGGGATTTCTCCATGTTGGTCAGGCTGGTCTTGAACTCCCAACCTCAGGTGATCTGCCCGCCTCGGCCTCCCAAAGTGCTGGGATTACAGGGGTGAGCCACTACACACAGCCAGACTTTTTATTTTTCAATGGAAGAAACATTTTAAGTTGTATTAAGTCTCTCTTGTCAGGCTTCCCTTATTTAAAGCCAAATATCAATCGCTATAGACAGCCATGTTGCTGACATGTAGAGATAATCCCTCTGCTGAGTGAGGGGCAGAGAAAAGAAATCTCTCAACCTACTTTCCCCTGAGGCCTGGCTTCACCTTGGTCAAGGGAATAGCCAAGCATCCCCATTTTCATTAAGCTAATTCACATTGGCTTTCTGTCACTGGTAAACAAAAGTCTTGACTAATACATCAAGACTAGTCTGAAAGTGAAGACACAGACAGACCTTCAAGCCCTATTATAATTTAAAGTCCAATCAAACAGCAAACATTTATTGAACACCTATAATGTGTTGTGCACGGTTCTAAGGACTTCACCTAATATCGGCTCTCTTCATTCTTCCAGCATCCCTGTGAATTAGGTGACATTATGTCCATTTTGCAGATTAGGAAACAGGCACAGACAGGGGACTGGCCCAAGGTCACACATCTAATAAAATAGCCCAGGCGAGGTACAGAACTATAGGGGATGACCCAGTATCAAGTTTCCCTTTTGTTTTTGTCTTCATTCCCTGATAGCAAGTCTGAGACTTGAGTGAAAGTCGTTTATGTGGGTGGTGATCCCTGGAAGCAGAAGTGAGGGGTGGGAGGAATGGGACAGAGGGTGTGTTAGTGAAGTCAGTTGTAGCAATAGGGCTGAGTACTTCTGGTCTCTGAGAAGGGTCCAGAAAGATCTGAATCGTCTAGAGCATCTCTCTGAAAGACTGGCATTTACTTTCCGGCTCCTGCCCCCATTAGTGAATGGCCTGGCACCTCCAGAATGTGCTTATGTATGGGCAGAGCTCCCACAGGCATGCCCCATCAATCAAATGGGGATGGAGATAACAGACTCATCTCATAGAGCTGTTGGGTTTGATGAGTTAATGTATGTAGAGTGCATCAAACCATGCTGAGCACATGGAAAGCACTCAGTAATGTATGCTGTATGTGACCTGAGAGAAGGGCGTTCCATGTAGAGGGAACAGCAAATGCAAAGGGCCTGAGGCCAGGACACATTCGCTGTGGAGTAGGCACAGCAAGGACGCCAGTGTGACTACAGTGGACTTCAGGGCTCAAGGAGTGTAAGGTCAGAAGGTGTGCGCCACTGCATCCAGCCAGGAAAGTTTTCTTCACACTTAAAAAGAGGCTCAAAGGGATGTCCTAACTTTCTCTTTTGGACCTTCGCATGTAGTGATGTGATGCTTTGAGCTACAGCAGCCATCTTGCAACCATGAGGGGCATTCCCCAGGATAACAGAACACTGAGGATGATGGCACAAAAGGATAGACAGAACCAGAGTCTTTTTTTTTTCTTTCCCAAGACGGCATCTCACTGTGTTGCTCAGGCTGGAGTGCAGTGATGGGATCTCAGCTCACTGCAACATCCACCTCTCAGTTTTAAGCAATTCTCCTGCTTCTGGAATAACTGGGACTACATGTACATGCCACCATGCCTGGCTAATTTTTGTACTTTTGGTAGAGACAGGGTTCCACTATGTTGGCCAGGCTGGTATTGAACTCCTGGCCTCAAGTGATTCGCCTGCCTCCGCCTTCCAAAGTGCTGAGATTACAGGTGTGAATCATCAGGCCCAGACAGAATCGGGGTTTTTGATCACATTGTTCAACTGCCTCTCTACCAACCTTGGACATGCCTACCTCCAAACATCTTATATGAGAAAACAAAACATTCTTATTGCTTAAGCCATTTTGAATTGGGCCATAGATATCTTAACACACAGAATTTGATGCCAGGAGATGAGGCCTCCCCAGGGCACACCATGGTGAGAGAATCAGGCCAGATCTCTACTTTTCCATTCTAGAAACTGTTATCCTGCCATTCTTACCTCCCGTAATGAGGACGATGTTATAGAAGGGATAACTTCCCTCTTGATGAAATTCTCTCTTTTTTTTTTTTTTTTTTTTTTTTTTTT
>NW_016107333.1:10937607-10947987 GCF_001604975.1 Cebus imitator | reverse complement strand
TTTTTTTTTGAGACAGAGTCTCATTCTGTCGCCCAGGCTGGAGTGCAGTGGTGCAATCTTGGCTTGCTGCAACCTCCATATCCCTGGTTCAAGCAATTCCCCTCCCTCAGCCTCCTGAGCAGTTGGGATTACAGGCACAGGCCACCATGCTCCGCTAATTTTTTTGTATTTTTAGTAGAGATGGGGTTTTACCATGTTGGCCAGACTGGTCTCGAACTCCTGACCTCAGACAATCCATCCACCTCAACTTCCCAAAGTGCTCGGATTACAGGCGTAAGCCATCGCGCCCAGTCAAATTTTTTTTGGAGAACCAGTGCAGAGGTGTGGGTGTCAGTTCTACTGCTTGAAACAAAGTATCCTTTAGGTGGTTAAGGGAATTATGTTTCCAAAGGGAAAGGTTCAAGACTTGGTCTCGGTGTTTTCTGAGAGACTAAGATTTTGTGAGATTAAGGTTTTGTGAGAGACTAAGAACCCAAAATAAATGATCTTCAACAGCAAAATGGATGTTATGCAATTCACAGAGCACTATGAGCACTCGCAATTCACACAACTTTGAGTGATGGGCAGCATTACTTCATTCTACAGATGGGGTTCAGAAAGTGTCAATAACCGACGCAAGGCAAAGTAGAAACCCCTGGCCGCCCCTCCTCCATCTCGAATTTTCTCCAGCTAGCAGGGTAAGTATGCATTCCTCCATGTTCGTGCCATCCAGGGTAAGAAGGAAGACAAGCAAACCAGACACGCTTGTCTTCAGCCGAGCCTGGGATCCCCTACCTTCCTGCTTGGAGTGGTGGTTAAGTGGTCCCATGGTTTGGACTCTTATGACCTGACTTTCATTCCAGCTGACCTTGGACAAGCGGGTCTAGAACTGCAGCTACTTCCTAGTAGTGCTGTAATGATACAAACAGTGTGGAACTTGAAGGCAGGGTCCACATATAGCACGCCTCCTGAGGGCTCCGTGTGAAGTCCCTGTTGCACCAAGGCAGCCAGCGGTAGGGTAAAGAGCGGACTCTGGAGCCAGAGTGTCTGGATTTGAACGCGGATTCGGCCACTTACTAGCTCCATTGCCTTGGGTAAATCTCTTAAACCTCTGTGTCTCAGTCTCCTCTTCTGTAAAATGGGAATAACAATCATACCTTCCTTGGAGGGTTGTTTTGAGGTTTAAATAAGTTAATATACCAGCAAAGTGTTCAGAAAGGCTCCAGACACAGCCAGCACCAGCTTGGGAGTGGAACCGTTGTGGGGATGATCACCTCGCTGGCTAGGAGCCCTAGCAGCGGGGCGGCGGCGCACTGCGGGCTTTGCCGACTCATCCTGGCTGGGCAGGTCCGCCGCGCTCTCCGCCCCCGCCCCCGCGGCCTAAGTCACCCCGGCCGGTGCGCCACCCGCGCCCCTCCCGCCTCGCGACCTGCAAACTCACCCTGAGTCAGCCAGCCCGGGCGCTCCCACTCCCCGGACGCCGCGCGGCGGAGGGGAGGCGGAAAGCGCCCCCAGGTGGAGAGCCGGAACCCCGCGCGAGTTCGGCAGCACGCAGCGAGCGGAGCCGGAGTCGGGTTGGGGACCGCTGGGTGGAGGCTGGGCCACGGTGGCGCCGGGGGAGAAACGCGCGCTGCCCTGACCCGGCGCTCCCCCCCCGCCGCCGGCTGCGCGGAATGGTACGGACCGGCCGGAGTTAAAGCCCGGGAGGCTGCGCGTCCCGCGGCGGCGGCTACGACGTTGGCGGCGACGATGGGGCTGCGTGCGGGAGGAACGCTGGGCAGGGCCGGCGCGGGTCGGGGGGCGCCCGAGGGGCCCGGGCCGAGCGGCGGCGCGCAGGGCGGCAGCATCCACTCGGGCTGCATCTCCGCGGTGCACAACGTGCCACTGAGCGTGCTCATCCGGCCGCTGCCGTCCGTGCTGGACCACGCCAAGGTGCAGAGCCTCGTGGACACGATCCGGGTGAGGCCCCGGGGAGGCCGGCCAGCCGGAGGGAGGGCTCCGGAGGAGGGAGGTCGCCGCGATGGACACGAAATGGACTGGTTCCGGGCTCAGCCAGAGCTTAGCATCTGCTGTGTGACCTTGAGCAAGTGGTTGGGCCTCTCTGTACCTCTGTTTCCTCACTTGAGCAAGGAGGAAATTGGATGAGATAATTAAAGTAGTGGTGATAACGCTTATAACGCTAGTGCTTGCAGTGGCCCAGGAGCTGCAGGAAGTCCCTTAATTTCCTATGCCAACCCTATGAGGTAGATAGTGTCTCTTTTGCAGACGAGAAATGGAGGCAAGGGAAGATTTCAGCGGCTTGACCAAGATCAGGTGCTTAAAAAGTGACCACAGCTGGAAGTCACACCCAGACAGCTGGGCCCCACTGCCCAGAGATAAGCCATGGGGTCTCATGGCCATGACAGTCAGTGACAGTGGACTGGATGTGTCCTATCTGCTGGGAGGGCCTTGTCTGAATGGGAAGTGAGGGAGGTCAAGGGTCAGCTCCACCACTGAGGGAGAGTGTTCGAGAATGCTGGAGTGATTCTGGCAGGAACTTGGGTGGGGGGAGCTGCAGGAACAGGTGTCAGGTTAGCCCCGTGTGACATTGCGTCCTCTTCCCTCGGACGCTCAGAAGGTGAGCACATGAGATCCCTAAGCCCCACCCAGCACCACTACAGCCACCCGTTTCAGTCCTAGTGTTTATACTACTGTCCTCACTGCCTGGAGCCACGTCCCCAGACAAACACAAGGCCTGCTCCCCTGCCTGCTTCAGCTCTCGGCCTCCTTGATCACCGTTGGTCAGGGTCCCTGACCTCTCTAGCTCTCCCTTTAGCCTGAGATGTGTTTCAGGATACCACTTATGTCCCCCAGAAATTATATTATACATTTATTTGTGTTGCATTTCATATTCTGTTTTCCCAAGCTCATATGAGCTCCACAAGGGTGAGGACCTCGTCCCACAGCAGTAGCACAGTACCTGGCTATCTGAGATGGGAAGCGATCTGCCATGCATGCCCTGTCCACCACTGGGTTTTTTCTCCTGTTGAGATAGGAGAGATATCTCTTCTATCTCTTCCTTGTTGTTTCTGACTCTTCCTTGGTCTTCCTGTCTCAATATCAAGATCTTCCCTGACCATCCCTACCAGGTTAGGGGCTTCTGTGGGCCTGCAGCCACCTGTGTGCCCACCAGCATAACTCCCTTTTTTTTTTTTAATGTCTCGCTCTGTCACCCAGGCTGGAGTAGAGGAATGGTGCAATCTTGGCTCACTGCAACCTCCGCCTCCCGGATTCAAGCGATTTTCCTACCTCAGCCTCTGGAGTAGCTGGGATTACAGGCGTCCGCCACCACGCCCGGCTAATTTTTGTATTTTTAGTAGAGATGGGGTTTCCCCATGTTGGCCTGGCTGATCTCAAACTCCAGACCTCAAGCGACCTGCCCGCCTTGGCCTCCCAAAGTGCTGGGATTATAGCCCACTGTCTTTTAACATCCTGTTGAGACACCTGCCTTCCGTGCTGGAACCGTGTGCTCTGAGGTCCAGAACCAGCTCTGCCTTTGCTTACTAATACACCTGTACTGGTTTTCTGGGGCCACTGTAAGTTACCACAGTCGATGGCTTAAAACAACACAGATTTATTTATGGTCAGAGGTCCAAAATGGGTCTTACTGGGCTAAAATCAAGCAGGGCTGCACTGCTTTCTGTAGGCTCCAGGGGAGAATCCATTTCCTCGGCTTTCACAGCTTCCAGACGCTACCCACACTGCTTGGCTCATGGCCTTTTCCTCCGTCTGCAAAACTAGCAACATCATGCCAGGCCTTCTCACATCGCATCACTCTGACCTCCTCTTCCAGTTGTAAGAACCCTGATAATGACATTTGAGCCAGCTAGATAACCCTGGATAATCTCCCCATCTCACAATCCTTACCTCAATTCCATCTGCCAAGTCCCTTCTCCCATGTAAGGTAACACATGCACAAGGATTCGGACCTGGACATCTTTGGGAGCCATCATTCTGACCAATCACCATCATGCCTCCAGTACCCAGCACAAGGCCTGCCTGGCACAGCTGCCCTCCTTAGAGCTTCACTAACACCCCATAGGCATCAGCTCGCTGACTCTTCATCTGCAGCCCTCTAGGTGTCTTATTCCCAGTTTACAGGTAAGGAATGATGTTCAGAGGGCTGGGTGCCCCAGCTGCTGTGGACAGGAGCCGAGATCCAGAGTCCGGTGTGCCGGGTTCCAGAGCTCAGGCTTGCAACTGCTGTGCCTTACTGCTGACTAATCATTTGTGGAATCATGAGAGAGAACCTGTGGGCCAGCGGCAGGAGGCCTTTCAGGCAACTAACACTTAATGGGGTCTCCCCAGAGCACTCCACCCTGCACCCGTCCTGCCCCAGTCTTTCCCCACTTAGAGGATGACCCACTCTCCACCTGGCTGCACAGGCCCCTAGTAGGAAGTCAAATTAGATTCTTCTCTTTCTCTGGCCCTTGGATGTACCCCTTCCACAAGATCCCTTGGATCTGCCCCCTAAATGTGTCCCAAACCTCTCCTTGTCCCCACCACACCGTCATCTAGACCAGCATCTTCTGCTGAACACCCGCAGAGGCCTCCCCTCCGCCTTCCGCCTTGTGCCCTTGTCCAGCCTGCCAAGTCTGTTCTCCCGTGACAACCTTCTAGAATGTGCATCAGATCATGTCACCCTCCCCTACTGCGAACACTCCAGGGCCCACCTACTGCTCTTAAAAGCAGACCTGCACCATCTGGCTCCTACTGGCCTTTCTGACCATTGCTTGAGCCCTGGAGTCCACTGTAGTCACGCTGGCCTCCTTGCCATGCCTCCTACACAGTGAACCTGCTGTGGCCTTAGGCACTTTGCATTTGCTGTTCCCTCTGCGTGGAATGTTCTTCCCTCAGGTCATACACAGCATACATTACTGAGCGCTTTCTGGGTGCCAAGCATGGTTTGAAGTGCTTTAAATATATTAACTCATTTAACCCAAAAGCTCTATGGGATGCATCTGTTATCTCCATCCCATTTGACAGATGGCACAACTGAGGCACAAAAAGGTTAACTGCCCAAGATCACATAGTTGTTAAGTAGCAGAACTAGATTTGAACCTAGGCAGTCAGGCTCTTCATTGAACTATTCCACTTCTCTATCTTTCTTTTTTTTTTTTTTTCCTTAAATGGGGTCTCACTCCGGCTAGCCCAGGCTGCAGTGCAGTGGTGCGATCTCAGTTCACTGCAACCTCTGCCTCCCAGGTTCAAGTGATTCTCCTGCCTCAGCCTCCTAAGTAGCTGTGATAACATGCATGTACAACCACGCCCAGCTAATTTTTGTATTTTTAGTAAAGACAGGGTTTTGCCATTTTGACCAGGCTGGTCTCGAAATTCTGACCTCTAGTGATCCGCCTGCCTTGGCCTTCAAAAGTGCTGGGATTACAGGCGTGAGCCATAGCGCCTGGCCCCACCTCTCTATCTTTCCAAGTGCTCTGCTTCATTCTCACCTCAGAGAGGCCTCTTGGAGCCCATCTCTGTCCTGTTGCCTGTGTTATTATCATAGCATTTGTCACTCTAATATTTAGTTCTTGTTCCATCTTTCTCACTAGACTGGAGCCTCCTGAAGGCAGGGCCTGATTCTGTCTCATTCCAGCTGTACTGTATTCCCAGGGTCTGCGGGGCCAATGGATAGTGCGCGTATGGTATACTGATGTATGTCTAACAACCTGGGGTCTGGATGGGAGAAATCCTGATTTGTAGCATCTGTCCATTTCTCTGGTGTAAAACTCTCCCATGGCTCATTTTCAAGCTACAAGATGATGGTGACCAGCTCACAAAAGTCCTGCTATTTAACAGCTGTCTCTCAGTCCAGTGTGAGCACCTTGTAAGGAGCTCAGCACAGGGGGACAAAGTCTGCTTTGCAAACTCTCAAGCCTTGTACAATGTCCATTGACTCTGTGCCCCTTCTCCCCAGGAGGACCCCGACAGCGTGCCCCCCATCGACGTCCTCTGGATCAAAGGGTCTCAGGGAGGTGACTACTTCTACTCCTTCGGCGGCTGCCACCGCTACGCGGCCTACCAGCAGCTGCAGCGAGAGACCATCCCTGCCAAGCTTGTCCAGTCCACTCTCTCGGACCTAAGGGTGTACCTGGGGGCATCCACACCAGACTTGCAGTAGCAGCCTCCCTGGCACCTGCTGCCACCTTCAAGAGCCCAGAAGACACACTTGGCCTCCAGCAGGCTGGGCCATGCAGAAGGGATAGCAGGGGTACACTCTCTTTGAACCTGGAGAGAGGGTCTGACTCTGGGCACCCTCTCGCCAGCTGCAAGGCCTTGGACTCATTGTACAGTGTTGGAGCCCCAGTTCCCACGTCTGTGACAATAGGATCATGGCCTTACCCTTGAAGCATTACTGAGAGGGTGAAATGAGAACAGAAATGGGCTTGGGGAGCCACACGCTGCCAGCTCCAAATTCCCAAGGGCAAGGATCCCTCTGCATTTTTGTCTATATGTATAGACAAATATAAGACATATTATAGACATATTGAACCTCTCATATGGACTGCATTCAGCTGCGAGACAAGGAAACCTTGGTTGCAGTGGTTTAAAGAAGCAGAAGATGGATTTTCTACATAGCATGGATTCTGGAGATGGGTGGCTGACGGTTGGTTCGGCAGCTCCATGATGATAAGGGCCCCATCTTGGATCCTCTGCCTTGCTCGCAGTGCATGTTCCTTCATGGTCCCAAGACAGCTGCTGTAGCCCTAAGAATCATGTGTGGATTCAAGGAAGGAGGGGTAGAGGAAGAGGAAGGGCCAAACTAGCTGGACCTGTCACCTTTTTTTTTTTTTTTTTTTGGAGGGTCCCGTGTGCACTTCGGCTGAATTCAGACACACATGCATACATACATGTCAAGTAGAATCATACCTTTCTTCTAGATTTTTTTTTTTTTTGGAGACGGAGTCTCACTCCGTTGCCCAGGCTGGAGCGCAGTGGTGCAATCTCAGCTCACTACAACCTCCACCTCCCAGGTTCAAGCTACTCTCCCTTCTCAGCCTCCTGAGTAGTGGGATTACAGGCATGTGCCACCATCCCTGGCTAATTTTTTGTATTTTTAGTAGACACAGGGTTTCACCATGTTAGCCAGGATGGTCTCAATTTCCTGACCTTGTGAACTGCCTGCCTTGGCCTCCCAAAGTGTTGGGATTACAGGCATGAGCCACCACACCCGGCCAGACCTGTCACCTTCTATCAGAAAGTAAAACCTCAGTTAGAAGCCTGTTTCTTGCTGTCTCCTCCTGCATATTTTCACTTAGCTGCCCTTGGTTTGAGCCAGCTACCACTGCACCTCTAGCTGCAGAGAAAGCTAAAACAGCAGGGAACAGAATTGTCATGATTAAGTACACCAGTCATGTTTCATCTACTGAGACTGGCACTCTGCCTTCTGCAATAAAACTGAGATCCCATTACCATGAGAGAAAAGTGAATTTGTGTACCAGTTAGCTTCTGCTGTGTGACAAACCATCCCCAAACCTGGCAGCTAGAAACAGATCCTTTATTTGCCCACAATTCTGTGGGTTGGCAATTTGGGCTGGGCTCAGCTGGGCAGTTCTGCTGCTCCCACCAGGGGTCCCTCATGGAGCTAAGGTCAGCTGTTACCTCAACTGGGCCTGGATGATCTAGAATAGCCTTACTCACTTGCCTGGCAGGTGACAGGCTGTTGGCTGGAGTTGCTTGGTTCTCCTCAATGTGGCCTCTCCAGCAGGCTAGCTCAGGCTGATTCACATGATGGCTTCAAGGTTCCAAGGGAGTGAGAGTAGAAGCTGAAAGACTTCTTGGGTTCTTGGCCTGGAACTGGGACTAGGACAATGTCACTACTGCTAAGTTCTTTTGGTCAGAGCAAATCACAAGGCTTTGCCCAGATTCAACAGATGAGAAACACTCCATGTCTTGATGAGTGGAACCACAAGGAGCTTGTGGCCATTTTTCACCTATCACAAATTATTTTGGATGGGCAAATAAAAGTATTTCCCTCTTCTCCCTTTCTCTCTCTCTCTGTGTTTCATGGGGCCTCACTCTGCCAAGTTTGAAGGCACTAAGACATTGTCCCTCAGGGTCTAGGGGAAGAGGTGTTGGGGCAGGAAGTGAGTCTTTCCAAGGGCTGGACCCTCTGTAGTAAGGGTACTTCCTTGTCTACACTGGTGGTACAGGGTTAGGCCAGCTAGGATATTCCAGAGGGGCTTCTGAAAACCAAGAGTCTCCGGGGAAAGGGAACAGAGTAAGGCAGACCTTGTTCTCACTGCCCTCTAAGGGAACTTGGTCACTTGGCACTTTTAAGCGTCAGTTTCCCCAGTTCAATAATAAGGACAACAGCTTTTCTCACCCACTCTCTTTCCGGGGGAAGGAAGACGGAGGTGAGCAGTAACAGAACTGAAAAGGGAGAGTGTCCTCAATGCAGTGTGGTATTCTGGACTGGATCTTGGAATCAAAATGACATTAGTGGGAAAATTGGAAATTTGAAGCAAGTCTGAATTTTAGTTAATATATCAATTTCAGTCTCGGTTTTGACAAATGTACCATGGTGAAGTAAGATGCGGACCTTCCAGTATGCTGGGTGAAGGGTATACAGGAACTGTTTGTACTGTCTCTACAACTTTTCTGTAAATCTAATATTCCAAAATAAAAGTTTTTTAAAAAGGGGGGGGTACAATTCCTTTAGACCAACAGCTCAGGGTCTCAAGCTTGTTCGCTAAATCCCAGATTACTGGGCTCTACCCCACTTTCTTTTCTTTTCTTTTTTTGAGACAGGGTCATGCCCTGTCACCCAGGCTGGAGTGCAGTGGCAAGATCATGGCTCACTGTAGCCTCGACCTCCCGGGCTTAAGGGATCCTCCCACCTCAGCCTCCTGAGTAGCTGAGACTACAGATGTGCCACTGTGCCCTTCTAATTTTTTTTGTAGAGACAAGGTTTTGCCACGTTCTCTAGACTGGTCTTAAATTCCTGGGCACAAGTGATTCTCCTGCCTCAGCCTTCCAAAGTGCTGGGATTGTGTGGCCACCATACCCGGTCCCCAGAGTTTCTGATTCAGGAGATCTGGGGCAGGGCCTGATAACTTGCTTTGCTAACAAGTTCCCAGATGATGCTGATACTGCTGTTCAGGGAGCACATGCTAAGAGCTACTTATTTAGACTGCGTCAGTTATTCTCAAATATGGTGACCTCCCTCCACTTCCATCCCCAGTGGAATCAGTCTACTCATTCCCCCCAGCTTGTCTACTCATTAACTGTGTGACCTTGGGCAGTTCTGTCCCTTCCCTGGGGACTTCCTCCAGGCTGTCAAATGGATTGTGTTCTCCTAAGGTTTGTATCGAGGGTGAGATGCCACTGTCTAATGTGAGTAAACTCCTCCTATGCCCACTGGGCTGGAATAAGAGTGAAGATGGTCGGCCTCTCCTGAAACAATCTTTCCTTCTTGCAGAGAAGACCCAACCATGCAGTGCTAAGGGCCCTGCCAGGCACTGGGAAGGAGGTGCAGAACAGATTCGCAGCTGGGGGGATTGGTTGGTCATTTAAGGAAGAGGAGCTGGGTTTTAAAGAGTGTAACCTGTTGGTCGCTGAGAGTTGCGTATCCCTCTTATAGCAGCAGGTGGCGCTGCTCTCCTGCCCCCACGGCAGATCTGGCCTGCAGAGCAACCGCTGTGGAAAGGGGCTGGACGCAGGCGCCGTGCTGAGAGACGGATCAGTTAATCCGGGTTCAGCTGGGAGTCTGGAGTTCAGGTTCTGCTTACCTCCTCTTGTTCTGCGACCTTGCACACATGTCTGCCCACCCCTGTCTATACTTGGGGTGCTGGGCCAGAGAATCTCAGGCTCAGCAATGGAGGTACGTCCTCCAAGAAGCTTCTGGGCTTCTACTGGCTGAGCTACCATGACCCTACACTGTCCCTCCCGAGACAAACCTGTGCCCTCAGGAAATTGGCTCCGGTGAAAGGCAGTATGTGCCTTCACTGCCCTGGGACCCACCTACTTCACCGTGGTAAATTTAAATTTCTTTCTTTTTTTTTTTTTTTTTTAATTTCACAATGGTTTGTTGTTGTTGTTATCGTTGTTGTTTTAGTAGAGACGGGGTTTCACCATGTTGGCCAGGCTGGTCTCGAACTCTTGGCCTCAGATGATCCATCTGCCTCGACCTCCCAAAGTGCTGGGATTACAGGCGTGAGCCACCATGCCCAGCCATTTCACAAGTTTTGTGTAAGTATATTTACTTTTTAAAATTTATTTGTCTTAGAGTTTTGCTCTGTTGCCAAAGCTGGCGTGCAGTGTCCTGATCATAGCTCACTGCAACCTCAAACTCCTGACCTCAAGCCATCCTCCTGCCTCAGCCTCCTGAGTAGCTAGGACTACAGGCTCTCCACCACGCCC
>NW_016107333.1:10922867-10937580 GCF_001604975.1 Cebus imitator | reverse complement strand
ATAGAGACCAGGTCTTCCTCTGTTGCCTAGGCTGGTTGGTCTCGAACTCCTGGCCTCAAGCGATCCTCCCACCTCAGCCTCCCAAAGTGTTGGTATTACAGGCATGAACCACCGCATCCAGCCATATTTACCTTTTAAACATTAAAATATTAAAATGTTAAATAATTAAATATTAGAAATTTAAAATATTAGAGGCAAGTGGAAGCCCACCGCAAGTCCTAGTCCTGCTTATTCCTCTCCCCTCTGGGGACAGTTACCTTCATGGATTTGGCCTCTACCCTTCGAGACTCTTATCTAACTTGATAATGATGTGTATGTGTTTAAGTGAAGACTGTTTTCTTTTTTGCATTGTTTTGCAGATTGCTTTTCTCCCTTGGCGCTGTGCCCCAGCTGTCCATCCCATTCGTTTGTGTGCTTTTCTCCCAGTCTCCCGCATTCTGGTCCGTGCCCAGATGCCACTTCTTCAGGGACTTCCCCAACCGTAGTGTCTAAAACAGCCCCCTCCCCCATCATCTATCCTTTTATCCAGTTTTATTTTCTTTATGGCATTTATCACACTTTCTCAAATTTTCTTCTGTGTCTGTTTGTTTTTTGTTTGTTTGTTTGTTTTAAGACAGGATCTTGCTCTATTGCCCAGGCTGGAGTATGCAGTAGCACCATTGTGACTCACTGCAGCCTCCGACTCCTAGGCTCAAGCAATTCTCCCACTCAGCTTCCTGAGTAGCTGGCGTGCGTCACCATGCCCAGCTAGTTTTTTTATTATTCTTTTGTAGAGATGGGGTCTCACAATGTTGATCAGGGTGATTTTCAACTCCTGGCCTCAATTGAGCCTCCCATCTCAACCTGCCAAAGTGCTGGGATTACAGGTGTGAACCATCTCACCTGGCCAAATGTACATTCTTAAGGCAAGACCTAATCTGTCTTGTTTATCACTGTAGGCTCAGTGCTAAGAACAGTGCCCAAAAGATAGTAGTTTTCAATAAATATCTGTCAAATGAATAAATTCCAGGTATGTCTAGCTCATTCTTTTTCACTGCTGCATGGTGTTCCAGGGTGTGAATGTAGCTATTTGTTAGTCATGCTGCTGTTTGTGGACGTGTGAGGCTTACAGTTATTTGCTGCTGTGAATGCCCCCCGCCATCACTCTTTGCTCTTTCAACTGTGAACCCAGGAGCGGAGCTGCCTGGCTGATGCATGTGCCCGTTTCCATCTTCTAAGACCCTGGCAAATTGCTCTTCAAAATGGCTGTTCCAAGCGCCACTGCCTCCAGTGGAGTTTGGGAGCCCACTTGCCTCCCCTGCACTCCAACCAGTACTTCTTTTATTTTTTTATTTTTTATTTATTTTTTGAGTCAGAGGTTTGCTCTTGTCGCCAAGTCTGGAGTGCAGTAGTGCCATCTCTGCTCACCGAAACCTCTGCCTGCCGAGTTCAAGTGATTCTCCTGCCTCAGCCTCCCTAGTAGCTGAGATTACCGGCATGCACTACCATGCCTGGATAAATTTTTTTGTATTTTTAGTAGAGACGGGGTTTCTCCATGTTGGTCAGGCTGGTCTTGAACTCCCAATCTCAGGTGATCCTCCCACCTCAGCCTCCCAAAGTGCTGGGATTACAGGCATGAGCCACTGTGCCTGGCTCCAACCAGTACTTCTTAGCCTTTTTGGGGGATCATGAACGTGGTTGAGAACACAAGAAAGCCAAAAATACACGTTTTGGGCAGTTTCTGGGCCTCCCTGTACTTGATGGTCTCCTTCCCCAGGGGTCGCTCCACCCCTGCTGAGCCCCACGGGTAACCAGATTAGGGGGCATCCTCAGAGAGAGGCTCTCCTGGCTGCCCCCGAGGCAGCGCGAGGGCAGGGTCCAAGTGTTTAGAAACCTAGTTATCTCGTGAATGGGAACTCTGAGGCACAGGCAGGTGGCAGTGTGAATGAATGAATGAGTGAATTGATGAATGAAGGGGCTGTAGTTTTGTAGGGGGCAGAGGAGAGCCTTCAGACCCTGACCTACCTCCAATCAGAAAAAAAAAAAACAAAACACCTATCTGGGTCACTCCAGTCCCAGCCAAGGGCACCAAGGACAGGCTCCAGTGGGTTCCTGGGCTCGGGCTTGGGCCGCTGCACCTATCAGCCCTGGAGAAGGCAGACCAAGCCTGGCACCCAGGGTCAAGGCAGGGAATCAGGGGGAGGCCCTGACTTCCCCGGGTGAAACATCCATCCCCGCCTGGCATACAGGCACGCGCTATAGGCTACAAAGCATATTTGCGTCCAGCCCCTGCCTTGGCACTTCCGTGGTGCGGGAAGTAGAGACTGCGCATTAGGAGAAGGCTGTCGTTCTCCGTCGTCGTCATCATCATCATTATTGCAGCTCATATGCTTAGATTCTCACAGTAGCCCCCAGAGGTGGACAGGACAGAAATGATCTTCCCTGTTGGACAGACGGGTAAACTGAGGCCTAAAGCAGCGCAGCGACCTGCTGCAGAGCCCCCAGAGAACGCGGCCTCGTTAACCGGCCCCCCACCCGCACCCCCGCCGGCCCATGCACGCCGCCCTCCCTCGCAGCCCCTTCCCGGGGCCTGACCCCCGGCTCTGCCTGACAGATGACCTCAGCTGCCGCCAATCCATTGGTTCCAGCTCCCGGGGGGAGCGCAGAACAAAGCGCGCTTTGTGGCCGGGCGGTCCCTTCACCCGGCGCGTCCGCCGCCAGGACCCCCTCCGGAACTCCAAGCGACGCCCCCCGTCCGACAGCCGTGTAATGTCTTCCAGGCCGCGCGGCCCCTTCCAGAGCCCGAGGGCGGCCCAGGGCGCTCCACCCCCACTGGGCCCTCCAGGCATCCCCAGAGGGAGGCTCTGCTGGCTGCTCCCCTGTCCCTGCCGTGGCAGCGCGAGGGCAGGGCCCAACGTCCCGCTTTGGGTGCCAGGCAGGGGCTGTCACCTGATGACCTTATCCTTTTACCCTCAGCGCCACCGTCTGCAGTGGAAAAATGCTATTATTGCTTGAGGGTGTTGTTACTATTGTTGTCGCTATGATTATTATGTTGTGGTTGTGAACAGGAGTCACTTTAGTTAACTTTTTTTTTGAAATAAGATCTTGCTGTGTGGCGCAGGCTGGAGTGCAGTGGTGCGGTCTCAGCTCACTGCAGCCTCCAACTTCCAGACTCAAATCATCCTCCTGCCTCAGCCTCCCAAGTAGCTGGGACCACAGACGCATGCCACTGTGCCTGGGTAATTTTTTGTTTTTTGTAGAGACCAACAATGTCTTGTTATGTTGCCCAGGCTAGTCTTGAGCCCCTGGGCACAAGCGATCCTTCTGTCTCAGACTCCCAAAGTGCTGGTGTGAGTCGCTGCACCCCTCTGGGAATCACTTTAGATTCAGATAGATCTGGGTTTGAATTTGTCTGTGCTACTTACTAACTGTGAGACCTTGGGAAGTTAGTTCACCTGTCAGAACAAGAGTGGCCAACATTTATTGAGCACCTACTATGTGCCAGACATGGCTCTGTGTTTAAAGGCTTTATTTGGCTCATTTAATCCTCAGGCTAACCCTAGGAGAGAGGATTTATTCTCCCCATTTTACAGAAGAGGGGACAGAGGCTCCAGCTGTCCTGGAGACAAATTCACCTCTCTGAGCCTCAGTTTCCTCATCTGTAAAAGTAGGCAAGCATAGTAACTCCACCTGGGTCAGTCACTCTCATGAGTCTTGCCTCTTTTCCAATGAGGTCATGGAGGCTGTGAGTAGGATGGCTCTGCCCGTAAGGCCCTTCATCCTTGGAGTACCCTCCATGAGGGGGCAGTTCCAGTCGGGCTTATCTGGGATGGAGTAACAGGAAGAGGGTCTGCCCTACAGCTGGAAACCTCTCCTCTAAGAGACAAGCTGGCTGCCCTGGCCTTCCCTTGAGGGTCAGGGGGTGGGAGAGGCAGGAAGGAAAGCCATATCCAGAGAAGGGACTGAGGGGCCACAGCGGAGCTGGGCAGGGCTGGGAGTGACTGCCCCCCACCCTTCACACACACCCCTGCACATTCATTCGCAAATCAGGACCACTCCAGGCAGTGGCACCATCAGAGTACAAAACAGATGCAAACTTCTGTCCTCTTGAAGTCCACTCTGGGAGACAGGCAATGACACACACAAAATATGTATCAAAGGTAGAATATGATACCTGGTAGTGACCTGTGCTCCGAGAGAAAAGCAGAGAGGGAGGAAGAATGAGCTTGGAAATACTCATCTAGGTAAAGTGGATGTGCCTGTCTGAGGAGGGGCATTGACCTGGACAATGAGAGGGAAAACGCCCTGTGGGTGTCAGAGGGATGTGTTCCAGGCAGAGGGAACAGCATATGCAAATGTCCTGAGCTGGAAGTCTGCACAGAGAAGCAGCAAGGAGGCCAGTGTGGTGGGAGAAGTGGGGTGGGAGAAAGGTGGGGCTGGGCAGGTGGCGAGGCTGGAGAAGTGAGCGCCATCAGCTTGGGAAGGGCCTCATAGGAAGGTGGGGACTTTGGCTTTTTCTCTGAGTGAGCTGGGAGCCGTGTGAGGCTTTGAGCAGAGAAAGGACACAGTCTGGCCGGATGCGGTGGCTCATGCCTGTAAGCACAGTGGTAAGGCTGGAGTGCAGTGGTACTATCACAGCTCAAGGCAGCCTTGACCTCCTGGACTCATGTGATCCTCCTGTCTCAGCCCCCTGAGCAGCTAGGACCACATGTATGTGCCATCATGTCCAGCTAATTTTTTTATTTTTGTTTTTGTAGAGATGGGGGTCTCACTATGTTGCCCAGGCTGGTCTTGAACTCCTGGCCTGCTACAGAGTAGAGCAGCAAGAGGAAGAAGGTGAAGGGAATGCTGCTGTCACCACAGCCCCAGGTCACCCTTGCTGGATTGCTCCCGCGTAGAAAGAGGTGATCCAAATCAGGATATAACTTGAAGAAGGAGCTCTGGGATTTACCAGTGGATGGGACTGGATCTGGGGGATGAGAGAGAGGATCCTAGTGACTCCCAACTTTGGGAGTCCACCAGCCCTTTTCAAACATCTGCAGGCCAGAGTGTGGACAGAGTCCTGGAGTCCCTGCAATGAATCCCTCTCTGCCACTGGTGCTCCGGAAAACTCAGCCAAGCACAGAATACAGTGGGGCCTCGGATTCCCCAAGGGCACAGTGAAGAGCTGAGCTTAGAAACATGTTTCCCAAAGTCCCCTCAATGGCCACTTGCACAATTTGGGCCATTTGGGACAGAAGGGCTTGCCGCTACCTTCAGGGACCATTGCCCCTGAATTTCTTTCTTTCTTTCTTTCTTTTGAGACAGGGTTTCACTCTTATTGCCCAGGCTGGAGTGCAATGGTGTAATCTGGGCTCATTGCAACCTCTGCCTCCCAGGTTCAAGTGATTCTTCTGTCTGTGTCCCAAGTAGCTGGGATTACAGGCATGCACCATTACACCCGGCTAGTTTTGTACTTTTAGTAGAGACAGGGTTTCTCCGTGTTGGTCATGCTGGCCTCAAACCTTCAGCGTCAGGTGATCTGCCCACCTCAGCCTCCCAAAGTGCTGGAGTTACAGGCATGAGCCACCTCGCCTGGCCTGCCCTTGAATTTCTAAATCTATTTGCTTTTGTTTTACTTTTTCAAAAATTAAGGAAACTTGAAGTAGCCAGGTTAAATGGAAAATTCGGGCCAGACACAATGGCTCAATCCTGTAATCCCAGCACTTCGGGAGGCCGAGGCAGTTGGATCACCTGAGGTCAGGAGTTTGAGACCAGCCTGGCCAACATGGTGAAACCCCATCTTTACTAAAAATACAAAAATTAGCTGGGTGTGGTGATGAGCTTCTGTAATCCCAGCTACTCGGGAGGCTGAGGCAGGAGAATTGCTTGAAGCCAGGAGATGGAGTTTTCAGTGAGCCAAGATTGTGCCATTGCCCTCCAGCCAGGAGCGAGCAAGACTCCGTCTCAAAATAATAATAATAATATCGTGGCATAAATAAAGGTAGCTGTAAATATAAACAACATACATATAACCCTGTTACTAACTTCCTCCAGATTGGGGGGTGTTAGGTATACACATCCCCACCAAACCTGACTCTCCTTGCAGGAATCAGGACTGGACAAGATTGAAAAAGGATTAATCTTGCTCTCTGCATGTCCTCACCCTTTTTCATTGTATTTAACAAACAGAAAGTACTTTTGACATGCCAGGCCCTGTTCTCCAATATAAAGTCATTTAATCCTCACAACAAGCCAACGAGATGGGAACAATTATGACCCATGCTTTGCAAGTGAGAAAACTGAGGCTCAAAGAGACAAGGTCCTTGCTTGGCCCACAGTCATCCAGCAGGGATGAGGCAGAGCCAGGATTCTGCCCAGGCAGGCCATCTCTGGAGGCTGCTCTGGAGACCATCACATGATTGTCTCTTTTCTTTTTAAAAAAAAAAAAATTTTAAGGCAATATCTGGCTGCACCGCCTAAGCTGGAATGCAGTGGTACAATCACAGCTCACTGCAGCCTTCACCTCCTGGGCTCATATCATCCTCCTGCCTCAGCTCCCTGAGTAGCTAGGACCACAGGTGCATGCCACCATGTCCAGCTGATTTTTATTTTTATTTTTGTAGAGATGGTGGGGAGTTCCTGCTATGTTGCCCAGGCTGGTCTTAAACTCCTGACTTCAAGCAATCCTCCTGCCTCAGCCTCCTAAAGTGTTGGAGTTACAGATGTGAGTTACCATGCCCAGCCTGTTTTCTCCTGAAGGCATTTCAATATCAGTTTGGGAAGCATGGGACTATTGGAACTAGAAGAGTCTTCAATTTTAATTTAGGAAATATTCATGGTCTACTGAAGTATGTCATATCATATCACCTCTTGCTTAAAAGTGCTTGGAGATCAAATTTAGAAAACAGTTCTAGGCTCTTCACCATCAATACCCAAAATGACCTGCCCTTCCCTTGCTTGTCCCCTCCCACCAGGCTGGCCGCCTCCTGGTTTCCAATTGCTGTCTGACCCCAGGGCTCTCACACTTGCTCCTGCCTCTATCTGGGACGCCCTTTCCCTTGTTCTTCTGGCTTTGTTGCATTTCTTCAGGTCCCAGCTCAAATATCACCTTCCTGGTGAGACACTCCTTGCCTCTCCACACCCTGTCATGCTCTTCCCGAGTCTCACTCTGCGTTTCCTTCATAGCATGTAATGACTGTGTTTGTGTGCCTGTGTGCTTGTTGTTTGTCCTGCCGCCCCACTGGGATAGGAGCTCTGTGCAAGCAGGACCTGGTGGGCAGAGCAGCCAAGCATCTGGGTGGAAGGGCCCAGAGAACGGCAGCTGGGGAGGGCAGGTGTTTGGGCTGTCCCCAGATAGGGGATCCATGTGCCTGTCGGGGCCCAAAGAGCACGGGGTCTCCAGAAAGATAACATGAGAAAATGTCTTTCACCCACTCCTAGAAGTTCGGATGTGGAAAGGGCTGTGTCATAAGGTAGTGAGTTCCCCCATTCTAGGAGGTATGCAAGTTTTGATAGGACAACCTCCCACTGTGTTGGGGCTGTGCAGAATGGATGAGATAGATATTCATTCACTTGCCCACTGACCCATTCATGCATTCACATTCTATCTCCTGTCTATCCATTTATTCACTGACTACAAATTTTACTGTGTGGTGAGCAACCTTCATGACTTCGGACACACCTACGTGGCATCTGTATTATTATTTACTTAATATCCTAAATATGTGTTTGTTGCTGTTGCTGTTTTGAGATGAAATCTCGCTCTGGAGTGCAGTGGCTCAATCTCAGCTCACTGCAGCCTCCACCTCCTGAGTTTAAGCAATTCTCGTGCCTCAGCCTCCTGAGTAGCTGGGGTTACAGGCACACACCACCACACCTGGCTAGTTTTTTGTTTTGTTTTGTTTTGTTTTGATTTTGTTTCTGTATTTTTAGTAGAGATGGGGTTTTGCTAAGTTGGCCAGGTTGGTCTGAAACTCCTGACCTCAGATGATCCACCTGCTTGGCCTCCCAAACAACTGGGATTATAGGCATAAGCCACCATGCCCAGCCCTCAATAGATGTTTTAAAATCAGCTTTGAGGTATAATTTACATACAATAAAATGCATCCATTTTAAGTGTTACCGTGCAATGCATTTTGAAAAATGCACGCAGCCATGTAACTACCACTACAAGCAAAACACAGAACGTTCCCAGCACCCCACAAGTGCTCTTATAACCCTTTTCAGTCAAGCCCTCTTCCCTACCCTGATCGCTTCATCAGAAAGTGCCAAATGCTTCCAACTCCCACTGGCCATGCCCAAATATAAAGGAAAAATCAGAATTGCTTGTCACAAGTGAACGGTAACTGAACAAAATGAATAAAATGGAAACTAAACAACATTCTCAAATTCTAGATAGATAGTGTTGTCTGTAGAAGCTCTGAGCCCAAGACCAGCCTTCTCCAGGTGGGGCGGGCCTTGTAGGGGTATCTGGGGAGACAGAGAGAGAGAGAGAAAGAGGAGAGAGAGAGAGATTGAGAGAGTCGGTCCACAGGTGTTAGAAACACGTTTCTGGCATCATCAGAGACTTTATCCTTGGCCTGGGAGAAGGACTGAGAGATAATGAAAAAGGAACAAATTTTCACTGTTGATTTATTGTTATTTAATAACTCGTTGCTGTTCACTGGTATCATCTTTTATCCACTCCTCACTCCCTGCCCCATGAGGCAGTTTCCATGTTTGGGAAACACAGCAGCTCCTCATGTTTCCTTTCAGCCGCCCGCTCATTCATTCACACACGGCACATGTTTACTAGTAACCACTCTGGGCCAGGGCTGGAGCTACAGAGAAAAGCTATGTGCCAGGTACTATGTCAGCCCGGAGTGTGGCATCGTGCCAGGCACATAGGCCACCCTGAGCAAGTATCTGTTGAACGGATTGTTGTAAAATGAAAAACACAAATACCTATGTTCTTGTTGATACTCTAAGCTGTTGCTCTGACAAAGGTTGCCTAGAGCAACCAAGAAAAGTTTCCCAGAGGAGGTGGCCCTTGAACAGAAACTTGACAAAGTTCATTCTCCTTCTCATTTGACAGATGGGGAAATAGAGGCACAGAAAGGTAAAGTGACTTGCTCAAGGCCACACAGGAAGAAGAGAGAAATGAGGGATGGGCAGAACCCAGGACTGGAGACCCCAGTCCACCATTTCTCCCAAGGGCTGGGCCAGGTCTGAGGCCAGCAGGCAGGAGGGCAGGCCTGGGAAGCGGGGCTCCCAGGTCCTGAGTCTGGAATCCATTTGCTCCAGCCCAGAAATGTTTTCTCAAGGAGAAGTGGGAGGCCCTGGCCCTGCCCCTCCCAGCACCACCGCTCCCCCAACAACCATCTGCTCCCTGTTTATTTATTTATACTTAAGTCTCACCTCCCAGCCCTGCCAGGGGCACCAAATATACTCGCATCCCTGCAGAGAGTGGAATTAGGGGGAGAGAGGCACTGTCAGCCCCCATCACGAGGGAAGACCCAGGTCTGAGGACTCCTCAGCCCTATTGCCCAGCAGGGGTCAGTCAGGAGGACTGGGCTCAGATGCCAGCCCTGGTGGTCCCTGGCTGTGTGACTGCTCTGTGCCTCAGTTTCCTCATCTGTAAAATGGGATTGATAAGAACAGCCACTGCATGGGGTTGGTAGTGAAGATTCAGTAAAGTGCTTTGGACAGTGCCTGACACAGGTGCACTTAACGAGCCACGCTGTCGTGGTTAGTCCGAGCAGCACGTTGCCCCTCTGGGGTCTCTTCCCTCATCACCACAGTGGACAGCTTGCTGCACAACTGAAGGCCTTTGCAGCCGAATGTCCAAGGGTTTGTGAGGGCCACAAGGCCTGTTCCTTCCCCAGGACCCTTACCCCGGCCCTGGCTGAGGACAGGTCAATGACGCCAGGGCCCTGCCTCCAGGCACGGTTGTCCCTCGGCCATCTGCTAATCTGCAGGGAAGCAAAGCCACACCTTCCGCCGCCCCACATGAAGCTAGCGATCTTACCTCGGCTCCCCGAGTCACCCCCACCCCAGAAGGCTGACGCTGGCTGCCATCCACAGTGGCACTGACTAGTGCAGTGAATGCAAATCCCAGGAAACTGGGCCCAGCTGCTCATTAATGGTAATTAGCTCGGGGTCTGTCAGCTGCGAAGGAGCTGCGGGGCCCAGGCTGTTCCCCCCACTCCACTGGCTTTGTTCTGTGCCACCCGCTTCCCACCCTCCAGAGACACAGCCTTCCTCCTCCTGAAGCTGCAGAGGACTGTGAGTTCTCAAAACGGACCCTTCCCTCCCGAAATGGATGTTCCCCTCCATCCCAATTTTCCTATCTCTGCCTTCATCACCTTGCCTGAGCCCCCCACTTCTCTTTTGTCCCCACCCCTCTCTCTGAGTCTACAACCCCCATCTGAGTCTTGTTCTCTCTGCACCACAGCCCCTCTCTGAGCTCCCTCGCCACTGGGTCTCTGCCTGTTTCACTCTCTGTGCTTACGTCTGCTCCCCTGAGCTCCCTCTTCCCTGACCAACCCCTTCTGCTCCATCTCCCTGGGCCCACTTCTACCCTGCTCCAGCCTGACTCATCTTCAGAGCCTGTGTCTCCCCCAGTCCCTATTCCCCTTGCAGATCATGCAACACACGGGTGTGCACTTGCGATGCTGTGCCTCCTAAGCCCCTTTGTTGATGTCACAAGCCCTCTAGGCCAACCCCTCCATTCTGGAGGCCATACGGGCCTGGTCTGCAAAGGCAAAGGGAGAATTTTACATGGGCAGAGCTGAGGGGCACCTTGGCTGGGGGCTTCCATAATCAGACAGGAACCACATGGTGGGAGCCTTAAGAGGCCAATGATGGGACATGGAAGTCTTTACTGGCCATGCCTCACTGTCTGCTGGATGCTGTGTGACACTTATTTCCTTCTTACTGCCCTGAGGAGACAGAGGCTCAAGAGATGTCATCTGCCTGAGTCTCACAAGAGGGCCTGAGCTGAGATCAGACCAAGCAAGGCTCACTCCACATCCTGACTTCTCTCTGCTACACCCCCAGGCCTCCCAGGCCCCGCCCCGGTCCCTCTGGCCTGCCCACGCCTGGTAAGAGGAGGCGGGAGGAACAGAAGCACCAAGAAGGGCGGGAATTTGTGGGGGAGAAAGAGAGGAGGCAGGTGTCTGTGGGATGCTCTATCCTGGCCTTCCTCAGTCCTCAATCCCCCAACCCCAGCAGGCCCCTGACCCCCCCCCACCCACCCCAGTCTCATCTGGCCTCCATGTGCTGGTGCCTGCACCTGAATACACACTCCCCACCAATCTGTCTTGGGCTGTCAGAGGATCAATGGGGCTCCCAAGCCCTGGCCCAGCAGGGAGCTGGAGGGGAGTCCCTAATGAGAGTTAAGAAGGGACCCAGGGGAGGGAGCGAAGCAGGGAGAAGCCAGGCTGAGAACAGGAGCATGAGCCTGGGTCTGGCATTTTGTTGAAAAGGCCCTCAGAAGGACTGGTTCCCCAGTAGTAAGACCTGTCAACTCTCTTATTCAGGGGTCCCAGGCTGCTTTCCAAGTCTGTTTTACCTCTGACCTTGGGATCTGTCCCTTCTCCACTCTGAGCCTCAGCTTCCTTATTTGTGAAGGTGAAAGAGATTGCACTACCCTGGGATTGCACCTCAGGTGGACATAAGTTTCTAAAATCAGCAAGAGATCTCTCTTTGTGTTCAAATATGAAATGATCTCCAAAATGTTACGTGAAAGAAAGCAAGACGCAGATCATGTGTCTACTTAGCTATCTTGTGCATGCACATAATTCTAGAAGAGGATGGATGAATGGATTAACTTGTCTACGCGTAGAACATTTCTAGAAGGATACAAGAATCAGTGAGGCTGGGGATGGCTTGGGGAGAGGGTCAGGGTGGCTGGGGTGGGGTGGGTGGGAGACTTGCCTTACACTCTGTTATACTGTTGGAATATTGGTCTAGGCTTATGTATTCCTTTGTCAAATAATAATGACATCTATTGCAAAGTAGATCATCCTGCTAGGAAATGTGTGGGCAGGAAATGTAAAGAGAAACAGAGTATTTACATAGTATCAGTGTATCTTCCTGTATTTGTTAATTTCAAAGAGAAAAATGGTAACTTTACAGTGGGGAAACCTGGCAGACACCACTTTCATCAAGTGATCACAGTGAACATGGCTAATAGTGGGGCCAGTCGACATCACAGGCCCCCTGACAGAATACACTGTGAAGGCCAAAGCATCACTGATGTGGTGTTCTTGCCACAGGTGCCTGATCTGAATCGAATCATAAAGAAATAGCAGAAAAATCCAAACAGAGGGACAATCTGCAAAACAACTGGCCTAAACTTTTCCAACACTGTCAGTCATAAAAGTCAAAGAAACTGTTTCAGGCTGGGTGCTGTGGCTCACACCTGTAATCCCAGCACTTTGGGAGGCCAAGGCAGGTGGATCACCTGGGGTCAGGAGTTTGAGACCAGCCTGGCCAACGTGGTAAAACCCCATCTCTACTAAAAATACAAAAAGTTAGCCAGGCATGGTGGTGGGACCTGTAATCCCAGCTACTCAGAAGGCTGAGGCAGGAGAATCGCCTGAACCTGAGAGGCAGAGGTTGCAGTGGGCCAAGATCGCACCACTGCACTCTAGCCTGGGCAACAAGAGTGAAACTACATCTTAAAAAAAAAAAAAAAAGCCGGTACAGCGGCTCACGCCTGTAATCCCAACACTTTGGGAGGCCAAGGCAGGAGGATCACAAGGTCAGAAGTTCGAGACCAGCCTGGCCAACATAGTGAAACCCTGTCTCTACTAAAAATACAAAAAATTAACCAGGTGTGGTGGTGGGCACCTATAATCCCAGCCTCTTGGGAGGCTGAGGCAGGAGAATCGCTTGAACCTGGGAGGCGAAGGTTGCAGTGAGCCGAGATCACACTATTGCACTCCAACCTGGGCGACAGAGTGAGACTCACTCCATCAAAAAAAAAAAAAAAAAAAAACTAGCCTAAACTTTTCAAATAATGTCAGTCATAAAAACCAAAGAAACTATTCTAGGCTGGGTGCGGTGGTTCACGCCTGTAATCCCAGCACCTCGAGAGGCAGAGGCAGGTGGATCACTTGAGGTCAGGAATTTGAGACCAATCTGGCCAACATGGCAAAACTAAAAAAAATACAAAAAGTAGCCAGGTGTGGTGGCAGGTGCCTGGAATCTCAGCTACTCCAGAGACTGAGACAGGAGAATTGCTTGAACCTGGGAGACAGAGGTTGCAGTGAGCTGAGATGGCACCACTGCACTCCAGCCTGGACAACAGAGGGAGATTCTGTCTCGAAAAGAAACTGTTCCAGATAAAGAAGACTAAAAAGAAAACTAAAGAGGTAAATTAAATACAACATATATCCAGGACTGGATACTGAGTGGGGTGGCGGGGGTATATTTTTGTGTATTTGCTACAAAGAACATTAGTAGAACTGACAAAATTTCAGTAGGTCTGTAAGATAGACAATAACATTGTAACAATGTACTGATTTTTGTATCTGTCCCGGGATCTTGAAAGAGGATACTCTTGATTTTAGAAATGCACATGGGATAATTAACTGAGAGGTAAAGAGTCAATATGTCTGCAACTTATTTCCAACAATTCAAACACTGGGCAAAAATGTATTCGGAAAGAGAATGAAAAAGCAAAGATAGCAAAATGTTAATGTTGAAGGAATCTGGGTGATGGGCATGTGGGAATTCTTTGTACTATTATTGCAAACTTTCTGTAAGTTTGAAATTATTTCAAAACAAAAAGTCAGGTATAAATAGAGTCACTGGCATAGCTGACATGTAGTAGACACGTGCTTGATGTTCAGGTGCTTTGTTAAGCGCTTGGCCCATTTGATCAAATTTCATCCTTGCAACCACCCCATGAAGAAGGTGTGGCTGTTTCTCATCTTTGTGCAGATGAGAATCTTGAGGCACAAGGTGATTAAATTACTTGCCCAAGGTCACACAGCTGGAACAGGTGATGCCCAAGGACTTCTCTTCAGCATCATCAGATAGCTCAGGGGTCTAGGAATCAGAATTCCGTGATGTTAATCCAGGGCTGTAAATTGTTTCTCAGCACTGGGATTGTGCTCTTATTGGAATGGAGCCTTGATGCCATTATTCACCCTTCCGTCAAATATTCACTCATTCATCTGACCAACCACATGTACTGAGCACCCACTGCCAGCCAGACACTGGAGCTGTAAAGATGAGTAAATGGGCAAGAGCTTATAGAGAACCCATCGTGTACCAGGCTCTGGGTTCGGTGTGGCGGGTAAAGAAATGAGCCAGACCTATCCCTGTCCTCCAGGAGCTCACCTGCCATCAGGGAAGACCAGCAGGCAAGCCAACCTGAACAGAGACATGTAAAGGGCCGTGGGAACCCCAAGAAGTGAAAGGCTGGAAAAGGTTCCATTGAGGAGAGAGCCTTTAGGCCAGGTTTTGATGGATGTGTAGGAGTTCCTAAAATGGTGAAAGGAGCGCTCTTTTTTTTTTTTTTTAGACAAATCTAGCTCTGTTGCCCAGGCTAGAATGCAGTAACCTCACTGCAACCTCTGCCTCCCTGGTTCAAGCAATCCTCCCGCCTCAGCCTCCCAATTAGCTGGGATAACAAGTACCTGCCACCATGCCCAGCTAACTTTTGTATTTTTTTTTTTTTTTTTTTTTTTTTTTTTTGAGACGGAGTTTCGCTCTTGTTACCCAGGCTGGAGTGCAATGGCGCGATCTCGGCTCACCGCAA
>NW_016107333.1:10901301-10921219 GCF_001604975.1 Cebus imitator | reverse complement strand
AAAAAAAAAAAAAAAAAAGAAACAAAGAAAGAAAAGAAAAGAAAGTGCTTACATCACAGCCTCTTCCTTTGTATCTATTTCCCCCCTTTAAGAACTCTCATTCAATCCCATGGCTTTAGTTTTATGTCAGTGATGCTCAGCATGTATCTCCAGTTTCAGTCTCACCCTAAACTGCTGCCTTGACACTTCTGCTAAAATGTCTAACAGCTGTCAGACCTAACATGCCACCTGTCCAAAACCTTCCTCATGCCAGCCTTCCGTAATCTGGCTTCCTTCCCTTCAAACAGGCCAAATACCTCGAGGTCATCCTGGCTTGTCTTCGCTCAAACCCAACATTAGCTCTTTCAGCAAGTCATGCCAGATCCACCTACGAAATACACCCAGGACCCAGCCACTTCCACCGCCACTATCCAAGCCTCGCTCATCTCCCACCAGGCCTGCTGTGGCATCCCCTCTACCAGTCTCTGCCCTGAGCTCCCACTCCTGCCCCCTCAACACTCTCTTCACTCAGCAGCCAGAGGGATTGTCTCAAAAACGGAATCCGATTGTGTCACTCTTCTGCCTAAACTCCCGGTGAGTAGGCGCCATTGGAAAACAGAACAAACCCCAGCTCCTTTCAATGACCCCCAGTCCTCCAGGGTCTGCCCCTTCACTTTCTCCTCCTCACCTCCTGCCTTCCCCTCATTTACTCCTCTGCAGCAACACCTGCCTCTTGGCTGTGCCTACATCACACCAGGCACCTCTCGCACCCCAGGGCCTTTGCACTTGCCTTTCCCATTTCCTGGAATCCTCTTCCTGCAAGTCTGTTCCCAGTTGTCAACTTCATGGTGAAGCTTCTCCTGGACAACTTGCTCAAAAGGTGATAACTTTCTTCTTTGTTTAATTTTCTTACTGATTTTTTTCTTATTTGTCTGTCTCCATACATAGAATGTATATTACATAGGTGCCAGAATTTTTGCTAGTCGTTGCTGTGTCTCCAGTGCCTAGAACAGTGCCTGACACACAGTAGGCCCTCATAAGGATTTATGGAATGAATGAAAGACAAGTTTGGTGCCTAGCACCAATGAAGGTCTGGAAGTGAATTAATTAATTAAAGGAAGGAAGAGATGGAAGACAGCTGGGATAATTGGCTCAGAAGTCACCCAAGAGAGCACTGGAGTCCCAAGATCCCAAGAACCCCCTTCCCAGCCCTGTGAATGCTGCCTGCCAGGGAGCAGGTGCCCTCCACACCCAGAGGCCTGCCCATCCTGGACCTAAACCCCCAAGGCTAAGAAGATAATAATCACACAATCCAGCTCCCCCACCACCCAAGGGCACAGGAGCCCAGAGGGACAGATGTTCTCTTGAATTCATCATGTTCTCCTCCTCCAATGTTTCTGGGAAAATGCAAGGTGTTGTTTGGAAAGACCCTTCTGTCCCATCGCTGCAGCTGGGCTGTGAGCCCAGACCTCAGCTTCTGGGCTTCAGTCTCTGGACACCTGCAAGGAGATGCCTCCATACAGGGAGAGGGCTATGGGCTGCTGGAATACAGCGGGACCCCACTGGGGCCTTCGGTTGGGGCAGGGGAGCCAAATGGGGGGAGGTGGGACATCTTAAACCCATCAGGTCTGAGAAACAGGGGGATGGGGAAGTGACGGAGCCCCCGTGACTGGGGACATCCAAATGCTGTGGCTGGCAAAGGCCTTCAGAGGAGTGGCTGCCAAACGTGCCTGAGCCTTTCTCTTCACCCTTGTCCTTTACCATCTTCCTCCTCTGTCTCCCACCCCCCTTCTTTAAAGCTGTGTTGCAGGGCTGCACCGGCACTGGCCAGTGGGCTCTGATAGTCTCCTGTGCTACAAGTCCCAGCTCCCCACTTTGCTAGTCCTCTGCCAAGTGACTTCACCTCTCTTTGCCTCAGTTTACTCCTCTTTATAAAAAGCACAGTAACAGTGCCTACGTCCAAGAGTTAATTAGTGACCAAAATGAGGAAATGCATGTGCCCCTGACAGCATGCCTATCACATAGTGAGCACTCAGTAAATGGTGGCTGTTCTTTTTCAACATAATCTGCCATGGAGACCAATCTAAGACACCAGGGAAAGAATGCCAGCTCTGCTGAAAGTTGGGGTCTTCCTATATTTTGTGGTGGCCACTGAGGCACCTCTTAGAAGCTAAGCCTAAAATCACCCCAAAATTGATCTAAAGTTTTCACTGTGCAGTTGGGAAAACTGAAGCCCAAAGAGAGGAAGCTAATTCTCAGCATTTCCTGATATAACCATTTTTCTTGCAGGCCCTCCTGTGCGCCAGGCCCTGTGCTAGGCATCAGGGGTGGAGGGGGACTGGGGAAAAAAACACTAGTCTGCCTGCCCTTGGGGCTTACCCTCTAGCTCCAGGACAGGAACAGATAACTGAATGCTGACCACGCAGAGTAGATGCCAGGAGGAAAAACAGAGGGAGCACCATCAGAGGCCAGCTTGGGGGGCACACGTGGGGAGAGAGAACCAATTAGCTGGAAAGGGGGATTGGTGGGGTTACATTGTTAGAGCTGAGACCCCCAAGAACAAGAAGGTGCCATGTGAAGCAGGGAGGGGGCAAGTGGATGTTACCAGCACTGTTGTTTGTAATAGAAAAAAAAAAAAAAAAAAAAAAGACCCAAATGTTCATCAACATGGACTTCAGATACTACATTGTGGTATTAATATATTCATATAAGGGAAGACTGCCCAGCAGTGCCAATGAACGTCAGCTGCCTGCCTCAATGCAGATGTGTCTCCAAAGCATGCTGTGGAAGGAAAAGAGCATGTGAGGTAGGTTACACAGAAGCCATATAATATGTATGCACTTCTATACATTTTTAAGAATGATGCTTGAACCCAGGAGGCAGAGGTTGCAGTGAGTCAAGATCGCGCCATTGCACTCCAGCCTGAGCAACAAGAGCAAAACTCCGTCTCAAAAAAAAAATGGTTTTAAAAAGAATAAAACATAGTCCTATGTATTGGGTAAGGATTTATTGTATGCAGTAAAAGGCAAAACATTCATGGAAATAATAAACATCAGGATTGTGACTTCTAAGACGGTGGATGGGGCTGGTGGGAAGGGATGCCAGCGGCCCTCTGTATTAGCAATTGATCCTGCCTTAGAAATCATCCCAAAACATAATGTTTTAAAGCAAGAACAGTCATTCGTTATATCTTGCAGTTTTTGAGGGTCAGAAATTTGAGAGTGGTTTAGCTGGGTGGTTCTGGTCCTCAGGAAGTGACATTCAGCTGTCAGCTGGGGCGGCAGTCATCTGAAGGCCTATCGGGCTGGGGAGTTGGAGGGTGGGCTGGAGAATTTGCTACAAAGCCAAAGGGGATTCATCTGTGTGGCTAGCAAATTGGTACTGGTTGTTGGTCAGGGACTGGAAAGAGGGGAGAGGACCTCAGCTCCTCGCCATGTGAACCCAGCCATGCGTCCTGAGTTCTATCACAACATGGTGGCTGGATTCCAAAAGTGAGCATGGGGAGACAGACAGACAGAAGGGCAATCGAGCAGAAGTTGTGTCCCTTTCATGACCCATCCTCATTCACCACATTCTCTTCATTAGACATGAGTTGCTAAGCTCAACCCATACTCAAAAGTGAGGAGAGCCAGGCGCAGTGGCTCACGCCTGTAATCCCAGCACTTTGGGAGGCCGAGGTGGATGGAGATCATGAGGTCAAGAGATTGAGACCATCCTGGCCAAGATGGCAAAACCTCGTCTCTACTAAAAATACAAAAAAATTAGCTGGGTGTGGTGGCGCCAGAAGTTGCAATGAGCCAAGATCGCACCACTGTACTCTAGCCTGGATGACAGAGTGAGACTCCCTCTAAAAAAAAAAAAAAAAGTCAGGAGAATACAACTCTACTTTTTGAAGAGAGGAGTGTCCAAGAATTTGTGGGCATATTGAAAACCATTCACCCTCAGTTCTATTTGAAAAGTTTTATTCCTTAAACTGAGCGGCAAGTACACAGGGTTTTATTCTGTTATTCTCTGTACTTGTTTGTGTATTAAGCAACAGGGGGAGATGGGCCGTGGGGAGGAATGTTTCAGGCAGAATGAAGGAGAGCAGTGATGGTGAGTGGCAATGAAGGTGAGGACGGCAGCCAGCGAGGGAAGAGCAGAGGGCAGTGCCCAGCCATCTTGTTGGCTGAGGTTGTATCACGGTCACAGTCAGGACCCTGGGCATCTTGGAGGCAACAGAGGCTCTCTGCCCCCTCTGAGCCCCAGCACCTGGCGTGATCCTGGCCTAGAGGAGGTGGTCCCAGTGTTAGTAGCAGTTCCTTCTCTGAACACAGCTCCTGGGTGCCTGCTCTTCTGAAGCACCATCCACTCCTCTCCCCTGACATTTGGCTCTTTTCCCCAGAAGCATCTTTCCACAGATATACCACTTATCTATAAACATATCCACAACCACATACACTGTTATCTCCCCCAAACGGAAGCCTATTCCACACCCTCTTCAATACCTTTTTTACAGCCTTTCTGACACACTCTGGAACTCTTACATGTTAGTACATAGCAAGCTCCCCCATTCTTTTTTATGGCTTTATAGTACTCCATCATGTGGATGTACTACAAGTTATTTAACCAACCCCCTGTTGACACACTTTTATTTCATTTGCCTTTGTTATTACTTTTTAGACTTTAAACGTAGAGAGTTGAGTTTAATAAAACCTCAGTTCATGGCAGATTATCATCACTGACCCCTGTGTGTCCTCCTTTGTTTTGTTCCTCTCTCTAGTTATTCCTTTTTTATCCCATTTCCCCTTCATATTTTCTGCACCTCCACAGATCTTGATGGGTTCTATGTGTATCTGTGGTGTATAAGTCTTCACGTATAACACAGCAGACTTGTGTATATGGCTTCACCTGTGACTGCTGACTGCTGACTAGAGCTCTCTGCACCTACCATGTGTTCCTCTCTACCACCCCAGTAACAGGCCCCTGGGTGGCCTATAACTCCCTGTTGCCACTACAGTATGGCCATGTCCTCTATGGGCTGATATGAGAATTTTTTCTGCACATATAGCCAAGAGTATAATTGGTGGGTCATAGGGTGTGTCTATTCTGGTTATCTTTTGCCCTACAGTAAACGACCCTCAAATTAGAGGCTTAAGACAACCACTTTGTTTTGTTGATTACTTTGTGAGTGAGGAATTTAGGAAGGGCTCAGCTGGGCGGCTCCTCTCTGAACCATGTGGTATAAACCAAAACAGCCATGGCTGGAGGTTCCCTTTCAAGATAGCGTCTTCACTCATATCTGCAGGGGGGTGGGCCTTGATGTTCCTGGCCCCCTCTCCATCACATGGTGTCTCATCCTAGAGGACTTCTTTCCATTGTTAGCAGGACTTCCTCACAGAATGGCAGTCTTGGGTTGGTTGGAGTTCTTTCATGGCAGCTGGCTTCTCCTCAAGTAATTGTTCCAAGAAAGAGGAAGTAGAAGCTGCCAGTCTTTCAAAGCCCAGGCCTGGAAATTGACACATCATCACTTCCATCATAGCTGTTTGTGAAAGCAGTCACTGGCCAGCCCAGATTCAGAGAGCAGATACATAGACCCACATCTAAATGGGAGGAATGTCCAATAATTGGTGGCCATCATTTATGCACCCAGTGTACAGATTGGCCTGGACAGACGGCTCTCCAGATGGCAGCTCCAGTCCATACACCTTCAGTGCTATCTCCACATCTTCACCCACATTGGCTCTGTCCAGCCTGTTCAGATCCTCCTTCACACTGCAGTAAACATTCTTATAGATGGCTCATTTCACACATGAGCAAGTACAAATATAGGACAAAGTCCTGAAGGCAAGCACGTTTGCAGCCTTGACAGATATTGCCAGCCCTTTGATAAACCCTGGGTTCCACCTCCTCACAACAGATCCAGAATCCGACCACTTCTCGCCATCTCTGTCGCCACCACCCTGGTCCAATTGTGGGCTCCCAGGTTCTGCCCTGGCCCCACTGTCCATTCTCCACAGTGCAGCCAGAGGGATCGTCTCAAATCCCAGGTCAGACTCTGCCCCTCCTCTGCTCAGAAGCCTATGATGGTCCCCCACATTACTCAGAGTAAGACACCCTTGCGAAGATTCTGAAGCCCCACCTGTGTGACCCCGTGACCTCTCTCACCTCTTTTCTTCTGCCCGTCCCTTCACTGCCCCACCCTGGGCTCCACACATGCTCTCCAGGTCTTCACGCTTAAGGTTCCCTCTACCTGAAATGCTCTCATTTCTTTCCCCATTGCATGCTCTACCAAGTTGTATATTCATTCATCGTGTGTCTCCTCCCCAGAAAATAAGCACCCAGGCAGAGGGACTTGACTGGACTTATTTGCTGCAAATCCTTAGCACCGAAACAGCACCTGGCATCTGGTAGGAGCTCTTAAATTTATCTTACATATTTGTGGAACTCAATCATCCTCCACAGAGACTGTAGCAATTTGCATCCCACCAGCAATGTCGAAGTCTCAGTAACTCAAATTGACCCAAACACATGGTTCATATCTTTTAAATTCATGCTTTCCCCTCCTCAAGAACCTTCAAGGACTTCCTGTTACCTTGCTTGGTGCATCTCAAACTGGAACCCAAGATCTATTAATACTAGGAGCAAGGGTTTCTCCATTTCTTATGCAAAGAAGTCCATGGATGTTTCAATGTTACATTTTTATATTATCCATTTTTTACAAATAATTAGCGTGGACTCACGTTTAACTAAAAAATCACCTAAAGATGGAGAAGATACCACACAAACAATGAGTTCACTGTTTGGGGGCTTCTAATGGTGTAATGAAACGTGTCACACCTCAGGGCCAGTAAACAATACAACTGATAGTTTGAACCAAGTTCTTTCTCCTGGCTGAGCCTCAGTTTACTCATTGGTAGAACGAAAATGACACTATCTCATATGATGTGTTGGGTACTTTTTAACTCACTCAGTCCTCAGTGCAGCTGGAAGCGGTGGGGACTATTATTATTCTCCTTTTTCAGATTAGGAAACTGAGGCACAGAGTAATTAAGTACCATGTCTCAGTTTCCTCATCTGGGGAGTGGTGGGGCCTGGATTTGAACTCCTACACACAAACAGTCCTCCTCCCACCCCAACCCCAACAAGACTGGCTTCAAGGCTAGATATTTATTCCTTTTTTTTCCTTTTTTAGAGACAAAGTCTCACCCTGTTGCCCAAGCTGAAATGGAATGGTGCAATCATAGCTCACTGCAGCCTTCAATTTCTGGACTCAAGCAGTCCTCCCACCTCAGCCTCCTGAGTAGCTGAGACTACATATGCAGGCCACCAAACCCAGCTCATTTTTAAAACATTATTTTGTAGAGATGGTCTCATCATCTTGCCCAGGCTGGTCTCAAACTCCTGGCTCAAGCCATCCTCCTGCCTTGGCCTCCCAAAGTACTGGGATTACAGACGTGAACCACCGTGCCTGGCTAGATATTGACTTTTGTGACACATTTTAGGGAAGTGGTATGCTTACAGGTATAGCCCTCCTGGGGGTAGGGGAAGGAGATGGCCTGTGAATGAGAGATAATCTCTGACCAGATTGAAATATACACAAAAGGCACAGGGTTGAAGTTGTGCTGTGCCAAGCGCCTGGTCTCCTCTGGGGTATGAACTGAGACTCTTGGGCTCCCAAATGGCTTCTCAATAACATCTGATTCTGTATCATTATTGTAATAGTTATCACTAATAACAGCTAACTTCTATTGCACGTTCACTGGGTACTAAGACTTTTCTCTGCTTTTTTGAATCCCTTAGCAGCCCTAGGAAGTTAGTGATTCACATTAACTCCATTTTACAGATGAAGACAGATCTCAGCGGCAGAGTTGGGATTTGCTCCCTGTGCCTCCAACCCACTAACAGGTCCTTGAAGCATCTCTTTTCTCGGAGGACTTTCATGCATTATCTCACTCGATTTCACAGCCACTCCTTGAAGTCAATGCGCCTATCATTCCTATTTTGCTAACAAGAAAATCAAGGTGCAGTGCTCCACTCAAGGCCATACACAGCTCTTTGCAACAGGTCTGTCTGCCTTGCCTCCCCCATCGAATCCAGGATGTCACACAGCTGGAAGGGACCCGATTTATAGCTCAGGAAGGAGCACGTCTGGGCCTCTGGGGCACTGGGCAGGATTTTCAAGCCGTTGCCCAGAGATCCTGTTTACTGGCAGGGCCGGAGACACACAAGACCAGGAAGGAGGGAGGCCCCACGTTTGTGTCTTCAAAGGCTTGCCCTGCATCTCCCATCCTCAGGACTCCCCAGCAGGGCAGCAAGTTGTCACTTCTATGAAATGTCCTCCAGCCCTGGCCCACTGACTCAACCCAGCCACTCCACTCCTGCCCTTTCCTCACTTACTCTGCTGCCCCACATACATAGCCTTAGGGAAGGCAACCAACCGCTTCTGGGCTCCTACAGCTCATTCATTCATTCAGCAAACCACTGTGAGTGTTAGGTACTGTTATAGGACCGGGGAATACATTAAAGAATAACGAGGCCGGGTGTGGTGGCTCACACCTATAATCCCAGCACTTCGAGAGGCCAAGGCGGGCGGATCACAAGGTCAAGAGATCGAGACCATCCTGGCCAACGTGGTGAAACCCCCTCTCTACTAAAAAAATACAAAAATTAGCTGGGCATGGTGGCATGCGCCTGTAGTCCCAGCTACTTGGGAGGCTGAGGCATGAGAATTTCTTGAACCCGGTAGGAGGAGGTTGCAGTGAGCGAGATCACACCACCTGGCGCCTGGCGACAAAGCAAGACTCTGTCTCAAAAAAAAAAAAAAAGAATAACAAGGCGAGGTGTGGTGGCTCACACCTGTAATCCCAGCACTTTGGGAGACCGCGGCGGGTGGATCACTTGAGGTCCAGAGTTTGAGACCAGTCTGACCAACATAGAGAAACCCCATCTCTACTAAAAATACAAAATTAGCCAGGCATAGAGATGCATGACTATAATCCCAGCTACTTGAGAGGCGAGGCAGAAGAATCACTTGAACCCAGGAGGCAGAGGTTGCAGTGAGTTGAGGTTGTGCCACTGCACTCCAGCCTGGGCAATAAAAGCAAAATTCCATCTCAAAAAAAAAAAAAGAAAGAATAACGAAGATTACTGCCCTGTGGTATTGACATTCCAGGTGGAGGGGCGGGCGGGGGACACAATAAGTGCATAATGTGTTAGGTAGTTCTAAGACCCTTGCCAAGATGAAAAACAAAGTAAGTCAAGGAGTTCGGGAGCAGGGAGAGAGGGCCTCACTGAGAAGGTGACTTCTGAGTAGGGACTTGAACAAGATGAGGGACTGAACCAAGCAACATCTGGAGAAACAGTGTTCCGGGCAGTGGAGCAATGTCCTCAGCAAGTGCAAAGGCCCTGAGGCAGGGCATGTCTGGTGTTCGAGGAGTATCAAGGAGGCAATGTGGCTGGAGAGGGGAGGGGGGCAAGAGGACAGAGAGGCTGTGGGCTGGAGACGGGTCCCATCACATAGGGCCCGTGGGCCATGGTAAGAATCTGGCTTTTCCTCTGAGTGAGCTGGGAGCCAACAGAGGGTTTTGAGCAAAGGAGGGACATGGTCTGTTTGAAGCATTCATGGGACATCTCTGGCTGCTGTGTCAACATCACACCACAGAGGGAAGGGAGGAGGCAGAGAGCTCTGTGGCTGCAGCACCTTCTGGCTGGCCAGAGAGGAAGGTGATATGCCCAGGATGATTGCACCATTCCAGTTACTATCTCTGTGTAACAAACTACCACAAAACTCAGTGCCTTTAGCAGCCATCATTTTATTATGCTTAAAAATTCGGGCCCGGCGTGGTGGGGATGGCTTGTTTTTGTTCCATGGTGTCTTGGTCCTCAGCTAGGAGGACTCGAAGGCTGGATATAAAACAGCTAAGAGCTGGAATCATCTGGAGACCCCGGACTGGGGTGATGAAGACTAGGAGCGCCTACATGTGACCCCTCCATGTGGCCTGGGCTTCCTCACAGCATTGTGGTCCCAGAGTATTTGGACATCTTCCACGGCAGCTCAGGGCTCCAAAAACGGGGTACCAGTGAACAGCCTCAGAGGTCACAGAGTCACTTCTGACGTATTCTATAGGTTAAAGCTGTTATGAACCCACCCAGATTCAAGAGGAGGAAACAGACTTTTTTTTTTTTAGACAGGGTCTCGCTCTGTCATCAGGCTGGAGTGCAGTGGTACAATCATAGCTCACAGCAGCCTCAACCTCCCCAGGTTCAGGTGGTCCTCCCACCACAGACTCCCAAATGGCTGAGACCACAGGCACATGCCACCATATCTGACTAATTTTTTTACTTTTTGTAGAGACAGGGTTTTGCCATGTTGCCCAGGCTGGCCTCAGCTTCCTGCAGTCAAGCAATCCTCCTGCCTCAGCCTCTCAAAGTGCTGGGATTATAGGAATGAGCTACCAATGGACCTCACTTCTTTTGTTTTTTGTTTTTGTTTTTGAGACAGAGTTTCATTCTTGTTGCACAGGCGCGATCTCGGCTCACCAGGACCTCCACCTCCCAGATTCAAGCAATTCTCCTGCCTCAGCCTCCCAAGTAGCTGGGATTACAGGCATGCACTACCATGCCCGGCTAATTTTGTATTTTTAGTAGAGATGGGGTTTCTCCATGTTGGTCAGGCTGGTCTCGATCTCTTGACCTCGTGATCCGCCCACCTCGGCATCCCAAAGTGCTGGGATTACAGGCTCAAGCCACCATGCCTGGCCCTGGATTTTCTTGAAGATTGTCTGAACTTCAGAATGAAGTTAAAATTTTTTTGTTGTGTTTTTTCTTTGAGATGGTGTTTTGCTCTTGTTGCCCAGGCTGGAGTGCAATGGTGTAATCTCGCTTACTGCAACCTCCGCCTCCCAGGTTCAAGCAATTCTCCTGCCTCAGCCTCCCAAGTAGCTGGGATTACAGGCATGCACTACCATGCCCGGCTAATTTTGTATTTGTAGTAGAGATGGGGTGTCTCCATGTTGGTCAGGCTGGTCTTGAACTACTGACCTCAGGTGATGTGCCTGCCTCGGTCTCCCAAAGTGCTGGGATTACAGGCGTGAGCCACCATGCCTGGCCAACCCTGCTTCTTAATGCAGTCATATTCTAAAGCCACCACAAGCACTTAGAATCTTCAAGGAAAATTGAAAGTTTTTTATGTTGGCTGATGCAAGAGGCACAGGGAGGAATTAGAACTGACTCTGCTCATCCAGGGCTCACAGCCCAGTGACAGAAACAGACAGCTACTTCCCAGAGGCATGAGCAGACAGAGAGGAATCCCAACCCAGCTTAGTTAGTCAGGGCAGGCTTCCTGAGGGAGGTGATGCATGAGCCAAATCTTCAAAAATGAGGTCATCAAGCCAAGAGACAAAGGAGAGGTCATCCCAGGGCAAAGAGAATTGGAAATGTGTGTTGGGAGGCAGGAGAGCAAAAGCTTGAGAGGTGGATTCTGGCAACATTTGTCTAGGTTTGAATCATGTCCCAGCCCTTCAAGGACAAAATTGCTCAGTCCACCTTGCCTCTCTGAGCCTTGGTTTATTTACCTTTAAAATAGGGGTTATAATAATTGCACTGCCTTCAGGGGTGCAGGGGTGGACATGCCTGCAAGGTGCCAACTAGATAGAATGAGCCTCAGACTGTCAGCTCTGCTTAGGAAGGTACACATGGTGGTCACCCAGCTCCAGCCCCCTGGTTGCAGTGATGAGGAAACAGGCAGAGACCTGCCCAAAGTCACACAGCATAGAAGGTGGAAGCTGCATGACATTTCAGTGTGACCTGCCACAGCCTGACCCTCCCTGTCTCCTCTTATTCCTCACCCCACAAGTCCAACTTTGGAAAAGGGGGACGGGGGTGTCACTTTTTCCTTGGATTTTACCCCACCTTGCCTCTCCTGGTCCGTCCCTATACCCAGGAATCCTGTAAGGCCTCCAGAGGGGATCACCAAAGATGGGGGCGGTCTCTGCTCCGATAAGGATCCACACTATGCCCCCTTCCAGCCTGTGGCGTTCTCCATGTCCCTGTTCAGCAGGAATTCCTCAGTCCAGCATGGAGTTCCGGTGGATTTTATGGGCCAGCCACAAGCAGACAAATGGAGAAGAAAAACATCCCTCCAGAGCCCTGCTCAGCTCTCAAAATCTGATTTCCGCTCAGCCGGAAGGAGGCTGGGCTGCTTTAACCCTCTGTGGGAGGGAACCACGGGGTCTGATTCAGGATCCTCTTTGCTCCATCCCCGATCTTCCCACCACACAGGCTCAGTTCTTTCCCCAGAAGCTTCTATGCTGGCCCCCATTTTGCCCCGGGGCTCAGCTTCCCGCAGCCCTGCTTGGTAGAATCACCTCAAAGGCCCCAGATCCCAGTTTATGATCATCATGAAAGCAGCCACTACTGTGAGCCTACTGTGTGCCAGTCACCTTGCCACACGCCTTAGCAACATGGGCTCAGGGCGAGTCTGGAGAGCACCATAGGAGATCATAGGACAGGGGCTGAGAACAGAAATGGCTTCAGAGCCAGCTCTGCCTGTCCTCGGTGGTAAGACCTTGAGCACAGCCCCTTAACCTTATGGAGTCTGAGCTTCTTCATCTGTATCATGGGCTTGGTAATAGGATCCATCTGCTAGGATCATTGTGAGTATTAAATTATCAGGTGTGTAAAGTGTGCAGCAGATAGCCCCATACAATGCAGTTGTTGTTACGATCCCTTCTCTCCACAAACCCCACAGGGTGCTCCTCATGGGCCACATTTTACAAAGGAGAAAAGCGAGGCCTTGGGACACCCCTGGACTTGCTCCATGCCTCACTTTCTCTGATCATGAATCACGACTGCAAGCCCTGAACTTATTAATAACGCAGTCAATCCTTATTATTCACTGATTCTGGAGTCATGGATTCATCTACTCACTAATTTGTAACCTGAAAATCAACACTCACTGGAGCTCTCATGGTCACTGATGGATATGCAAGGAGCGATGAAAACTTTGAGTCACCTGAGGTGCATGTTTCCAGGTGAGGTCAAAGTGACACACGCCTTCTTGTTTCAGCTCTCACCCTATAAATAAGTGTCCTTTTCACCACCTATTTAGTGCCACATTTTACAGATGTTTGTGTCTTCTGCTGGTGATTGTACTGTTGACAATGGCCCCGAGCGTGGAGCTGAAGTGCTGTCTAATGTTCCTATGCCCCAGAAGGCTTAGATGTGCCTTACAGAGAAGATCATGTCAGTTAGATAAGCTTCATTCAGGCATGAGTTACAGTGCTATTGGCCTTGAGTGCAATGTGAGTGAATCAACAATATTTATTAAACAGAGTGCCTTTCAACAGAAACATGCATAAAACAAGCTTATGTATTGAATCAGCTGATGAGAATGTGGGGAACAGAATGGTTCCCAAGAACCTGACGCTGTAATTCTTCTAGGAGCAGTGGCTCGGTATTTGCTAATTTAGTGTGTGCAGTGACTTTCTATATATAATTACAGCAAATAATGAAAATCAACTGTACTTTCAGGTTTTTTGGTGCTTTTAGTTGTGAATATAGTATTTGTAGTGAACTACAGTTACAATTAGCATTGCTGTGTGACAAATTACCCAAGTCGGTGTCTTAAAACAAGCATTTCCTTATGCTCATGGATTCTGTAGTTCAGGATTCAGAATGGGCAGAGCAGTGGAGACTTGTCACAGCCCATGATGTCTGAGGCCTCAACGGTGAAGACTCAGAAGCTGGGGCTGGAATTGTATGAAAGCCTCTTCGATCACGTATGTATCTGTTTCTGGAGCTAGGAGGATTAAAAGACCAGAACAACCAATCAAAAGCACGTGGCCTCTCCATGTGGCCTGGGCTTCCTCATAGCATGGTGGCCTCAGGTCATTCAAATTTGTTCTTGGCAACTCTGAGCTCCAAACTCCTTGAGTTTTCAAAGCAGACTTAAATGGTGGTTTTATTTAGCATTATCTTGATCTTCTACACTATTTTGGTAACTCTGTCACACCTGGCACTAGTGGCAGCGTCAACCTGAGTCAGATGGTTACCTGAGCACGTTAAATTATTTAACACTTCCTTCAACTTAATAGTCGTTAAACATCAATTCATCATTGCCTTAAGGGAAGGAGTTGAAGGCGGGCACCCACGGCAGCACCAGCCTCCTCTCTATTATTGAACAATTCCACTCTGGCCCCAAACTTGCATCCTCTACTCAACAAAATCAGTGCTCTGCTACCAAGTAGGCCCACTCTCCCTGGAGCAGAGTTTTGTGAGCAGTTGAGCTTAAACTACCCTGGGGGAGGGTCTTCCCTTGTTATCCTCACCGCAAGCAACTTATCAAAGAATTCCTGTCCATTCCCTAGCTATGTGACCTTAAGCAAATTACTTAACCTCTCTGTTATTTAGTCTACTCACCTGTAGAAAGGGAATATTAATAGTACTTACCTCATGAGTCTACTGTGACGATTAAATTCATGCCTAGAAGAATGTCTTGGCATATTGTTACCCCTCGATAATATTATTATTTTCATTTATGTTGCATTTTCTCTGAAAGAATTACCACAAAATACATTTTTCTCCACCTGTTATGTTTTCAATGATATTTTTATGTCCCTTAGAAAGCGGGGGTCTGGCGTATACCCGTATGTTCCCCCTCTTAACCTATCTCTGCCTGGTAACCAATACCCACCTGCTCACTTCCACTTCACTCCTATCAAACACAGTCTAGAAAAAATGGATACCCACTCACACCAAGGTGAACGTCAGTGGTAACAGCCTGGAGCAATGTCTGCTAAACTATATTCTTTATTAGGGTTCTGGTGTCAGGGACAGGAAGTGAGTCTACGGTCAAGTAAGCCTAAAATAAGCTCAGAAAACACACATTGAGGCCAGGCACAGTGGCTCATGTCTGTAATCTCAGCACTTTGGGAGGCCAAGGCAGGAGGATTGCTTGAGTCCAGGAGTTAGAGACCGGCTTAGGCAACATAGTTGCCTCCAAAAAACAAAAATTAAATCTCTACAAAAAAAAAAAAAAATTACAAATTAACCAGGTGTATCACATGCCTGTAGTCCTAGTTACTTGGGAGGCTGAGGTGGGAGGATTGCTTGAGCCTGGGAGGTCAAGGCTGCAGTGAGCCATGATTGCATCCCTATACTCCAGCCTGGGCAACAGAGTAAGATCTTGTCTCAAAAAAATAAAAAGAAAAGAAAATGCAGATTGGAATGAAGCCCAATTAGTTTATTTGTTGCAGGATTTCTCAGAGTCTTTAACATGTTAATGTGTTGCAGCTCTCTAGAAGGGGGATATAAAATATAGTTTTTCTGACTTTTTTTTTTTTTTCAGTCATGGAACCCTGACCATCTGCAAGAACAAGTGTTTCCAGGAATTCACCCTTAAAAATAATGGCTTGGAGGGACCCTGGAGGGACTGAGTTCTATCATGGGATCAAGGGCATTAGCCTCATGCTAGAGGAGCCAGATGGGGTCAATGGAGCATTCTCATTAACTGAACATAAAGCAAAACCAAACAAAACCTAGCATCTCTATGTAAGGACAGTTTACACACTTATTTAACACACTGATTCATCAGATATTTCTGGATGCTTCTTATGTGCTGTGTACTGATCTGGGTCTTGGTCTTGCACTCTATGAATTTCTATGGGATGAGGCAAGTGGAAAAAAATGCTCTTGGTCCAAATTCTGCTTCCATCACTTGCTGGTTGTGGGATCTTAAGAAAACCCCTTGTGGCTAGGCATGGTGGCTCATGCCTATAATCCCAGAACTTTGGGAGGCCAAGATGGGTGGATCACTTGAGATCAGAAGTTCAAGACCAGCCTGACCAAAGTGGTGAAACCCTGTCTCTACTGAAAATACAAAATCAGTCAGGTGTGGTGGCACATGCTTGTAATCCCAGTCACTTAGGAAGCTGAGGCAGGAGAATCACTTGAATTGGGAGGTGGAGGTTGCAGTGAGCTGAGATCATGCCATTGCACTCCAGCCTGGGCAACAAGAGTGAAACTTTACTCAAAAAAAACAAAACAACAACAAAAAAAAAACCCTTGTAAGGATTATGTAATGAAAGCAGCTAACACACAGCACATACCATGTGCCAGGACTGTTATAAATGTTACATACATTGACTCATTTAATCCTTATAACAACCCTATGAGTCCGGCTTTACGGCGAGCCCTGTTTACAGATGAGGAAACTGAGGCCCAGAAAAGTTTGGTAAATTTCCCAACATCACATATCTGGTAAGTGGCAGAACTGAGATCTGAAACCAGACAGTCAGGCTTCCAAATCTGCAAACTTAACCATGTGACATTATTATCTCCAGAGATAACACCTACAGCACATAGCATCTATGGTTAGTTGTTCCCAATAGCAGTTCTTCCCTTCGTCCTCACTAACAGAACCCAGTGCATGCAGGGACACCTGCAAAAGATGATATTCTCAGCCTCCTTTTCAGTTAGGTATGGTCAAATGACAAGATCTGGCCAACGGGATGTGAACAGAAGTGAGGTTGGTGTTCTCATGGGTTTTAACCTTTAGCGTGCCCTTCCTTCTGCCTCTTTCTCCTTTTTAGCAGTTGGAATGCAGACAGAATGGCTCCCGTGGCCATTTGGGTCCACAAGAGAACTAGGAAGTGGAAGCCATGTATGGTGCAGTAAAAACATAGACAGAGCCTGGGTCCCCAGCACCATCTGTTTTATGTAACAATGCATAACAAAACACCCTAAACTTAGGAGTTTAAAACATTGATAGCTTTTTTGTTTTTAGAGACAAGATCTTGCTCTGTCACCTGGGCTGGAGTGCAGTGGTATGATCATGGCTCACTGCAGCCTCAAACTCCTGAACTCAAGCGACGCTCCTGCCTCAGCCTCCTGAGTAGCTGGGACCACACGCATGCACCACAGAACCCAGCAAATTTCTTTTCTTTTTTTTTTCTTTTAGAGATAGGGTCTCACTATGTTGCCCAGGCTTATATTCCTGGCCTCAAAGGATCCTCTGACCTCAGCCTCTCAAAGTGCTCTCAAAGTGTAAGCCACTGTGCCCAGCCAAAATAATCATTTATTATCTTTTTTCTTTGTCTTTCTGTATTATCTTTCTTATTTTTCATAGGTCCTACAGGTCAGGAATTCAGGATCCACATCCAAGGAGGCTCACTGACTTGGCTGGCAAACTGGTGATGGCTGTAGGCTAGGGACCTCGGTTCCTCTCCACAGGACAGCTTGAGTGTCCTCATGGTATGGTGGCTGCTGTCCCCAGAGTCAATGACTCAAGAGAACAAGGCAGGAGCTCAATGCCTTTAGGAGCTAGATTCAGACATCATCTGCTGTCACTTCTGCCATATTCTTTTGGTCACACGGGTCAAATCTGAATCAATTGTAGAGGGGTCACACGCAGATGAATACCAGGAGGCAAGGGTCATTGTTGGCAGTCTTGGAGGCTGGCGACCACACCACGGAATGCCAGAGCAGCCCCACCTCTAAAGGCCTTGAATGTGAGAGAGAAATACATTTTACCTTGTTTAAGTGAAGTTAAGGTTGTGAATATATGCCTATGAATTCTTGACACACAGTAAGCCCTCAATAAATGCTAACTCTCATTAGCCTTTCTCCCTAAGCAGGTTGAGGCATAGGACTTTGTCTTATGTTCCCCTGTCTACACACAAACATACACACATATACTGCCATCTTCTAGACTGAGGGCACAAGGTAGGTGTGGGGGGATGTGTATTAGCCTTTTCATTCATTCATTCAACAAGTATTTAATATATATATATAGTTGTTGTTGCTGTTGTTGATGTTGAGATGGAGTCTTGCTTTGTTGCCCAGGCTGGAGTGCAGTGGCACATTCTCAGCTCACTGCAACCTCCACCACCCGGGTTCAAGTGATTCTCCTGACTCAGTCTCCCGTGTAGCTGGGACTACAGGCGCATGCCACCACGCCCAGCTACGGTTTGTATTTTCACTAGAGATAGGGTTTCCCCATGTTGGCCAGGCTGATCTCGAACTCCTGACCACAGGTAATCCGCCCTCCTTGGCCTCTCAAAGTGCAACAAGTATTCATTATTGCCCATACCATGAGGGAGACAAGCACAACAAGATGGAAAACAACCCATTTCTCCATCCTTGGGAAGTCAGATAATTCCAAGTGCCAGGGTCCATGTGGGGAAAGTGGTCCCTCACGCCCTGCTGTGGGGCATGTGACTGAGGCAGCCACCAGAGAGGGCAGTAACTGTGTGCATTCTCTCCATCCCAGGAATCATGCCCCCAAGTGTACATCCCAGAGAAATACACAAAGGAGCCCATGAGAGTCACACACTGCAAGTCCACTGCAGCTTTGCTTGGAGAGGTAGGAACTGGAAGTAGCCAGTGTCCATCACTAAAGGGGAAAAGGAGGCATGGCGACGCACGCATGCTAAGCAGCAATGAGAAGCAAGGAACTTGAGCTTTACTCAGCACACAGAGCAGTGTCAAAGAAACAAAATAGCCTGTGACACAGATGGATTGAAACTACTGTTTATGTAATTAACAACCCACACTACAAATCAGCACCATGCACATTTTATAAAGACACATACACATCTGAAGACAGGCATCAAAGATATTAGAGTAGGTGCCCTGCACCGGGAGGGAAATGGAAGTGAGAATCAGGGATGAAGGGAGAGCAGTCAAAATATGGAGTGATGAACATGACAAGACTTTGCAGCATGGTTGGGAAGGAGTGGCAAAGAGGCCTTCACCATCTGCTACTCAGGACACCGGCAGAGGGCTGGGGATGTCTGGTCAGACCCAAAGGGACAGCATTCCAGGCAGGAAGGATAGCTGGAGCCTCTGAGAAACAAATGCTTTTGTTGGAGTGAAGGGTGCCCATGGTTGGGGAGGCAGGGGCCAGCCTCTGCCCTCTCAGCCTGTAACATCTGCCTCCTCTTACCTGGCAGACTCCTACTCAGCCCTCACAGGCCTCTAGGCTGCTCCAGAGGCCATGTGATTGGGGAAGGAGCAATGACTTTGGAGTCAGACTAACCTGGGCTCTCCCACGTTGGCCCACCATGTGACCTCAGGCAAGTCACTTTCCCCTCTCTGAACCTCCGTTTCTTCATCTGTAAAATGGGAATAATGATAACACCTACCTCAGAAGGTTGTGTTGGGAAGGAAGTGAGATGAGCAAAATACACAAAGTCCCTGCCCCATGGAACGTATACCCTAGTGGAGGGAGACAGTTGGTAGACAAATATGTAGCATGTCTGCTGCTGTATCCCAGTACCCAGGCTGTGCCTAGCACATAGCGGGTGCTCAGTTAATATTTGTAGAATGAAGAAGTGAATGAATGAAAGTTGGTGGTAAATGCTATAAAAAGAAATAAAGCAGGTTAAGTGGAAAGGGAGAGCTGGGGATGCTGGCGTGTGGGGAGGAGCCATTACTGTTAGTTCTGGTGGTCAGGGAAAGTCTCCCTGAGATAAGACTTGAGTGAAGATTCGAAGGAAATGAGGGAAGAAGCTATCAGGGGCCAGGGAGGGCAGGAAGGAGTGGGCTCCAGGCTTAGTGGGGAGGCTGGTGTGGCTGGAACCAAGGGGGGACAGAGAATGGGAGGAGCTGAGGCCTGCTGTGTAGGTGAGCTGAGAATGTGGCAGGAGTGCCCTCCCCACTCCCAGGTACGAGACCTAGAAGAGTCAGTGCTGCTCAGCCCTTTCCCAGCAGTTGGCTGGGGCCAGCCCCTAAAAACAGAAGCTGATGTAATCCCAGCACTTTGGGAGGCCGAGGCGGGTGGATCACGAGGTCAAGAGATTGAGACCATCCTGGTCAACATGGTGAAACCCCGTCTCTACCAAAAATACAAAAATTAGCTGGGCATGGTGGTGCGTGCCTGTAATCCCAGCTACTCAGGAGGCTGAGGCAGGAGAATTACCTGAACCCAGGAGGCGGAGGTTGCGGTGAGCCGAGATCG
>NW_016107333.1:10878926-10901258 GCF_001604975.1 Cebus imitator | reverse complement strand
CAAAAAAAAAAAAAAAAAAAAAACAGAAGCCGAAACTCCTCTCAGGTATTGAGCTCTCCTGTGTGCCAGGTCCCAGTCCTATTGGCACAAACTCATGGAGCCATCACCAGCCCTGGGAATGGGTACTATTATTATCTCATTTTCAGAGCAGGAAACTGAGACTCTGGGAGGCAGCTAACCTTGGAACCGGAACTGGGTCTCTCAGATACTAGACCCTGGCTTGCTCCTACCACATTGTCTTGAAATTCTTTGTTTACACCTCGCCTTCCCCTCTCAGCTGCAGAAAGCCTGTCTCGGTCTCATTCATGGTTTTCTTTTACTCCCAGAGTCCCATGTGTCAAAATCTGCCTAAAGAGCAAATAAATGAATGAGCCTGCAAGGCAAGCCCCTCTTCGTCTTCCGGGCCCAGTTCACGCCCTGCTTGGCATCTCCAGTTGGAGCTGGAATTGGGAGGGGGCTGGACAGAGGAATTTCAAGATGCCTGAGGGTCAGTAGCCGAGAGGAGGGGGAGAAGGGGGAGAAAGCGAAAGTGAAGGGAGCTGAGAGCCCCTGTGAGGAGGCGCAGACAGGGAAGGAAATCTCCTGGTAATAATTCATCGGCTCAGGAAGCAGCGGCCTGGCCTTCGGCTGCGTGTGGGACCAGCCCTGCGGGGAGGGGGCCCAGGCCGGCTGCTTTCCTCCTCCCCAAAGCCCAGCCTGGCTGGGGTCACGGTCAAATGGTGGTGGTGGGGGGAGCCAGGTGTGGGAACAGACTCTCCCGCAGACTCTGGGTCCTAAGGGGCTCCTCCCCCGGCAGCCATGGGAAACCCCTGCTCCCTCTTCTTCCCCCAATTCTGACCTGGATCAGGGAAGCCAGGAAAACATAGCAAGGCAGAGCTGCAGGCATCGTCAGGAAAACAGACGCCCAGAGAAGCCAAAATGCACCTAGGAGCCTTTCAACGCCACTCCCTGCTCTGCTGCCATTCGGGTGTATTTTTAAGGCCAAGTGGATGCTGGTTTAGCTAGTGCCTGCAGAGGCCTGAGCAGCAGGTACGAGTGAGATGGAGACCTCAGCAACCACTGTTGGCTCAGCAGTACTCTGAGGAGGAACACATCAGGCTGAACAATCTAAGGTTTCTACAAGGAAGGCAGGCACTGAGGAAAGATAGCCCATGTGTATGTGATGGGATGGTGTGGTGGGATTCCAAGAGGTAGCGAAACCAGACAGGATGGAGCTAGCACCCCCACTCCCACCTGTATGGCTGAAGGCCAGAGCGCTCTTATCTGTAATTCAGGGCTGCCATCCTACAGCCTCAGCTGGCGCAATAGAGTAGACAGCACCGAGTCTGGCACACAGTAGCTCCTCAACTAAAATGTCAGTTCCGTGAAGGTGAAAATTTTGTTTTGTTCATGGCTGTATCCTCAGACTTAAAACCATGCCTGACAGATAGTAGGGACCCAACAAATATTTGTTGAATGAATGAACGAACTACTGGTGTTTGTGTGTTGCAGTTTTGTTTTGCTTTTTTTTTTTTTAAGTTTGTCTTCAGGAACAAGACACTGTCGAATCCGCATTTAGAAAGATTATAGCTTTTCTCAAAGTGTTCTCCACGGACACCACCACTATCACCAATGGCTTGTTACAAAATGCAGGTTCCTGGGCCCGTTCCAGAACTGCTCAATAAGAGTGGGAGTGATCTGGGACTCTAATGGCAAAAGCCCCTTCCCCAATTCTTATGCACATGAAAGTTGCCGAACTACAGGATTCGAATTTGAGGGCAGGAAGACACTAGCTGTTTCTCTACAATCTGAACGTTCCGAACGAGGAAACCGAGGCCAAGAGAGGAGAAAGGGACCTGCTCGCGTCTCCCAGGTGGTCTAGGCTGGGGACAAGAAGTTCGGATCTGGTCCCACACCGGCCGACCCGCCCAGACCTCCAGCATCTGCCGGGTTCGCCAGACGGGAATCAGAGCCTTCGGGGTGGGCCACCAGCTCCCGGGCCGGTTTCAACCTGGGATTCGGGGGCGGTGGGCGCGTCGCCATTGGCCCGGGCGCGGCGAGCGCCTCCCCATTGGCCGGGCGGAGCCTTCCGCCCCCGGCCGGGGCGGCCTTGCCATTGGCCCCTCCCTCGCCTATAAGGCGGCGGCCGGCTGGGCCGTGGGAGCGCGCGGGAGCGCACTGTGGGGCGCGGCCAACGCTGGGACGCAGCGCACGGAGGGACGCGGCCGGCTCCCATGGCGTTCGCGCTGCTGCGGCCCGTCGGCGCGCACGTGCTGTACCCGGACGTGCGGCTGCTGAGCGAGGACGAGGAGAACCGCAGCGAGAGCGACGCGTCGGAGCAGTCATTCGGCTGCTGCGAGGGCCTGGAGGCGGCGAGGCGCGGCCCGGGCCCCGGGGGCGGGCGGCGGGCGGTCGGCGGCGCGGGCCCGGTGGTAGTGGTGAGACAGCGGCAGGCGGCCAACGCGCGGGAGCGGGACCGCACGCAGAGCGTGAACACGGCCTTCACGGCGCTGCGCACGCTCATCCCCACCGAGCCGGTGGACCGCAAGCTGTCCAAGATCGAGACGCTGCGCCTGGCGTCCAGCTACATCGCGCACCTGGCCAACGTGCTGCTGCTGGGCGACGCGGCCGACGACGGGCAGCCGTGCTTCCGTGCTGCGAGCGGTGCCAAGAGCGCCGTCCCCGCCGACGGCGGCCGCCAACCGCGCTCGATCTGCACCTTCTGCCTCAGCAACCAGCGCAAGGGGGTGAGTGTGCTTCCTCCTTGTCTGCGGCCGCCGGGTCGGGGTCGGCGGGGGACGGGGCTTCTTGGGGAACTGGAGAGGTGCAGGGACCCCAAAGAGGCAAGGAGGAGGCGATGTGGAATTCGTGCTGGGTGCGGCGCCCCAAGCCCAGGTTCTGGTGTGGAACAGGACCACTGACTTAATGTCCTGTCCCCCAAACCGAAAGGATGCAGGAAAACCCAGAGGTCGGTCTGATTTAACTTGCTCAGTGTGGGATATCCCCTCCAAGGAAAGGTGTGCTGGTACTTCCTTCCTGCTGGGAAGACGGCTTGAGGACGGAGTAACAAAGACCATCTTTTATTGAGTCTTCCTCTGTGCTGATGCGCTCTGCATCCACTTTTTTGCCTTCACAAGAATCCCTTCAGGCAGGTAGTTTTTCTGCCCGTTTAACCTTGATGAGGATCTGAACATCAGAGATGGAATCACCTGCCCGCATTTACTCAGCTGGGAAGCCAGGGTGCCGGCCCTGGGTTTGCCCGGTGTGTGTTTCCCCCACCTTGAAATAATTGTCCCCCGTCCTAAGATCTGAGCCAACAGCAGGAGACTGAGAAGAAAGGAGGACACATACCCCCAACGGAGAGCCTGAGGTACCCAGCTGATGAGCAGTAGGAGTGAAGAAGGGGACCCCTGAGAGCCCCCAGCCCCCAAAAGGACATGGCGTTGGGAGAGGGCACTCTTGGGTCAGCTGAGGGAGCTGGCGTGCAGCCCCTGCGGTGTATGCTGGGTAAGGAAGTGGACCAGGCTGGTAGGAGTGGGCGGGGACTCTGTGGCAGCAGAGGTTGCCTCTGGGCTGAAACCTTGCCCAGGCCCCAAGGAACCTGCTTCATCCCCAGACCCTGTGCCTTTCTGGCCTGAGTTTTTCCTACGGTAAAGAAGCCTAACAACTTGTATTCCAGCAGCTACCATTTACATCTGGGGAAACTGAGGCTGAGAGAGTACTGGCTTTTGGTGGCCAAGTGGAAGGGCATGGGGAATTGGAGTTAGGCCCCAGGCTTCCCGCTGTTTGGTTCTCACAGCTGCCATAGGTCCCTTGCCTCACCCTGTTCTGGGGAGACCTCTGCGTCCTGGCCTGAGACCACCCTCAGTCTGGCTCATGAGACATCCAGCCTGGTTTCTCAACACTTGGCTGCCTCCATTGCCCTGAATCGGTCTTCTTAGCCTCAGGCTTGCACCTGCTTCAGGGTCCCCTCTGTTCCCAGCCATGGGCCCTGTCAGTGTCCTAGGCTGGGCTGAGAAGCCAGGAGTGGGCCTTTAAGGCTTCCAGCCTGGAATGGGAAGGGCTAAGGGGGCCCTCGAGGTTACTCCCTGACTGCCTTTCACCCATTCATTCTGGTCAGCAACCCTTAGCTACCCAACAGCTGCCTTCTGTTGGTTCTGAGAACCCCAGAGAAGTAGGTTGTAGGTCCCCACCCACCTACCAGTCAGGACCTCACAGTGTAGCCCCAGGTTCAGGGCAGGGAGATGAAGATGAGGATGCTGTGGTCTGATGGTGGAGGAGAGTTAGAACAAAGGGATTGTCAGAGCCGAGAGGAAGCCCTGAGATCAGAGTGAGTGCTGACAGGGTTTCCGTGCCGCATTTCTGAAGGATGCTTTAGAACAGGGGCAGGCCTATGAAGGGGTAGGAAAGGGTATTCTAGGATTGGGGCACACAGCAAGAGCTGAGGCCTAGAGAAGGAAGAGGGAAGAGGTTAAAATTGGCGAGAATGGCGGGGCACTGTGGCTCATGCCTGTAATCCCGGCACTTTGGGAGTCCAAGGCAGGTGGATCACAAGGTTAGGAGATTGACACCATCCTGGCCAACATGGTGAAACCTTGTCTCTACTAAAAATTAGCTGGGTATGATGGCACGTCCCTGTAATCCCAGCTACTCAGGAGGCTGAGGCAGGAAAATCACTTGAACCAAGGAGTTGGAGGTTGCAGTGAGCCAAGATCGCACCACTGCACTCTAGCCTGACAACACAGAGAGACTGCATCTCAAAAAAAAAAAAAAAAAAAATTGGCGGGAATGCAGAGCGGGAGCACACTGGCCAACAACAGCAGTGACAGTGGTCTTCATGAGTTATTAAAATCCTGCAACAGCCAGGAGCAAGGCGCTCTGGTTATCCCCACTTGCTTCGAGATGCTACCAGTGGTGCAGAAACACACAGCTGGTGATGGAACCAGGATTCAAACTCAGGCCTGCCTGTTTGGGACATGGATTAGGTTACAGGGGGAAGTCCCTGTAACTCATGTGTCCACCCCCACAGCAGACAGGCTGGGGGACTTCTCTGCAGGTCTCAGGCCTGTCCCACAGCTCACGGGGGCTTCCCCTGGGCCTAGTTGCTTCCCTGAGATCTGTCTATGGAACCAAGAACCCAGCCAAATTTGGCTGTAGAAACCATGCTGTCAACCCCACGGGCTCCTCTGGGAATAGGCGAGAGGGGCGATCCTGGCCAGCTATGGCCCCTCAAAGACTCCGCTCAAAGAAAACTGTCTTGGGAAGTTGTTGCTCCCATCTGAGCTTTGGGGGCCAGAGAACTTTAAGACCCAAGACCCCATTCCTTCACCTTGAGCTACCTCCTCCCTCCCATCCTGGCCAGTCTGGAATTGGGATCCTCATGGAGACAGTTCCTGTAGCATCTTTCTGTTGAAGGAGGGGTTAGGTATGGCCCTCTGTGGTAGAATTAGCAAGTGGGAGGTAGAAACGGGATTCTTGTCTCTGCCCTGTTTTCCCTTTGTCACCTGGGGGTGGTGAGGGTTGGACAGGATCATCATGTAAGGCTCTCCCCTGTTGGTATACCCAGAGGGTAGCTGGGGCCAGGAGGCACTATGAACAGATGATGCTGATAACAATACTTGTGAACATTTATTGAACACTTACTATATTCCCAACACTGTGCCAAGGCTTTGCTTAGGTTAGCCTGTGTAATCCCATGTTAGCTTTTGTGATCCTGTAAAGTAACTCCCCTTTACAGGGAAGGAAACTGAGGCTCAGTTAGATTTCATCTCACTGAGCCCCTGAGGTCCAGTAGGTTGCCCTTGGCAAAGTGGGGATTGAAGCCTAGGTCTGTCTCACGTGAGCCTAACTCCTAACCACAGTGCTTCCCAAAGACCCTTGGTGCTAAGTTCCTAAGGGACCAACAAACTGGGAACTCTTCTTGTCAGGAACTCTTCTTTTATTTATTTATTTTTTTTGAGATGGAGTCTCACTTTGTTCCCCAGGCTGGAGTACAATGGCGTGATCTCAGCTCACTGCAGCCTCCACCTCCCAGGTTCAAGCAGTTCTCCCACCTCAGCCTCCCAAGTAGCGGGGATTATAGGTGTCCGCCACCATGCCTGGCTAATTTTTTGTAATTTTAGTAGAGTCGGGTTTTGTCATGTTGGCCAGGTTGGTCTTGAACTGCTAATGTCAGGCGATCTGCCCACCTCAGCCTCCCAAAGTGCTGGGACTATAGGCGTGAGCCACCACGCCCAACCATCAGGACCTCTTCTAAGCACACTTAGCAGCTTATACAGCTGTCTTCACATTCGACTGCACCTTGAGATGGCAAGTAAAATCATTTTGTCCCCATTTCACAGATGAAGAAACTGAGGTTCAGGGAAGTGAACAGTCCCCGCATTCTCCTGGGACCCAGGTCTTCAGATGACCTCCAGACTTGGGGTGGGAGGGGCTGGCTCTCCCTATCCCCAAGGACTTAAACAGTAAAAGAGGGGAAGGCCAGTTTTCTAATTCAACCTTAATATTGCACCCCTCCCCATCCACCCTTCTCAGCCACTCCTGCCAGAGTTTGTCTGAGAAGCCCAAGCCCCAGGCTCTGCTGGGACTGTGGCCTCAGCCCTCAAAATAGCCCTGCCTGTGAGTGAACATGCTGTCCCTGGGCTGCAAGAGCCTCCAGGGAGGCTGGGCTGCATCTGGATGGATCTGCCCCAACCTGGGCCTGGGGGTGGAGGGGGCAGGGGACAGAGCTCCCAGATGGTCAGCTGTTTCTCTAAATGGGCTGAGAAAGCTGCGTGTTCCATCATCATCTAGCCAGGCTCAGGGCGATGAGCATTTACAGTGGGATTTCAGATACTGTCGTGTCCTGGAAACAGGACAGATTGTTGGACAATGTAGATTTCAAGCCCAGCTCTTTTACAACTGGCTGGGTGCCTCTGGTCCAGTCACTCAGTGGCTGGAGGCCTCCAAAGAGGGGGTGCTCTAACATCTGTGACCTCTCTGGCTTACAGTCAGGATGAAACCCATGTGTCCAGTCTGAAAATATCAATGAGAAGAGCTGGTAGAGACGGCCCCTGTAGGGACTGATGGTTTCAGGGACTGCCGCCATTAGCCCATCTTGCAATGGCTGCCACTGAATTCAGGCAGCATTGATTGGTGCCCGCTCCAAGCCAGGTCCTGGGCCAAGAGAGCCCAAGCTGGAAATGGGGCCACAGAGTGAAGAACTCCTTTTCCCTACAACTCCCTGAGATCCCAGTCCAGATGGGTCGGTGGGGGGACAAAGGAGAGACCCTGCCTTGTCCTTCTGAGATTCATTCCCATGGAATGCCCCCAGAAAGGCAGGAAGTGCTAGGCAATTTCAGGAATAGCGAAACCTTTCCAGGAAGACAAGACCTGAGAGCACGTTCCTGGCAAAGGAGACGCCCTGAGGGATGTCAAGGAGGCCAGAAATTCAATCCCCTTTTGAAGGTGGCTGAGTGAGCCACTAGGCATGCAGTCAGGCAGGGGAAGGACCACTGCGGGGTGTGCTGGTTTTGCCCTTTAATGTAAAATATGCTTTAAAATGTATTGGATTTTTTTTTTTCTAAGCAACAGATCACATGGGAAAGAAATTGAAAAGGTAAAAAAGTATAACATGAATACAAAAATTAGCAGGGCATCATGGCAGGGGCCGGTAGTCCCAGCTGCTCAGGAGGCTGAGGCAGAGAATAACTTGAACCCAGGAGGCAGAGGTTGCAGTGAGCAGAGATCGCACCACTGAACTCCAGCCTGGCAACAGAGCGAGACTTGGTCTAAAAAAAAAAAAGTATAGCGTGAGAAAGCCTTCCTCCCATCCTCTCTCCATCATCAAATTCCTCTCTGAAGAAACCCACTCTCAATTTCCCATGTGCACTTCTTTCCAGCACACAGGCGCATTCACTCAGTCTGCCCCTTGCTTTTGTCCTTAAACAATGCCATTTGTCAGCCATCCATATCAGAATCATATCAGAGAACGGGTTTCTTCTGCTTTCTGCTGCAGAGAACTTGATCGTGTGGCTAAACTGTGATTTATTTATCAAGATCCCTGTCGGTGGGTACAGAGGTTAGTTCCTGTGTTCACATTGGCCTAATCGCACCTCCTTATGCCTCCTTCTCCCCCTCTGCAGGGTGGCCGTCGTGACCTGGGGGGCAGCTGCTTGAAGGTGAGGGGGGTGGCCCCCCTTCGAGGGCCGCGGAGATGAGCCTGGACCCTGGAGAAGGAGGCCAGGAGCCAGCCGCTGGCTGGACAAGGAAGAAGACCCCAGGAGCCAAGCCCACCCCTTCTTTGTGTGAGAACCAGGGGACTGTGGCCTGGGTCCAGGACACTCTGGGCAGGGCCCTCGGGACATCTCCACCCAATCCTGGAGAGCCGTGAGCATCCATTCAGCCTGCCCAGCTCTGGCTGGTCAGAGACAAGGCAGAACTTTTGGAAAGGCAAAGACTATTGGAGACAGAGGGTGTGTGTGTGTCTATGCGTGAGAGAGAATTGGTGAGTTTAAAATAAAAGGTATTTTTAAATAAAAGATGTCATTCTGAGCTGAGGAGGGGCCCATGGACATTGGACATCAGAGGTGGGCCTTCCCCTGGACCTAGAGAGAGGCACAGATGTTCCAGGGGCTGCCCTGACCCCTGGAAGGGTGGGGCTGGGGAAGGCAGGCAGAGCCCCCTCTCCAGGAGCCATAACCAAACTTTCCTCAGTCTGCTATTTATCAGATGTTCTTTTTTTTTTTTTTGAGACGGAGTCTTGCTCTGTTGCCCAGGCTGGAGTGCAGTGGCACAAGCTTGGCTCACGGCAACCTCTGCCTCCTGGTTTCAAGCAATTCTCCTGCCTCAGCCTCCTAAGCAGTGGGGACTACAGGTGCACCCCACCACACCCAGCTAATTTTTTGTACTTTTAGTAGAGACAGGGTTTTACCATATTGGCCAGGCTGGTTTTGAACTCCTGACTTCATGATCTGCCTGCCTTGGTCTCCCAAAGTGCTGGGATTACAGGCGTGAGCCACCATGCCCAGCCTATGAGATGTTCTTAACAACTGTTACGTGTCTGGTATGGTTGGTAAAAAAATCTTAATTTTATTTATTTTTTAATAAGGACTGTGTTTATTTCATTTATACGGTTCAAAACTCAGAAGGTAGCAGAGGATATGTGGTAAAGTCTTCCTGCCCAGCTCTCCTCTCTGCAAGCAGCCTAAGGCCCCAGTTTCTTGTGATGTCCTATTCCCTGTGAATGATCAGGCAAATACACAAATGACAGCATATGATGCACACTTTCGGCTCCTTTTTTTCCTTAATCAAGCTTGTTATCATCCCAAGTCAGTACCTAAAGGGTGTCTTATTTCTTCCTGAGCTGCCTGTTGTTCCATTTTGTGAGCATGCCACCCTTTAACCCATCATTCTTTGATGCCATCACCAACAAGGCACGTGGTTTTCCACAAGGGCCAATGAGTCCATGCTAAAGGGGAATATTCTTACCCCTGTGTTCACTGAAATGATTTGGAAGACCGATGACACCCAGAGGCACGTGGCAGGGTGACACCCCAATGTCTGTCTGCCTTTGAAGCCAGAGCAGCTCCTTCCCTGCCCTGAAGATGCCCTAGGTGGAAAGCCGGCACCTGTTACCCCGACTACACTCCCAGGAGCCCTAGGAGGTGGGGGCTGGTGTCTCCCTCATTGCAGACTTAGCCGAGACAGGGATGGGACAGCTGATCAGTGCAGCTAGGAGTTCTTGGCTTTCTCAGGCTGGTTGTGTCCCTGTGAGTTCAGGATGAGAGCAGCTCGGGAGAGCCAGAGAAAGGCCAGGATAGCCAGGCAGCCACCCTCTCCTCGGCAAGGTGCATTCATATGCCTGTTTCAACAGTTTATTTATTTAACAAACACTTTTATTTTTTATTTATTTTTCTAGAGACAAGGTCTCACTATGTTGCCCAGGCTGATCTCGAACTCCTGAGCTCAAATGATCCATTTCATGTTTACTGACTGAGTCTGGCCCGAGTCCATGTTCCTATTCCCTCTGTTCTGCCTCTGCCCCATTCCCCTGCATTTGCCCCTCTGAACCTGAATTATGGCTGCCCATTTTGCAGATTGACAGATTGCCAGTATCCTCCGTGTGCCAGGCACTGTGCCAGGCACCATGGGAATGAGCCCCACCGACCTAATCTTCCTCACACATGAAAACACAGGCCCAGGGAGAACAAGGGAGTTGTGGAATTGCTAGTCCCTAGGCTGGAGCAGGCCATGAAACCACCATGCTTAACTCTTTGGCATAAGAAATAGAGGAAGGAGGGCCCCAAGGGGCCAGGGTCCCCCACCTAGGAGAGCTTTCCCAGCACCCTCTACCTCACTTCCCCGCTGTTCCAGGGACACTGCTTGTGCCTATCCTGTGTCCCAGCGCAGCTGCGCTTCCCCCTTCGGGAGCTGATTAGGAAAGCACATTGCTCCCCCTGCGCCTACCCTGGCCAGGTACAGGCAGCCTCTGGCAAAGCCACAGGAAAAGGACTGTGGCCTTGTCAATGGCAGGAAACCTGGGAGTGGGGGCAGACACTTGGGTGCTCTGGCTGGAGGCCCACTCCGCCACCAGATTTGCTGGGTGACCCCAGAGATGTTGCTTGACCCCTCTGGGCCTCTCTGGCTCAATCTCTAACTAGCAAGAGCAGCTACAACAGAAAGATAAGTATTTGTTTTGCTTTGTTAGATGGTTTTTAATAGACCCTGTGTGCATTGATAAGTAATCCAAGTTGTATCAAACAGTATGCAGAGAAAAGTACAGACTCCCTCAGGCCCCTCCCCAAAGGCAGCTTCCTGCATGTCCTTCCAGAAAGGCTATATACTGATAACTGTTTCTGAAAAAGTATTTATAGGTTTCTCTGAGACAGGGTCTCACTCTGTCGCCCAGGCTGGAGTGCAGTGGCACGATCATAGCTCGCTGCAGCTTGACCTCCTGTCCTCAAGTGATCCTCCCACCTCAGCCTGTGGAGTAGCTGGAAACAGGCCCTGGCTAATTTCATGTGTTTATTTTGTAGAGACAGGGTCTTACTATGTTGCCCAGGTCGGTCTCCAGCTCATGGGCTCAAGCGATCCACCTCAGCCTCCCAAAGTGCTGGGATTATAGACGTAAGCCACTGCGCCCAGCTCTGCAGTGTTTTCGTTAAACATGCACACATACACACACTTTAACACAATCATTTAAACCATGCTAAGTTTACACTTTTTTTTTTTTTTTTTGAGACGGATCTCACTGTCACTCAGGCCGGAGTGCAGTGGTGTGATCTTGGCTCACTGCAACCTCCACCTCCCGGATTCAAGTGATTCTTCTGTGTTGACCTCCTGAGTAGCTGGGAGTACAGACATGCGCCACCACACCTGGCTAATTTTTGTATTTTTAGTAAAGATAGGGTTTCACCATGTTGGCCAGGTTGGTCTCAAACTCCGGATCTCAGGTGATCCACCTGCCTTAGCCTCCCAAAGTGCTAGGATTACAGGCGTAAGTTACTGCTCCCGGCCAAGTTTATACTTTTTATGGAAGTATAAGACACATTCAGGAAAGTGCACAGGGTGTAAGGGTACAGCTCAATGGATTTTCACAAGCTGAGCACACCTATACGCCCAGCATGGAGATCAAGAAATGCAATTAGCAGCTTCCCAGGAGACAGCCCCTCTTGCACGTCTACTCATACTGGTTCTTTCCTTTGTATGAGACACAAAAAAGAATAAACTAACAAGTCTCCTTCTCTCCCAGTCACCCAGCTCCAGTCCTTAGATGCAATTACTATGTTAAGGTAACCAGGATCCTATGGATTCTTGCAGAGATGCAAGAATCTGCATATATAGGCAAGTTACATAGATATTGCTTTCCACACAGGTGGTAGCATTGTATACACTCCTCTCTGTGCTTGGATTTTTTTTTTCTTAACCATGCTCCTTGAAGACCCTTGGTTACTCACAGAGCGGTTTCATACCTTTTCACAGCTGCATAGTGCTCCCTTATGCATATTTTGCAGTTGCTATCTTCCCGCTAATGAACAGTTAATGCCCATGAGCCTTTGTGATCTGCAAGTTCAGCCCAACACATGTGACTGGGGAGAAGCATAGCTCTGGGCCAATACCTCTGGGAACATTTTCTAACACCATCTGCTTTCCCAGCATGCACATCACCTGCAGGATGGTCCAGCCCAGCCAAGCTTCTCTGGACCAATTTGGGGCCAGAGGAGTAAAATTCCTCCAGAAGAAGAAATCTAGGACAGAAAGGGTTGGAATGACCAACTCAGCCAGGCCACCTTGGACCCCAAAGGGATACACCCTCTCCCCAAGTCTTGACTTATGAAGCATCAGCATGAAAATAATCTTATAGATCATTTCACAATGAAGAAGGTGAGACAAGACAGGAAGCAACCTGCCTGGGGTCCTCCAGCAAGTCCTTGGCCCTGTTGGGCCACCAAGAACCCAGATCTTCCTCCTTGCTGTGTAGGGCTCTCTTCTCTAACTCCACAGTTATGAACAGGAAGGCCTCAGGTCACCCATGGCAACCTGAAGCTCACAGAGGAGCGGCGATGAGCCCCAGTTGCTTGAACAGCTTGGTAAAATGCCTATGCACTGTACATAAAATACATACAGCTTCTACAGGGGCAGTGGCTCATGCCTGTAATCACAGCATTTTGGAAGGCCTAGGAGGGCAGATCCCTTGAGGCCAGGAGTTCAAGACCAGCCTGACCAACATGGTGAAACCTCATCTCTGCTAAAAATACAAAAGACAGCATCTGGAGCTGAGCAGGGCTGAGAACACAGGACCTCTTCCTCCAGACCTGAGTGCCCACAGCACTTTAGGTCCCCCTCATTGGCCCAGGGCACTTCCATTTTATGAAGCTTTTGTTAGGTAAAAAAAAAAAACACCATGAAGCAGAGTACAAGACTATGGCATATTTGGTAAGTTTTTGGTAAGTTAACTTTGTTTGTTTGTTTGAGACATGGTCATACCCTCTCATCCAGGCTGGAGTGCAATGGCATGATCATGGCTCACTGCAGCCTCTACCTCCAGGGCTCAGGTAATCCTAGTGCCTCAGCCTCCTGAGTAGCTGGGACTACAGGTGTGCACCACTATGCCCAGCTAATTTTTTGTTTTGGGGGCATTTCACCATATTGCCTAGGCTGGTCTCAAATTCCTGGGCTCAAGCAATCCTCCAGCCTCAGCCTCCTGAAGTGCCGGGATTACAGGTGTGAGCCACTGTGCGTGTCCTGGCAAGTAAACTCTTAACTATGTCCACACAGTCAGGAGCACAATGCATTATTGTGGATCATCACATAATTAAAGGATTTACAGAAACATTGGTTCATGGAACATAACATATGCAGTTGGATGTCTTTGTTCAACCCCATCTGTGTCTCTTATGACTGTATGTTTTACCTTGTGTCGTTGTGATATCAAGTCTAGACCTGAATAGGTAAATGCAGTACATGACTTTGAACTGGATCCTATATTTCAGAGGGGAAAATGTGATAGGGGACCTTCTTGGTACAGTTGACAATTTTTTTTTTTGCGACATGGTCATACAAAATTATGTTATGAACAATAGATTGAGGTATTGCATCAAGGTTAAATTTTCTGTATTTGCTAACAGCACCCTGATTGTGTCAGAGGATATCCTTGTGCTTTAGAAATACATCCTGGGCCAGGCACGGTGACTCAGCCTGTAATCCCAGCACTTTGGGAGGCCAAGGCAGGCAGATCACCTGAGGTCAGGGGTTTAATTTAAGACCAAGCCTGGCCAACATGGTGAAACCCTGTTTCTACTGAAAATACAAAACTTAGCCAGATTTGGTGGCAGGCACTTGTAATCCCATCTAGTAGGGAGGCTGGGGCAGGAGAATTGCTAGAACCCAGAAGGTGGAGGTTGCAGTGAGCCAAGATCACACCATTGCACTCCAGCCTGGGCAACAGAGCGAGACTCCATCTCAAAAAAAAAAAAAAAAAAAAAAAAGTAGAGAAGTATGATGTAGGTAACGTGATCTCACATGGTTCAGAAGACAAATAATATATGTGTGAGAGAAAAGGATAGAGTAAATAAGACAAACTTAAAATTTGGTGAATCTGAGTACAGGGTATATGGAGGTTCCCCACACCAGTTTTGTCACTTCTCTGCATGTTGGAAATGATTGCAAAATGAAAAGTTAAAAAGAAGTTGGGATCTTGGCCTACTATGATGCAAGGCCTGCCAAATAGTGTCCCGGTCCTCTCTGATACACCCTGGCTTTAGCTTGTCCAGCAGAAGATGGAAAATATCCCCAGTGGACCCAGGTGTCTCTGCTCATGACGCTCTGGCTCCCGTGCCCCATAGGAGGCTAAGGTGGTCCCAGCCCTGGAGCCTCCTGCCACCATGATTTATGTCCCTGTGAGTCTCAGCAGCTGTGAGCACAGGTCCCACTGGGCAGCCGGCTGGGGGGGCTGGCGTTTGCTTCTCAGCGTGTCTAATCCAGACCAGATTTGCAGACCCCACGGGCCTGGGATAGTGCTCCCAGGGGGATAAGGTCAGAGGGCAGGCCAGCAGGGCCTGGAAACCAGGGAGGCACTGAGAATGAACAGGCTGGAAGACAGGAGACCTAGCACTGCTCCTGTGTGACCCACGGTGGGTGTCTGGCCCTCTCTGGCCCTTGCTTTTCCTCATGTCAGCACAGCCGGCAACTTTGTCAGCTGGGACAGACTGGCCTTGTGGGAGGGAAGGCTGGTAAAATCTAGGAGTTGTATTTTTCTGAACAGCTTGGAAAAATGCCTGACTTTTTGAGGACCTACTGTGTATCAGACCTCAAGCCATGAAGTTTACATAAAATAAATACAGCCTCTTGTGGTGGATGGGGTGGCTCATGCCTGTAATCACAGCACTTTGGAAGGCCAAGGAAGGCAGATCACTTCACTTGAGGCCAAGAGTTCAAGACCAGCCTGGCCAACATGGCAAAACCCCATCTCTACTAAAAATACACAAATTAGCTGGGCATGGTGGTGCGCGCCTGTAATCCCAGCTATTCAATGTAAAATCCCTTGAGCCTGGGAGTCGGAGGTTGCAGTGAGCTGAGATCACGCTACTGCACTCCAGCAGCCTGGGGGACAGAGTGAGACCCTTTCTCAAAATACATACATACATACATACATACATACATACATACATACAGTTTGCTCAAAAGATTGTTAGATATGTATTATTATTGCCTCATTTTATAGATGAGGAAACAGAGTCGCAAGGAGGTTAAAGAACCTGCCCAAGGTGACACAGTAGCTGGTAAGCAAGTGGATTTGAATCAGATGTTCTAGCTGCAGAGCCCCACTGGGTTCTCAACCACCAACCCCACATGGCCTCATCAGGTGTGTGCCTAGTCCCGATGTTGACGGAACTGTCGTAGACCGACATAAGGCGGGCAGACTTAGTCTGTTAGTCAGTGAGTCAGTCAACAAACATATTTTAAACTTCTCCATGAACTACACAAGATTCTAGGGATGACCAGAGAATAAGCCAGATGTAGTACCTGACCTCATGGAGGTCACAGCCTACTGAAAAAGCAGGCTCTGAGCAAATAATAAAAATGGGATGGGTGCTTCTAAGACCTGTGGGAACGCATGGCTGGGAGACCTGTGGCATCATTAGGAATGCTGCTTCCAAGGTGAGGGAAGGGTTTGCCGAGTGTGAATGGTTCTGCAGCTTCCAGGCCACCCTGCATCAGTATGAACAATCGGGTACCTGCAGGAACCTGGATCTCCCCTGAACACAACCCCTGAGTCCCCAACACGTCTCCTTTGAGCGCCCAGAGCAGCCCCGTGAAGCTGTCAAAGCAACACGAGGCTAGCTGGACAGAAATTGAAAATGAACCTAGCATTGCCTCAGTGCCAGGCGCTGTGCCAAGGCCTGTAACTCATTTACTCCTCTACGACCCAGTAAGACAGGGGCTGCCACTCTCCTCACATGGCCACCAAAGAACAGAACCAAGATGTGGATGAGGCTGGGTCCAGAGCTCATTCTCTTCACCTCCCTGCTCCGCTGCCTCTGTGCTAAATGCCAAGCAACCCGAGTGCCTGGTGGCGCCAGCGCACGGTGGGTGCCTAGCAAATACAAAGGACCAAGAGGCACTGTTCTGACTCACTCACTCTGCATAACCACCCTGCAAGGCCAGCCTAACCCGTTTCAGAGGTGGCACTCAAAGAGATGCAGTGACCAGCCTGAGGTCACACAGCTAGGAGTGCAGAGTTGGACCTCAAACCCAGCTCTGTGGATTGTCCCATCTGCAGAAAACCCAGTTTGGAAGATATTGGCAAAGAGTCTTGGGGCTGTTTGTTTGTTCCAGACAGTCTTGCTCCATCGCCCAGGCTGGAGTGCGGTGGCAAGATCTCGGCTCACTGCAACCTCCACCTCCCAGGTTCAAGCGATTCTCCTGCCTCAGCCTCCCAAGTAGCTGGGATTCAGGAACATGCCACCACACACGACTGATTTTTGTATTTTTGGTAGAGATGAGGTTTCTCCATATTGGCCAGGCTGGTCTTGAACTGCCGACCTCAGGTGATCCACCTGCCGTGGCCTCCCAAAGTGCTGGGATTACAGGCGTGAGCCACCGCACCAGACCTGGAAGATATTGGCAAAAAGCCTTTAACCATAGAGAAGAGAGGGTGGGCCCAGGGCTCAGGGAGGGAGAAAAGACACTGACCAACTGGGAACTCTGTGGGAACCTCTCTCACCCCCCAACCCCACCCCACCCAGGGGCCTCCCCAGGAAGCAGCTAGGGCCAAGAAGCAAAGGGGCCAGGGAGGCGAGCCTTGGATTCCCAAGAAGCAGACCCCCCTTGCGCCCCCGGGTGGGAGGCCTAAAGAGCCACCCAGGAGCCAGGCTTGCCTTCTGCTCTCTCCACCCACCCTCACTCTCCTCCCAGAGGCAGCCCCTGCTTCTCCCCACCCCCAATGCCTCTCTCTGCCCTTACAGCCCAGGCGGACTGCCTCCCCTGCCCCTGGCTTTCAGAAAGCCCTGGAAAGGCTTCCTTCTTTGAGACAGGAAGGTGTCCTCAAGTCTCAGGAAGGAAAAACAGTCAAGCTGAACCCACTAAGACCGTCTCCAAGGGGCCAGGGCTGGCGCCTGGCCAGGACTGACATCACCTGGGAACCGCCACGGCCGCAGCTGCACCGTGCCTCCTGGGGGGACTCGCTTTTGCTATTTAAAAAATAATAATAATAATAAAACTTTTCCAGTCTGGTGTTTTTAAATGTGCTTTTTATAGTGGGCCCTGGGTCGTGGGTGTTTTGGTGTCTCCTGCCCGCCTTTTCCTCACGTCCTGATTTCTCACACTACACAATGTAGCCTTTGACCAATGACAGCAAATTCCCGGGGATTCTGGGTGGGATCTCCTTCCAGGCCCTGACCCCCCTCAGATGATCTCTTAACTATCTAGATACATCGAGTTTCTTTCTTTCTCTTTTTTGTTTTTTGTTTGAGACAGGGTCTCACTGTCAACTTAGGCTGGAGTGCAGTGGTGCGATCTCTGCTCACTGCAACTTCTGCCTCCTGGGCTGAAGCAATCCTCCCACCTCAGCCCCCACAAGTAGCTGGAACTACAGGTACACACCACTACACTCAGCTAATTTTTGTATTATTTTTGCAGAGATGGGGTCTCACTATGTATCCCAGGCTGTTCTCAAACTCACGAGCTCAAGCGATCCACCTGCCTCAGCTTCCCAAAGTGTTAGGATTACAGCATGAGCCACCACGCCTGGACAAGATACAATGAATTTCAACTCATGCCCATAATTTCAACTTTTAAAGAAAAAGGCTGGTGGCTCATGCTCATAATCCTAGCATTTTGGGAGGCCTAGGAGCGTGGATCACCTGAGGTCAGGAGTTTGAGACCAGGCTGGCCAACATGGCCAAAACCCGTCTCTACTAAAAATTCAAAAATTAACCAGGTGTGGTTAATTCCAGCTACTCAGGAGGCTGAGCCAGGAGAATCGCTTGAACCCAGGAGGTGGAAGTTACAGTGAGCCAAGATGGCGCCATTTGCACCCCAGCCTGGGTGACAGAGCAAGACTCTGTCTCATAAATAAATAAATAAATAAATAAAAACTATGTGCCCATGGCACCAAATTCAAAAGGCACATAAGGGGCCTTTCCTCAGGTGAAAAATATGTCTCTCCCCCTACCCCTTAGTCACCTTGTCCATTTTTTTTTTTTTTTTTTGAGATGGAATTTTGCTCTTTTCACCCAGACTGGAGTGCAATGGTGCGATCTCAGCTCACTGCAACCTCCACCTCCCGAGCCCAAGCAATTCTCCTGCCTCAGCTGCCCCAGTAGCTGGGATTACAGGCGTGCATCACCACACCCGGCTAATTTTTTTTTGTATTTTTAGTAGAGACGGGGTTTCTCCAGGTTGGTCAGGCTGGTCTCGAACTCCCGACCTCAGGTGATCCACCCACTTTGGCTTCTCAATCCACTTTTGGATTACAGGTGTAAGCCGCCATGCCTGGCAGGACCCTCTTTTTTATTTTATTCAATAAAACCTTCTGTAGTGCTTAATGTGTGCCAGGCACTTTTCTAAGCAATTAATGTAACCCTCATAAAAACCGTATGAGGTTGGGTTTCCACTGACTATTTTATTTTATGGTGAATATTGCCAAAGATTTTCTATGCATATAAAAGCACATCTAGATCTATAATTTTAACCCCTCCCTTCCTAAAAACCACACATAGAAGCTAATTATACATGCTGGCCTGCACCTTGCTGCATTTATTTAAACTATGTCTTGGAAGGCCAGGCACGGTGGCTCATACCTGTAACCCCAGCACTTTGGAAGGCTGAGGTGCAAGAATCCCTTGAACCTAGAAGTTTGAGACCAGCATGAGCAATATAGTGAGACCTCATCTCTTCAAAAAAATATTTTCTAATTAGCCAAGTGTGGTGGTACAAGCTTGCAGTCCTCACTACCAAGAAGGCTGAGGCGAGAGGATCTCTTGAGTCCCCAGAGGTGGTTGTAGTGAATTGAGATCACACAACTGCACTCCAGTCTGGGAGACAGAGTGAGACTGTCTCTGTCTCTCTGACATATATATCTTGGGAAACATTTCACATTGGTACATAAAGAGACTCCTCATTCATCTTGATGGCTGTGTAATATTCCCTTCTCTGGAAGGAGGGACCATGATATGATTAATGCATCCACTCTTGGTGGACCTTAGAAATATTTCCAATCCCTTCTTTATGCATTCCACTATAATGGATAGCCAGCATGGTCTTTCTAAAGCATATGGTGAACCCCAACTGTCCAATACTCGAAAACTCTCCATCTTTCCCCCTTATGTGCAGAGGAGTATCTTAAATGTAGGAATTATCAAAAGCCCTTCTAAGACTCCTATAAAAGTAATGGATTGGCCAAATATGGTGGCTCACACCTGTAATCTCAGCACTTTGGGAGGCCAAGGTGGGTGGACCACTTGAAATCAGGAGTTGGAGACCAGCCTGACCAACATGGTGAAACCCTGTCTCCAATAAAAATGCAAAAATGACTCCGGTGTGGTGGCGCACACCTGTAATCCCAGCTACTCAGGAGGCTGAGGCAGGAGAATTGCTTGAACCTGGGAGGCAGAGGTTACAGCGAGCCAAGATCTTGCCACTGCACTCCAGCCTGGGCGACAGAGCAAGACTCCATCCCAAAAAAATAAATAAGTAATGGATCACGGCTGGGAAGGATGGCTCACACCTGTACTCCCAACGCTTTGGGGGACCACGGCAAGAGAATCACTTGAGCACAGGAGTTTGAGACCAGCCTGCGCAACACAGGGAGACGCTGTCTCTACAAAATAAAGAAATTATGCAGGCATGGTGGTGCATGCTACTTGGGAGACTGAGGCAAGAGGATCTCTTGAACCCGGGAGATGGAGGCTGCAGTGAGCTATGATCACACCACGTCACTCCAGCCTGGGTAACAAAGCAAGACCCTGTCTCAAAAAAAAAAGTAATGGACCTGCCCCCACACCCAAAAAGTTCATGGACAACCGATCTTCATATGGGGCTCCAGGACTCCTGGAAACCCCATCCATGAATGCAATAATGCCGAGATACCTCCTCCAGCTGCGTGCGGTGCCCATGGCTTTGGGCTGCACACTTGGGGCTATTGGCTCTGCTGCTTCTGAGTTACGTACCCTTGGGAAAATTGCTTAATCTCACCATGCCTCAGCTTTCTCATCTCTAAAGTGGGGCTAATACAGCAATTTCCTCCTAAGATTGTAAAATAGAAATCAGATGCAGAATTAGAAGTGTTTAGCACAGTGCCTGATACATAGCAAGTCCTCAACTTGGGTTGGATATTTTTCTTGTTGGTGGAGGTGGTGGTAGTGCTGGTGGGAGTATTGATTCTGCAAGATAAATTCCAAACTCATTCATTTATTCAATAAACATTTATTGAGAACATACTATGAGCAGGGAATTGGGGGTACAGAGAGGTGAGGAGAGGGAGAGGCTTGTACAAAACCAAACCAAACCAATGTGCTTTGTATGCCAATGTGCTCAGAGCTCCAAAAGTGGAAGATGTGACTGGTTTAGGGAGCACTACAGAGGAGCAAGCGAAGCCAGCCCGGGGCAGGGACATCCAGGAAAGGCTTTGCAGAGGAGTGATGCCGGGTGGTTCTTGAAGGACGGGAGGGGGCTGTCTGGGTGAGAAGGAACCTGAGTAGAAAAAAGAGCCATACACCAGCCTTGAGGAGGGAGAGCCCACGGCAGCAGGGGGACCCCATGGAGGACCCGAGTGATTAAGGGTGGACTTTGGGATGAGGAGAAAAGAAGCTGGACGGGGCTGGACTGGAAAGTAGAGGGTGGGGCTGTGGATCTGACCAAGGCAAGGGCTGGTCAGAGCTGTAGGTAGAAAGAGCCCCTGATGGCTGATGGAGGCTGGGTCAGCAGGAGGCAGGGAGGCCAGTTGGAGGCCACTTGGGTCAGCCACATAAAAATAATGACCTTGCTGGGCACGGTGGCTCACACCTATAATCCCAGTACTTTGGGAGGCTGAGGTGGGTGGCTCACTTGAGGCCAGGAGTTTGAGACCAGCCTGGCCAACGTGGCAAAACCCATCTCTACTAAAAATACGAAAATTAACCGATCATGGTGGCCCATGCCTGTAATACTTGCTACTTGGGAGGCTGAGGCATGAGATTCGCTTGAATTCGGGAGGCAGAGGTTGTAGTGAGCCAAGATCATGCCACTGCACTCCAGCCTGGGCTAGTGAGACTCTGTCTCAAAAAAAAAAAAAAAAAAAAAAAAAAAAAAAAAAAAAAAAAAAAAAAAAAAAAAAAAAAAAAAAAAAAAAAAAAAAAAAAAAAAAAAAAAAAAAAAAAAAAAAAAAAAAAAAAAAAAAAAAAAAGATGACCTCAGCAAGATCGTGGTCATGAAGATGTGCAAAAGAGGGCAGCAGCCAGAAGAGGGCTATTCAGAAGCAGAGGCAAGATCACCATCCTGATTCAGAGAAGGACTGAGTGTGGGCAGAGGAGGAATTGCACAGAAAGTCTGACTCATGTCCCACCCCTGCCCAGCCGTCCGATGGCTTCCCATCACTCATACAACCAAACCAAAGTTCTCTCCTGGCATACAAGCCCCTCCTGGCCTCTGTGCTCACCTTCCTCCCCGTCCCTGTCTCTGGGCTCCAGCCACACTGGCCCACATGCTTCCCTGAGAACACACCAGACCCACTCTGGCCCCACAGGCTCTGTCCTTGCAGCTCCCTTCCCCCCGATCTCCTCGAGGCTTGCTACTTCCCGTCATTCTGTTCAAACATCACCTCCTCAGAGAGAAGTGCCCGGACCACCCTAGCTAAAATAGCACCCCTCTGCCAATCCTGTTTAGTATTGTGGTAAAACGTACGTAATATAAAGTACAGAAAAATACCTGTCAAAGGTATCATTTTAACCATTTTGCCAGTTCGGTGGCATGGAGTGCGTCCACAGTGTCTGCAGCCGTCACTGTGGTCCCATCCCGACACCTCGCCACCAGCCTGCCTGCCTTTACTTATCTTAATTTTTTTCCATAACAGTTACTGCTCCCTGACACTCTGATACTTGTCTATTTCTTTTCATGTTTACCACCTATGTCCTTCACCTGCAAAATAAGCTACAAGAGGGCAGGGACTTGGCCCTGTGGCCCACAGCTCTCTCGCCAGCCTTTCAACAGTGCCTGGCACATGCTGGTGTTCAGTAAATGGTTGTGGATGAATCAACTGATAAAGGGCAGTCTCCAGAGGAGGAGGATGCGGGCGGAGGAACAGACCAGATTCCTGCACAATTAGGGCACATCCCTCCTTGCCAACTCCTCTCCCACCACCTCTCTGTCCCCATCCTCTCTGTCCCCATCCTCTCT
>NW_016107333.1:10859403-10878601 GCF_001604975.1 Cebus imitator | reverse complement strand
ATCCTCTCTCTCCCCATCCTCTCTCTCCCCATCCTCTCTCTCCCCATCCTCTCTCTCCCCATCCTCTCTGTCCCCATCCTCTCTCTCCCCATCCTCTCTCTCCAATCACACTGGGCAGTGCCACTTCCCTGCCCTGTTCCACCACCAAGCCTTTGCCCAGGCTGTTCCCTCACTGGAAAACTGTTTCTTTGCCTTCTTTGTATATCAAAATCCTCTCTATTTCTCAAAACCCTGCTCAAAACCTATCCCCACCAGAAATGATTCCAAGGTAAATCTATACACATACCCCAACCCCTCTCCCTTGCCAACATTCCCATGATATTATGTTTCTGCCTGGAATTAGCCAGATCGCTTTTTGGTTTTAAGAGACAGAAATCTATCTCAAAGTGGCTAATGCAAGTGTGTGTGTGTGTGTGTGTGTGTGTGTGTGTGTGTGTGTGTGTTATTGGCTTCTAGAACTGAGTTCAGGCCTGGGCAACATAGTGAGACCCCATCTCTATGAAAATAAAAATGAGCCAGGTACAGTGGCTCACACCTGTAATCCCAGACCTTTGGGAGGTGAAGGTAGAAGGATCACTTGAGGCCGGGAGTTCGAGACCAGCCTAAGTAACATAGTGAGACCACATATCTACAAAAAATCAAAATTAAAAATTAAATTAAATAATAAATAAATTAAAAATTAGCCAGGTGTGGTGGCACACAACTGTAGTCCCAACTACATGGGAGGCTGAGGCAGGAGGATCACTTGAGCCCAGGAGGTTGAGTCTGCAGGGAGCAGTGACTGCACTGCTGAACTCCAGCCTGGGTGATAGAGTGAGACCCTGTCTCTAAAAACTAAAATAAATTTTAAAAAGTAAGAAATAAATAGAACTGAGTTCAGGGTCACCGATTTCATGGCTGGATCCGGGAGGTGACCGTACAGTGGCATTAGGACTCCAGCTGTCGCTCCATCTGACATCCCTGCTTTCCTGTCAGCTTCATTCTCAGAGAGCCTCTCCCCTTTTGGTGGCAGAGATAGCCATCATTAACTCTGGATTACAATTTATCCATTTAGAAAACCCTATAAAGTGGGATTTTTCTCTAGTATCTCCAGCAAATTCCTGGGAAAGGCCCCCTCTGGCCTGCCTTTGATCATGGGCCCCAACCGGGTTCCAGCCCCTATGGGAAGAGGGATGCAGTGCTCTGATTTGGCCAGGTCTGGTCATGTGCCCACTCTGAAGTGGTGTGGGGTTTGCCTGGTCTGAGCTACAAGAATCAAGAGTGGTGAAGAGGTGCTTTCCAAAAACGCTATGGGGAAATGACCACTTACCGGACAAACACCCCAGACGTCACTAGAGGTGCCTCTGTTGGAGCGCTTACCACACCATTGCCACAAACCTGAGTTATTTTCGTAGGACGTCTTCCCCCAAATTTGTAAATTCCCCAGGGGTGATATCCAGCACCCAAACGTCTAGCACATGGCCAGTCACACGGTCAGTGGGCGATAAACACCAGCATTCTGGTGTTCTCTTTCTTCTCTTCCCTCCTCCCCTTCAAGTCCCCAGGTCCCTTTGCCTTCAGTCCATGACTTGGTCAGCCTTGGAGGACTCTGCCTAGCGGATCACTGAACTCCTCTGACCATGGGGCTGCACACTGTCCCTAATCTCTGCCCTCCCCTTCTGGCACAATGCGCTCCCTACCACAGGGCTCACAAGAGGCTATCAGTTCTTAGTCCACATCATCGGTGTGACCTTGAGAAAGTCCCTTCTCCTCTCTGAGCCTCAGTGGTCCCTTCTGTTACGTAGGGGCTATGAGAGGCTTTAACCTCAGAAGCATGTCCTCTTTTTCAGCACATTACATACGTCTCTATAATTTTTTCCTTGTCTCGGTATCACCTGTGCTGTAAATATTATGTAACTATTATTACATAATATTTTTCTTTAAATGGTCCTTCTTTTAAAAACATAAATGTATTATTTCAAAAGGAAACTTTAGAGCCCTCCATAAATGGAAAACCAGTATCTCGTGCCATAAATAGAAGGTAGCCATAAAAATAAGTACCATGAAAACAAAACAATGTCATCACGTTCTGGCCAGATCCGGTTGCCTGCTGAAGGCTCTGGAGGCCTATTCTCTGTTAAAAGGGAAGTCAGTGTTAAGAGAGGTGTTAAAAACACACCAGCATTGAACAGAGACTTTCTCCTTAATAACAAATTGAAGGAAAATGGCAAAGGGAGGAAGGTTCTCACTCTGGGCTTTGATGTTCTTTAGTTGATGTGGCTCCACTGAGCTGCAACTCGAGTACAACCTTTTGTACCCAGCCCACACTTAGAAAGCAGTGGATCTGGCCATCTTTCCCGGGGAGGGGCTGCTGTCCTGATTCACACAGGAGAGGCGGGAGGTCAGAGCCCCACCCAGGACAGAGCCTAGGTTTAGGGATCTATGTTTTATAGTCAAATAAATGTACAGTCTTGTTACCTCTCAGAATAATGTCTGTGTTGAGAAGGCCAGTGAGGATGAACACATCAAGTTCTCTGACTCTGTGCTCACCCCACCGGCCCCTGCCTTCTCATTCCCAACTACCCCCACCAAGCAAGGCATGGGGGAATAGCAATATATTTCATTTGCATAAATTTGCATGAAGAACCTCTGGAAAACTAAGAAATAAATAAAAGTGGTGGGAACCAGATAGATGGAAAATGGAGGTGGGAATGAGCCCCTTCCCAGTATATGTTTTAATATGTGTTTGAACCATATGAATATATTATTCATATTTTAAATAATAGAAATAAATATTTACTAGCAGCTGTTATGTAAGCAGACTTGGTGTTAAGCACTGTGAGTTCATTCATTCATTTGTACATTTATTTCTTCTTTCATTCATTCTCCCTTTTATAAACAAATTAATTCAATGAGGATTATTCACACAAACTATGGATCAAGTCCTACGCTAGGCACTGAGAGCTTATTTGTTCATTCAGTCAGTCAATTAACATCTATCAGGACTCTGTGACTTTGTTTGCTTAGGTGAGGCAGAATCAGCCATAACCCCTGCCCTCATGGTCTAGAAGGGAGGCAGGTGTCCTAACAAAGTTAGTTTCCAGGAGTCCAGACAGTAAGCACAATTTCTGCAAGGGTGTAAGATGAGAGATTGCGCACACTGTAGAACCTTGCAATTGCCCTGGGAGGAGGGGGCCAGGTCCAAGCATTATGAAGGCATGGTCACAATGGGGAGGAGCTGAGCCATTATGCATGAGGGAATGGGGCATCTTTGATGCTGAGATGAATCCCATACAAACCCTGCCCATCCCTCCTGGACCTCTGCCTTCATCCCGTCCCCAAAACTTCTGAAGTCACATAGGATTTCCAAGTGACAAATCCAAAGATTATATCCCCACTTGCATCCACTCCACTGCTCAGCAGCATTTGACAGAACTGAACATTCCATCTGGAAGAGAATCTGGTGGTTACTAGGGCAGAAACTTCTGGTTGTCCTCAAATTATCACTCTCTCCTTCTATAGACAGTTGAAGAAACTATTTTTCTGGCCAATAGGATGTAAAGTTGTGACTTCCAGGAAGTGTCCTTAAATGTAAAGAACTTTGCTCCTTTATTTCTTCCTTCTTCCAGCTGACTGGAAAGCAGACGTGATGTCCAGAACTCAAGCAGCTATTTTGCATCATGAGACAAAGTTGGGAATGAAAGCCACACATGATGAAGTGACAAGACAGAAAAAGCCTGGGTCTCTGCATCCAAGGGTACCTGACCAGTCACGAATTGCCTACCTCAGGGCTTAGTGAATACGAGTTGAGAACAAACCACTTTCTTGTTTAAGCCAATTTTTAAGCATTTTTATGTTCTTTGCAGTTGAATTTAAAGCTAAGTTCTGCCTGCAACTGTCAAATCTACAGAATCAATGCAATTCCTGTCAAAATCGGAAGGATTTCTTTTTGTAGAAATAGAAAAATTCATCCTAAAATTCATATGGAGTTTCAAGAGGCCCTCAAATATCCAAAAAAATATTGAAAAAGAACGAAGTTGGAGGTCTCACACTTCCTGACTTCAAAAACTTACTACAAAACTACAGTAGTCAAAGCAGTGTCATACTGGCACAGGAACAGAAATGTAGACCAGTGGAACAAAACAGAGCCCAGAAGTAAGCCCTTGTACATGTGGTCAAATGATTTTTGACAAGACTGCCAAGGCCATTCAATGAGGGAAAGTACAAAGTCTTTTCAACAAATGGTGTTGGGAAAACTGGACATTCACATGGAAAAGGATGAATTTGAACCATTACCTTATATCATATGCAACAATTAACCCAAACTAGATCAAAGACCTAAGAGATAAAACTATACAACTCTTAGAAGAAAACATAGGGAGAAAGCTTTTTGAAATTGGAGTTGGCAATGATTTTGTGAATATGCCACCAAAAGCACAGGTAACAAAAGAAAAATGACAAATTCGACTTCAGGAAAATTTAGAAATTTTGCACATCAAAAGACAGTATTAACAGAGTAAAAAGGAAACCCACAAAATGGGAGAAAAGATTTGGAAAGTATCTATCTCATATGCCTTCTGATGTGAAACAGGAGATATAATATGTGATAAAGTATACATCTACATTGATATCCAGAATATATAAAAAAATTTCTAAAACTCTACAGCAAAAAACACCCCATCAACCCAATTCAAAAAAGACTTGAACAGATATTTCTCCAAAAAAGAGCTACAAATGGCCCATAAGTATATGAAAAGATATTCAACATCACTAAGCATTAGGGAAATGCAGTCAAAGCTATAATGAGATACCACCTCAGACCCATTATGACAGCTACTCTTAAACAAACAAAAAACTAATAATAAGTGTTTGCAAAGATGTGGAGAAATCAGAGCCCTGTCCACTGCTGGTGAGAATGTAAAATGATAGAGCCTCATGGAAAACAGGGTGGTGGTGCTTAAAATAATTAAACATAAAACTACCATATGAGCCAGCATTTTCACTTCTGGGTATGTACCCAAAAGAAATGAAAACATTGTCTCAAAAAAGATGTTTGTAAAAAAAAAAAAGATATTTGTATGCCCATATTCATATCAGGATTATTCACAGTAGCTAAGCTGTGGAAGCAAGGCCTGCTGCGGTGGCTCACACCTGTAATCCCAGCACTTTGGGAGGCTGAAGCAGGTGGATTCCTTGAGGTCCAGAATTCAAGACCAGCCTGGTCAACACAGTGAAACCCCGTCTCTACTAAAAATCCAAAACTTAGCCAGGTGCGGTGGTGCACATCTGTAATCCCAGCTACTTGGGAGGCTGAGGCATGAGAATCGCTTGAACCCAGGAGGCAGAGGTTGCAGTGATCTGAGATCATGCCGCTGCACTCCAGCCTGGGCGACAGAGTGAGACTCCATCTCAAAACAAAAACAAAAACAGAAAGGGGGAAGCAACCCAAGTGTCCATCAGCAGATGAATGGAAAAGCAAAATGTGGTGTATACATACAATGTAATATTATTCAGCCTTTAAAAAGAAATTCTAACACATACTACGACATGGATGAACCTTAAGGACATTATGTTAAGTGAAATAAGCCAGTCACAAAAGGACAAATACTGTCCCATGTCACTTATATGAGGTACCTGGAATAGTCAACGTTTCAATTGTACAAGATGAAGTGAGTTCTGAAAATGGATGGTGGTGATGACTGTACATTATGACTGTACTTAATACCGCTAAACTGTACACTTTACAATGGTCAGGATGGTGTTGGCAAATGCCTGTAGTTCCAGCTACTCAGGAGGCTGAAGCAAGAGGATCTTGGTCCTGGGAGGTTGAGGTTGCCATGAGTTGTGACGGTGCCACTGCACTCCAGCCTGGGTGACACAGTAAGACCCTGCCTCAAAAAAAAAAAATCTAAAATATAAATTAAAATGGTTAAGATGGCAAATTTTAGGTTGTGTGTAATTCACCATAACCAAAAAAAAGAAAAAATGAAAAAGGGAATGCAACGCTGACATATTCTGCAATAGAAATAAACCTTGAAAACATTATGCTAAGTGGTCAGCCAGTCACAAAAGGTCAAATACTGTATGATTCCACTTATACGAGATACCTAGAGTGGTCAAGGTCACAAAGACAGAACGTAGAATGATGGTTGCCAGGGACAGAGGGACAGAGGGAGGGGAGGAATGGGTATTGTTTAATAGGTATGGAGTTTCAGATTGGGAGGATGGAAATTTCTGGAGATGGATGGTGGCAATGTCTGAGCAACAATGTAAATGTACGTATATTTTAGCACAATTTTTTTTTTTGAGTGAGGGTCTGACTCCCGTTGCCCAGGCTGGAGTGCAGTGGCATAACCACGACTCACTGCAGTCTCAACTCCTGGGCTCAAATGATCCTCCTGCCTCAACCTCCTAAGTAGCTGGGACCACAGGTAGACCACCAGGCCTTGCTAATTTTTGTATTTTTTGTAGAAACAGGATCTCTCTATGATGCTCAGGCTGATCTTGAACTCCTGGGCTCAAGCAATCCTCCCACCTTAGCCTCCCACAGTGCCAGGATTACGGGCCATGAAATGTAATGGTTTAAAGTGCCGTCTTTATGTTGATGAATCCCAAATGTACTTCTCCAATCTCAACCACTCCCACTGAGCTCCAACTGCCTTGTTGATATTTGCACTTGGATATCTAATTGGCACTCCAACTTGACATGTGAGTGGCGTCATTCTGAGTTCATTCTCCCTCGCCTTCCCTCTTGTCATTTGCCCACTCTTTTTTTTTTGAGATGGAGTCTCACACTGTCACCAGGGCTGGAGTGTAATGGCCCCATTTCGGCTCACTACAACCTCCATCTCCTGGGTTCAAGCAATTCTCCTGCCTCAGCCTCCTGAGTAGCTAGGATTACAGGTGCCCACCAACATGCCCAGCTAATTTTTAATATCTTTTTAGTAGAGACAGGGGTTTCACTATGTTGGCCAGGCTGGTCTCGAACTCCTGATGTTGTGATCTGTCTGCCTCGGTCTCCCAAAGTGCCGGGATTATAGGCATAAGCCACCGCATCGGGCCACTCACCCACTCTTTGTATCTTAGTAAACAGCACCACCATTCATCCAGCTCCTGCCAGAAACCCTGGAGTCATCCTTGACACCTGCACTCAATCAATGGGAAGGTCCTATCAGTGGACTCTACAAAATGCCTCTCAAGTCCAGCCACGTCTTTCCATCTCCAGTGCCATCTTTCACGTTGACCATCATCTTCTGTCCAAATTATTACAATAACCTCCTTACTATAAACCATGTATTTTGTCCCCCTCAAAGTCACAGCAGCCATTTTAATACTTCATAAAGTCACTCCACAGTTTAAAATCCTACAAGAAGTTTCTGATGCTCTGAGAATAAAATCCAAACTCCTTACTGGGACCCACAAGGTCTTGCATGACCCAGTTCCTGCCAACACTGCTGATCTCCCGCTCTCCCTGATTCCCTGTGCTTCAGCCACTGGGTCCTTTACTGTTCCTCAGATATATCAAACTCCTCTCTTTCTCACGGCCTTTGACCAGCCTATCCTTTCTGCTTGGAAAGCCAGCTTCTTTTTATTCTTCAGGTTTTATCTTAAACATCATGTCCTCAGGAAGGCCTTGCATAAACTCATGATATAAGGCAAGAATCAGAAAAACAATGGTCCAGGTTCCAAATCCGGCCCACCACTAGTTTTTGTAAATAAAGTTTTATTGGGACACAGTCATGCCCGTTTGTTTACATACTGTCGATGGCTACTTTCCCACAACAGTGGCTGAACTATGAGTTGTGTCAGAGAAGGAATGTCACACGAGGCCTAAAATATTTACTATCTGATCCTTTGCAGAAAAAGTTTGCTGACCTCTAATCTAAATCAATTATTCCCTCTTCTCAATTTAATCTACATTGTACCACCACCCTTGTTTCTTACACAGCACTTACCACAAGCTGTAATTATTTTGGTTGTTGTGTGTGTTTGTTGTCACACACATGCACACACACACACACACACACACACACACACACACACAAAGACAAAAAAGCATTTAGAAAACAAAAATTTACCTGAAAAAAAGTTTTTCAAGGACCTTTAGAATGATAAATCACCAAACTAAAAATACAAGCTTCATAGCTCTTTTAGAATTTGTCTAGCAGATTTTCCAGTTTTTATTAGAAAACCTCAAGGGAAAAAAAATACAACAGATATTTCAAGCGAAAATACAAGTTTTATTAGTCTGTCCAAGGTAGAAAAAAAACAGCAATTTTCTCATATGATCATTATAAAGGCAATCACGTATTTTCAGACACAGTGTATCACACAAGTAAGAAATAAAGTTGTTTTGTTAGGGAGTCTCACTTATAGGAAAGGCTCCAATCTTCATTTATTTGGGGATTTAGAGCTAGACAGGTAGTGTTGGTTTTTCTCAAAGTGCTTTTATTATTTAATTTAGCCATGTATCCCATAAGGACGTTTTGGACAATGACTATCCATGTAGATGACAGTGGTCCCATAATATTATAATGAAGCTGAAAAATTCCTGTCACCAAGTGACACTGTGGCTGTTCTAACATCATAGTGCAATGTATTATTCACATGTTTGTGGTGAGGCTCTTGTAAACAAACCCACTACAGTGCAGTGGTATAAAATCTAGCGCATACAACTATGTACAGTAGCCAGGTGCGGTGGCCCATGCCTGTAATCCCAGCACTTTGGGAGGCTAAGGCAGGTGTCAGGAGTTCAAGACCAGCCTGGCCAACATGGTGAAACCCCATCTCTACTAAAAATGCAAAAATTAGCTGTGCATGGTGGCTCATGCCTGTATTCCCAGCTATTTGGGAGGCTGAGGCAGGAGAATCACTTGAACCCTGGAGGCAGAGGTTGCAGTGAGCTGAGATCTCGCCATTGCACTCCAGCCTGGGCAACAGAGAGCGACTCTGTCTCAAAAAACAAACAAACAAACAACAACAAAATTATGAACAGTACATAATAATAAACGACTGTTACTGATTTACATGTTTACTAAACTTTTTATTGTTATTTTAGAGTGTGCTCCTTTTACTTATTAAAAAAAAGAGTTAGCTAGGTGCGGTGGCTCACACCTGTAATCCCAGCACTTTGTGAGGCCGAGGTGGGCGGATCACCTGAAGTCGGGAGTTCAAGACCAGCCTAGCCAACATGGAGAAACCTTGTCTCTACTAAAAATACAAAATTAGCTGGGCGTGGTGGCGGATGCCTGTAATCCCAGCTACTTGGGAGGCTGAGGCAGGAGGATCACTTGAAGCCAGGAGGCAGAAGTTGAGCTGAGATCACGCCATTGCACTCCAGACTGGGCAACAAGAACAAAACTCTGTCTCAAAAAAAAAAAGTTAACTGTAAAACAGCCTCAGGTAGGTTTTTCAGGAAGTATCCAGAAGGTTTTGTTGTCATAGGAGATGACAGCACCGATGTGTTATTGCCCATGAAGACCTTCCAGTGGAACAAGACGTGGAGGTGGAAGACAGTGATATCGAGGTTCCTGGCCTTGTGTAGGCTGAAGCTAATATGTGTGTCTTTATCTTAGTTTTGAACAAAAAGGTTTTTAAAAAATAAAAAAAAAAAAATTTAAGTAGTAAAAAGCTTATAGAATAAGTATTAAAGAAAGAAAATATTTTTGTACAGTTGTACTATAGGTTCCTATTTTAAGCTAAGTGTTATTACAAAAAAATCAAAAATTGTTTTTAAAAATTTTAAAAACTTATAAAGCAAAACCGTTACAGTAAGCTAAAATTAACTATTGAAGAAAGAAACAACTTTTAAAAATAAATTTATTAGGTGGGTAAGGTGGCTCATACCTGTAATTCCAGCACTTTGGGAGGTCGAAGCGGGAGGATCACCTGAGGTTGGGAGTTCGAGACCAGCCTGACCAACATGTTGAAACCCGGTCTCTACTAAAAATACAAAATTAGCTGGGTGTGGTGGCGCATGCCTATAATCCCAGGTACTCGGGAGGCTATGGCAGGAGAATCGCTTGAACCTGGGAGGCGGAGGTTGCAGTGAGCCAAGATCGTGCCATTGCACTCCAGCCTGGACAACAAGAGCAAAATGCTCAAAAATTAATTAATTAATTAATTAATTAAGTATAGCCTAAGTGCACAGTGTTTATAAAGTCTACAGTAGTGTACGTCATGTCCTAGGCTTTATCCACTCCCCACTCTCTAACTCACCAAAAGCAACTCCAGTCTTGCAAGTTTCATTCACGGTAAAGATACAAGTGTATCTTTTTTAAAAATATAATCTTTTACACATATTTTTCCTATATATTTTCTATATTTAGCTATGCTTAGATTCAAAAATACTTACCATCGTGTTACAATTGCCTACAATATTCAGTACAGTAACATGAGGTACAAATCTGTAGCCTAGAATAAATAGGTTATAGCAGATAGCCTAGGTGCGTAGTAGGTTGTACCATCTAGAATTATGCAAGCACATTCTGTGATGTTTACAAAAAGATGAAATCGCCTAATGACACATTTTTCAGAACATATTCCTGTTGTTAATTAACACATGACTGTATAAAACAAAAATGGCAAAGATTCGGTTTGGCTTCCAAAAACTGTTCCCCAGCCCTCCATTCCAGCCAGAACATAAGGGAGTATTAGAACATTGTCATTAAGGGGAAATTGTGTCTGTATGGTTTACCGATGTTATTAGTATCTAGTACAGGTCTGACTCACATCGGGAAAAATTGTAAAATACTTTGAAGCGGAAACAGAAAATGTCCACAAAGATTCTTGGATGTCCTCCAGAATGGTATGAATCGTCTTTACATCATTTCAGGTTAGCTGATTCTATGGTGGTCGATGCATTTCACATCTTTGAGCTATCGTACACTTCCATAAGTTGTAACAAGATTGTTGATAACAAAAACAATTCTTGTCACAGAAATGCAAACAAATTTTATCTGCTCAAGACGCAATTGAGGCCAGATGCAGTGGCTCACGCCTGTAATCCCAGCAGTTTGAGAAGCTGAGGCAGGATCACTTGAGCCGAGGAGTTTGAGACCACCCTGGGCAAAATAGAGAAACTCTATCTCTACAAAAAAAATCATTTAAAAATTAGGGTAGTGTTCAGGCCCTTGCAGTGGCTCACACCTGTAATCCCAGCACTTTGGGAGGCCGAGGCAGGCAGATCATCTGAGGTCGGGAGTTTGAGGCCAGCCTGGCCAACATGGAGAAACCCCATCTCTACTAAAAACACAAAATTAGCTGGGTGTGGTGGCGCGCCTGCCTGTAATTCCAGCTACTTGGGAGGCTGAGGCAGGAGAATCGCTTGAGCCCAGGAGGCAGAGGTTGCCGTGAGCCAAGATTGTGCCATTTCACGCCAGCCTGGGCAAGAAGACTGAAACTCCGTCTCAAAAAAAAAAAAAAAAAAATAGCTAGCATGGTGTCACAGGTCACACGTCTATAGTCCCAGTTACTCAGGAGGCTGAGGTGGGAGGATCACTTGAGCCAAGAGGTTAAGGCTGCAGTGAGCCAGGATCAGGCCACTGCATTCTAGCCCTTTGGCAATAGAGAGCGACCCTGTTTCAAAATATAATAATAATAATAAAGATGTAATTGATTCCCTCCAGTCCTCTTGGAATAAAACAGTTTTGCATCTTTAGCAAATTAATGTAAGCACTCCTCATTATTTACGTATCTCTCTTCTCTTTGGGTTCTCCTTTGAACAGTTTTTAACACCTTATTGGTTACCTCATAAATTAATGAGTTAAATAAACTATTTGACACATGTTCATTTTATATTTGAACAAAAATGTGATTTTATTTCTTTCTAAAAATTATCTCTAGGCTAGGCATGGTGGTACTCGCCTGTAATCCCAGCTACTCAGGAGACTGAAGCAGGAGAATCACTTGAACCTGGGTGGCAGAGATTGCAGTGAGCCAAGATCGCGGCACTGCACTCTAGCCTGGGTGCAGTGGCTCACACCTGTAATCCTAGCACTTTGGGAGGCAAGGTGGGTGGATTGCCTGAGTTCAGGAGTTCAGACCAGCCTGGGCAACACAGTGAAACCCCATCTCTACTCAAATACAAAAGAAATTAGCCAGGTGTGGCAGTGTGCAACTGTAGTGCCAGCTACTCAGGAGGCTGAGGCAGAGAATTGTTTGAACCTAGGACGACGAGGTTGCAGTGAGCCTAGATTGCACCACTGCGCTTCAGCCTGAGTGACAGAGTGAGGCTCCATCTCTAATACATATAATTTGTTTTATTAAGTACTTGTTTAATAACTGCTGGAATGCACAATGAATATGCTCTCACAGCATTCTGCACTTCTGCATAGCACTAATCGTTGGTCATACTTAACAGCTATATAGCTATTTGTGCATTTGGTTGTGTAATATCTGTCTCTCTTGAGCATAAGCTCCATGAGAGCAAGGATCGTGTCTGGTTTGCTCAGCAGTGTATTTCTCAGTAACTAGCACAATACCTCCTGGCACATAGTAGGTGATTATATGTATACACACATATATGTACATATACCTATATGCACATACACACGTGCACATATATGTGCATGTGTGTGCATATGTACGTGTGTGCATGTGTACATATACACACGTGTATGTGTGTCTGTACATATAGAGACATACATTCAGATATACATATATGTATGTCTATGTGTGTGTTTATATTATACATATGTATATATGCACATAGAGAGGAAGAAAGAGGGAACCAAGGAAGGAAGGGAGAAAGGGAGGGAGAGAGGAAGGAAATGGGAAAGGAAGAGGAAACCAATGACAGTTGTCCAGACAGGAATGGGCTGGTGGCACTCCAAAGCACCCTCCCATCTGCCACCTGACTTCAGGTACCATCTATCCTCACCAGTGAGATAATGGAGGCCAAGATGCTTTGTGAGCCCTTGAGCATTCTATTGAGGGAAGAGCCGTGATTATTAAATTATCCCTTCCTTCCCCCAGCTCTGCCCGCCCCGCGACACTGCATCCTCGATTCCAGACTCTTCTCTGACTTTTCACCCAATCCAGCCCCCTTCCAAGTCACTTTCCTGTGTCTCTCTCTACTGTTCCTGGCCGCCTCCCAGACGCCTGGCCTGATGTCTTCACCCTCTCCACCTTGGTCGTCACCAGGCAAAAGGCCTCTAACCTACTTGCTCTGGTTCCATCAAATCATTAGACCTCTGTCCAAGACGGAAAAAGTCTTCTTCCTTAAGTCCAAGCTAGAAGCTTCCAGGGACACCAGGGTGATTAATCTAGCCCCCTGCCCTCAGGGAGCTTGCTGTCTAATTGAAGAGATGATATGTGTCCCTAGGAGTCTTCACATGATAGAGATATCGGTGTCCACACATCTTCTACTTACCCCTCATATCCATTTTGCCCTTCTCCTGTGGAAATAAAACCTCTCGATTTAGCTAAACACGTAGCCACTCAGAATAAAGACGGCATTGCCCAACCTTCCTTGCAGCTGGTTTTAGCCACGTGACTAAATTCTGACCAATGGTATGTGAACAGAAGTGGGGAGAGCAACCTGCAAGTCATGGCTGCCCCATGCCTTTCCCACTGCCTGCCGCCTGTGGTGTAGATACAGGGTGACATCTGAGACCATGGGGACTAGGGCAACACCCTGGGGATGGCAGAGTTACAAGATAGAAGAAACCTGGGACCCCAACAAGCTAGTCCTGGATGATGATGATTATTAATTATTATTATTTTGAGATAGGGTCTCCCTCTGTCATTTAGGCTAGAATGCAGCAGCACAATCATAGCTCACTACAGCCTCAAACTCCTGGGCTTAAGCGCTCCTCCCACCTCAGTCTCCTGTGTAACTGGGACTACAGGCATGAGCAACCATGCCGAGCCTACTTCCAGACCTGGGAGAAAAAAATATTATATATTTATGCTGTTAATACTTTGGATTTGGTTGGCACAGTGGCTCATGTCTATAATCCCAGCACTTTGGGAGGCCCAGGTGAGCAGATTGCTTGAGGTCAGAAGTTCGAGACCAGCCTGGCCAACATGGCAAAACCCCATTTCTACTAAAAATACAAAACAAAACAAAACAAAAAATAGCTGACGTGGTGGCGGATAGCTGTAATCCCAACTAATTGGGAGGCTGAGGCAGAAGAATCTCTTGAACCTGGGAAGCAGAGATAGCAGTGAGCTGAGACAGTGCCACTGCACTCCAGCCTTGGCAAGGCAGCAAGACTCTGTCTCAAAAATAAAAATAAAAAACCAACAAACAACTTTGGATTTGTGTCAGAATAGACAAACCTGTATACCCTATATTCTAATTGATCATCCATTTTCTTTGCAAGATAATTCAACAAGAAGAAATTTTTTCTTTCCTACTATGTGCACTATTTCAGAGCCTGGGATACAGAGAAAATCTCCAGTAAAATGAAGCACATATTTTAGTAAATGCACATGTATGTCTGAGTCACCTATGATTCTCCTCTTCCTTTTCCCCCCTCCTCCTTTCTCCTTGGTCCCCATGCTCAGTGACTAACGTAACCACAGAGCATACTCAAAGAACAATGAGAGAGGCAGCAAAGAGTAGTGGAACGTACACAGAATTTGTAGTCGCACAGGCCATGTTTAAATCCTAGCTTAACTTCTCGGAGACTTAGTTTCCTCATTCACAAAATGGGGACAAGAGTAATAACTGCTTCTTGGAACTGCTGAGGGTGAGGTGTAAAATGGTCTGATGTGTGAAAAATTGACAGCACACTGTTCAGAACACAGTCTGTGCTCAATAAAACGTGGCTGCTAGCATAGTAACATTAATATTATTATTATTATTATTATTATTATTATTATTGAGATTGAGTCTTGCTCTGTCACCCAGGCTGGAGTGCAACGGCACGATCTCAGCTCACTGCAACCTCCGCCTCCCGAGCTCAAATGATTCTCCTGCCTCAGCCTCCCGAGTAGCTGGGACTACAGGTGTGCTCAACCATGCCTGACTAATTTTCATATTTTTAGTAGAGATGGGGTTTCACCATGTTGACCAGGCTTGTCTAAAACTCCTGACTTCAACTGATCTGCGCACCTTGGCCTCCCAAAGTGCTGGGATTACAGGCGTGAGCCACAATGCCCAGCAGTAACAATATTATTATTAATTACCCAAGTAAAGGTAACAAGAAAATACTAAGTGTTTATTTTTATCTTTATTTTTATTTTCTTTTGAAGCAGGGGCTTGCTCTGTCACCCAGTCTGGAGCGCAGAAGCATGATCTTAGCTCACTGCAGCCAGCCGCAAACTCCTGGGCTCAGGGATCCTCCTGCCTCAGCTAGGACCAGAGGCACATGCCACCACACCCAGCTAATATTTTCTGGTAGAGACGGAGCTTCCCTGTATTTCCCAGGCTGGTCTTCAAATCCTGGACTCAGGTGATCCTCCTACCTTGGTGTCCCAAAGCACTGGGACTATAGGCATGAGCCCCACTGTGCCTGACCTTTTTTTCTCACCTCACTGTTCTCAGTCTCCCCTCCTCCTTCTTTCCTGCCCTTTGTCAAATCTTCCTGGGGCTTCTGCTGTCACCTCTCTCTGAATGAGAAGCTGAGGTCTAGGCAAATCCCCGTCTCCACCCCATCTACAACCAGATCTTGAAAAAGCTGCCTTCTCCAAGTGCTTTGAGGCAGGTTTTCTTTGCTTACTTGTCTTCACTTGTGCAACTTACTGTTTCCCATAAGAAGTGGAAACAGAACTAGTCTAGGAGGCTGGAGACCTGGTTACAAGCCTCTGCCCCTTGGTTCACTCTGTGTAAGATTGTGCATAGTCACTTCCCCTCTTTAGGACTCATTTCCCTGCATAAAAATACCAGGGGACCTTTGGACTGGGCACAGTGGCTCATGCCTGTAATCCCAGCACTTTGGGAGGCCAAGGCGGGCAGATCACTTAAGGTCAGGAGTTAAAGACCAGCCTGGCCAACATGGTGAAACCCATCTCTACGAAAAATACAAAAAATTAGCCAGGCGTGGTGGCACGCACCTGTAGTCCTAGCTACTGGGGAGGCTGAGGCAGGAGAATCGCTTGAACCTGGAAGGCAGAGGTTGCGGTAAGCCAAGATGGTGACACTGCACTTCAGCCTGGGGGACAGAGTGAGACTCTGTCAAAACAAAACAAAACAAAACAAAACAAAACAAAACAAAAACAACAGTGGACCTTCTAATCACTCTTCAAGACCCAGTTTAATGAACTACCACCTCCTTTATGAGTCCTTTCTCAGAGTCTGTGGCTTTTTTTTTTTTAAGACAGAGTCTCTCTCTGTCACCCAGTCTGGGAGTGCAATGGCACAATCTTGGCTCACCACAACCTCTGCCTCCCAGGTCCAAGTGACTCTCCTGTCCCAGCCTCCCGAGTATGTGGGATTACAGGTGCACATGTGGCTCTCTTTTGTGTGGTCTCCCCTGGGGTACTTGGTACAGTCATTCTCCCGGTACAGCAGCCATCATGTCATGTATAATTTCCTCCTGGCTTATTTATCTTTCTCCACTAGACTCTGAACAACTTGAGGACAGGTTGTAGCTTATTTAATTTGTATCTCTGGTGTATATTACCTGACAGGCAATACAGAAGATGAAGCATAAATGAATGAATGACTGGGTAAACATATATAGATGAATGATGAAATTACATAGATCACAGGTGGTTATGTAGCTGGAAGATGCATAGATGATGATGGGCATGGCTAATGGATGACAGCTATTTCGTGAGAGAATGAATGAACGATGGATGATGTATGGAAGAGGAATGGAGGAAGAATAAATTGGTGGGTTGATGTTTGCCTTATAAATGATAGCTATGAAGAAATAAATGAATAGATTTTGGATGAATATTTCATGCATGAAAAATGGTGGATGGCTAAATGATGAATGGAATAATGGATGGATGTGAATAATGGATTGAGCGATAGTACCATTCAATAGATGCATGAAGAATGGAGAGTTGAGGAACAAATAAATTCATGAGAATTGGTGATGGCTAATTAATGGCAGGTGGATAGATGGATGATGGATAAATGATAAATGGATAGACAGATGGAAGAATGATGGCTGCCTGAGCAGCTGGCTGACTGGATGTATGGATATGAGATTGGTGAGGGACGAATACAGAATGGATGATAGGTAGATAGATGGTAGGTTGCTGATGAATGCATGATTACGGATAAGGATAGATGGTGAGTGAAGGATGAATGGGCTTTTGGCTAAATGAATGAAGAATGGATGGTGAATTAATTGTTGGTGTTTAAATGGACATATAAAAATGCATGAGTGATAGCTGTATAGATTGATGGATGATGTGTGAACAGTTCATGAGTAGATGTGTATGTTACCATAGAAAGGCTTTCAGGATCCCTCTAGCCCTGATATTTTGTCTTTGTTCATTTGTTTTTGTTTTGGGGGATTTTTTTATTTTTATTTTTGTGGGTACATAGTAGGTGTATATATTTATGGGTACATGAGCTGTTTCGATATAGGTATGAAATGTGGCATAATCACATGATGGAGAATGGGGTATCCATTCCCTCAAATATTTATCCTTTGTGCTACCAGCCCTGATGTTTTGTGAGTAGTCTCTCAGAAAAGGAATGAAATGAATATTCGATGCCTTGCATGAGCCAGGCATCTTAATGGGAGCTTGACTTCTAACATCTCAATAATCACTGCAACAGCAATGCAAGGCAGATATTGTCACGTTCACTTTACAAAGAGTAAAAATAAGGCTCAGGGAGAGGAAGTAATTTTCCCAAGCCTGGCTCTACCTTGCTTCTGTGTCTATTTTCTCCTTCTACTAAAAGGGTATTTCATCCCCTCTGCTCACCCTTTTACACATCCCTGCACTGTTCATGTCCTGCCTTCTCCAGGAGCCTTCTCACACGCTGGCCTTCATGGATCTTCCTAGTCCATACTCAAGACCTCCCAGCTCTGCCCTTCTCCACCTTTCACTTGGTTCTCACCATGGCTCACCATCCTCATCAAAACAAGCACCATTTATAGGGCATCCATAATGTGCCTGGCATGATTTTGGTGCTGTACATAAATTATCTTATTTTATTACATGAAAGCCTTAATTATAGGTATTATCATTCTCCTTTTAAATGTGAGGAACCCAAGACACAGGGAAATAAAGTGACTTATCCAAGGTCACCAGCTAGTTAGTGATGAAGACTAACTGGTCTGTTTAACTTCGAAGCCTATATCCTAAACCTTAATTCTACATATCTTCTTGGCTACAATGATGTTTGGTTAATCACATTTGTGTGTGTGTATATATGTGTATGCCCATGTGACTGTGTCTTATTCCTCTATGAACTAAAATAGAGCTACTTTATCACACTTTTCCTGAACACTCCTCAGTGCCAGACCCAGAGAAAAACCACAGGACATCAATGCAAAAAGAGCCACCTTGATCATCCTGAAGTTCAACCCCTTTATGTTCCCAGTGAGATCACCAAGGCTCAGAAAAGAGAGTTAACATGCTCAAGGCCACCCAGCAAATAGGAGCTGGGCTGGGACCTGAGCCTGGGCCTTGGTGCTCAGCAAAAATGTATTGATAAAACTCTGCCTCCACTCAAGTTCCTGTAACTGCTGGGCTGGGCTCCAGGAATAATAATACAATAATAATAAAATGGGAAGCAGGTACAATTCTCAGCTCACACCCAAAATTAATAGCCTCCATTCCGCTAGGTGGGAGAAACTGAATCTTGGTCAATTCTGGGTGTCTTCTTTCGCTTTTTCCCCTAAGTTCACCTCCGTTCCCACCTTCTGTGTGTTCAGAAAGTGTTGTGCTCCGGGGTGCCTGTACACACACTCAGGCATCTAGGTTCATGCTTCCTTGGGTTCTACTCAGCAATAAGGCTCTGGGCCCAGATTGGAGGTGATTATGTAGCTGGAGGATGCATAGATGATGAAAGGCATGGCTAATAGATGACAGTCATTCATTGAGAGAATGAATGAACAATGGATGACGTATGGAAGAGAAATGGAGGAAGAATAAATTGGTGGGTTGATGTTTGCCTCATAAATGATAGTATGAAGACCCTCAAGACCACACAAAGTTTCTATTCTTTTTTCAGGGTTACAGTGTCTATGCACACTAATTTCCTGTACTTCTTTTCTTTTCTTTCCTTTCCCTCCCTCCCTCCCTCTCTCCCTTCTTTTTCTTTCTTTCTTTTTTTTTTTTTTTTTAAAAGAGAGTCAAATGG
>NW_016107333.1:10845203-10859287 GCF_001604975.1 Cebus imitator | reverse complement strand
CAGGCGCACGCCACCGGGCCCAGCTAGTTTTTGTATTTTTAGTAGAGACGGGGTTTCACCATGTTGGCCAGGATGGTCTCGATCTCTTGACCTCGTGATCCGCCCGCCTCAGCCTCCCAAAGTGCTGGGATTACAGGCTTGAGCCACCGCACCTGGCCTTTTTCTTTCTTTCTTTCCTTCTTTCTTTCTTCCTTCCTTCCTTCCCTCCCTCCCTCCCTCCCTCCCTCCTTCCTTCCTTCCTTCCTTCCTTCCTTCCTTCCTTCCTTCCTTTTTCTTTCCTTTTTCAGAGTCTCACTCTGTCACCCACACTGGAGTGCAGTGGCATGATCTCAGCTCACTGCAAGGTCTGCCTCCTGGGTTCAAGTGATTCCCCAGCTTCAGCCTCCCAAGTAGCTGGGATTACAGGCACCTGCCACCCTGCCCAGCTAATTTTTGTATTTTAAGTAGAGACAGGGTTTCACCATGTTGGCCTGAAGCCTGGTCTCGAAGCCTGACCTCAAGTGATCTGCCCAACTCAGCCTCCCAAAGTACTAGGATTACAGGTGTGAGCCACAGCTCCAGGCTAATTTCCTGTATTTCTGACCCTCTGTATTACTTGGGATGCTAACTCAGCTATTGATTTCTCTCTCACTAACCAGTAGAGGGCAAGCAGTCTAGGCTGCTATGAGTCCCATGATGTCAGACACCTGGGATCCTTCCATTTTGTTGTTCTGACATCCTCAACGTGTGGCTCCCGTCTTGTGGTCTAAGACAGCTGCTCCTGCTCCTGCCACCATGTCAAATTCTAGCTGACAGGAAGGGAAGAAGAGGTGAGGGAAGAGGATGCCCCTTTTTTTTCCTTTCAATGCATGACCCAGAAGTTGCACATACCATGCTGTTCACATATCCTTTGCCAGAGCTTGGTCACATGGCCACGCGTAACTGCAAGAGAGACAGCGAAATGCAGTCTAGCCACATGGCCATCTGCAGCTATAGAAGAAGGGGAAGTCAGATAATTGCATGACAGCTGGACATCTCTGCCACACTTCCCTTCTCCCCACCTCCCGATAATCTTTATCTCGTTTCCTAAAGAGGAAAACCAATTTTGACTCATCTATTCTTCTCAATCCATTATTTGTGGCATAAATTGTATACTCTCAAACTACTCAGGGCTTTGACTAAATTTCCACGACTCTTGTAAACCAAAAGCCTTGGCCTTTGAGACATGAATCTCTAAGGTGATGGAGGTCACTCATAAACACGGGAAAAGTAAAACATATGAAAAAATGCAGGAGATGCCTTCAATATTACAAAATGTTTCACAGTTACCAGCTAGGCACAGTGACTCACGCTTCTAATCCTAATGCTTTGGCAGGCCAAGGTGGGCATATCCCTTGAGCTCAGAAGTCCGAGACCAGCCTGGGCAACGTGGCGAAAACCTGTCCCTACAAAAAAAATACAAAATAAGGAATGGTGGCGTGTGCCTATAATCCAAGCTATTTGGGGGCTGAGTTAGGAGATCATTGGAGCCCCATAGTCAAGGCTGCAATGAGCCAAAATCGAACCAGTGCCCTCCAGCCTGGGTGACAAAGTGAGACCTTGTCTCCAAAAAAAAAAAGAGAGAAAAAGAAAATGTTTTACAGTTACAAGCATAATCAGACGTGTCTCTTTCTTGGGCTTCCCCTGACTTTGGCTCCAATGACAACTCTTCCAGGAGGCTTTCTCTGCCCACCCATTTGTTTCCTTCATAATGGATGTCACAATATGTAAGTTGAAAATATGTATACATTATTTGGCTTGTAAATGACATGACGAAAGGGACCTGTCTTTTCATCTTTGTATCCTCAGCGCCTGGCTCAATGCCAAATACATGCTAGATACTCAGCAAATACATTTGACTGAATGATGAATTTGTACACCAGGGCCCTGTGAGGTGTAAAAAGTGACCACATCTTTTCAGATGACTGAATGGAGTGGACGTGACTCTTACAGTGACTCTTACAGCCCAGGAGGAGAAGGCGATGCCTCTTGGACCCTAGAGGTCAAAGCATCAACATGGGCGGGGCATTTCCAGTGAATGCCGAGGGGGCAGGAGCATGCTGGAGAGCCAGATGGGTTGATACAGCTTGAGAAATACCAGTCACAGATCCCTTCTTCCCTCAACCAGTGCCAAGATGCCTCCACCCTTCCAGGACTTAAATCAATCTGGGAACAAAGGGATGCCAGAGAAAGCTTGATTCACTGAGTTCAAATCTGAAATAACTGGTTTTTGTCTAGGTTTTTTTGAAGTTTGCATTTTCTGACATCAGAAAAAAAATAGGAGCTCAGGAGAAGCTAAATTCAGTTGTACAAAATGGAGCATTCCATATCTGATAGGTGTATTTCGGCCACATTAGAATGACAACATTCTAGAATCACAGTTGGGCTTCTTTATGAAAACTTATAATCACAGAGTTAAAGTCATTGGATATTAGAATCACCTAAGTTTAGAACTGTAAACTGTATTCGGAAAGAACTTTAGAGATTGTATTAGTCTGGGTTCCCCTTAAAGGCAGAGCCTGAGACAAGGATTTGGGAGCCAGCAGCCCAGGAAGCCAGAGGGGTCTGGGAGAGTGAGAGTGAAGGGAGGAAAGGGAACAAAAGGTGAGTAATGAAGCCAGTTTCCAGCGTGGGCAGCTGGTGCCCCCTCTCACTGCAGATCTTTGAGTGACCAGGGACCTCCAATGGATAAGAGGATGGGCATTTATTCACTAACTCCCATTTCCCATTGACTGAGGGGTGCCCTTGGTGGCATCAACTCCTCCCATGTCCCTGAGAGAGTTATTGGGTCATCAGAGAAGCCAAATGACTGCTGGGTGTTTGAAAAGGGTTGCTGTCAGTGTGCTGGGAACTGCCTGCCACAGCTACAGCTAAAGTCACAGGGGCAGACAGCAAACACAACTATGGACTCAATGTCACCCCAGAACAAGAATTCCTTTCTAAAGATCTAGGCTGGGGATCCACAATCTACATGAGGCTGGAGGATTCATTTGTTTGATTAGCAGTGTGTTAAAATAAAATTGGAGCCGGGCATGGTGGCTCAAGCCTGTAATCCCAGCAATTTGGGAGGCCAAGGCGGGTGGATCACAGGGTCAGGAGATCGAGACCAGCCTGGCCAACATAGTGAAATCCCATCTCTATTTAAAGAAAAAAATACAAAACTTAGCTGGGTGTGGGGACACGGTTCTGTAGTCCCAGCTGCTTGGAAGGCTGAAGCGGGAGAATTGCTTGAACCTGGGAGACGGAGGTTGCAGTGAACTGAGACCATGTCATTGCACTCCAGCCTGGATGACAGAGTGAGACTCCATCTCAAAAATAAAAAATAAAAATAAAATTGGGGGCCGGGCGCGGTGGCTCAAGCCTGTAATCCCAGCACTTAGGGAGGCCGAGGCAGGTGGATCACGAGGTCAAGAGATCGAGACCATCCTGGTCAACATGGTGAAACCCCATCTCTACTAAAAATACAAAATATCAGCTGGGCATGGTGGCGCGTGCCTGTAGTCCCAGCTACTCAGGAGGCTGAGGCAGGAGAATTGCCTGAACCCAGGAGGCGGAGGTTGCGGTGAGCCGAGATCGCGCCATTGCACTCCAGCCTGGGTAACAAGAGCGAAACTCCGTCCCAAAAAACAAAAAATAATAAAAATAAAATAAAATTGGAATCTAAAAGCCTTCCTTCGTGGCTCACGATAGTTTTCATTTAGCTATGTCCCCCACCACTCCGCATTGCTCGCAGGCCTACAGATTTCTGTCACCTGTCAGGCCCCCAAGGCACTTGACTTTGAGGCCTGCCCGGCATCTCTTCTAGGCTACAGGGTCTTCAAGGACAAGACCTTGTCTAGCATCTGTGTCTCCAGCTCCCTGAGATGCAGCCGGACTTGGGAGAGCGCCTAGTAAACAGGTGCTGTGAACACAGCCTCGGCTTCCACCTTTCCTGGTCAGGGAGCTTGCTCCCTTCAAGGCTGCCTGTTGTATTGTCTGCTACCTGCCCCACCCCTCCTGCCCTGCCCCCAGGCATTCCCTGGGTTGGGGCTGGGGGTGAAACTCCCTGCTTGGGGTGAGCAGCAGGTTAATTTCCTCCTGGAGCTTCCCTCAGCAAACAATGAGACAATGGCGAGCCGGAGGTGGCCTGCGTAAGACAGCGGAGGAGGGGAAGTTGTAATCTGTGCGTGAAGCCAGCGGGCGGGCAAAGGGGCGAGAAAAGCAGCCCAGCCAGACCGGGCCCTCCACCCAGCAGGCCCCTGGGACCCAGCAGGCCCCAACCTGAAGGTCACCTGAGTCGCCCTTGAGGAAAACAGCCACAAACCACCATTCGAGTAGAGAAAACAAGGATGGGTGGGGTGCTTGCCCCCACACCCCTTCCTTGTCCAGATGGTCCTGGCTCCTCTCTGCATAACCCCATCTGCCCACCTTCTAAGCCTGGCTTGCAGGGAAACATCCCCAGACACCATCTGATTCTGACTGGCTTTCGGCTGTGTGACCTTGGGGCATATTACCTAATCTCTTTGTGCCTTTGGTTCCTTATCTGTAAAAGGGGGCCACTTTCTTATTCTGATTGGCAAAATGATTTCATCCCTCCATTTATCCAGAAAGCATTTACTGAGCATCTGCCCTTTGCTGTTACCACTGGGGATATGACTGGCTGTGATGGAAACGTCCCGGTCCTCATGGAATACACAGTCCTAATGTGGAGAGAGTCAGCAACCAGGTAATTGCAGCAACGTGTGAAATTAGAACAGCGACAGGTGTTACCAAGAGAGGGGGCAGCACCATTAAGATGCTGCAATGTGAGACCCAGCCTACTCTATAGCATAGGGTGGGCTTCCTCTAGGAAGACAGTGAAGCTGAGCTGAGCTGGGAGGAAGAGTTTACTAGGGCAAGAGGAAGGAATGCAGGGAGTAACGCAATGTCTCGGAGGCCGGAACAAGGTGGACATTAAGGAGGGAGATGCAGGAAGCCTGTGAACCTGGACACAGAAAGCCAGGAGGATGTGAGAGTGAGGTTTATAAGGCATGCAGGGTTAGTCCCCAGCTCCTGCCTCCCACGGAACCCCTGTAGGACAGCAAAGAGAAACCACAGAAAGTTCCAGTGACGTGACATGATCCTGTCCACTTTCAGCTAATACACAGAAGCTCAGCACAGTGCCTGGGCAGGTGGGCTCCCTCCTTCTTGAGGGCAGGAGCCTGTCCAGCCACATCATGTATGACCAACCACGGCTTCCCCAAACTTTTCTATCACTGCCAGGTTTAGGACTCGCTGTGCCCACCTCATAGATGAGAAAACCGAGACTGAGGGCAAGGGAGAGAGAAACGGGTGCAGCCCCCTCTGGGGATGAAAGAGAGGTTGATAGGACATTCTGCAACCTCAGAGAAACTGAACGCCCAGCAATCCCCCATGTCACACGTCTCAGGGCAGCTCCTAGCCTTTCTTCCCTTGTCCTAGGTTTCCCTAAATCCAGCCATGTACCTATAAGGGGAAAAGGGCTGCAGACAATTCAGGAATCTCCCCATCCCAGATTATGATGCCACATGTCTCCAAAATCTGAGCATCCACTGCTCAACCTGGGCTTGGAACCAGTCTTTGGCTCTGTCCCCAAAGCCTGCCCCTAAGGAGGTGGCTCCAATCCTCGGAGGCTCGTAGAAAAAGCAGCTCCCACTTATGGAGGGCTATAGCTCACATGCAAGGGTGTAGCCACAGGCAAAGTGATGGCAAAGGGTGATCACTTAGATGACCCTTTCTCTTAGTCATCAGAGCTCCATGAGCCCACTCTACTGAGAAGGAAAGTGAGTGTCAAGGAGAAGAAGCATCCTGCCCTCGCTCACAGAGCCAGGAAGGAGCTGCAGCCCAGACCCCAGCTGCTTGGGCTCCAAGGCACTGCTCCACATGCGCACCTCCTGTAGAACCCCGGTAGGTCCTTTACAGACTGTGTCACTGCAGACTCAAAGCCCTTTGTAGCCTCCCATGAACTGAGCCAAAGTCCTTGCCTCACCCAGAAGTCTCCATAGCCCTCTCTGCTGTCTGCCAACTCCACGCAAGCCTTGTCTTCTCTTCCCTTCCTTGCTTGCTCTCACCTCAGAGCCTGCAGCACCCACTGCTCCCTCTGCCTGGGCTCACCTGGAGCCCCATCAGAATGGCCCTCCCCAGCACCCTCAGAAACTCTATCCCTGCATCCTGCTTCGTTTTTCCTTAAAGCCCTCATCTGCACCTCCCCATATAGGAAGCATTTACTTGTCTCTTCATTGTGAGCCCCAGAGACACAATGGTAATTGTCTGATAAACGTTTGTCCCATGAATGAATGAATGAATGAAAGAAGGAAGGATGGAACGTCTCTGGTTCCACCCCTGTGGCCCCAAATGCATAAAATAAAATGCACAATATTATGAAGGAAACTAATTATACTGAAATGCTATTACTGCAATATCAACAGGGTTTGTGATGCAGTCATGAGGTGAACTTCTTTATTAGAACATTAAATAACAAGATGGGGAAGCAGGTTGCGGGTCACCATGAGCATAAACAGTATGTAATGTTAACTGCACACTGTGATGGGAAATGAAAGTATCTTTGACTTCTGTTGTAACAGTCGCTGCTAACCCATCGTGGCTCTTGATCCACACTCATTTATACTTGAAGGAAATGCTGCATTTCAATGAGAGGTTAGTGCATGTAAACTTATCTTTTCTCACCTAAGTTCATGGAATCTCTGAGTTCTAGACCCCAGGTTAAGAACCCCTGCTAAAAAATGTGGCTGTCCCTCACTTGATTCAACCAGTCTCTTACTGAAAAGGCACCCCATCTCAGCATTTCTTCAAATCTCATCATTACACAGTTGGAGAAACCGAGGCCCAGGCTGGAGAACAAACTTGGGTCATTCTGCCCTGGGGGGATGGCAGAGTCCGGTGTCCTGATTCCTGGCCCAGATTATTTTCCAGCTCCTCCCCTACCAGTTGGGTGGCAGGGACACCCCCCACCCCGGCCCTGCCTCCCTGCCCGCCCCAAACCTGCATCCCCAAATGCCTCCGACACCTCACTTCTTGCTCCCTACTTGGAAAGGGACCATGCACAGCCATTGCCTCACTGGACTTTGCCACCAACTATAGCTCCTGATCACACCCTCAGTTCCAAGGAGCAAGGAAACCCAAGCTCAGAGAGAATGCCCAGCTTGCCTGAGATCACACAGCCGAGGTTCCTAGGGGCGTCTTACCATTCCCGAGGCAGCAGCCCACTCGCTGTGGCTGCGGGTGCCACTGCTCAGAGGGCCCAGTGCAAAGGGAATATTGAGGCTCTGCTCACCCTCTTTCTCCAGGGAGGCCCAGTTATGTTGGGGGCAGGGAGGGTGTCCTGCTGCCAACAGCTTCCCTCCTCCCAGCGCAAAGACTCCAGCTCCATGTGTTCCAGGAAATCCAGGCCACATTTCCCTCCAGGAGCCGCCCAGAGGGACCCTCTGGGGAAAGACACAGCATTTTTGAGGAAAAGGAGTGGGAGGGGTGTGGGAGAAAAAGTCACCAAAAAAAAAAAAAAAAAAGAAGAAGAGGAAAACAGTGGCTGGGCCAGGAATGTGCCGGAGTGAGCCAGAGCCAAGCCTCCTGTCACATCCACAGCTGGCTGGCCAGGGTGGGGCGAGGGCGGGGCGGGGCTGGGTCACTCTCCGGACAGGACGCCAGCTGCTCCTGGCAGGCAGGGAGGCAGGGCTGGGGTGGGGGGGTGTCCCTGCCACCCGACTGGTAGGGGAGGAGCTGGAAAATAACCTGGGCCAGGAATCAGGACACTGGACTCTGCCATCCCCCCAGGGCAGAATGACCCAAGTTTGTTCTCCAGCCTGGGCCTCGGTTTCTCCAACTGTGTAATGATGAGATTTGAAGAAATGCTGAGATGGGGTGCCTTTTCAGTAAGAGACTGGTTGAATCAAGTGAGGGACAGCCACATTTTTTAGCAGGGGTTCTTAACCTGGGGTCTAGAACTCAGAGATTCCATGAACTTGGGTGAGAAAAGATAAGTTTACATGCACTAACCTCTCATTGAAATGCAGCATTTCCTTCAAGTATAAATGAGTGTGGATCAAGAGCCACGATGGGTTAGCAGCGACTGTTACAACAGAAGTCAAAGATACTTTCATTTCCCATCACAGTGTGCAGTTAACATTACATACTGTTTATGCTCATGGTGACCCGCAACCTGCTTCCCCATCTTGTTATTTAATGTTCTAATAAAGAAGTTCACCTCATGACTGCATCACAAACCCTGTTGATACTGCAGTAACAGCATTTCAGTATAATTGGTTTCCTTCATAATATTGTGCATTTTATTTTACGCATTTATAAAACACTTTTTTTTAAAGTCAGTTGCGGTAGCCCATGCCTGTAATCCTTGCTCTTTGGGAGGCCAAGGCAGGAGGATCACTCGAGCCCAGGAACTGGAAACCACCCTAGGCAACATAGTGAGACTCCACCTCTGTTAAACAAACAAACAAACAAAAAACTAATTTGAAAAAAATACCACATTATGAGAAGGGGTCCATCCCCACTTCACCATGTGCCAAAGAGGTCTATGGAACAAAGGCTAAAAATCCCACTTTTAATGTAACCTTTTTTTTTTTTTTTTTGGAGACAGAGTCTCGCTCTGTTGCCCAGGCTGGAGTGCAGTGGTGCAATCTCGATCTACTGCAGCCTCCACCCCCTGGGTTTGAGCAATTCTCTCACCTCAGCCTCCCGAGTAGCTGGGATTACAGGCACCTGCCACCACACCTGGCTAATTTTTTTTTTTGTATTTTTAGTAGAGACAGGGTTTTACTATGTTGGCCAGGCTGGTCTTGAACTCCTGACCTCACGTGATCGGCCTGCCTTGGCCTCCCAAAGTGCTGGGATTACAAGCGTGTGCCACCGAACCTGGTCTTTTTCTTTTTTTCTTTTCTTTTTTTTTTTTTTGATATGGAGTTTTGTTTTTGTCAACCAGGCTGAAGTGCAATGGTGTGATCTCAGCTCACTGCAGCCTCCACCTGACAGGTTCAAGCAGTTCTCCTGCCTCAGCCTCCCAAGTAGCTGGGATTACAGGTGACTGCCACCACACCCAGCTAATTTTTAAATTTTTAGTAGAGATGGGGTTTCGCCATGTTGGCCAGGCTGGTCTCGAACTCCTGACCTCAAGTGACCCACCAGCCTTAGCTTCCCAAAGTGCTGGGATACAGATGTGTACCCAGCCTAATGTAGCCGTTTTTAGGTTGGGAAGTATACTTTTTGTGTAAGAACCAGACTGGGTACCTAAATTTGCTTGATACACATAAAACATAAGAAAGGAGCCCCAGGCAGGGCGTGGTGTTTCACACCTGTAATCCCAGCACTTTGGGAGGCAGAGGGGAGCAGATCACAAGGGCAGGAGTCCAAGACCAGCCTGGCCAACATGGTAAAATCCTATCTCTACTAAAAATACAAAAATTAGCCGAGCATGGTGGCAGGCACCTGTAATCCCAGCTACTCGGGAGGCTTAGGCAGGAGAATTGCTTGTAGCTGGGAGGCAGAGGTTGCAGTGAGCCAAGATCGTACCACTGTGTTCCAGCCTGGATGACAGAGCAAGACTCTGTCTTGAAAAAAAAGAAAGATAGAAAAAAGAAAAGGAGCACCAAATAGGCAACAGGGGTCATCTTCAGGGTCTGAGAGAAATCTCACCGAATACCTTGAGTGCTGATTTTTTTTAATGTACATATGTATTTAGAAAGAGTCAAGATTCAGGAAGATGGGTACATCTGTAGTGGAAAACACAGCTTTCAAATCTTTCTAAATCCCCACCTAAAAATTGACAAAGCAATTAGGTAGCAAAACCAAAACCCCACGGACAAGGTTTATAACAAAACTAGGTCACAAGGTGTCCCCACAAATTCCAAAATCCAAGCAGTAGAGACAAATCTGCTTGCTCTCAGGGTCTGTGTGGGAGAATAATAGCACTGTGAGTATTTGTTTCTGGGGGGATAAATGGATTAATAATAAAGTCTCAGTCCCTGTTCTAGGGGCCAGGATTAATGGGAGACAGGTAATTACACAGACATGTATAAAATTGCAGGTTGGGTGCGGTGTCTCATGCCTGTATTCCCAGAGCTTTGGGAAGCCAAGGTGGGTGGATCAAGACCAGCCTGGCCAACATGGTGAAACTCCAGCTCTACTAAAAATACAAAAATTAGTTGGGCATAGTGGTGCACACTTGTAATCTCAGCTACGTAGGAGGCTGAGGCAAGAGAATTACTGGAACCTAGGAGGTGGAGGTTGCAGTGAGCCGAGATCTGGCCACTGCACTCTAGCCTGGGCGACACAGCAAGACTCCGTCTCAAAAAAACTAAAATAAAATAAATAAAAAATTGCAACAGTGACAAAAGTAAGAGTTCAAGATTTTGAATGTATATAAAAGACACATATTTGAAATATTTCATGGTTTTTAAAAAAGGACAAAGGGCCAGGCACAGTGGCTCACACCTGTAATCCCAGCACTTTGGGAGGCTGAGGCAGGTGGATCATGAGGTCAAGAGATCAAGACCATCCTGGCCAACATGGTGAAACCCTGTCTCTACTAAAATACAAAACTTAGCTGGGCATGGTGGTATGTGCCTGTAGTCCCAGATACTTGGGAGGCTGAGACAGGAGAATTGCTGGAACTCGGTAGGCAGAGGTTACAGTGAGCCAAGATCACTCAACTGCACTCCAGCCAGGCAACAGAGCAAGACTCTGTCTCAAAAAATTAAATAAAATAATACTAATAAATGGGCAAAGAAACAATAACAAAAAAGAGCCTAGTAAACAGACAAAAAGACAGACACATGCCAGTATCTCCTTTGCAGGGCCCAATCCAATGGTTGCGGGTGGCATCTGAGGACACTGCCTGTCTGCTTGGGCTCCAGGGGAACCACCCAGCCCCCAGCTCAGGCTTCCATGCCCACTGCCCAGCGTCTTCCTTCACAATGAATCATGTGTTTGTAGACGCAAAGTCAGGGTTATCCCAGCCAGGAAGTCCTTGGAGTCATCAGCATGGAGGCAGCCCCTTAAAGCGGAAAAAACAGTCTTCAGAGGCTACAGACACAGGTTCAAGTCCCAGCCTGGCTGCCTACTTTACATGTGAGCTCACGGATGCCGGAGAGCAGACACCCGCCCAAGCTCACAAAACAGACCTGCGGACACTTTTGAATTTCCAAGTGGGCTCTTCCATCTCCTCTGCTTATGGGGAATTGGAAGTCCTTGGCAATCATTCAAGGCAGAGAGGATGAAGGCGTGTGTTATGCTGTCTGTCCTCCAGATTCTCAAGCCGCTCGGGCAGCACCGAACCACGGGCAGGACAAGAATGCAGTGTGCTCGTGACTCAGCCAGCTTCTGTTCACTGTCAAGAGCAACCTTAGCAAGTAGGTAGCCTTATCTCATTTTAGAGATGAGGAAACTGAGGCTCAGAGAGGAGCAAAGGGGGCCTAAGGTCGCACAACGCTAATGTGCTTTGACCCTGGTCTTTCAGCGGGACCACCTCAGTCCCCAGGGCAGCTGTCTTGGCAACCCCAACCCGACACCGAGCCTGGGGCCCCCACTCAGGGGTGGAGCCATCTCCCTGTGAACAGTCTATTTTTAGTGTCGGCAGCAGGGGCTAGGGGCTGAAGCCAGGAGTGACAATGGGGGGAAGGGGGTGGGGCTGCTGGTGGCCGCCCCCGCACCCAGCAGCCGCCCCATTTCCTCGAGGAACCAGGCAGCGCACAATACAAGGAAAGCCGAATGGGGAGCGGCTGGGGGCTCCTGTGTGGGGGCTGACCTGGCCCATCAGGGCAGCTGGGGGCCTGGAGGAGGCCTCTGGGCCAGGGGGGAAATGGACAATTAGTCCAGCTGCCTAGCCCAAGCACAGTGATGGTTCATGCTGCGCACGTGCATAGGCACACATTCACCTTAAGGTGAACCACTTGAGGTCAGGAGTTTGAGACCAGCCTGGCCAACATAGTGAAACCCTGTCTGTACACACAGAGGTCTTTTAGTCACTCCTCAGCCAGGGCAGGGTCTCACCTTTAGCCTCAGAAGCAGAGAACTGGGCCCTGGGGATTCTTGCAGAGGCCAAGCAGAAACTGATTGGGGTGCCAGGTGAGAAGTGTTGCCGTGAGCACCCCAGACATTCTGCCAAGGTCTTGGACCCCTGTGGAAGGCTGCCTCTGCTGGGGAAGGTCCTGGCCTGAGGCTGGGGCTTCCAGTTGAGGGGGACTTCATGACAAAAGCAGGAAGATGGGCTGGGCACTGTGGCTCACACCTGTAATTCCAGCACTTTGGAAGGTGAGGCAGGCAGATCACAAGGTCAAGAGATCGAGACCATCCTGGCCAACATGGTGAAACCCCATCTCTACTAAAAACACAAAAATTAGCCAGGCATGGCGAGGCTGAGGCAGGAGAATCGCTTGAACCTGGGAGGCGGAGGTTGCCATGAGCCAAGATCGCAGCAGAGTGAGACTGCATCTCAAAAAAAAAAAAAAAAAAAAAGGCAGGAAGGTGGTTTCCCACAGCTTTCTCTGTCCCTCTACAAAGTCAAGGTGAGGCTGTCCAGTTTTGCCTGGGCAAGTGCTCCGGACTAAATTTGATGCCTGAGATTCTCCTGTGTTCTCCTGAGGCTGAGGGCAAAAAATCGCTTCTTCCTCTGCCCCTCTCTGCACTGCCAGACTCTGCAGACAGAATTCTGGGGTGGTCCTGCCTCACTTTCCCACCTCCACACCCTGGTGTATGCTGTGCCCCTGCCAGGGGTGCCCTCCCTTACCTTCCCATTCCCATTCCACAAGCAAAGCTCTGAAAACAAAGACAGTGGCACTCTCGTCTGTCATCTCCCTCCCAGAACCAAGTACAGTACCTGCAGAATGAAATCCCTGCCTCCTCCTGGGGGCCTCTCGTCCACACTCTCACCATGGATGAAGTTATCCTGTTGGAATTTCTTGACTGCCCAGCGAGACAGACTCATTCATCTCCACTTTAAGGGGAAGAAAACTGAGACTCAGAGAGAGGATGTGGCCTGCTGGAGATTACACAATGGACAGCAGCCCAGGCAGACTCAGGTCTAAACCTGGGGCTCCTTGACTCTGGGGCTCCACAAGCCCATGTGCACCGCTGGCCAAGAGCTCTTAAGTCCAAAACTGACTTTCATGAGGTGGCTCCCAGCCATAGAGGTGCAGCTGAAGGATGAAGAGTTGGGAAGGGTTGGGAAGGTGGGATGGGACCTGGATGTATGTTAGCAATGAAGCCCACAAGACCAGTGGATGAACCCAAAGCAGGGGATTAACAAAATGGGTGCTTTTGATTTGTATGTAAATTATATCCTAGATTTTGATTGTATGTGACTTTCAAAAATGAGAATCAAGGCTAGGTATGGTGGGTCAAGCCTACAATCCCAGCACTTTGGGAGGCCAAGGCGGGCAGAGATCTCTTGAGGTCAGAAGTTTCAGACCAGCCTGGCCAACATAGTGAAATCCCATCTCTACTAAAAATACAAAAATTAGCCAGGTGTGGTGGTGCACGCCTTAATCCCAGCTACTTGGGAGGCTGAGGCTTGAACCCAGGAGGTGGAGGTTGCAGTGAGCCGAGATCACACCACTGGACTCCAGCCCAGGCGACAGAGTGAGGCTTCATCTCAATAAATAAATAAATAAAAATGGGCACCATTTTCTCAACCTTGAGATTTTTATGAATGCATTTTTTCTGGTAATGGAGGATGCCTTCTCCCAGATGTTTTATAAGGCCCAACACTGAGATTGCATTTAGGTATCTGCTTATTTCCAGGAGTGGAGAGTGTGGCAAAGAGAACGCAGGCTGCTGTTTATTGAGCATACACTATGGGCAGTGCTGAGCTCTATTGTCAGGAAATTCACTTTCCCCCAACACTGATGAGGTTGCTGCCCTTATTATCCCTGCTTCACAACATGGGAAAAAGGTAGGAGAAGGGAATTGAACTCAACAGCCTGGTTCCAGAGCCCCATTCCCCTCTGTGCGCCATCCTGGGAGAGGGTGCTGGGGCCACTATTCAGAGGTTTCTGGCCTCAAATGTATCCCACCCCTTCCACAAAACAAAAGCCCAGGAGAAA
>NW_016107333.1:10839869-10845166 GCF_001604975.1 Cebus imitator | reverse complement strand
GGAGCTTCACTCTTGTTGCCCAGACTGGAGTGCAATGGCGTGATCTCAGCTCACCGCAGCCTCCACCTCCCGGGATCAAGTGTTTATTCTCCTGCCTCAGCCTCTCGAGTAGCTGGGATTACAGGCATGCACCACCATGCCCTGCTAATTTTGTATTTTTAGTAGAGATAGAGTTTCTCCATGTTGGTTAGGCCGGTCTTGAACTCCGGACCTCAGGTGATCTGCCTGCCTTGGCCTCCCAAAGTGCTGGGATTACAGGCGTGAGCCACCAAGCCTAGCCGACCCACCCTTCTTAAAAGGCAATTTGGGCTGGGTATGGTGGCTCACACCTGCAGCCCAGCACTTTGGCAGGCAGTGGCAAGTGGATCACCTGAGATTAAGAGTTTGAGACCAGCCTGACCAACATGATGAAACCCTGTCTTTAGTAACTACAAAAAATTAGCCAGGTGTGGTGGCGAAACCCTGTAATCCCAGCTACTCAGGAGGCCAAGGCAGGAGAATCGCTTGAACCCAGGATACGGAGGTTGCAGTGAGCCGAGATTATGCCATCACACTCCAGCCTGGGCAAAAAGAGCAAAATTCTGTCTCAAAAAAAAAAAAAAAAAAAAAAAAAAAAAAAAAAAAAAAAAAAAAAGGCAGTTTGGTGCTGTTACCTGGGGTTCACCAAAGGTGGCTCTAGGCCATCCTGGGCAGCTTGTCAACATGTTCCTCCCGACACGTGTGGCCAGCTTGTTCCATTTCCTGGCTGTGTGACCTGAGGCACATGACTCTGCATGTCCATGCCTCTGCTTGTTCATGTGTAAAATGAGGATAAAAGTATCATCTATCTTTGATGGATACAAAGTTTCCTTTGGGGGTGTTGAAAACATTTTGAAACTAGATACAATGTCGTAAATGTACTAAGTGCCACCTATACTTTCAAATGGTTGATTTATATTATGTGAATTTCATCTCAATAAAAAAAAAAAAATCTAGCTGGGCACAGTGGCTCACGCCTGTAATCCCAGCTCTTTGGGAGGCCAGGGGCGGGAGGGGCGATCACAAGGTCAAGAGATTGAGGCTAGCCTGGCCAACATGGTGAAACCCCATCTCTACTAAAAATACAAAAATTAGCCAGGCGTGGTGGCACGTGCCTGTAGTCCCAGCTACTTGGGAAGCCGAAGCAGAAGAATTGTTTAAACTGGGGAGGCGGAGGTTGCAGTGAGCCGAGATCGTGCACTGCACTCCAGTCTGGGCGACAGAAAGAGTCACTGTCTCAAAAAGAAAAAAAAAATCTGTCCAGATACAAATAGACATAAATGTACAAAAATATGATCTACCTAAAATCTGTACTGAAGATTAAAGCATTAAACGTCAAGCAAGCACTTAGACCAGTGTGTGACCCACAAAGAGCATGCAATAAGTAGCTTTGTTTCTGTTGATATTAAGCACCCCAGGTTGCTGGCCAAACCGCCTTGCTCACTGACCAGCCTCCTCACTGGGCTCCCTGCATCAGCTCTTGCCTGCTTCACCTCCAGTCCTCTCCACTGGTGGCCAGAACATCTCTCAGGGGAGTCCTGGTAAAACCAGAGTCAGGTCACACCACATCCCTCTGCTCAAAACCCTCCAATGTCAACTGGCCACAGTGGCTCATGGCTATAGCCCCAGCACTTTGGGAGGACGAGCAGGCAGATCACTTGAAGTCAGGAGTTCAAGACCAGCTGGGCCAACGTGACGAAACCCTATTTCTACTAAAAACACAAAAGTTATCTGGGCATGGTGGTACACACCTGTAATCCCAGCTACTTGGGAGGCTGAGGCAATGGAATCACTTGAATGTGGGGCGGGGGGTGGAGGCTGCATTGAGCCAAGACTGTGCCATTGCACTCCAGCCTCGGTGACAGAGCGAGTAAACAAACACAAAAACCCTTCAATATCCATGTCACATGAGAAGCAGCTAAAGTCCATAAGGCCTACATGATCTGCCCCCAAACACTGCCCTCATCTTCCGTCACTCTCTGACCTCTTGCCACCAGCCACGCTGGCCTCCTCGCTTGGTGCCCTCCTTCCTCCACGCCAGCCGTCCTCTTGCCTCTGGGCCTTTGCCCTGGCCTTTGCGCTTGCCTGAAATGCTCTTCCCCCAGATTCATAGCTGCTGCCTCATCTCTTTCAGGCCTCTGTTCAAATGTCACCTCCTCAGGGGGTCCTCCCTGACCACCATCACAAAATAGGTCTGCTCCCACCACTCATTTTCCCCCAGCCACCTTTACAGGCAAAAGTGATACCAGACACCAATTCATTTTCTACTTTTGGTCCATCTCTTCCATGGGATTAGCGGTTCCTTAACGAACGTGTTAGTCTCTCTTCAGAGGGACTTTGTTTCCTGCTGGGAGCCCAGCCTGGCCCACGGTGAGTCCTCCATAGATATTTGTGGAAGGAATAAAGGCAGGCTTGGGACCGTGTCCTATGGCTCATTATGTCATTCCGCTGGACTCAAGTGTGTGAGCCTCAAAGGCTGAATCCTGGGCTCACCTCAGTGGCCCCAGCCTCTCAGAACACAGGAATGATAGGGCATCTATTGAAGGAAACCCTCTATCCAGTTCGGGGTCCTGCTCCCTGCTGAAAGTGGGACCCAGGACCCCAGTCCAAGGGCCTGGCCCACCCGTCCCATCCCTGGTCTCTCTTGGAACTGGGCTTCCTCCCTGGGTAGTTGTTCCTTCCAGCTCTCCAACTCTCCTCCTCTTTGTCTTGGCCCCAGCTACATCTTCTCATGCCTTTATCTCTCCCCTCAGCTGCTGTAAGGGAAGGGGCACTTCCCTCTCTCCTCTCCTCTGCCTTCCTGGCCTGAGTCCTAAAAGCTCCCCTCAGGCTCAGCACCCCTCCCAGCTTCTCCCTCTCACTTCCAGCCAATTCCAGGTGGGATCGGAGGAATGGGGGCCAGGCAGCCGTGGCTAGGGGAGCCTTCGGTCCCTCCAAAGACCTCTCAGCCTCTGATGTGCTGTACAGCCCTTGCTCTACTCAGAGTCAAGCAGGGATGAGGCGCTCTGTGTTCCAGCTGTGTAGCCTTAGGCAAGTCACTTCACCTCTCTATGCCTCGAATTTCCTCAACTGAAGAATGGGGGTCAAGGCAACGCCTACTTCAAAGTATTCTGGAAGAATGAAATGAGGCTTGTCAAACCCTTAGCAGAGTGCTTGACAGTCAGAGAATTTGTCTTAATGCAGGATGCGGTGCAACGCTATGGAAGGACTTTGTAAGTTGCAAGGCCCTATACCACCCTTGGCTGTGTGTTTGTGCCGCGTTTCTGATCCAAAGACCCTAGAACTGTGAGGGAGAACCTCCCAGTGGCCTCTAATCTACGACAGATGTTACCTACCATCACTGTTACTAACATTACGTGATCATTAACATTCTCAGATTTCAGAAAGGCCACAGTCAAAGGCCCGTCTCCTGAGAGACTGCGGTTAAGGTCCCAGGGAACACTTTAGAGTGTCATCCCTCCAGCTGAGCCCACTGTCCCCCAGGGTCCTCTCAATAGTCCAAAACAGGGAATAATCATTACTGTTTCATGTTACAGATCTGGGAGCCGGAACCCAGAGAGCTTCAAGCTGCCTGACCCCAAAGCCCATCGGGTGGTTTATTTCTCAGTTCTAGTCCTCAGTTTTCTCATCTCTAAAATGGAGACATCCACGTTTCATGGGATTTGTTCAGTTGCAAGGATTAAATTGGATTTAAATTCTCACAGCAGCAGTGGGCACATGGGTGTAGCATCCCTAAAGGATCGGGGGCCCCGAGGTCAGGCAGACGTGGGGCCAAGTGCCACCTTTACCACTTTTGCTCATGGAGACAAAGATTCCTCCTCTCCAAGCCTCACTAGACCTGTCTGGAATGATCGGCCCCTCTCACAAAGATGGTGCTACTGCCAAAGTTTTGTTTTTCAAAACATGGCTGTTAGACCAGGCGTGGTGGCTCACACCGGTAATCCCAGCGCTTTGGAAGGCTGGGGTGGGAGGCTCGCTTGAGGCCAGGAACAGGGTGTGTTTCAGCAAGCCCTCCAGGAATCAAGAACGCACAGTTAGACGCACAACCCAGTGTCGTCACCTGGTGGTATTTCGTGGGAACTACAGCATGGCAGACGCCGCCACCAACCTTTGACTCCAAGAACAGGACGCTTGAATGCTCAGTGTCCCAGGCCACAGTCATGGTCAAGAGTTGGCTTTAGAGTGTGCGCGTCACCTTTCTCACCTGCAAGGACACACAACACAGGAAGCATTCCCCAGTAAATAACTCTTCAAATTTTCTCCCTGCTGCACTTGGGATAAGCCCCCAATTCTTATACAGTCTGGCTTCTCCAGATCTCTCTGTCCTCATTCCTCTTCCCTCTTACTCACTCGCCATCAGCCTCACTGGCCTCCTTGCTGTTTCTCGAACTCACCAAGCATATTCCCACCAGGGGGTTTTGGTGTTTGCTGTTGCCTCTTCCCCCTGAGACTTTCGTGGCTTGTTCCTTCACATCATCCCCAGCCCTGTTCAAATGCCATCTCCTCTGGGAAGCCTTCCAGGACGACACTTACCAAGGATCACTGGCCCTACCCTCCTTCCATCTGTGACTCTGACTTATTTTTATTTATCACTGACATTATATTGTATATTTGTTTGATTTTTGTCTGTCCCGGTCGTGAGGCCATGAGCTGCGATAAGCAGAGATGTTTGTTCTGTTCACCCCCGAATCCTCAGTACAGACAGTAAGTGTTCAACACATAGTTGCTGAATAAATGAATGAATGAATACCCTCTAGTACGGCAGGTATTATCAATCACCCATTTTCCCATCAATGGGGAAACTGAGGCTCAATAAATTGATGTGACTCATTCAAGTCCACCTAATGAGGGAGTGCTGGGTTCTAGATTTGGAGGAGGATTTCTCGAAGCTGAAATGTGGGAGCTGTGTCCACACTGGCACCTTGAGTTTCCTAAGGCTGGGGAGACTTATCACTCAGCATCACCCAAGCAAGTCAGCAGCTGTGGGTTCCAAAGGAGAGGAAACAAAGATCCAGTGCAGGGATCCTCAGGGGGGCAGTGTCGCCAAGAGTGCTGGGCAGTTCCCAGTGACCAGGGGGTGCCCCGGCCATACAGGAGGGGAGAAGCATGCACACATCCTGCAGTGCATCTCACGTCGTGATTTTCAAATCTCCCTTTGGTAATTAGTGTAGGTGAAAACCTTGTTTTTAATGATCTGAGTCTAAGACCAAATTCCATATTACATATAAACACAAGGTGTGTGTGTCTGTGGGAGGGGTTAGTTTTTAATGTTTAATAGA
>NW_016107333.1:10835925-10839618 GCF_001604975.1 Cebus imitator | reverse complement strand
TTTGGTAGAGACGGGGTTTCACCATGTTGACCAGGATGGTCTCGATCTCTTGACCTTGTGATCCACCCGCCTCGGCCTCCCAAAGTGCTGGGATTACAGGCTTGAGCCACCGCGCCCGGCTAATAGACTAGTTTTTTAGAGAAGTTTTAGGCTTAGAGAAAAATTGTGCAGTGACTGGGCATACTGGCTCACGCCTGGCTCACACCAGCTCACGCCAGTGCTTTAGGAGGCCGAAATGGGAGGATTGCTTGAGGCCAAGAGTTTGAGACCAGCCTGGGCAACACAGCAAGACACTGTCTCCACAATTTTTTTTTTTTTAATTTTCCAGGCATGGTGGCACATGCGTGTGGTCCTAACTACTTGGGAGGCTGAGGCTAAAGGATTGCTTGAACCCAGGATTTCGAGGCTGCAGTGGACTCTAATCATGCCACTGCACTTTAACCTGGGGGACAGAGCAAGACGCTCTCTCAAAAAAGAAAAAGGCTGGGTGCAGTGGCTCATGCCTGTAATCTCAGCACTTTGGGAGGCCAAGGTGGGCAGATCACGAGGTCAGGAGATTGAGATCATCCTGGCTAACATGGCGAAAACTCATCTCTAATAAAACTACAAAAAAAATTAGCTAGGCATGGTGGCAGGCACCTGTAGTCCCAGCCACTTGGGAGGCTGAGGCAGGAGAATCACTTGAACCTGGGAGCAGAGTTTGCTGTGAGCTGAGATCATGCCACTGCACTCCAGCCTGGGCAACAGAAGGAGTCTGTCGAAGGAAGGAAGAAAGGAAGGAAGGGAGGGAGGGAGGGAGGGAGGGAGGGAAAAATGACACCAAATTTATAGACAGTTCCTTTATACCCTCTCTTCAAACATGCAGTTTCTCCTGTTATTAATATTTTGCATTAGTATGATACATTTGTTAAATTGATGAATCAATTTTGATACATAATTATTCACTAAAATCCACAGTTTACCTTATGGTTCACTCTGTGTTGCACAGTTCTACCATGCTGACAAGTGTGTAACATCCTTTATCTACCATTATAGTGTCATACAGAAAAGTTTCCCTGCCCTAAAAATGCCTTGTGCTCCACCTGTGCATCCCCCTTCCCCTGAGCACTGGCAACCACTGGTCTTGTCATTGTCTCTAGAGTTTTGCCTTTTCAGCACAATGCGTGTTTTCTTGGTTGTAATACACAGTGACTCTGCCAGGAAAGCAGCCTGCACATAAATTGGTGTCTTAGTTCTGGCCACTGTAACAAATTACCACAGACTGGTGGCTTATAAACAACAGGAATGTATTTCTCACAGATCCAAAGCCTGGCAAGTCCAACATCCAGGAGTTACTCCATGTCTAATGAGGGCCACTTCCTGGTTCACAGATGCCTTCTCACCAAGTCCTCACAAGGTAAAAGGGGCAGCAACGCTCTCTGGGGCCTCTTTTTTTGTTTGTTTGCTTGTTTTTTGAGATAGAGTTTCACTCTTGTTGCCCAGTCTAGAGTGCAATGCCGCAATCTTGGCTCACTGCAACCTCTGCCTCCCAGGTTCAAGTGATTCTCCTGCCTCAGCCTCCCAAGTAGCTGGGATTACAGGCATCTGCCACCACCCCCGGCTAACTTTGTATTTTTGGTAGAGACGAGGTTTCTCCATTTTGAGCAAGCTGGTCTCGAACTCCTGACCTCAGGTGATCCCACCTGCCTCGGCCTCCTAAAGCGCTGGGATTAATAGGTGTGAGCCATCGCACCCAGCCTGGGGCCTCTTTTATAAGGGCACTAATCCCATTCATGAGGGCTCTGCACTCATAACCTAATCACCCCCAAATGGCTCCTTCTCCTAATACCATCACATTGGGGATTAGGCTTTGACATGAGAGTTTGGAGGAGACATTTAGTCTGTAGCAATTGGGAACGGATTGGATTGTTCAGAAGTTTGCCTAGAACTGCTCACATTGTAGATGATCATAGTCATGCAGGCATGGTGCATGTGCTGCCAGCACGCCATCACCAGTTCAGCCTGTCGGTTCTCAAGGATTCCACCCAGAGCCGTGTCCACCCAACTACTTTGTGATGCCTTCTACATAGTGTCCTGGAACATTTACACATTAATTTATTCTAAATTATTTTCATTTTATTTTTTTAAATTACAACTAGGGCATTATTTATGTTTAAAACTATGTGGGGCTGGATGTGGTGACTCATCTATAATCTCAGCACTTTGGGAGGCCAAGGCAGGCAGATCATGAAGTCAAGAGATCGAGACCAGCCTGGCCAACATGGTGAAACTCTGTTTCTACTAAAAAAACAAAAAATTAACCAGGTATGGTGGCGGGCACCTGTAATCCCAGCTACTCGGGAGGCTGAGGTAGGAGAATCGCTTGAACCCAGGAGAGTGAGGTTGCAGTGAACCAATATTGCACCACTGCGCTCCAGCCTGGTGACAGAGCGAGACTCCATCTCAAAAAAAAAAAACCTGTGTGTCAGCAGGTTGTGTTCTTCATGTATTTTATTTTAGAAAAGAAGAATTATAACTACTGTTAAAGGGAGCTTTGGGCCAGTAGCATTTCAAGCCACAGTCCAATGGCATGATAATCACCACAACAGCAAACAATGATTGGTTCTAGCCCCTCCAAAGGCTTGTAAATGACTCACATGCACAAATCATTACATCTGTACAGTTCCCCTACCAGTTGGCTACAAGGGTGTATCCTGTTAGCCCCATTCTGCAGAGGAGAAAACCGAGATTCAGACAGTATATGGCCCCTTGGTGGGGCTGGAAATTGAATCCAAGCAGTCCCTACCCCTAACCACTGAACTAATCAGCCCCAGATTCCCTGGGCTTGAAAAAGACAATGTTGGGTGATTTGAGCATCCCCAGGACTAAAGAGCCCGGGAAAGGTATGGGAGGCAAATGGTGAAGTGGAGAGGTCAATAGCACAGGTTCTGGCCTGGGTGCTCGTCTTGACTGTGTCATTTACTTGTGTATGACTCTAAAGAGCCACTGCCCTTTACTGAGGCTCAGTTGTCTAATTTATTTTATTTTGGGTTTTGTTTCATTTTGTTTTGTTTTTTGAGACAAAGTCTCACTCTGTCTCCCAGGCTGGAGTGTAGTGGTGAATCTTGGCTCACTGCAACCTCCACCTTCTGGGCTCAAGTGATCCTCCTACCTCAGCCTCCCAAGTAGCTGGGACTACAGGCGTGTAACACCACATCTAGCTAATTTTTCTATTTTCTGTAGAGACAGAGTTTTGCGATATTGCCCAGGCTTGTCTCAGATGCCTGGGCTCAAACGATCTGCCTGCCTCAGCCTCCCAAAGTGCTAGGATTACAGGCATGAGCTACTGTACCTGGCCTAGTTGTCTCATCGGTAAGATGGGGGTGATGTCGCCAGAGTATTAAGGGTACTATCCCTCTTCATGTTACAAGTGTGAGAACTATGGCTCGGAGAGCAGAAGCGACCTGCCTGGGTTAGTGGGATGATGAGATGATCCTCTAAGGACATGTTCCACTTGCCCAGGAAGGTGCCCACGGCTCCTTCAAAGTGCAATCCAAGACTCATGCATTACCAGACAAAAGTCAGAGGTCACTTGTCCTGGTCACTCATCCCCCCATGCAACCACCTGCATGTGACCCCACAGGGCAGAAGTATCTATCTAAAAGCCTCCACTGGGCTGGGAGAGCTGGAAGCTGGAGGGTTGTACTTTTTTTT
>NW_016107333.1:10813110-10835665 GCF_001604975.1 Cebus imitator | reverse complement strand
TGTTGACCAGGATGGTCTCGATCTCTTGACCTCGTGATCCACCCGCCTCGGCCTCCCAAAGTGCTGGGATTACAGGCTTGAGCCACCGCGCCCGGCCTAGGGTTGTACTTGAAAGCACTGGGCCTCAGTTTCCCTGTGGTGGACTCCAGCTCCAAAATATGTCTCAAATCAATCCACCTCTCTTTATCTCCACTGCTTCCAACCTAGCCCATGCCACATCACTTCTCACCTGGCACACCCACTGCCTCCCCTCCTCCCAGCCTCCCCTCCTCCCCCTGGTTCCCCTCCTCTCATACCTCCCCTCCTCCCACACCTCCCCTCCTCCCACACCACCCTTCCTCCCCTGCCTCCCCTCCTCCCGCAGCACTCCTCCTCCCCCTGGTTCCCCTCCTCCCCTCCTCCCCTGCCTCCTGTCCTCCCTGATGGCTCCTGGCCCAGCAGCCAAAGAGATCTTTCATAAATGTAAAATATGTTTTTGTTGTTGTTGAGACAGGATCTCGCTTTGTCACTGAGGCTTGGCTCACTGCAGCCCCAACCTCCTGGGTTCACACAATCCTCCTGCCTCAGCACCCCCAAGTAGCTGGGAACACAGGTGCACACCGTCACGCCCTGCTAATTTTTGTATATTTTTTAGAGATGGGGTTTCCCCATGTTGAACTCCTGAGTTCAAGCAATCTGCCTATCTCGGCCTCCCAAAGTGCTGGGATTACAGGCGTGAGTCACCACACCTGGCTGATAAATGCAAGACTTTATGAAGGCATTACCCTGCTTAAACCCTATTGTTCTTAAGTCAAACTCCTCTAACAGGGTGTGCTGGACCCTGCCAGTCTCTCCCATCTCATTTCCCACAATGTTCCCTCCCACCTTCCACCCTCTCCGTGTATGTCTGGACCACATTGACCTCCCTGATATACCGTTAACAGACAGGCTCCTATCTTAGGACTTTTGCCTGCACTGTTTCTCCTCTTTGGTCAGCACCGTGGGCCACCCCTTCCTGGCCTTCTTTGGTAAACTTCTTCCCTCCCTCCACTAGGTCAGCTTTACTCTTGTGCACTCTCATACCCCGCCCACTTGTCTCTCCCGGCAATAATCCCAGTTTGCAACGACAGATTTGTTTGCTTATCTTCTCCCCACCTGACTGAGCTCCACCAGGCCAGGAACACTGGCATGTTTCCTGCCGTGTACTGAGAACCCGAGAAAGTGTCTGCCCCAGAGTACGTGCTGAGAATGACCTGCTGAAAACCAGATTGCAGGCATAAACCAATGGGCGCCCAAAGGAGACTGATGGTCCATCTCCTTCGCCATGCGTGCTAAGACATCAAAGACAGGCTGAAGGGAAGGAAGAAGCTAGTATTTTGTTGTCGTTATTGTTGTTGTTGTTAGCATTCTTTGGAGCCACAGAATGAAAGGCAGAGAGAACCCCAGGAACAATTTAATTCACTTGTTAGCAGAGGCTACAGGTGCCAGATGCTATGCTACACACTGGGGACAGCCTATGTGTGCTGGGCTGGTGAAAGAATTAGCCTTGAGCCACACTGCCTGGATGTAGAGACCAACTCACTACTCACTAGCTGTGCAAGGTTGGGTAAGTCACTTAACCTCTCTGAACCTTGGCGTTTCCTTGTCCTCACTTCCCTCCTGTGGATTACTGCCGTGGTATCACTTTATCCCCGTGGTGCTGCACACTCCCAAGAACCCCTGCCTCTCTCTGGCTAAACACCTGCTGGTTGGTGCCAACTCCGTATCCCTCTGTGTTTGTCCCCCTGCAGTGGCATGTGGCTGGAGAAAAACACACCACCATGTAGACTGGCCTCAATTTACTTGAATGATGCTAGCTTCAGTGGCGTCTTTTGTCCTGCCTGACAACCACTTGGTCAATGTGGTGTCTGTTGCGTTTCTCCACCGTAAAGTTACTATTTTACCCTTTGTAATTAATAAGTATCTTGGGGAGACATATTCTAAGACTGTGCAAATGCCCTATTTCTCATTAAACTTTAATCCACTACTGCAGTGCCTGTTAATGATTCTCTCCAATGGTGGCTGCCAACCCCTATGCTTCTACATTTATTCATTGGCTTTCTACTTTTTTCTTTCTTTTTTTTTTTTTTTTTTTTTTTTTTTTTTTTNTTTTGGTTCAGAGTCTCGCTCTGTCACCTGGGCTGGAGAGCAATGGTGCAATCTTGGTTCACTGGAACCTCTGCCTCCTGGGTTCATGTGATTCTCCTGCCTCAGCCTCCCAAATAGCTGGGATTACAGGTGCATACCACCACACCCTTTGTATTTTTTCGTAGAGACGGGGTTTCACTATGTTAGCCAGACTGGTCTTGAACTCCGGACCTCGTGATTTGCCTGCCTCAGGCTTCCAAAATGCTGGGATTATAGGGTTGAGCCACCACGCCTGAACTCTACTCTTTTTTTTGAGATGGAGTTTCACTCATTGCCTAGACTGAAGTGCAATAGCACGATCTTGGCTCACTGCAACCTCCGCCTCCTGGGTTCAAGTAATTCTCCTGCCTCAGCCTCCTGAGTAGCTGGGATTACAGGCATGCCCTACCACACCTGGCTAATTTTCTGTATTTTTAGTAGAGTCGGGGTTTCACCATGTTGGCCAGGCTTATCTCAAACTCCTGACCTCAGGTGATCCAACCGCCTTGGCCTCCCAAAGTGAAGGGATTACAGGCGTGAGCCACTGTGCCCAGCCCAGATTTCCACGCTTAAAAAGAGCTCTCTCTTCTTCCTTCTTTTCTTCCTTGTTTCCTTCTTTTCTCTGTATTTACATTTTCTCCTATTCTCTCTTTTTTTTTTTTTTGAGACGGAGTTTCGCTCTTGTTACCCAGGCTGGAGTGCAATGGTGCGATCTCGGCTGACCACAACCTCCACCTCCTGGGTTCAAGCAATTCTCCTGCCTCAGCCTCCCGAGTAGCTGGGACTAAAGGCGCGCGCCACCATGCCCAGCTAATTTTTGTATTATTAGTAGAGACGGGGTTTCACCTTGTTGACCAAGATGGTCTCAATCTCTTGACCTTGTGATCCACCCGCCTCAGCCTCCCAAAGTGCTGGGATTACAGGCTTGAGCCACCGCGCCCGGCCTCCTATTCTCTCTTAATCCCACTCCAATCAGACTTTTGCTCCCACCAATCTACCTACACTCTCCCCTGTCAAAACAATGCCCTCCACTTTACAAATCAGCTCTGAATTCCTATGGTTTTCTGACCACTCAGCAGCATGTGACACAGGGGATCAGCACTCCCTCCATGAAATACTTTTTTTACTTGATCCCCGGGACACTTACCCCACTGGCAGCTCCTCGTCAGGCTTCTTTGCTGGTTTCTTGTCTCTCACTCTTGGATGCCCCAGGGCTCAGTCCTTGGTCTTCCTTTTTCTCTGTCTACACTCATTCCGTTGGCAATTTCACCCAGCCTCAGGGCTTTATTTTTTATTTTTTATTTATTCATTTTTGAGACAGTCTCGCCGTTGTCGCCCAGGCTGGAGTGCAGTGGCTCCATCTCAGCTCACCGAAATCTCCGCCTCCTGGGTTCAAGCAATTCTCCTGCCTCAGCCTCCTAAGTAGCTAGGATTACAGGCACCCGTCACCATGCCCGACTAATTTTTGTATTTCTTGTAGAGACGGGGTTTGACCATGTTGGCCAGGCTGGTCTCGAACTCCTGACTTCACGTGATCTGCCTGTCTTAGCCTCCCAAAGTGCTGGGATTACAGGCATGAACCACCATGCCCGGCCCTTTATGGATTTAAAATCCATTTCTCAGCTGGGCATGGTGGCTCATGCCTGTAATTCCAACACTTTGGGAGGCCAAGGCGGGTGGATTACTAAGGTCAGGAGTTCAAGACCAGCCTGGCCAACATGGTGAAACCACATCTCTACTAAAAATCCAAGAAATTAGTCGGGTGCAGTGGCACAAGCCTGTAATCCCAGCTACTCGGGAGGCTGAGGCAAGGGAATCACTTGACCCTGGGAGGCAGAGGTTGTGGTGAGCAAAGATCGTGCCACTGCATTCCAGCCTGGGTGACAGAGTGAGACTTCATCTCAATCAATCAATCAATCAATACCATTTCTCTGTTGATGACTCAGTAGTTGTCTGCTCGAACTGTCATAACAAAATACCACCAACTGAAAGGATTAAACAACAGAAATTTATTTTCTCACAGTTCAGCCTCTCACTGAGGGGCTGGAAGTCTGAGATCAGGCTGCTGTCAGGGAAGGTTTCTGGTGAAGGCTCTCTGCCTGGCTTGTAAACGGCTACCTTCTTGCTGTGTCCTCACACAGCCTTTCCTTTGTGCATATGCATGGGGAGAGAATGGACTCTGATCTCTCTTCATCTTCCTGTAAAGACAACAGTGCTGTTGAATTAGGATCCACTCTATGATCTCTTGTAACCTCCTTAAAGGCCCTATCTCCTAATAGTGTCACATTGGGGCTTAGGGTTTCAATATTTAAATTTGGGGAGGATGCAATTCAGTGCATAATAACTTCCCAAAATTCCATCTCCAGCCTGGACCTCTCTCCGGGCTCAGATTCATACATCTAACTTCTGATTAGTCATCTGCACTTGGAAGTCTCATAGCTCACTTAAATTTAACAAGTCCCAAATGGAACTGCTAATTTCTCCTCTCTTTCTCCACCTGCCCCCAGAAGTTCTCTTCTAGAGCCTTCATCCCAGTTACTGGCAAGCTCCTTCTTTCAGTTCCTCAGGCCAGAAGCCTTGGAGTCATCCTCAATTCCTTTTTCTCAAACACCCCACACCAAACCTATCAGGAAATTCTTTCGACTTTACTTTGAAAAGAACCCTGGAGTCCAACTGTGGTTCAAACCATCACCATCTCTTGTCTGACTTGTAGCAGTAGCTTCTTATCTTTTCTCCCTGTTTCAGCCCTTATCCCCAGTCCATTCATTCCACACCAGCAGCTGGACAAATCCTGTAAAAATGTATAGCAGAGCCTACCCTCCATCTGGTCAAAACCCTCCCATAGCCCCACACCTCATTCAGAGCAGAAGGGAGTCCTCACAATAGCCTACATAGCTGTGCACGATCCAGCCCCTTGTGAATCTCTGAGACACTGTCTTCCCCTTTTGTCCAAACCTGCAGCCTCAAACAGGCTGGCCTCAGAAAAATAAAAGACACGTAGTCGACCTGAATTTGAGTCAACCCCAGCAGAGCCCAGCTGAGATCAGCCACTCGCCCGGCTCAGCTGCCCTATCTACAGGCCATTCCTGAAATTCGCCAGGCAGGAGCCCACTTCACGGTCTTCGCCCATCCTAATTCCCTCTGCTTGAAGCAATCTTCTCTCACATACTTTCTGGCTCCCTGCCTCACTTCTTTCAGGCATTAGGTCAAGTTTCATCTTCCGTTGAAGTTTCGTTGATGATCCCGTTTGAAATTTTACCTCTCCCTTCCCTGCTTCATTTTCCTCCGTAACACTCATCACCAGCTGCCCATATATTCCATGCATCTCTCCACAGAACATAAGATCCATGAGAACAGGGGCTTTGTTTTGTTCACAGTTGCACCCTCAATAATAGTGGTTCACATGGATTACATCCTTGCTATGTGCCAGTATTTTTGTTTTTTGTTTTTTATTTTTTGTTTCAAGACAGGGTCTTGCTCTGTCTCCCAGACTAGAGTGCAGTGGTGTGATCTCAGCTCAGTACAACCTCCACCTCCCAGGTTCAAGCAATTCTCCCGCCTCAGCCTCCCGAGTAGCTGAGATTACAGGTGCCCGCCACTGTGCCCGGCTAATTTTTGTAGTTTTAGTACAGACAGGATTTCACCATGTTGGCCAGGCTAGTTTCGAACTCCTGACCTCATGATCCACCTGCCTCAGCCTCCCAAAGTGCTGGGATTACAGGCGTGAGCCACCGTGCCTGGCGTTTTGTTTTGTTTTGTCTTTGAGATGGAGTTTTGCTCTTTGTCACCCAGGCTGGAATGCAGTGGCCTGATCTCGGCTCACTGAAACCTCTGCCTCCTGGGTTCACGTGATTCTCCTGTCTCAGCCTCCAGAGTAGCTGGGATTACATGTGCCTGCCACCACATCCAGCTAATTTTTTTCGTATTTTTAGTAGAGACGGAGTTTCACCATGTTGGCCAGGCTGGTCTTGAACTCCTGACCTCAGGCGATCTGTCTGCCTTGGCCTCCCAAAGTGCTAGGATTACAGGCATAAGCCATCATGCCCAGCCTATATGCCACTGTATTTTTAAGGATTTTACTGAATTCATTTATTTAACCCTGAAAAAAGCCCTATGATGTGAATCTATCAGTTGGCTATTCCTATAAAAATGTTGCATAACAAGCTACCCTAAGACTCTGTGCTGACAGAAGCAAACATTGATTTCTCCCTCTCTCATCTGCAGTCATTTGATTTTGGCTGATCTTGGATGGGCTTTGCTGGGGTTGACTCAATTTCAGGTCTACAACGTGTGTCTTTTATTCTTCTTTCTGGGACCAGCCTGTTTGATGCTGGAGGTTTGGACAGAAGCGACTGCTTTCCCAAATTGAGACAGAGCATTCTCTTCCCACCTGTTTAACTTCCTCTCATTCAAAAATATGGAGTTAATGAAAAACTATAAATTATAATTTAATTAATACAAACTAAAAACTAAAACTAAAAAGTACAAAACTATTCTTATCTCAGACTTGCCTACCACAACCTTGATTGGAAGTCTGTTTCAAAAGATGTAAGGCACCAGTGAGCTCAGCCTTCCTGGTAGAGGTGAAAATTCTGAGAGGGCCAATTGAAAACAAGAGAGACCTCTCAAGGCCCAGGCTGGAATTTGCACATTGTCACTGATAACGAAAATTTCACTGGCCAAAGCAAACCATATGGCCAAGCCTAATATCAATGAGGCAGGAAAGTATCAATTGCTCCTGGTTGGGGGAGAAAGTGAACAGTCACTGAACAGTAATCTAATTTGCCACAAAATATGTAACGCTACACCCTATTTTTTTTTTTTTTTTGAGACGGAGTTTTGCTCTGTCGTCCAGGCTGGAGTGCAGTGGCAGGATCTCGGCTTACTGCAACCTCTATCTCCTAGGTTTAAACAATCCTTCTGCCTCTGCATCCTGAGTAACTGGAATTATAGGTGCATGCCACCACGCCCAGATAATTTTTGCATTTTTAGTAGAAATGGGTTTCACCATGTTGGTCAGGCTGGTCTCGAACTCCTGACCTCAGGTGATCCACCCGCCTTCGCCTCCCAAAGCGCTGGAATTACAGGCATGAGCCACCATGCCTGGGCTTTTCTTTCATTTTTTTTAAAAAAGACGTGTAAAGTGAGGCTCAGAGAGATCTAATAACTTGTCCAACTTTATACTGCTAGTAAGTGACAGAGCTGGAATCCAACCAAATTGGAGTAAAATTTATAAACACCCAATACACCAGGCTAAAGGGTTTGGACTTTCTGTGCAGGCAATGCAATACCATTGAAACTCTGACAAAAACAGAACATGACGGTGAATCAACTTTCCCCCAGCAGCAAGCAGGACGCACTGCAGAGGGAGAGAGGAAGGACCCTCAAGGTAGCCATGAAACTTGGAGCCAGAATTGATAAGGGGTTGGGCTGGGGTGATATCAAAAAACAAAACCAAGTAGAGAAAGATATAAGTGGGAGCCAAGTTGAAGGACAGTTTAAAAACATTTTCTTCTTTGTAAGGTATTGAAATAAAAATTTGTGATTACTGTAAAAAAAAAATCAAAAAAAGCAAGGCTTCATGCCTGTAATTCTAGCACTTTGGGAGGCCAAGGAAGGGGGATCACTTGAGCCCAGGAGTTTGTGAACAGCCTGGCCAACATGGGGAGACCTTGTCTCTAAAAAATATAAAAATAAATTAGTCAGGCATGGTGGCACACAACTGTGGTCTCAACTACCTGGGAGACTGAGGTGCAAGGACCACTTGAGCCCTGCAGGTTGAGGCTGCAGTAAGCTGTGATCGTGCCACTGCACTTCAGCCTGGGCAACAGAGCAAGACTCTGTCTCAAAAAAAAAAAAAAAAAAAAAAATTCAAACAATACAAACAGAGGTGTTTAAATGTTAGTTATCCTCTTTTCTCCTCTTTACAGATAAGCTCTATTAATAGTTTATAGTAAATACTTCCTAAATTTATCTAAAACTGTAAGACATATATCTATTAATTTTTTATAAGACATAAAAACTTTTATTCTACTAATTTTTATAAGACATACATCTTCTAATTTTTTAATGTGCTTTTTTTCTTTTTGTTGAGATTGACTCTCACCCAGGCTGAAGTGCAGTGGCACAATTGTGGCTTGAACCCGCCTCCTAGTTTCAAGCAATTCTCCTGCCTCACCCACCCGAGTAGATAGGATTACAGGCGCATACCACCATATCTGGCTAATTTTTATACCTATTTAGTAGAGACGGGGTTTCACCAAGATGGCCAGGCTGGTCTCAAGCTTCTGACCTCAGGCGACTCACCTGCCTCGGCCTCCCAAAGTGCTGGGATTACAGACGTGAGCCACCACACCTGGCTGCTTTTTAAATGTTTTCTGACTGGGCGCAGCAGCTCGTGCCTGTAATCCCAGCACTTTGGGAGTCCAAGGCGGGCGGATCACCTGAGGTCAGAAGTTCGAGACTAGCCTGGCCAACTTGGTGAAACCCCATCTCTACAAAAATACAAAAACTTAGCCAGGCATGATGGCAGGCGCCTGTAATCCCAGCTACCGAGGGAAGCTGAGGCAGGAGAATCACTTGAAAACAGAAGGCAAAGGTTGCAGTGAGCCGAGATCACGCCACCGCACTCCAGCCTGGGAGACAAGAGCGAAACTCCATCTCAGAAAAAACTGTTTTCTGACCAAACTACTGTTGTCTCTTGCTTCGTATTATATAACAGAATGTCAGGGCCAGATTTCTATCTCAGGACATAATACTATCCTCATTCTTTTTAATGGTTTTGTCACTTGCTGTGTGACATTGGACTAGTTGTTTAACCTCTCTGAGACTTGGTGTGCTTAATCTCTAAAATGGGGACTAAAAATGTACTGTCGTACTGGGTGGGTGTGGTGGCCTGTACTCCCAACACTTTGGGAGGCTGAAACAGGCAGATCATGAGGTCAGGAGATAGAGATCATCCTGGCTAACATGGTGAAACCCCCTCTCTACTGAAAATACAAAAAATTAGCCAGGCATAGCGGCAAATGCCTGTAATCCCAGCTACTAGGGAGGCTGAGGGTAGAGAATCGTTTTAACCTGGGATGCGGAAGTTGCAATGAGGCGAGCTCCCACCCCTGCACTCCAGCCTGGGTGACAAAGAGAGACTCAGTCTCAAAATAAACAAACAAACAAACAAACAAATAAATAAAAATGTCCCGGCCACAGAGAGCTATTATGAGGATTAAATGAGTTAAAGGCATCTTGTACAGTGTCTGACACAAATTAAGTGCTCAAAAATGTTAGCTCTCATTGCTGTGAATAGCTCCATATCTGGCTGTACCATAATTTCTTTAACCAGTTCCATACCTATGGTCATTTATGTAATATAATGTTTTCAAAAGTGGCCACAACAGTTCCACCATCCTTATACACATGACTCCTTGCAATATGATTTGATGTTTTTCTCATGAAGAGATGGAATCTATTTCTATTCTCCTTGAATCTGAACTGGTCATGTGACTGTCTTTGATCAATGTAACGCAGTGAAATGACCCAATAGCATTTCTAAGCCTAGATCTGAAGAGATCTTCTGCTTTTGTTTTCTTTCTTTTGGAGGCCATCATGTGAGGAAGCCTGAGCTAGCTTACTGAAGAAGCAACATGGAGGAGAACCAAGGCACTCAAGCCAACAGCCCCAACCAACTGCCAAACAAGTGAATGAGGCTGTAGAGGACTAACCAGTTTGCTGGCCTTCTCACTTATGGCAAAAGTGACAGTAAGCCAGGAACGACCACTTAGAGCAGAAAAGAGCTGTCCTGGCTGAGACATGTCCAAACTGCCAATCCACACCACACAAACATAAAATAAATTATTGTTGTAAGACACTGTATTTTGGGGTGATTTTGTTAAGGAGCAATAGAAAGCTAATACACTTAGGTTCTTAGCGCAGTGATTAAGACTTTTGCCTGTAATCCTAGCACTTTGGAGGCCAAGGCAGGAGAATTGCTTGAGCCTAGTAATTCAAGTCCAGCCCTGGCAACATAGCAAGACCCCATCTGTACAATAATAACAGTAATAATAAATTTAAAATGAGCCAGGCATGGCGGTGCATGTCTGTAGTCCCAGCTACTCAGGAGGCTGAGGTGGGAGGATTGCTTAAGCACAGGAGTGCAAGGTTATAATGAGCTATGATCATGCCACTGCACTCCAACCTGGACAACAGAGCAAGAGCCTGTCTAAAAAAAAAAAAAAAAAAGAGAGAGAGAGAGAAAAAGACTCTAATGGCCCAGGTTGAAATGCAGGCTCCATCTCTGGTATGTGACCTTGGACATGGCCTGGGATCTCTGTGAACCTGAGTCTCCTCATTTGTACAGTGGGATACTTTCGGTTTCTACCTCATTAGGTTGACATGAGGATTAAGTGAGATCATGAACATTCAGTGTGTGGCACAGTGCAAATACTCTCAACATCTTAACAGTTGCTCTTGCTGCTGTTTGCAGAAAGACTAGCCTCAGAGCTGTGATGTGGCAGGTCAGGGAGAGTAAGAGTTAAGGATAAATGTTAAGTCCACAACTAGGTGAACACTGGGGATGGGAAGCCTTGTAAGACCGGAGACCTACACAAGTCTGGCCTGGCAGATGCAGGAGCTGGGGCTCAATAATGTCCTGCATGAGTATGAGGGGTTGTATATGTGTGCCCAGGTGAGCCCTCTGAATGAAGTCAAGGATAGAGGCCAGAACTTAGAAGAAGAATGAACTAATGCTGAGAGAGAGGCTGAGATCAGAAAGGCATGAAGGCTAAGCCCTGGGAAAAATCCTCACTACACTCAGGTGAAAACCCAGCTTCTTTTTCATGACCTGAATCCCCTGCCCACCTCTCCCACCATATTTCTTCCTCTTTTTCCCTTTATTTGCAGTGCTTCCGCCACCATGGCCTCCTTCTTCAAACTTACCATGCTCTTTCCTGCCTTGGGATGTTTACACTTACTATTCCCTTCTCAAAGGCATCTTCTGAACTCTCAAGCTAAAGTTCTTTATTTCACAGCTACTTGTCTTCTCCTTTCATAGCCCTTACCGTTATCTGAAATTACTTTGTTTATGAATTTGTTTACCTGTGCATGACTTGCTTCTCACTTTAGAAGGTGAGCTCCACCAGTGTATATCTTGCTCATAACACATCTCCAGTACCTAGCACAGTGTCTGGCTCATAGCAAATAAATGGTTGTGAGTTGAACAAATGTGAATATAGCTGGGAAAAAAAAGAAGCCACGAGAGCCAAAAATATATGTTCGAGAGGTAGGTAGAAGGGTAATCATTTCCTGGAAGATGACCTCCCAGAAACTTGAGGATCATCTTATATAACCTCCTCAGTCCACAAGTGGGGGCAATTGAGGCCCAGAGGTGAGGAGTCACCAGTTGAAGTACACCCAGAGAACAACTGTTGTGGGTTCCCAAGCAATTGGGATCAGATGTTACAAGCCTAACTAGCAGATGAGGCCCAGAGAAGGCCACACAGCCACCTCCCTAAGGCCATCACCATAAGTCTGCAGCCACCACCAGCCCTAACCCCACATGGGGAGGAGGTGCCTCTTTGGCAGCAGAGGTGCTAGTCAGCTGACAAACTGTGAAAGGAGGGCTGTGGAGAGTGGAGAGGCCTATTCCTGAGACAAGCAGCTATTCTGAGATAGCTAGGGATAATGGTTGGTACTGAAATAACCTGGCCTCCTCACCCTCGTTCCAGTGCTCACACCTCTGTCCCACCAGAGGTGAGACTAACACTCGAACTCCTTTCAGCAACAATTAGACGCCCCTCCTTTTAGCAGGGCCTGCAAAGGAGAGGTAGATCATCAGATGGAGCCCTGTCCAGTGGGGTCTCACAGTCTGGTGGAGGAGACAGACTAAGGTGCTCAGGCTACAGACTGATGGTGCCTGGGTTTGAGGGAGTTCAACAGAGAGAAGATCCCTAGAGGAAAGGATCCCTGAATTAATTCAATCGGCATACAGAAATTACCCAGTCCATGAGGTGACAGTAAGAGAAGTAACTGCCAGTAGAGGGAGGGAGGCAGCACAGCCAAGTTCCAGGAATTGTTTGCAATCTTAGTGGGTGGAAGCTTCAGGAATTTGAGACGAGAGTGGCCGACCAGGAGGCTGGAAAGGAGGGTTTGGCCAAATTATACAGGACCTTGAATGTCAAGTGAAGAGTTTGGGCTATCTTTGGTGCACAAAAGAGGTCCATGGGAGATTTTTGATGATGAGGAGACCATGATGAGCTTTGCATGGTAGAAAGTGCTCTGCAGCTGTTTTGGGGAGGTAGCTCGGGCAAGGAGAGCAGGGGTGGATAGCAAACAGAAGGGAAAAAACACTATATTGTGGATGCAGAGCTCTAGGCAGGACTCCTGCAGGAGGAAGGAATTGGGCCTCGGTCTCTTGAGAACTAGTATTCCCACTTCCCAAACTCCTGTGCCACGCCCTTCCTGGGGTCCAACTTTCATTCACTTCTTCCGAACTCCAAGTTCCAACAGAAAAACTGTCGCTGAAACCCTAATTTTAAACGAGGGGTCAAAGCAACAGAGACTTCAGCTCCCAGAATGCTTCACTCTTCAGCTCTGCAGGTCGCGCACGGTACTTTTCAAGAAAGGCGGGGCCAGCAGGGTGAAGTGCGGGAAATCTGGGTACCGCCATCGTAGCCTGGATCAAACCAACTGTTCACCTAGTGGGAGGTTCATGTTCTCTCTGTCGTCACTTGTTAACACCATTGAAATAAAGTGCGATTTACTATTGCAAGTCTCCTTATTCACCTTTGCGTTGAGAATTCCTTCCATTTTACATCCTAGGCCGGAACTGAATCCCTAAGGCTACAATAGGACATCCCAGCATGGCCGCACTCAGCGAGATTCCTCTAGGGGCGGAGTCGGAAACTGTCTTACTCCGCCTCCTGGTAGGAGGGGGTTTCCGTTTCCGGCAGCAGCGGCTGCAGCCTCGCTCTGGTCCCTGCGGCTGGGAGCCGAGCCGTGTGTCTCCTCCTCCGCCGCCGCCATATTGTCTGTGTGAGCAGAGGGGAGAGCGGCCACCGCCGCTGCCGCTTCCACCACAGGTACCTTGGGAGCCGCCAGACGAGGTCGTTGGAGGGTGGGGTGGGCCCAGGATAGGGCAGCGGAGCTTGGCCGCCCCTCAGGCTTTCAGCAGACTCTCGAGCGACCCGTCGCTTTCCCCTGCCCCCACCTTCACATATACACCAACCGAGGCCCCTGCAGCCCATCGGGGAGGCCCGGCGCCACCCCCCAGGGCGGAGGGCGAGGTTTGGGGGCAGAGGACTATGTGAGGGTGGGAACCGGCTGCCAGAGTCCAGCTTATTGCGGAGGAGAGGGCTGGACTGGGTGGGGACTAGGGGACAACTTGGAGGAGGGGGTCGTCCGAGGGGGAAGGGAGCTTGAGGGGTGGGGCCGCCGGGGGGTGCTGGGAGAGGGTGCAGAGGGAGTGGTGCCTGCTGGGTAGTGTGCGGTGAACCCTCCCGCGGAACTGGGCAGCTGGAGTAGGGGCCTTCCTAGGGTCCCTCTGGGCGGGGCTGAGCTTCCCACCTGCAGAGTGGGTGCGAAGTGGGGAGAACCCCAGGCGGGCTTGCTGGGGAGAAAGGGGGAAGGGACTAAGTCGTGGGGCAGAACGTCTGAGGTTGGAGTTAAGGACTAGTTAGGAGCCTGGATCGAAAAAGAGGTATGGAGAGAATGAAAGCCTGGCTAAGAGTATACATATGTTAGTTGGTGACCTTTTGAAAGAGTAGGACTTTTCAATTTTGTTTTTCGTTGTGTGTTTTTGCAGTGTTGGAACATTTCTAGATTAAGTAGGTGATGGGTGGAGCTTCTGTAGTTTGTTTTGGGGAAGCGAAGTCAGGGTCGGGAGAAGTTGCATCTTGGCTGTTGCTTTGTGTGGAGGAAGAGTTCTGAAAAGGAGGCGACAAATTATTTGGGAAGACTTGATTACCTTTCAACTGTTTAATTCTACGAGAATGGGATGTGGGGAGAGGAAATGAAAACTAGGAAGGGATGATTTTTTCCAAGAATTGGAGACTTCATTTCATCTAAGGAGTTCAGTATAGGCCAGTGGTTAAAAACCAGACTGCCTAGGTACTCAAGTATCAGGGCCATTGCCACTTAACTGTGTGACCGAAACTCTCTAAGCTTCAGTTTTCCTGTCTGTAAAATGGGGATGATGGTATTTCCTAGGTTATGAGTTTATGGAGAGGAGTAAAGAAGACAGTTTGTGTCAAGTGCTTACTACAGTGTCTGGCAGGTAGTAAGTGCCTGGTGGCTTTTACCTGTTACTGTAAAGGGACTAGCTGGTATATTTGGGACTCTTCTGTTCTAAGTAAAATTTATAGTCAAGAATTTGACTGTAGACAGGGCCTTAGAATATTATCTTCATAGTTGTAGGGTTTTGTTGTAAGTCATTTGGCTTTACTGGCTTGGTGGACCTGGGGCTGAAAGTCCAGTACCAGCACCAGCTCTCCTCCGTGGTATTCTCAAAAGTTCACCTGCAGTCTTAGCAGGGCATATTTGTCCTTCTGTGACTTTGAAATACTTGGCTTTGGCTTGCAATTGGGGGAGGGTGTGTGACTTGAAGAAAGAATGAAAGATTGGAAATTTGCTTAGATTGATTAATCAACTGATTACAAAATTAGGTCACCCTGAAGTGACTTTTCTTTAACAACAAAAAAATGCCTAGTTATGTCCTCTTTTGTGGAATACAGAGAAGAGAAATACACATTTAAGGAGGAGCATAGGTTAGCTTCTATGTAGTTATGGGTGAAGTGCCTTGCAATCTGAGGATGAAAGAGGTGGCAACACCTTTTCCATAGTGTGTGTTTAGTTCCTTTGCCTACTCATCCAGAGTGAGTCCTTGGTTTTACTATTGTTTCTATCTCTGAACATACACCTCTGTGTCACATAAGTAAAGACATATGTATAAATACTTCATGTAAGTAAAATATATACACCTTTATTTCACACTCGTTTAAAGAAAGGGATGATTTTCTGTAGGAAGTGAATTTAAACGCTTCCATAGGACTGGGATTTGTAGTAGGTAAAATGACATCTACCTCTTCCCAAGGTGTCCATACCTTAATCCCCAGAATCTGTAACTATCCTCTGTTACATATGTTACATGGCAAAAGGAACTTGGCAGGTGTAATTAAGGTTAAGAATCTGAAAATAGAAAAAATTATCCTGGATTTTCTGGGTGGGCCAAATCTAATCGCATGAGTCCTTGAAACCCTAATTTTAAACGAGAACTTTGTCCAGCTGAGGTCAGAGCAATGGGCAGAAAAGGAAATCAGAGAGATTTGAAGCATAAGAAGGACTCTATTTGCCTTTGTTGGAGAGGACCACATGGAAAGGTCCCCAGAGAAGGAATATGGGCAGCCTCTAGTAGCAAAGACCAATTCCCGCTGACAACCAGCAAGAAATGGGGACCTCAGTCCTGCAACCAGAAGGAACTGAATTTGGCCAATAACCTGATTGAGCTTGGAAGTTAATTTTTTCCCAGAGTTTCCTTGAGACACCTTGATTTTTGGCCTCATGAGACCCTAAACAGAAGAGCTAGCCAAGCCCACCCAACTTCTGACCTACAATAACTGTGACATAATAAACTTGTGTTATTTTTAGCCCCTACATTTGTAGTAATTTGTTACAGCAGCAGCAGAACACTAGTATCAATTTTGGTACCAGGAGTGGGGTACTATTACCTAAAAATGGAAGTGGCAGTGGATAAAGAAAGGTTAGAATAATTTTGAGGGGCATGATAGAAAAGGCCTAGAACATGGGAGGATTGCTTGAGGCCAGGAAGTCAGGGCTTCAGTGAGCAGTAATGGCACCACTGCACTCCAGCCTGGATGGCAGAGTGAGACCCTGTCAAAAAAAGAAAAAAGAAGTGGCAGGGTGTGGTGGCTCATGCCTGTAGTCCCAGCACTTTGGGAGGCCGAGCAGGCAGATCACAAGGTCAGGAATTTGAGACCAGCCTGGCCAATATGGTGAAACTCCATCTCTACTAAAATTACAAAAATTAGCTGGGTGTGGTAGTGTGCACCTGTAATCCCAGTTACTCCAGAGGCTAAGGCAGGAGAATCGCTTGAACCTGGGAGCAGAGTTTGCAGTGAACCGAGATTGTGCCACTGCACTGCAGCCTGGGCCACAGAGTGAGACTCTTGTCTCAAAAAAAGAAAGAAAAAAAAGGCCTGGGACAGATTTTTAGTAGTAATATGGATGTTAATGACTCTGCTAGAGAAGGCTCAGACAGAAGTGAGGTCTTCCTTATTGGAAACTGGCAGAAAGGGGATCCTTGTTACATAGTAGCAACTAAGTGTAGCAGAATCCTTATGCTGTGGTCATATGGAAAGCCAAATTTGTAAGTGATGAACTTGTGTATTTAGCTGATATTTCCAAGCAAAGTATTAAAGGTGCAGCCTGGTTTATTTGTGAATGTGAACTTTAATGGCTTGAACCCCTGTGAAATTTTTGCATAGCTCATTAGGTTCTTGAGAATTTTATGGTAACATAAACAATTCTAGTTTGGATTGAAAGAGAAAGTGCCAGGCATGGTGGCTCATGCTTGTAATCCTAGCACTTTGGGAGGCTGAGGCGGGTGGATCACCTGAGGTCAGGAGTTTGAGACCAGCCTGGCCAACGTGGTGAAACCCCATCTGTACTAAAAAAAATTAGCCAGGTGTGGTGGCACTCGCCTGTAATCCCAGCTACTTTGGAGGCTGAGGCAGGAGAATCGCTTGAACTCAGGAGGTGGAGGTTGCAGTGAGCTGAAATTATGCCACTGCACTCCAGCCTGGTCGACTGAGTGAGACTCCGTCTCAAAAAAAAAAAAAAAAAAGAAAGTAATAGGGCTGTTGGACCCCCCAAATTCTGATAGGAAGCAGGCTGATAAAACTACTCACATGTGAATGTGTTGCTTTCCATAAAAAAAGAAGGGTGACTCAGACGGAGATAGAAAGGAGAGCTTAGTCGGATGGAGCTAAAAGCTGGAGAGGATTTTTCCCAGGCTTTGAAATGGAATGGAGATACCCGAGATTTTGAAACTGCTTTGGACCCTTGGCTCTGTTTTCTTTTACATTTTACCCATTTGAACTGGAATTCTGTTAACTGTTATTCTATATCTGTCCCACAATAGTATGTTGGGAGCAGAGAACTTGTTTAGTAATTTTGCCCCATGAGTTGAACCTCATGCACACCTGAATAGATGAATGAGATTTGGGACTTTTGAAATAATGAGCTTTAGATGGAAAACCTTTGGGACCTTAGGATGGGAGGATGTATTTTGCATTTGGGAGAGAGGCGAATCCTTGGAATCCAGAAGGCAGACTGCAGTAGGCAGAATGGCTCCCCTACGATTTCCGTACTATAAACCCCGGAACCTGAATATGTTATGTAGCAAAAGAGACTTCATAGATTTAATTGAAGTTAAGGATCTTAATTAAAATGGATAGATTATTTTGGATTTTCTGGGTGGGTTTGTTCTACTCACATGAGCACTTAAAAGCAGATAACTTTTTCAGGCTAGTGTCAGAGATGAAGCAGAAGGGGAAGTCAGAGATTTGAAGCATGGTAAGGATTCAACATGCTGTTACTGGAGGGGGCCAGATGAAAAGCATGAGAGAGAGAATGCAGGCAGCCTCTGGTAGGAAAGGCCAGTCCCAGCTAATTACCAGCAAGGAAGTGGGAACCTCAGTCCTACAGCTATAAGGAGCTAAATTCAGCCAATAGCTTAAATGAATGTGGAAGGGGATTTTCCCCAGAGTTTCCAGCAGGGAACCAGCCCAGTGAATACCTTCATTTAGCTCTTGTGAGACCCGGTCAAATATGCTGAATTCTGTAACATAATAAATTTGTGTTGTTTTATTTGTGATAATTTGTTATGACAATGGAAAACAAATACAGGGGTTTTGCTGGTTTTATTTCAGAATCTTTGGGATATTATTTTTTAGAGAACAAAGATAGTAAAGATTCTACAAAGTAATTTAGTTCTGGAAGACTCCACAGAATAATGGTGTTGAGTGGAACCTGTGCCTCTTTCTTGATGTTTGAATATTATTATTGTCCTTAGATGCAGTTTGAAGGAGCTTGATGACCAGCTTGGTGAAATTTAGTTTCTGAACATCTAGGACATTGGTAGGATTTCTGTAAATTGGAGGTTCTTCCATATCTTGCATAAATGACATAATTTCTTCATTAATTTTTATTGACTTAATAAAACAATGGGCTTATATCACAGCCTTTTAAAGGTTTATTTCTTGTTTTTTAGAGGAGATGGAAATGGGTGATATATTTTTGTGAATTTGTAACTTTTCTCTCGTAGCTCCCGCCCCACCCTAGCTTAACTCAAAGTTGTAAGATCTTTTCTCCCTGTCATTGTTGAGGTTAAGAGTCAGATCTACAGAATTGAATTTCTAGCTTTTAAGAAGTCTTGTTTTTGTTCTTTAACAGCATCCTATTGATTGGATTCATAAAATATGAACTAATGAAACTTTACTCAGAGGATGAAGGAAATTAGACCATTTCTTCTGAGTTATTACGTGAATAGAAAGTTTATGACAAGATTAGCAGGGTATGGAAGACTTTATAGATTATGTTTGACTTTGGGTTTAGAGTAAGGGAAATTGGACCACATGAATTTTAGCTGATCTACCAAGATATCTCAGCCCTAGAGCTAGTCTAGAATCCTGGTCCAGCCAGTAGAGAGTCATGACTTTTGAACTATGTTCCCTGAGTACCACTGTCTTACCTAGGACAGCTTACTTTATCTCTCTGTGTCTGTTTTCTTCATGGGGTCATTGTCAGGATTAATTGAGATAATGCATGTAACATACTTAGCACAGTACCTAACACAGGAAATGCCTTCAAAATGTTAACTGTTGGCCGCACATGGTGGCTCACACCCGTAATCCTAGCTCTTTGAGAGGCTGAGGTGGGCGGGTCACTTGAGGTCAGGAGTTCAAGACCAGACTGGCCGACATGGTAAAACCCTGTCTCTACTAAAATTAGCCGGATGTGGTGGTGCGGGCCTGTAGTCCCAGCTACTCAGGAGGCTGAGGCAGAAGAATCACTTGAACCTCGGAGGCAGGTTGGTTGCAGTGAGCCAAGATCGTGCCAGTGCACTCCAGCCTGGGGGACAGAGCAGAACTCAGTCCCAAAAAAAAAAAAAGAAAGAAAGAAAGAAGGAAAAAGAAAAAATGTTAACTCTGTAATATTTATGGTAGCTCTTGACAACTGTGTGCATAAATATTACAGTATGATTTGTACAAGTTCAGACACTGAAAAGCAATATGAATTGCCATTGAATTAGGTAAGGGTTTAGTATTTTAAGGTAAAAAATAATGTGATACTTGATTTGAAATGAGAGACTGGATTTTGATCTGTCACAATTCATGGGAAACCTGGACCAGATTTGTTTCATGAGAGTATTAATGTGTTCTTATACCTAAATTTCTTTGAACTCCTGAGATGGATAATTTCAAAAGTAGCATATCATTTTGTTTCTTACAGAGAAATCTAGGCCAGCCAACTTTTCAAATGAAGATATTCCTCTAGGATTATTAAGGAAAAGTAGTTGCTGTCATTGTAACAAATGATGTATTTGCATTGGGTTATAGACAAATGGTAGTTTTCTTACGTTGAATGCTCCCAAGTAGAATTCAGCAGATCTAGTTGTTGGCCAGATGTACTTTTTTTTTTTTTTTTTTAGACATCTAGAAGTCAAAGATTGAGTTTTTTAAAAAGTTTAAGGTGAAAGACTGCCAGGAGTGGCATTTTAACTGGTTTCTACAAATTATTTCAGTCTTAGACATTTTAAAAAAAACCTACTTAGCAACAGTTGCTATGGTAGGCAAGCTTGTTTACATTAGTGATGATAATGTTTCTTTGCATAGAAAATACTGTATTATCAGAGGTGATGGTTTTATGGTTAAATACCAGGGTACAAGTTAGATTAATATTTTATAATATTGAGTGTGTGACATCTTAAATGCCCTTAAATTGGCTGCTCTTTTCTTTTTATACTTTCTTGTCTTGTGGGTTTTTCTGACAGGTTTTTATTAGCTGAAACATTTTAATTTGCTTGGAAAAGTGAACGCTTGGAATTTTCCTGAAGTTATGACTAATGCTTTAATGGGCATTTCTCAATTTAGCTATCTCATCAATGTTCTATAAATTTTAAGAAAGCTACCCCATTTAAAATGAATGGGTAAATTATTTTCCAAAAAATGTTATCATGTCATATCCAAAAGTACCAGATAGTCATTTTGGGTTATTGAATTCATTACCATTCAAAAGATGTTCATTCAACAGATCCCGAGTGCCTGCTACATTTCTGGCAGGTATTGTGCTAAAGATCTCCAAACTATCGCTGCCCTCCAAGCTCACAACGTAGTGACATTTTCTAATAATAGACATATCATACCACAACTTAGTAGCTTTTGGAGGTGTTTTCTTATAACTCCTATTTGCTTTGTATCTTAGGTACAGTTTCTGAAGCAGCTACAGAAATGGGAAGGGTGTAGAATAGAGAATTAACTGAGATTGCTGGGGGAGTGGGGGAAGACAGCAGGATAGTGGGAAAGAACCCCTACTTTGAGTTTGAGGGAGTTTACTTAACCTTTTCAAGTCTGGGAGTTCTTGCCTCTACAGTCGGGATAACAATTACTTTGGGCAACTTAGTAACCTTCAGTTTCTTCATCTGTAAAATGAGAATTAGTAGTACCTACCTTGGGATTTTTGTGAGGATTAGTAACTAGAGTGCCAGTTAGCGTTATTATTGAGGATTAAAGGAGAAAATTTATAAAACGTCTGGCATAGAGGTGTACAACATTAGTTCTTTCCCTTCCCTTTAGAGAAAACAATGTGTTTATTGCCAGTGCTGCTATTTTTCATTCTTTATTTTCATTTTCTGCTGCCAAGAGTTCTTACTTTTTTAATGACACTTTTGACCTGTACTTCCTGTTTCTAATGTAGCCTGCTGGGTGGGTGAGGTATGAATTACTGCTTAGGGGTGGATCAGTATGTAACTCACGCCCAGTGTAGATTACCTCAATTACTTGTGTGCAGTGTCTATTAGTTAGTCTTGGTGAGTCTAGGGTCCTTTTGCTTCTAGATAAAGAAAGTAATCTTCCCATCTCTGACTCAGGAAAAGGTCTAGCTTTGCTCACCTATAGACTTGTGCATATAGATCAGAGGTCTTACTCCCAGTGGTTCTTTGATCACAGTTTGGGAATTACTTGAATATTGTGTGTCAGAGCTATGTTTGGAGGAGGCCATCTCCTTGCATTAACATATTCTGTATGTCTTTCTCAGGTAATCCACTAACTTGCTTTCTTGTTTGCTCAGTATTATTAAGTGATAAACTGTAGCCAGACCAGGAACTTGTATTTATCAGCACTTTCAAACTTTTTTCTTCCTTTTTTTTTTTTTGAGATTGAGTGTCTATCCATTGCACAGGCTGGAGTGCCGTGGCGCAATCTCCGGCTCCTGGGAAACTGTCTCAGCCTCCCAAGAAACTGGGATTATAGGCGTGTGCCACCACACCTGGCTAATTTTTGTATTTTTATTAGAGACGGAGTTTTGCCACGTTGGCCAGGCTGGTCTCAAACTCCTGACCTCAGGTGATCCACCGACCTCAGCCTCCCAAAGTGCTGGGGTTACAGCTGTGAGCCACCACACCTGGCCAGTGTTTTTGTATTTATGATTATATAGAATGACTACAAATGGCCATCTACTTTGGAGTTGTCTACCTTTAAAAAAAAATGAAAATACACTATTGGCTAGCAATTAAAAGTATTCGGACATGTGTTTTGCTATATACTTTATTGTGAGAAGGTTATCAATGTCAAATAAAATGTTTTCATTATTTGCTTCTGTTTGTCTGTCTTCCTGACCAGTTCATTTTTCCTACTAGTGAAGCCATCTTGACCTGGGGTTTTCTTTATGGGTAGTTTTTAATTTTTTTTGTCGAGACAAGGTCTTACCATGTTGCCCAGTCTGCTCTCAAACTCCTGGACTCAAGCAGTCCTCTTACCTCTTACCTCAGCCTCCCAAAGTGCTGAGATTACAGACGCGAGTCACCGCATCTGGTCTGAAGAATTTTTAAACACCACAGCTAAGTTCCTGAGCATTCATCTGCAGCTACTTTGTTACACACAGTTGTTATCCTGGTGGTTTTTTTTCACAGCCATCTTTTAGGACTGTTTTTGGAAAACATTTATTACATTGACCTTCATACACATTCAAAACTTTAGGATTTGTTGCATCTGGAGCCCAACGCTGAGACCCACAGGAGCCACCAGGCCCCAGCCAGCATGGGGAACATGTGTCAGTTGCCTTCCTTTCTCCCCTCCGCAGCCACACAGAAAATCTTTTCCATCTCTTTTTTTTTTTTTTTTTT
>NW_016107333.1:10803994-10811730 GCF_001604975.1 Cebus imitator | reverse complement strand
TTTTCCTGTTTTACTGTACCTCCTGGTTTGTTTTATGGAAGTGATACTTAGGTGTATTGTTTTAATATTTATTATTTTAAGACAGAGTCTCACTCTGTCACCCAGGCTGGAATGCAGTGGCATGGTCTCGGCTCACTGCAACCTCTGCCTCCTGAGTTCAAGTGATGCTACTGCCTCAGCCACCCAAGTGGCTGAGACTACAGGCGTGCGACACCATGCCTAGCTAACTTTTGTATTTTTAGTAGAGACAGGGTTTTGCCATGTTGGCCAGGCTGGTCTTGAACTCCTGGCCTCAGGTGACCCGCCCGTCCTTGGCCTCCCAGAGTTCAGGGATTACAGATGTGAGCCACTGCATCTGGTCTATATGTATTGGTGTGTTTGTTTGTTTTGTTTTGTTTTTAGACGGAGTCTCGCTCTGTCACCAGGCTGGAGTGCAATGGCGCGATCTCAGCTCACTGCAACCTCTGCCTCCCAGGTTCAAGCGATTCTCCTGCCTCAGCCTCCCGCATAGCTGGGATGGGACTGCAGAGGCACACCACCACACCCTGCTAATTTTTGTATTTTTAGTAGAGACAGGGTTTCACCATGTTGCCCAGGATGGTCTTGATCTCCTGACCTTGTGATCCGCCCTTGTCGGCCTCCCAAAATGCTGGGATGACAGGCATGAGCCACTGCGCCCGGCCATGTGATGTTTTTAAAAACAAGAAAGTTGGATGTTTTGTAGGTGGAAATAAAAGCAGAAGGCCCCGAGGGGCATGTCAGGATTTATAATCTCCTAAAGTTAAATATCCTGCAAGTTTACACAAGCAGTAACTTCGTGAGCTATCACGTATTACTGTGAATATTTATGTTCCAAATTCACAGCCTTAATCAGACCAGAAAAGACATATTATTTTGGGTTTGAACAGGTAGTTTTCTTATTCAGCGTGTACTTACTATCTTGGGGACTTTGAAGGTCAGAGTCATGGGAACTGTCAAGGAGTTAGTTGTTAGATTTTTTGTTGTGTTTAGCTGTATATATTTCCCCAGTTTAAAAAACAAAAACAGTATTACTTATATGGCATTAGTATGATGGGTGACAGAGAATGTTGTTGGCCATGGTTACCACCTTAAATTGCGATGGGAGAAGAGAATCAATATGAAGTGGAGGAGAAAAACAGTAACTTCATTCAGTCATACATTTTTACCATTAACCTGTTTTCTTTTGGCTTATCCTTCTGAGCTAAGGTAAGGAGGCTTGGTTTGTCTTTGTCGTTTTCGTTTTTTTGTGTCAGTGACCTCCAAATAGATGATCTTCCAGATGAAATGGTTCCCTGTTAGTACATCTGGACTGTACTTAAAAAGCCGCAAAAGGTGGTTGCAATTTCTTGAAATAAGGGGAATTGTGAAATAGTTTTCTCAGCCTGCTGCATGGATTTTGACTATTCAGGTCGTGATCTCCACAAGTTATTTAAAACAGAATTTATCAACCAGTGTACTGTGTCAGAGTGCGTTACAGTTGTGTTGAAATACTGGTCCCCTCACACCTCTGGCCATTCATGCAGAATAGTTTTGGATACAGCATCCAAACCAGTGACCTCAGATCCAGAGCAGTCTTGATCATTTACCTCAGTGTGCCATACAAATTTTATTTTCTCTGTCTTGACTCTAAAAAGGAATGAAAGCACTAATTTAGAAAGCTCAATAATTGGACTTCTTAACAGTTTTAAGATTCAAGGGTTTAACCAATCTTAAAATAATCTTGGCTTTAAGCTTTTAAAGCCATTTTAAGGTGCCTCTCTGACCCCCAAGTAATTTTCTTTGCACATATGATTCAAAGGATATACTTTAAAATGCAAGACTGTAAACGATTTAAGGCTGGACACTAGTGAAGGAATTCAAGTTCTTATTTTCTAGGCAGTAATGTGAGGCAGAAGTAAAGTTCCCTTTTGTAAAACTGTTATCTCTACCTGACTAACTCTGAATGCCACTCTATCTTTTCTGAGGCTGACATTTTGTTAATCATTCATCAAGCTTGGGTCTCATACTGGAACATAAATTGAAGCCTAGGATACATTGTCTTCTTGTCTTCCTTCAGGGAAGAATGGCATATACTTAGGTTGGGCACTTTAATTTTTTAGTATTTATGTAAATCACCAAGTTAGCTTTCTTAGATGAGTTTCTGTTTGCCTAACTCAGGAATTATTAATTTTGCTGGAGTTTACAGATTTCCTGAGCCTATAATAATTTTTTCTTCAAGAAATGTACATGTACATGCTACTTTATGTACATTTTTCAGAGAGTTCGTGGCCACTGATCTCATTGTTGAACTCCATTTTCAGTTCACTAATGTTTCCCCCATTTTATTATTTATTTATAAATTTATATATTTAGTATAGACCAGGGATTGATAGCTGAAATACCTTCAGGAGTCGAGCCAATAAGGTAAATGAAGAGTTGTCCAGGTTTCTGTGTGGTGTCTCCATTGGGTGTCTTTTGAAAGGGCCCATTGTTGGACAGGCACAGCTTATCATATCCAGCTGGATTTTATCAGTGCAGGAACAATGAAGAATCATTGTTACCAGACAGGTACACCTTTCTGCCCTCCCTCCTCCTCTCTTTTGAGAAATAGAAAGGTTTATTTGTTTGTTTGTTTGGTTTTTTTTTTTTTTTTTAGTATTGGTGACAGTCACATTGAATAATATTATGTAAAATTTTAATACATAATTCAACTTAATACTTGATTCACTTTTTTTTCGAGGTGGAATTTTGCTCTTGTTTCCCAGGCTGGAGTGCAGTGGTACAGTCTCAGCTCACTACACCCTCCACCTCCCGGGTTCAAGTGATTCTTCTGCCTTAGGCTCCCGAGTGCTGGGATTACAGGTGCCCGCCACCATGCCTGGTTAATTTTGTATTTTTAGTAGAGGCGGAGTTTCACCATGTTGGTCAGGCTGGTCACTAACGCCTGATTTCAGGTGATCTGCCTGCCTCGGCCTCCCAGACTGGTGGAATTACAGGCATGAGCCACTGTGCTTGGCCTTGATTCACTTTGTAAAAACAGTGCAAAGGCTGGGCACTGTGGCTTATGGTGTAGTCCCAACACTTCGGAAGGCTGAGATGGGATGATCACTTGAAACCAGGAGTTCTAGACTAGCCTGGGCAACATGGCAAAACCCCATCTCTACCAAAAATGCAAAAAATTAGATGGTTGTGGTGGCATACACCCGTAGTCCCAGCTACTTGGAAGACTGAGGTATGGGATCACTTTAGCTCAGGAGTGTGAAGCTGCAGTGAGGTGAGCTATGATCATGCCACTGCACTCCAGCCTAGGTGACAGAGCAAGGTCCTGACTCTGAAAAAAAGGAAAAAAAGTGAAAAACCTATACACAAATGCACCTAGTGACATTATTCATAGTAGCCAAAAAGTAGAGACAGTGCAAATATCTGTCAGCTGACGAATGGATAACCAAATTGTGGTATCTTTATACAGTGAATTCAGCCATACAAGGGAATGAACTACTGATATCTGCAACAATGTGGATAACCTTGGAGACATTTTGCTAAGTAAAAGAGGCCACATATTGCATTATTCCATTTATGTGAAATGTCCATAATAGGCAAATATGTGGAATAGAAAGCAGATTATTGGTTGCCAGAGGATTGTAGGAAGAGGCTATTGGGAGTTACTCCTCTCAGGTACTGGGTTTCTTTTTGGGGCGATGTAGTGTTCTGGAATCAGACAGTAGTGATGGTTCCACAACATTGTAAATATACTTAAAACATACCATTCTATGGTACTGAATTGTACCCTAAAATGATTAGTTTTGTGCTACATGGATTTTATCTCAGTTTTTAAAAAGTAATATTTGAGCCAGTTAGGCGATATACACACAGGTAGTCCTCTTCCCAGCCATCCGTGGGAAATACATTCCAAGATCCCCCAGTGGATGCCTGAAATTACAGATAATACCAAACCTGACTATCATCAGTTGGAACACAGTTTCTGTTTGTATCATCCACCTACAAATTGAATACCTTTTCCGTCTTTTTTTTTTTCCCTGCATAAAGGTCTCGTAAAGCCTTTTCCATCTTAACTAAGCATTTATCACATACTGTAGTCCTAACTGTTATAGTTGGAGGTATGACAGCAAAACAAGCATGGATTTATTTTTCCCTGTTCACATTATCATGGATAGAATATTTGTTCTTACCATAGATCTTAGCAATTGCTGCATACGATTTTTTTTTCCATATTAAGTCAAGAACTTTCGCCTTTTTACTTAAAGGAAGCATTTTACAGCTTCACTTTGGCATTTTCAGATTCTCAGCATCACTATTCTTGCACTTTGGGGCATTTCTTAAGTAAAATGAGGGTAACTTGAAGACAAGCACTGCAATACTGCAACATTTGAGTGACCAAGAAGGCTACCAAGTGACTAATGAGCAGGTGGCATATACAGCTGGACAAAGGGATGATTCACATACAGGGGGGATGGTACTAGATGGTGCAAGATTTCATCGCATTACACAGAACTGTATACAGTTTAAAACATGGCTGGGTGCAATGGCTCATGCCTGTATCCCCAGCACTTTGGGAGGGTAAGGTGGGAAGATTGCTTGAGCCCAGGAGTTCAAGACGTGCCCGGGCAACATAGTGAGAAGCCCCCACTCCTTTTTTTTTTTTTTTTTTTTTTTTTTTGGAGACAGAGTCTCACTCTGTCACCCAGGCTGGAGTGCAGTGGCACGATCTTAGTTCACTGCAGCCTCCACCTCCCAGGTACAAGCTATTCTCCTGCCTCAGGCTCCCAAGTAGCTGGGACTGAAGGCTGCCACCATGCCCAGCTAATTTTTTATATTTTTGGTAGAGATGGGGTTTCACTGTGTTAGCCAGGATAGTCTCTATCTCCTGACCTTGTCATCCGCCTGCCTCAAAAAGTGCTGGGATTACAGGCATGAGCCACAGCACCCGGCCTGAGAAACCTTATTTCCAAAAAAAAAAGAGCCGAAAGTGGTGGTACATGCCTGTAGTCTCAGCTACCAGAGAGGCTGAGGTGGGAGGTAGAGGCTGCTACAGTGAGCCACGGTTGTACCACTGCACTCTAGCCTGGGTGACAGAGTGAAACCCTGTCTCTAAAAGCAAATTAAAAAATAAAACTTATGAATTGTTTATTTCTGGAATTTTCCATTTAATATTTTCAGACTGCAGTTGACTGCGGGTAACTGAAACTGTGGGTATGGGGATTGGCTGTGTTTGTGGTCACCAGTGTACAGTCCCTTGCTGTAGAATAGTAAAATAGGCTGTGAATCTAGACAAATGTTTTCCAGTCACTTCCTCTGACATTGGGAAAGTTATGCAGTTTTGCCTTCTGTAAAATGAGAAAGACATTACTTAGGTCATGGACTTACTGGTTTAAAAGTGATAAATCTGGCTGGGCATAGTGGCTCATGTGCCTGTATTCCCAGCACCTTGGGAGGCCAAGGTAGGAGGATTACTTGAATTTAGGACTTCCAGACCAGCCTGGGTAACATAACAAGACCTCATCTCAGCAAAAAATAAAAATAAAAAAGAAAGAAAGAAAGGAATAAATAAAAAAATTTAATTACCAGGGGACAGTGGCGTATTCCTTTGGTCCCAGCTACAAAGGAAGCTGAGACAAGAGGATTGCTTGAGCCTGGGAGGTCAAGGCTGCAGTGAGCTATGTTTGCATCACTGCATTTCAGCCTGAGTGACAGAGCAAGACCCTATTACAAAAAGAAAAAAAAAAGATAAATCCCAAGAATCAGTGACTGACATTGCATTCACATAATATCTTTAGAACTGAAAGACAACCCATGTTTACTGCCCTTGGTTACAGCCTGTTGTATTCTTGTCAGTTTAATGACAACCTACCTTATTAGCTGTTGGTTATTGATTACCTACAGAGATGATTTTCTCTTCTATGTAACCTACCTCCCTGACAGTAAAGAAAGGAGTGGAGGAAGGGTGATAATCCTTATATTCTGCAATCCTTATTTTCTCACTTTAATCAGGTAGGTTAAATGGCATACCCAACATCAGATGTAGGCTTTAATGGCTGTAGTGTACTTATTCTTTCTGCAACCTCGTGATGTCTTTTAAATCCAAGATTCATTCAGTAATGGAGTACTGAACTGTTTCTGTAGCTCTATCAAGGCTTGTCAAGCAGTGTGCTCATCACATGGTAAACCATGCAGCCTGGAACTTCATAAAAGTACCAAGAAATAACATTTGCTCATACTGACTAGTTTTACATCTCTTTGGCAAGTGATAAGTTTAAAAAAGGATGGATGCAATACTATAGTTAAGACTGAGGAGCATTTAAAAAATCAACCACAGGCTGGCCACAGTGGCTTACACCTGTAACCCCAGCACTTTGGGAGGCTGAAGCAGTCAGATCACCTGAGGTCAGGAGTTTGAGACCAGCCTGGGCAATGCGGTGAAACCCCCATCTCTACTAAAAATACAAAAATTAGCTGGGCACGGTGGTAAACACCTGTAATCCCAGCTACTCAGGAGGCTGAGGCAGGAGAATTGCTTGAACCCAGGAGGCAGAGGTTACATTGAGCCAAGATAGCACCACTGCACTCCAGCCTGGATGATAGAGAGAGATTCTGTCTCACAAACTAAAACAAACAAAACCACAGATCAAATGTCCATCATGAAGCCAAATGTATTATATAGAAAGCCATACTTTTCTCAGCTTTGAACAAGAGTGGACTCATATGCAGGCAAGGTTGATTTTTGCCAAAATATTGTCTGTTACTGTCTGGCTATTCAGTTCAAACATTTGTGGAACACTTCACCATACTAGTGACTATGATAAACACAGGGCATACACTAAGAAAAAGAAATCAAAGTCTAAGTACTTGAATTCATAATCTGTGGAGAGAGATGTATGTAAACAAAACACATTCAGTGTGACAGTGTAAGAGAGCATATGGATGTGCTTTGGCCCTATAGAGGAGGTGCTTGGCCCATTTTGGAGAGGGATGGGAATGCTAATGCTTCCTGATTCTTGAAGGGTGAGTAGCATTTCCCCTAGCAAGCAGTATTGGAAGGCGTAATCAATGTGTAGAAGCACAGAGACCTGGAGAGGAGAGAGAAGCAAGTCAGTCAGTTTAAGCAAATGTTTTGAAAATGTTAAGCTGTGCAATACAAAGAAATTAAGATAGAACAGGTTGAAACAATACTGATTGAATTTATTGGTCATGGGACTATTTATGGTTTTCATTTCTTGTGTCAGTTTTTGTTTTTTCTCCCTAAGAATAAGACTGGGATCCTGTATCAGTTTTGATAAATTATTTTTCTTCTGAGAATTCTGGGCATAAAGTTGTTCATGATCTTATCTTTATTTATTTATTTATTTTTTTTTGAGACAGAGCCTTACTCTGTCACTGAGGCTGGAGTACAGTGGCATGATCTTGGCTCACTACAACCTCTGCTGCCTGGGTTCAAGCAATTCTCCTGCCTCAGCCTCCCGAGTAGCTGGGATTACAGGTACCTGCCCCCACGCCCAGCTAATTTTTGTAGTTTTTAGCAGAGATGGGATTTCATCATCTTGTCCAGGCTGGCCTTGAACTCCTGACCTCATGATCCACCTGCCTCAGCTTCCCAAAGTGCTGGGATTACAGGTGTGAGCCGTGGTGCTCGGCCAGTAGTGTCTTATCTTTTTACCATCTGTAGGATCTGTAGTGATATATCATTTCCATTCTTGATATTGGACATTTACCCTAATTTC
>NW_016107333.1:10801773-10803894 GCF_001604975.1 Cebus imitator | reverse complement strand
TTTTTTGAGACGGAGTTTCACTCATGTTACCCAGGCCGGAGTGCAATGGCGCAATCTCGGCTCACCGCAACCTCCGCCTCCTGGGTTCAGGCAATTCTCCTGCCTCAGCCTCCTTAGTAGCTGGGATTACAGGCACGCACCACCATGCCCAGCTAAGAGACAAAGTCTTAATCTGTCACCCAAGCTAGAGTGCAGTGGCATGATCTCAGCTCACTGCAACCTCTGCCTCCTGGGTTCAAGTGATTCTCCTGTCTCAGCCTCCCGTGTAGCTGGGACTACAGGCGCATGCCACCGCACCTGGCTAATTTTTTATATTTTAAGTAGAGATGGAGTTTCATCATATTGGCCAGGCTGGTCTCAAACTCCTGACCTTGTGGTCTGCCCCCCTTGGCTTCCCAAAGTCCTGGAATTACAGGAGTGACCCACCATGCCTGGTCCCACCCGCTTTTTTTTAATCAGTCATGCTTATACTGTGAATTTCTTTCTTACCCCCCCTCCCCCCAGAGACGGGGTTTTTTTCTGTCACACCCCCCCCCCCCCCCCCCCCCCCCAGAGTGTAGTGATGTGATGTAGCTCACTGCAACCTCAAACTCCTGGGCTCAAGCGATCATCCTGCCTTAGCCTCCTGAGTAGCTGGTTGGGACTCAGCTAATTTTTCCATTGTTTTTATTATTGTTAAAAACCATTTTTTTGAGATGGGGGTCTCACTGTATTTCCCAGGCTTTTCTCAAACTCCTGGGCTCAAGCAATCCTCCCACTTCAGCCTCCCAACGTGTTGGGATTACTGCCATGAGCCACCATGCCTGGCCTAATTTTTAAATTATTTTTGTAGAGAATAGGGGTTCCACTGTGTTGCCCAGGCTGGTCTCAAACTCCTGGCCGAAAACAATCCTCTGCTTCGACCTTCCAAAGTGCTGGGATCATAGGCATGAGACACCGGGCTCAGCATGAGCCTTTTTTGACTCATTTGGTTTTGTTGATCCTCTTCGTTTCATATTTCTTTGATTGCTGCTTTTCACTTTTTTTTCTTCTACTTTTTCTGGGCTTTTCTTTTAAAATTTATTGAGATGTGAAAGTTATTAGTTTTTAGCTTGCTTTTCTAAGTTCAAGTTTATGAATTTTTATTTTTGAATCAGAGCCTTGCTGTGTCACCCAGGCTGGAGTGCGGGCATGATAATGGCTCACTGCAGCCTCCACCTCCTAGGCTCAAGTGATCCTCCCATCTCAGATTCCTGAGTAGTTGGGGCTACAGGCACATGCCACCACACCTGGCTTTTTTTTTTTTTTAATAATAATTTTATTTTTAAATTAAAAAAAAGTAGAGACAGGGTCTTGCTGTGTTGCCTAGGCTGGTCTCCAAACTCTTGAACTCAAGCAGTCCTCCCCGCCTTGGCCTCTCAGCCTCCCAAAGTGTTGGGATTACATCAGCCACCATGCCCAGCCTAATTTTTTTTATTTTTATTTTTGTAGAGATGAGGTCTCACCATGTTGCCCAGGCTGGTCTCAAACTCCGAGGTTCAAGTGATCCACTCACCTCAGCCTCCCAAAGTGCTGGGATTACAGGCATGAGCAACTGCGCCTGGCCTAAGTTTATAAATTTCTAAGTCCTGTTTTAATTGTGTTCTACATGTTTTGAAATGTAGTATTTTTATGAGCAAATGATCTGTAACCTATGTTTTATTTAAAATTATATAAAATTGATTGATGGAGTGATTGATTTTGAGAGAGGGTCTCTCTATCAGCCAGGTTGGAGTACAGTGCTATGATCATAGCTCATTGAAGCCTCAAATTCCTGGGTTCACGTGATCTCCTGCTTCAGCTTTCTGAGTAGCTAGGACCACAGGTGCCTGCACCATGCTTAGCTAACTTTTAAATTTTTCTGTAGAGACAGTAATCTTGCTGTATTGCCTAAGCTGGTCTCAAACTCCTGGCCTCAAGCCATCATTCCTTTTCAACCTCCCAAAGTGCATGGATTTAGAGCCCTGAGCTACTGTGCCCAGCTCTTAATTTCTAATTGATACATAATTGTACATATTTATGGGATATATTGTAATGTTTCAATGCATGTATACATTGTGTATATATATATCCCATTTTCTAGTTTTTTTTTTTTTTTTTTTT
>NW_016107333.1:10788509-10801618 GCF_001604975.1 Cebus imitator | reverse complement strand
TTTGTCTCTTAGTAGAGATGGGGTTTTGCCATGTTGGGCAGGCTGGTCTCAAACTCCTGATCTCAAGTGATCCACCCACCTCAGCCACCCAAAGTGCTGGGATTACAGACGTGAGCCACCACACCTGGCCTATATGTATCTCATTTATTCATTCATTCATTCATTTATTTGAAGGAGTCTCATTATCTCCCAGACTGGAGTGCAGTGGCACTATCTCACCATAACCTTCACCTCGATGGTTCAAAGGATTTTCCTGCCACAGCCTCTAGAGTAACTGGGACTACAGGCACGTACCACCACACCCAGCTAATTTTTGTATTAATAGAGATGGGTTTCTCTGTGTTGGCCATGGTGGTCTTGAACTCCTGACCTCAGGTGATCTGCCCATCCTGGCTTCCCAAAGTGCTGGGATTACAGGCGTGAGCAGTCACACCCGGCCTAGATGTATCTTTTAAAATGCATGTGATAGAATGTTTTTTTCAAAGTAATACACAGTAAAATTGACTCCTTTTTGTGTATACTGTTCTATGAATTTTAATAAGTAGATTCAAGAAACTACCATCACAACTGGGACATAAAACAATTATATCACCTTCTGTATGTTTCCCTTGGTAACACACCCAGCCTCCCACCCCTTATCTCTAGCAACCACTGCTCTGTTCTGGGTTACTATAGTTTTATCTTTTCATGAATGTCATATAAATGAAATCAAACATTATGTAATATTTTGAGACTGGCTTATTTCATTCAGCATACTGCCTCTGAGATTCATCAAAGTTATTGTGTGTATAAATGGTTAGTTCCTTTTTATTACTGAGTAGTATTCCATTTATGGATAGAACACAGTTATTTTTATCCATTCACTCCTTGAAGGACATTTTGGTTTCCATTCTTTGATGATTATGAATAGAGCTGCTGTGAACATAACATAGGCTTTTGCGACCATAAGTTTTCATTTTTCTAGGGTAAATAGCTATGAGTTGGATCGCTGGGTCATATGAAAAATATACATTTAACTTATTTATAAAGAAGTTGCCAACCTGTTTTCTAGAATGGCTATACAGTACTGTTTTGCATTCACACTGGCATTGTATGAGTTTCAGTTTTTCCTCATCTTCTCTAGCGTCTCATCCTCTTTAGCATTACAAGTTAAATATTGGCAGTATATTTATTTTAATATTTGGCAGTATATTTAATTACTTTAATATATTTTAATTATTGGCAGTACATTTCATATATTTTAATATTTAAATACTGGCAATATTTAACTTGTAATGTTGAAATAAATTTTAGATTTACAGAAGTTATAGAATCTTCATATATGCTTCCCTCAATATCTCCTAATGTTAACATCTTGCCATAACTGGGATATGTCATCAAAACTAAGAAATTGGACCAGGAATGATGGCCCACACCTGTTATCCCAGTAACTCTGGAGGCCCTGGTGGGAAAGGTTGTTTGAGGCTAGGAGTTTGAGACCAGCCTGGGCAATGTAGCAAGACCCCATCTCTATGAAAAATTAAAGTTAGGTGGATATGGTGGTATGTGCCTGTAGTCCTAGCTACTTAGGAGGCTGAGGCAGGAGGATTGCTTGAGCCCAGGAGTTCAAGGCTGCCATGAACTAGGAGAGTTAGGATCACACCATTGCACTCCAGCCTGGGTGACAGAGTGAGACCCCCTCTCTAAAATAAATAAATAAAATAATTAAACTAAGAAATTAACATCGGTATAATACTATTAACTAAACTACAGGCTTTATTTGGATTTTACCAGTTATATCCTTTTTCTGTTCAAGGAGCCAGTCCAGGATACCACATTAATTTAGTCTTCATGTCTCCTTAATATCCTCCAGTCTGTGAAGCTTCTCAGTCTGTCTTTAATTTTCATTACTTGAAAACTTTTGAAGAAGACTGGTGATATATTTTATAGGATGTCCTTCAATATAGGTTTGACTGATGTTTTCTCAAGATTAAGTTGTGGTTATGGATTTTTGAGAGGACTGCCACAGAGGTGAAGTGCCCTTCCCATCACATTCTATCAGGGGCATATGATGTCAAAGTGACTTAGCACTAGTGACATATTTCAGTAAAGTCTGCCAGGTTTTTTTACTGTAGAGTTGCTATTTCTCCCTTTCCAAGCCCACTGGACTTAGGAATGCCCTTGTAATGAATAAGCATGGGAAGGGAGAAATTTAGGCTCTCTTTCCATGCTTATTTCCTTTTCTAGAAGAAAGAAAATTGAGCTCCACCTCCTCAAGGGAGGCATATCAAATATTTTGTGAATATATTTTAAAACCACCATAGTAATAAGTATCCTAGAGGATATACTTTAAGGCTATGCAAGTATCCTGTTTCTCTTAAAAGCTTTACTCATTAATTTTAGCATCTATCTATGGATCTTGCCTATAGGAATTACTGTGTTGATCTAATAGTAGTCTTATATTTCTTTCTTGCTACATGTATTAGTTGGAATTCTTATGTAAGGAAGATTTTAAAAATTTATTTACATAGTGTGGATACATGGATATTTTATTGCTTAGAGTTATAATTTGGTACTCATTATTTTGTTCAGATTGTTCTTGCTTTAGCCATTGGAGCTCCTTCAAGTTGGCTTCCGTGTCTCTTCAACTGTAAGACTTTCTAAGCTAGGCCAAGAATGGTGGCTCATGCCTTTTATCCCAGCACTTTGGGAAGCTGAGGCAGGAGGATTGCTTGAGCCCAAGAGTTTGAGACCAGCCAGGGCAACATAGTCAGACCTCGTCTCTACTGAAAATTAAAAAATTAGCTAGGTGTGGTAGTGCACACCTGTAGGTCCCAGCTACCCAGGAGGCTGAGGTGGAAGGATCACTTGAGCCCCAATAGTCATGATCGTGCCACTGTACCCCATCCTGGGCAACAGAGCAAGATGCTGTCTTAAAAAAAAAAAAAAAAAAAGATTTGCCAGGCCATCTTGTATTTTTTCTACCCCAATCCTAGAATGAGCCATTTCTTTAAAGAACCTTCATTCCTTTGGAGAATAACATTTAGAAACCAAGGAAACTAGGTCTTCTCATTGCTATTCAGTGTCACTGTTTTTAGGTGCTCTCAGCAGACAGAGCTAGGAATTTGCATCAAGTAATGTTCATGCTAGGGTGTACTGTTCACGCTATGGTGTACAATTCTGTGGGTTTTGACAAAATCACCTCTACTGTACAGAAGAGTTTAATTGCCATGGGGCAGTCACCCATCATCTGGCCTCCATCTCTGTGATTTTGCTTTTTCCAGAAAGTCATGTAAAGCAGCGATCCCCAACCTTCTTGTCACCAGGGACCAGTTTCACAACTGGGCAGGGGTTGGGGGTGGTTTGGGGATGATTCAAGCATGTTACATTTATTGTGTGCTTTATCTGTTACATTGTATTATGTAATGGAATAACTATACAACTCACCATAATGTAGAATTCCCATCGGGGGTGATGGGAGACAGTGACAGATCATCAGGCATTAGATTCTCATAAGGAGCACAAAACCTAGATCCCTCGAATGTGCAGTTCACAATAGGGTTCTCCTATGAGAATCTAATGTCATTGCTGATCGGACAGGAGGCAGAGCTCAGGTGGTAATGCGAGTGGTTCTCCCGCAGCTCACCTCCTGCTGTGTGGCCCAATTCCTAATAGGTCACAAACTGGTACAGGCCTGTTAGAAACCCCTGATATAAATAGAACCCCTGATGTAAATGGAAGTATACAATATGTAGCCTTTTGTTTCTGGCTTCTTCACTTTAAGATTCACCATGTTGGTCAGGTGTCACAACTCACACCTGTAATCCTAGCACTTTGGGAGGCTGAAGCCAAAGGATTGCTTGAGATCAGGAGTTTGAGACCAGCCTGGGCAACAAAGCAATACTCTATCTCTACCAAAAAAAGAAAAAAGATTTATCCATTTTGTTGCACAAATCAGTAGTTTGTTCCTTTTTATTGCTAAGCATCCCATAGCAAACCATTTGTTTGTTCATGTGCCTGTTGGACACCTTGGTTGTTTCTATTTTTTCATCATTATGGATAAAGCTGCCTTAAATATTTGTGTGAAGGTTTTTGTGTAGATATAAGTTTCTCTTGAGTAAATACCTAGGAGTGGGAATGCTGGTTGTATGGTTAAGTACATGTTTAACTGTATAAGAAACTGCCAAACTGTTTTCCAAAACCATTTTGCATTCCCATCAAGAATGAACTAGTTACTGTTATTCTGCATCCACACCAGCTTTTGGTATTGTCAATTTTGTTTCTTGTTTTTGTTTTTTTTTTAATTTTAGCTATTTTAATAGATCTGCAGTGGTAGTGATATGATTTAATTTCATTTTCCCTGCTGTCTAGCAGTGTTGGGTATCTTTTAATATACTTATCTGTGTATCTTCTTTTATGGTATGTTTGTTCACATCTTTTGCCCATTTTCAAATTGAGTTGTTATTGTTGAGTTCTTTATATGTTACAGATACAAGTTCTTTATTCAGATTTGTGATTTGTAAATATATTCTTCTTGTCTCTGGCTTATTTTCTTAATAATGTCTTTCACAGAGCAGAAATATTTTAATGTTGATGAAGTTCAGTTTATCAGTTTTACAGACCATGCTTTTAATATCATGTCTTCAAACTCTGCCTGGCTGCAAACCCTGGTTGCAAGAAGGTTTGATAGTTTTACATTTATATGTTTCCCCCCGAGACGGGGTCATCTTGTCATGTCACCCAGGCTGGGATTATACAGGTATGAGCTACCACATTTGGCCCAAGTTTTACATTTATATCTGTGATTCATTATGAATTATCTTTTATGTAAGGTACGAGATTTAGGTTGAAGTTTATTATTTTGCATATTGATCTCCAAGTCTTCCAAAGTCATTTGTAGAAAAGATTATATGCCTGTAATCCCAGCACTTTGGGAGGCCAAGGTGAACGAATCATTTGTGCCCAGAAATTTGATACCAGCTGGTCATTATGGTGAAACCTTGTCTCTACTAAAAATACAAAAATTAGCCGGGCATGGTGGGGCGCAGTGGCTCACACCTGTAATCCCAGCACTTTGGGAGGCCAAGGCGGGCAGATCACAAGTCAGGAGATCGAGACCATCCTGGCTAACATGTTGAAACCTCGTCTGTTCTAAAATACAAAAAATTTGCCAAGTGTGGTGGTGCACACCTGTCATCTCAGCTACTCAGGAGGTTGAGGTAGGGGAATCACTGGAACACAGGAGGCAGAGATTGCAGTAAGCCAAGATCGTGCCACTGCATTCCAGCCTGCCTACATAGTGAGACTCCATCTCAAAACAAAACAAAAAAACTGGGCATGGTGACACACACCTGTGGTCCTAGCTACTCAGGAGGGTGAGGCAGGAGGCAGGAGACTTACTTGAACCCAGGAGGCAGAGGTTGCAGTGAGCTGAGATCACGACACTGTACTCCAGCCTGGGTGACAGAGGCAGACCCTGTCTTGAAAACAAATATATATGTATGTGTCTATCTATATATATATATCCATCTCCTTTCTCTATTGAACTGCCTTTGTACCTTTGTCAAAAATTAATTGACTATATTTGTGTGGGTGTATTTCTGTTCTCTTTATTCTGTTCCCTTGATCTATGCTTTATCCTTTTGCCACTGTTTTGACAACTATAGCTTTGTAGTAAGTTTAAAATTAGATTCCAGCTTTATTATTTTTTTTTATTTTTATTTTTATTTTATTATTTTTCAGAATTGTTTGGATTATTCTGGTTCATTTGGATTTCTTTTTTAATCTAGTCTGATTGTCTTTTACCTGGATAATTTATTCCACTTATATATATTTAATATAATTAATTATATTCAAATTTAACTTTTTTTCCTATGTTTCTTATGTTCTAGATATTTTTCTTCTTCCTTCTTACCATTCTTTTGGATTCTTTTTATGATTTCACTTTATTCCCGCTTTCTGGTGTGGAAATACATGCTATTTTTATTCTGTAATTAGTTGTCATCGTACATGTTGTGACTTACAGCTCTAACTTACCAAAGCCTGATATTATAACTTTTCATATGATATTATCCTCTTTTCATATAATAAAATAACTTTAGAAAGAAGATTTTGACATTTCCTCAATATACTATGTTTTTATTGTGATGTATTATATTTTTTAAAGCTCCTCAAGGTATTGTTATTCTTTTGTATAATCAATGTTTGTTTGGAGTTGTCTGTAGATTTTCTTCTTTTATATTTTTTGTTTTCTCTTTCAACTCAGACCTTAATGGATTATTTTTCTTCTTTCCTTAGTGACATTTGCTTGATAACAGAATTTTAATTTGGTGGTTTTTGTTTTTTTTTAAAGCACACTGCAGGTATTAAACTAGCTTGGCTTCATTGTTGGTTTTGAAAAATCAGCTGTTCTAATGTTGGTTTTTTACTATAATCTGCCTTTTTCTCTGCTTACTTTTTAGGTTTATCTTTGTCTTTTGTTTTTTTTGTTTGAGACAAGATCCTGCTATTTTGTTCAGGCTGGTCTCCAACCCCTGGCCTCAAGCAATCCTCCTGCATCAGCCTCCCAAACAGCTGGGACTACTAGGCCTGTGCCATTACACCCAACTCATTTTTCTTTTTTCCTGCTGTTTTGTGATTATATGTTTAGCTTTGGATTTTTTAAAATTGATCTTATTTGGAAACTGTTTGCTTCTGGAATTTGATTGTGTCTAATTGCTTCTGGGATATTTTCACCTGTCTTCAGTTATTCCCTTTACCCCATTCTCTCCTTTTCTGTTAGAACTATTTAAAAGTATATCAAACTGGCCAGGTGCAGTGGCCTACACCTGTAATGGCAACACTTTGGGAGGCCAAGATAAGCGGATCACTTGAAGTCAGGAATTCAAGACCAGCCCCGCCAACATGGCAAAACTGCATCTCTATTAAAAATGCAAAAATTGCCCAGGCATGGTGGCACACACCTGTAGTCCCAGCTACTCTGGAGGCTGAGGCAGGAGAATCACTTAAACCCGGGAGGCAAAGGTTGCAGTGAACTGAGATCCTACCACTGCATTCCAGTCTGGGTGACAGAGCGAGACTTGTTGCATAGGTATACACGTGCCATGGTGGTTTGCTGTCTCCATCTCCCCTGTCATCTACATCAGGCATTTCTCCCAGTGTTATCCCTCTCTAACCTCCCTGCCCCCCACTCTCTTCCCTTAGCCCTCCACCCCCAAACATACCCCAGTGTGTGATGTTCCCTTCCCTGTGCCCATGTGTTTTCATTGTTCAACACCCACCTATGAGTGAGAACATGCAGTGTTTGGTTTTCTGTTCTTGTGTCAGTTTGCTGAGCATGATGGTTTCCAGATTCGTCCATCTCCCTACAAAGGGCACAAACTCAGTTTTTTATGGCTGCATAGTATTCCATGGTGTATATGTGCCAATTTTCTTTGTCCATTCTATCATTGATGGGCATTTGGGTTGGTTCCAGGTCTTTGCTATTACAGACAGTGCCTCAATGAACATACGTGTGCATTTGTCTTTATAATAGAATGATTTATAATCCTTTGGATAGAATGATTTATAATCCTTTGGGTATATATCCAGTAATGGGATTGCTGGGTCAAATGGAATTTCTATTTCTAGATCCTTGAGGCATCGCCACATTGTCTTCCACAATGGTTGAACTAATTTACACTCCCACCAACAGTGTAAAACTTTTCCTATTTCTCTACATCCTCTCCAGCATCTGTTGTCTCCAGATTTTTTTATTCTAACCGGCATGAGATGGTATCTCAATGTGGTTTTGACTTGCATTTCTCTAAAGACCAGTGGTGATGAGCATTTTTTCATGATTGTTGGCATCATGTATGTCTTCTTTTGAAAAGTGTCTGTTCATATCCTTTACCCACTTTTGAATGCGTTTGTTTTTTTCTTGTTAATAATCTGTTTTAGTTCTTTGTAGATTCTGGATATTAGCCCTTTGTCAGATGGGTAGATGCAAAAATTTTTTCCCATTCTGTTGGTTGCCAGTTCACTCTAATGATTGTTTCTTTTGCTGTACAGTAGCTCTTAAGTTTAATTAGAACCCATTTGTCTATTTTGGCTTTTGTTGCCATTGCTTTTGGTGTTTTAGTCATGAAGTCCTTGCCTATGCCTATGTCCTGAATGGTATTGCCTAGGTTTTCTTCCACGGTTTGTATGGTGTTAGGTCTTATGTTTAAACCTTCAATTCATCTGGAGTTAATTTTAGTGTAAGGTGTCAGGAACGGGTCCAGTTTCTGCTTTCTGCAAATGGCTAGCCAATTTTCCCAACACCGTTTATTAAACAGGGAATCCTTTCCCCATTGCTTGTTTTTGTCAGGTTTGTCAAAGATCTGATGGTTGTATACGTGTGGCATTGCTTCCAAGGCCTCTGTTCTGTTCCATTGGTCTATAGCTCTGTTTTGGTATCAGTATCATGCTGTTTTGATTACTGTAGCCTTGTAGTATAGTTTGAAGTCAGGTAGTGTGATGCCTCCAGCTTTGTTCTTTTTGCTTAGGATTGTCTTGGCTATACGGGCTCTCTTTTGGTTCCATATGAAGTTTAAAGTGATTTTTTCCAGTTCTGTGAAGAAGGTCAATGGTAGCTTGATGGGGATAGCGTTGAATCTATAAATTACTTTGGGCAGTATGGCCACTTTCACAATACTGATTCTTCCTAACCATGAGCATAGAATGTTTTTCTGTTTGCGTCCTCTCTTATTTCCTTGATCAGTGGTTTGTAGTTCTCTTGAAGTGGTCCTTTACATCCTTTGTTAGTTTTATTGCTAGGTATTTTCTCTTTATAGCAATTGTGAATGGGTGTTCGCTCTTGATTTGGCTGTTTGTTATTGGTGTATACGAATGCTTGTGATTTCTGCACATTGATTTTGTATCCTGAGACTTTGCTAAGTTGCTTCAGTTTAAGGAGATTTTGGGCTGAGACAATCGGGTCTTCTAAATATACAATCATGTTATCTGCAGATAGAGACAATTTGACTTCCTCTTTTCCTAATTGAATTCCCTTTATTTCATTTTCTTGCCTGATTGCTCTGGCTAGAACTTCTAGTACTATATTGAATAGGAGTGGTGAGAGAGGGCATCTTTGTCTAGTGCCAGTTTCAAAGGGAATTCTTCCAGTTTTTGCCCGTTCAGTGTGATATTGGCTGTGGGTTTGTCATAAATAGCTTTTATTATTTTGCGATACACTTCATTGATACCTAGTTTATTGAGGGTTTTTAGCATAAAGCGCTGTTGAATTTTGTCAAAGGCCTTCTCTGCATCTATTGAGATAATCGTGTGGTTTTTGTCTTTGGTTCTGTTTATGTGATGGATTACATTTATAGACTTGCATATGTTGAACCAGCCTTGCATCCCCAGGATGAAACCTACTTGATCATGATGGATAAACTTTTTGATGGGCTGTTGCATTTGGCTTGCCAGTATTTTATTGAAGATTTTTGCGTCTAAGTTCATCATGGATATTGGCCTGAAGTTTAGTTTTTTAGTTTAGTCTCTGCTGGGTTTTGCTATCAGGATAATGTTGGTCTCATAAAATGAGTTAGGGGGGATTCCCTCTTTTTGTATTGTTTGGAATAGTTTCAGAATATGTCTGGTAGAATTCGGCTGTGAACCCATCTGGACCTGGACTTTTTTTGGTCGGTAGGCTATTAATTGCTACCTCAACTTCAGCCCTTGTTACTGATCTATTCAGGGTTTCAGCTTCTTCCTGGTTTAATCTTAGGTGGGTGCAAGTGTCCAGGAATTTATCCATTTCTTCCATATTTACTCATTTATGTGCATAGAGTTGTTTGTAGTAATCTCTGATGGTAGTTTGTATTTCTGTGGAATCAGTGGTGATTATCCCCTTTATCATTTTTTATGGCATCTGTTTGATTCTTCTCTCTTTCTTTTTTATTAGTCTGGCTAGCAATCTTTCTATTTTGTTGATCTTTTCAAAAAAACAGCTCCTGGATTTACGGATTTTTTAAAGAGTTTTTTTGTGTCTCTGTCTCCTTCAGTTCTGCTCTGATCTTAGTTTCTTGTCTTCTGCTAGCCTTTGAGTTTTTTTGATCTTGCTTCTCTAGCTCTTGCAATTTTGACAATAGGGTGTTGATTTTAGATCTTTGCTTGCTTCTCATGTGGGCTTTTATTGCTATAAATTTCCCTCTAGACACTGCCTTAAATGTGTCGCAGAGATTCTGGTACGTGTGTCTCCATTCTCATTGGTTTCGAAGAACATCTTTATTTCTGCCTTCATTTCATTGTTTATCCAGTTGACATTCAGGAGCCAGTTGTTCAGTTTCCATGTGGTTTTGAGTGAGTTTCTTAATCCTGAGTTCTAATTTGATTGCACGGTGGTCTGAGAGACTGTTTGTTATGATTTCCATTCTTTTGCATTTGCCGAGGCGTGATTTACTTCCAATGATGTGTTCAATTTTAGAGTAAGTGGGATGTGGTGCTGAGAAGAATGTGTATGCTGTGGATTTGGGGTAGAGAGTTCTGTAGATGTTACTAGGTCCACTTCGTCCAGATCTGTGTTCAAGTCCTGGATATCCTTGATTTTCTGTCTCATTGATCTGTCTAATATTGACAGTATTAAAGTCTCTCACTATTATTGTATGGGAGTCTACGTCTCTTTGTAGGTCATTAAGAACTTGCTTTATGTATCTGGGTGTGCCTTTATTGGGTGCATATATATTTAGTATAGTTAGCTCTTGTTGCATTGATCCTTTTACCATTACATAATGCCCTTGTCTCTTTTGATCTTTGTTGGTTTAAAGTCCATTTTATGAGAGACTAGGATTCCAACCCGCTTTTATTTTGCTCTCCATTTGATTGGTAAATCGTCTTCCATCCCTTTATTTTGAGTCTATGTGAGTCTTTGCACATGAGATGGGTCTCCTGAATATAGCACACTGATGGGTCTTGACTTTTTATCCAGTTTGTCACTCTGTGTCTTTTGATTGGGGCATTTAGGCCATTTACATTTAACGTTAATGTTGTTGCGTGTGAATTCGATCCTGCCATTTTGTTACTGGCTGGTTGTTTTCCCCATTAGTTGACCCAGTTTTGTCATTGCATCGTTGGTCTTTACCATTTGGTACGTTCTTGCAGTGGCTGGTACTGGTTGTTCCTTTCCGTGTTTATAGTGCTTCCTTCAGGAGCTCTTGTAAGGCAGGCCTGGTGGTGACGAAATCTCTAAGTAATTGCTTGACCATAAAGGATTTTATTTCTCTTTGACTTATGAAGCTTAGTTTGGCTGGATAGGAGATTCTGGGTTGAAAGTTCTTTTCTTTAAAGATGTTGAATATTGGCCCCCACTCTCTTGTGGCTTGTAGGGTTTCTGCTGAGAGATCTGATCAGTCTGATGGGTTTCCCTTTGTGGGTGACCCGACCTTTCTCTCTGGCTGTCTTTAGCATTTTTTCCTTTGTTTCAACCCTGGTGAATTTGACGATTATGTACCTTGGGGTTGCTCTTCTTGAGGAGTATCTTTGTGGTGTTCTCTGTATTTCTTGTATTTGAATGTTGGCCTGCCTTGCTAGGTTGGGGAAGCTCTCCTCGATAATATCCTGAAGAGTGTTTTCCAGCTTGGATTCATTCTCCCTGTCACCTTCAGGTACACTGATCAAGTGTAGATTAAGTCTTTTCACATAATCCTGTATTTCTTGGAGGCTTTGTTCATTTCTTTTCACTCTTTTTTCTCTTTTCTTACCTTCTCATTTTATTTCATTAGGTTGACCTTCAATTTAAGATTCATCCATGTCTTTGCATAGTTTGTTAGCTTATTACTTCCACTTCTCATTGTTGAATGTTATCCCACTGTATGAATATACTATGGTTTGTTGATTGATTTGCCTATTGAAAGTTGTGTAAGCTTCAGGAGGTTCTTGTGCTGTGTTTTTCAGCTCCATCAAGTTGTTTATGTTCTTCTCTAAGCTGGTTATTCTAGTTAGCATTTCGTCTGACCTTTTTTTGTCAAGGTTTTTAGTTGCTTTGCATTGGGTTAGAACATGTTCCTTTAGCTCAGAGAAGTTTGTTATTACCCACCTTCTGAAGCCTGCTTCTGTCAGTTCGTCAAACTCATTCTCCATCCGGTTTTGTTCCCTTGATGGTGAGGAGTTGTGATCCCTGGGAGGAGGAGAGGCTTTCTGGTCTTTGATGATTTCATCCTTTTTGCGCTGGTTTCTTCCCATCTTCGTGGGTTTATCTACCTTTGATCTTTGAAGTTGGTGATTTTGGATGAGGTCTCTGAGTGGATGTCCTTTCTGTAGATGTTGCAACTATTCTTTTTGTTTTTTAGTTTTCCTTCTAACGGCCCCTCTGGTGTGTGAGGCTTTTTTTTTTTTTTTTTTTTTTTTTTTGGTTATACAGGAGTCGGGGAACTGCTTAAGAAGGCAGTCTGTCCCTTGTCTGCCTCTCAGGCGCTGCTGGGCTGCCTTGGATTCAGCCTGACTGCCGTGTAGGCTTCTTTTGGCTTTTATTTACACAGGTGAGATTAGACCCACCTTCGCAATGGCCGATGCCCTTCCCCCCACCAAGCTCAATCATGTTGGGTCAGTCTTGAACTGATGTGCTGGCTGCAAAACTCTCAAGTGAGAGGGCTTCAGTTTGCTGGTCTTTGTTGGGATGGGACCTGCCAAGCCATATCACTTTGTCTTCCTGCTTTCGACTCTCCACCTTTATGGGGGGTGGTAGATCTGTCCTGCAGATGCTCTTGGTGCTAGCCAAAACCTCCGCCAGTTCTTGCCAACAACTCACAACACCGGGTAGGCCAGAGCCATAGCTCAGATCTGTGCTGGCAACTTGCAGCGCCTCTCAGCCTAGTGGCGTTCTCCCAGACTGTGGGTTTCAAAAGGTATGGGGGAAGTGCAGTATCCGAACCAGAGTGCCAAGGGGGTAAAGTCCCCGACCAGAAGATGAGGGACTTCTCCGGTGGGGCACATCCCACCCTGCCTCAGTTCTCCGTCCCTGGGCTACAACCAGTCCCATTGAAATGAACCTGGTACAGGCCGGGCGCGGTGGCTCAAGCCTGTAATCCCAGCACTTTGGGAGGCCGAGGCGGGTGGATCACGAGGTCAAGAGATCGAGACCATCCTGGCCAACATGGTGAAACCCTGTCTCT
>NW_016107333.1:10744186-10787519 GCF_001604975.1 Cebus imitator | reverse complement strand
CTCTTAAAAACAATTTTTAAAAAAGGGATGAGTGTGTGTGTTTAATTCATTCTCTTTAGTTGTCCTCAGTAAGAGAGTTGATCCGAATAACCTAGCCTACCATGCATGGAAACAGGAAAATTGCCTGCAAAAATGTTGATTTTTATACTTTAAAAACTAGGAAGCTGTTTGGGCATTTTGCTTTGTGACTTGCATTAGAGTTCTCCAGAAACATAGAGGCAATAAGAATATATAGATATATAGGCATACGAGAGAGGATGTTATTATAAGAATTGGCTCACATGATTATGAAGGCTAAGAATTCCACAATAGGTGGTCTGCAAGAGACCCAGGGGTGCTAGTAACATGGCTCAGTCCAAGTCCAGAAACCTGAGAACCCAGGGCCAGAGGGCCTTGGTGTAAGTCCTGGTGTCATAATGTGGAGAAGAGTGTATCCCAGCTCTAGGAGAGGGGAAGTACTTTTCTTTCTCTCTCTCTCTCTTTTTTTCTTCTATCCAGGTCCCCAGCTGATTGGATGATGCCCACCCAAATTGAAGGTGGATCTTCCCTACTTAGCCCACTGACTCACAGCTAGTCTCCTCTGAAAACACCCTTACAGATCACAGACACCCAGAAGTAATGCCTTACCAGTTCTCTAGGTATTCCTTAATTCAGTCAAATTGACACCTAAGATTAACCTTCACATGACCTCTGCAGTAGAACTGATTAGTGTGTGAAGTAGAGAAAGGAAAATACGGAATTGCAAAGGTTGTGAATTAATGATATTGTTTATTTTTTAAGCACAAATGGTAACAGTCGAGCAGAGTAAACTAAGAGACTCCAAATCAGATATAAAAAGGTTGCTGACCTCATGTGCAAAAAAAAGCACATCAGGTGCTTTTTAAAACCTGGTGCCACATTGCATGTGACATCCAATGTGTTTCTTATAGGAGATAACAAATGTGCCAGTCTTTGGTCATTTTAGGGTACAAAATTATAGGTCTTTAAAATTCTTAGCTTGCTTTAAAGTGGTGTGCTTTGCAATTTCTTGTTTTAATGTTTTCCATCTGAATAATTCCTACGCATACTCCATACATATTTGTTGAATGAATGATGAGTTGGTGATTTTAGGTACTCTGTAAGTATTTGTTGAATGAATGATGAGTTGGTGATGGTTTAAATACCCTTCAACGTCTGTAGACCATCATGGCTTAATTCTTTCAAGCACTGATCAGTTGAGATTGTAATGGTCTGTTTTCTTTGTCTGAGGGCAGAGATACTTTCTCTTTATTCTCCAGAGCCTAGAGAAAGAATGCCTTCCTGGCAGTCAGGCACACATTTCCTGGTATGTAGTAAACCTTCAGTAAATGCTTACAATGTAAGTATACTGCTCTTGATTTGAAAGGAAGAGAAATTCACAGTAAGTATGGACATTTGAAATAAGTAATTCGGATAACATTAGTTACTTGTGCTGTTTTGTATTTATTTGGCCTTCTAGACAGTGCCACTTTTGTAAGGGAAATGGGCAAGTTTGACTGAATTTTTCTCTTTGCTATAGCAAGGTAGAAAAGCATACACATTTAAGCTCCCCCTGAGTTCCACAAGTCTTGTTTATCTCTTAGCAGTTTATGTTGCCTGATGGCTTGGAAAAAGAGTTCATTCTCTGTAGCAGTGCATAAAAGGTGTTTTCCTGTATAGCTGCTTTTCCTCTAAACAAGCAGTCCTAAACCATGCAGTCAGTGCAATCTAAGCACATTCCTCATTCTTTATTGTAGAAATCTTTGTCCTCTCTGGTTGATTATAAGATTTTGTTCATTTGCTATGGTTCATTTAAGGATGAGAGGGAGTTGTTGTTGTTGTTGTTGTTTTTAAGATGGAGACTTACTAAACATTAGGATTAAAAAGAACTGTGTGGCCAGGCATGGTAGCTCACACCTATAATCCCAGCACTTTGGGAGGCCAAGGCAGGCAGATCACAAGGTCAGGAGTTTGAGACCAGCCTGGCCAATATGATAAAACCCCATCTCTGCTAAAAATACAAAAATTAGCCAGGCGTGGTGGCACATGCCTGTAGTCCCAGCTACTCGGGAGGCTGAGGCAGGAGAATTGCTCGAACCTGGGAGGCAAAGGTTGCAGTGAGCCAAGATCATGCCACTGTACCAGCCTAGGTGACAGAGCAAGACTTTGTCTCAAAAACAAAAAAAAACTGATTGTATTACAGTTGAAAAATTGACTTAAAGTTCTAGAATGATCTTTTCCATTTCTGATACTAGGAAATTCATCAATAAAAATACATTAACAGGAAAAAAAAAGACAAAAGAAAAAAATACATGAACAGAAATGACTAAGCATACTTGTTTGTATAGTTTCTGGAATTATACCGTTACCACACCTCTGGTTTTCTTTTTAATTGAAAAATAACAACTGAACATAAGAGATTAGAGGGAGGGGCTGGCTAAGGGCAAGAGGAGTTTTTATGGAAATTAATTCTACTATATTCAGTATATATCAGTAAACTTGGGATTTCGGTAGTACACAATTTATCCTATGGTTTAGTGGTATTTTCTTTTCATTTACTTATACTTTATCAAAGAATAGGTCATGCAGACCCATGCAATTGGCTTTGACATGGTCTGACTTCAGTAGGGAAAAATTATTGACATGATACTTTTTCAGTAGCTGAGTAATCAACTTCATTTAGGCTAAAAATTGAGCAGACAAGACTTAGCCAAGTCTTGAAAGTCATTCTGAAGGCGTTTAGGTAGATGTAGTGGTCTGAAATGGTTAGCGACTAAAGTTACACCTCCTTTTATGCAATTACATGGAAACGGCACTAAGTAAGAAATTTAAAATGGAACTTAATAAGAAAGGTAATGAATTTTCCGTTAGATTGCCTTTAGATATACTAGTATTATGAACAGTGGATAGAAGAATTGATTTTCCAGATATCTGGGACTGAGGCACTTTTCTCATCTTCCAAATAAGCTGTTATGAAAATTGCTAAAATCAAGTTTCTCCAGTATTCTCTTAATTTGAATTGTCAAGGGGAAAAAGACAAATCCTAGTTGTAGTCCTGTTATTTAATAGAAGTAGTAAAGAGAGGGAAGGGAACAATTTACTCAAGAGCCTTTGACTTGGTTTTCCAGTTCTCCTAGTTGCGTACCAGATGACCTGTAGTATTTAGGAACACTCTATACTTTGGATGCAACTTCATTTTCATTTTGTTTTTAAAAAATAAACCAAGATTAATTTGATCATTGAATAGTGTTTACTGAACATGCTATAAAATGCAAAGCCTTAGGCTAGGTACTGTAAATTAAAAAGGTAAATTAAACATGGGTCTTAACTTTATAGAACTTAGGGTCCAGTTGTCAAGATTTGAAGACTGGTGTGTGTGTGTGAATGTGCAGTAGAAAGTGGTTATGTTCTGTAGGAGTGAGAAGACTTGAACCTTGGAGGCCAACTCACTTTGTCTTTGAATCCCCACTGTAACCTTATTGGATATTCTTCGTCAAGTTACTGAACTTATGCTGTTCTTATTTGTAGATTAGAGAAAGTAATGCTTGCCTAGTAGAGCTGTTGGGAGAATTAGATACTTAAAGCTGAGAAACTCTTTTAGCTCCAGGCTTGTAATATCTAACTGCCTATTCAGAATCTCCTTTTGAATGATTCAAAGCCATTTATCCTTAAGTCCAAAACCCATCTTGTGAACTCTTATCTCCATGAATGTCACCAATAACCTGTCAAGCAAGAAATCCAAGAGTTACCTCCCACTTCATATATTTTCCAGTTCACTCGTAGCTATTGATTTTACACCATAAGTTTTGTTCCTCATATTAGTCCACTGATCTCCACTGCCACTACCTCATCATTTCTCTCACATGTGCTGCTATAACAGCTTCCTGTCTCTCTGAATCCTGTCCCACACTCAGCCAGAGTAAAAACTGTAAAAATAACATGTATGGGTCACTTTTCTGCTTAAAACTTTTCAGTGAATTTCTATTACCCTTAGTCCATAGGTAAAATCTTTAATGGGATAGTTGTCTCACCCCATTCTGCCTTGCTCACTTATATTCCTAAGGCCTAGGATAGTACTTTTTCATAGTAGATGCTTATATATTTAAGGGATGGACACAATAAGGAAAGCAGGGAAGAATCAAACCAAAAATTGAGAAATTTAGGCTGTTTGTTTTCTTCCTGTTAGATTACATGTGAATATACATATCATTTGCAGAGGTATAAGTGAAACACTATTTCTAAATAAGATAATGTTTATCTTGGTTGGCCTAGTGGTTCATGCCTGTAATCCCAGCACTTTGAGAGGTGGAGGCTGGTGGATCACTTGAGTCCAGGAGTTCAAGATCAGCCTGGGCATCATGGCGAAACCTCATCTCTACAAAACAATACAAATAAATATTAGCTGAGTATGATGACACACAGCTGTAGTCCCAACTACTCGGGAGGCTGAGGTGGGAGGATAGCTCAAGCCCAGAAGGTAGAGGTTGCAGTAAGCCAAGATGACACCACTGCACTCCAGCCTGGGTGACAGAGCAGAGCAAGACCTTGCCTCAAAAAATAATAATGATAGTATTTATTTTTGACCTCTTTTTTCTGTCTTTTCACACCCCCTCTTTTTTTTTTTTTTTTTTTTTTTTTTTTTTTTTTTTTTTCTTTTTTTTTTTTTTTTTTTTTTTTTTTTTTTTTTTTTTTTTTTTTTTTTTTTAAAGACAGGGTCTTGCTCTGTCACCCAGGTTGGAGTACAGTGATGAGATCATGGCTCACTGCAACCTTGACCTCCCAGGCTCAGGTGATCCTCCCACCTCAGCCTACCGAGTACCTGGGACCACAGTTTTACCCCACTACACCCAGCTCATTTTTATGTTATTTGTAGAGAGGAGGTCTTGATACATTGCCCAGGGTGGTCTCAAACTCCTGAGTGCTGGGATTATAGGCATGAGTCAGCACACTTGGCTTCACATCCCCTTTTTATCACCATCCCTTAAACCCTCAATCCCTTAGTACCCTTTTATCTACAGGTATTGATCGATTTACCACCTATGCAACTTACGACCATTCGACTTTATGACCACAGTCGCTAGCCACGACTGCTCCACGTCTGGCAGCGCAAACGTTGCCCAGCTGGGCGTACGACAGTGCGGATCAGCTTCCGGCAGCACTACCATCTCCGCGTGCACCATTTCAACTGTACATATAGCCTACTCAACTTACGACCAAATCGTGTTACGACCGGTCCACAGTCCCGACCGTGTTCGTAAGTCGAGCACTAGCTGTATATGAAGTTACAGAGTCACAGTTGAAGGAATCCTCTGTTTTATTTTCCCTTGTAATTAATGAAGGCCGACCATTTGAAATTCATGTGAATACCTTTCTTACTATAAGCAGATTATTTGGTATGCATGACAGTAAGGTGAAGCACCGCTTTTAGAGGTACTGCAAAACAGTTAGCTTGTTGTCTTCCCGGTGGAGAATTAAATCTGCTAGTTCATAAATTAGGTCCCAGTTGATGATCCCCAAAGCAGTAAGGGTCATTCAGACAAGTACTCGAGAATCTCAAGAGTTTCATTAGTAATTAGTCTTCCACTCCTCACAGAGGATGCCAGGGCCTTGAGAGAGCAGAAGAAGACTGGGTGATAAGAATGTATATCGACTAGCAAATAGGAGTTTGATATTCTCCATATGTCAGATGGCTTCCAGGGAGGAATGAGGACTCATTTTGTAATGTCATGTCTACTCATGAGTTAGCCCTCAGGAGTTAACTCAGGGGCTGGGAGTTAACCACAACTACTATAATTTTTGTATTTTAAAGAATGAAGATTCCAGCCTGTTAGGTTTCTGCTTATTAGCTTTCACTAAGGAACTAGGCGATGTTTTTGGTGTTTCTAAGCCCTTTCTGGAAGATCATCTCACTTCATTTCCCCTTCAGTCTGCAAGCACAGTTAGATAGGTGTTATAAGTGTTGAATCAAAGCTGGGAGAAGCCCAACAGAGAGATCACTTCTTAAGCTATAGGGAAAGAGCTGTGAGATCCACAGATGAAGGCTGCCTTATAGATAGGTATAAAATGTTAACCAGTAAAGTGACCATAAAGACGTGTACAGAGACTAAAGAGAAGGATACTGTTTCTTCCGAGGAGAGGCTGAGAATTTAAAAGTTTAGTATATTAAAAGTCATAAATTTCTGGGGACAGCATTTCTGTTGGGTTCATGCTGTTGTTTATACTATTTTAGCCATATTCATAACAAGACTTTTACCATTTTCCTAGTATCTTTCACTGCTGTCAATGCAGGCATAGTAGTCACGGAAAGTCACTAATCCTACAACATACGTGACCTTGTTTCTTTGGGAAGAAGAAAAATTATAAGAAAACATTTGGTTTTTTTTTTTTTTTTTTTTTTGCGTGTATGTGTGTGTTTATACTTTTAACTGATTTTAAGTGAAAATAAATTAGATTAATGTCACCCAGGTTTTATAAAACCAAAGAAATAATTAGAAATTATTTTAAAGACTTGGTACTCGAATGACTGTTGTTTTCTGGTCATTAGTACATTTATGGAACCTCAGAAGGTTGGAGTTGAACAGAGGCAAGTTACAGGAGTTGTTTGGGTTGGAGAATTCATAAGTCAGCATGTGAATCGTTTGATCTCATGTATTTGGATTGGAGTATCATTAATTGTGTTTGTCACAGTTAAGGAATACAAAATTAATCTCCATTGCAGTCTCTTGCTATTCTTCTGAAAGCCCTTAGCTACTGACACCATGGGCATAAGCAGATATCATTTCTGGCTTCTCTTTGGGTGTGGTAGCTAAGTTACAGCTTAAATACAGCCTTGGAAAGAGGAGCAGTTTATAAGCAACAAAAATAAAAATAGTATAGATATGATAACAGATGCATCGTCAGCAAACAAAATAACCCAACCAAAAAATAGACAAAGGCTTTGAATAGCCATTTCTCCAGAGAAGATATACAAATGGCCAATAAGCACATGAAAAGTTGTTCAGCCGGGCGCGGTGGCTCAAGCCTGTAATCCCAGCACTTTGGGAGGCCGAGGCGGGTGGATCACGAGGTCAAGAGATCGAGACCATCCTGGTCAACATGGTGAAACCCCGTCTCTACTAAAAATACAAAAAATTAGCTGGGCATGGTGATGCGTGCCTGTAATCCTAGCTACTCAGGAGGCTGAGGCAGAAGAATTGCCTGAACCCAGGAGGTGGAGGTTGCGGTGAGCCGAGATTGCGCCATTGCACTCCAGCCTGGGTAACATGAGTGAAACTCCATCCCAAAAAAAAAAAAAAAAGAAAAGTTGTTCAATATCATTAATCATTAGGGAAATGCAAATTAAAATCACAATCAGTGGGATACCACTTCATACTCATTAAGATGGCTGTTACTAAAAAAAAGAGGAAGAAGAAAAGAAAACCAGAAAATAGGGCAGGCACAGCCTATTTTGAGAACACTTTGGGAGGCCAAGGTAGAAGGCCAGGAGTTCAAGAACAGGTTGGGCATAAGCAAGACCCCTGGCTCTATAAAACAAACAGGCGGGCGCGGTGGCTTGCACCTGTAATCCCAGCACTTTGGGAGGCCAAAGTAGGTGTATCACAAGGTCAAGAGATTGAGACCATCTGACCAACATGGTGAAACCCCATCTCTACTAAAAATATAAAAATTAGCTAGGCATGGTGGCACATGCCTGTAATCCCAGCTACTTGGGAGGTTGAGGCAGGAGAATCACTTGAATGAACCTGGGAGATAGAGCTTACAGTGAGCCAAGATTGTGCCACTGCACTCCAGCCTGGCAACAGAGTAAGACTTCATCAACGAACAAGCAAAAAACAGACAATAATAAATGTTGGTAAGGATATAGAGAAGTTGTAACCTGTTGGTGAGAGTGTAAAATGATAGAGTTGCTGTGGAAAACAATATGCTGGTTCCTCAAAAAATTAAACATAGAATCACTACATGGTCTAGCAATTCCACTTCTGGATATATACCTAAAAGATTTGAAAGCAGGACCTCAAACAGATATTTGTACACCTATATCCATAGCAGCGTTATTTACAGTAGCCAAACTGGAAGCAACCCAAGTGTCCAGCAGCAGATAAATGGATAAGCAAAATGTGGGGTGTGGATGTGTATGTGTGTGTGTGTGTACACATATATATATACGTATATGTATATATGTGTGTATATATATGGTGCATTACCATTCAGCCTTTAAAAGGACTGGAATTCTAACATGCTATAATATGGATGAACCTTGAAGACATTACGCTAAATTAAATAAGCGAAACAAAAGAAAAATATTGTCTGATTCCATTTATGTGAGGTTTCTAGAATAGTCAACTCAGACAGAAAATAGAATAGTGATTGCAAAGAGTTAGGGGGAGGGAAAATTAGTGTTTAGTGGATATGTAGTTTTAGTTTGGGATGCTAAAAATTTATAGAAATGGAAGATCTGGTGATAATTGCACAAGAATATGAATATACATAATGCAACTGAACTTTATGTTTAAATGTGGATAACGTGTAATTTTATTTTTTTTAGATGAGGTCTCACTGCTGTTGCCCAGGCTGGAGTGCAGTGGTGCAATCATAGCTCACTGTAGCCTCAACTTTCTGGGCTCAAGTGATTCTCCCACCTCAGCCTCCCAGGTAGCTGGGACCACAGGCACACACCACAACGCCTGGGTAATTTTTTGTATTTTCAGTAGAGACGGAGTTTTGCCATGTTGCCCAGACTGGTTGTGAACCCCTGGGTTCAAGTGATCCACCCTCTTCGGCCTCCCAAAGTGAGCCACTGTGCCTGGCCATAAAGTTTATATTATGTATATTTTACCACAATTTTTTTTTTGACCACAATTTTTAAAAATGTTTCAACAAGCCAGGCATGGTGGCTCACTCCTGTAATCACTGTACTTTGGGAGGCTGAGGTGGGAGAATCACTTGAACCCAGGATTTTGAGACCAGCCAGGGCAACATAGGGAGATCCCATCTTTACAAAAAAATATTTTTTTAAATTAGCCAGGCGTGGGCTACCATGCCTGTGGTTCTAACTACTTGGGAGGCAGAGGTGGGAGGATTGCTTGAGCCTGGGAGGTCAAGGCTGCAGTGAGCTGTCATCACACCACTGCACTCTAGTGTGAGCTACAGAGTGAGACCTTGTCTCAAACAAAAAAGTTTCAACAAAAAATAAAAATAGTACAAAGGGCATCTCTATCCCCTTTGCCCAAATTTATCTATTGTAATATTTTACCCAACTTGTTTTATCATTTGTGAGTGTGCTCTCATGTGTGCTCTATGTATACACATGTAAACACTTGTGGCCACATTTTTTTTCCGAACCATTTTAGGGTAGATTATATGCATCCTGGCTGTTTACTTCTAATTTAGGAAAATTTCTTAAGAATAGATATATTCTCTTACCTATTGTGATTATATACCAACTTCACAAATTTACAATAATTTAATACCATTAAATTCCAGTTCTGTCTATTGTTTTTTATAGCATCCCCACCCCCACCTCCTGCAGGACAGGATACAGTCTGGAATAGAGTATTTTTGCATTTATGCAATGTGTGTTTAGCCTCCATTTGTCTTTTATGATATGAACATGTTTTAGGAGTGTAGTACCCCTTCCCCCTTTTAAAGTAGACACTTCCTCTTTTTCTGAATGTTTCCTAGTAATTGAATTGAAGTTATGACTGGGCATGGTGGCTTACATCTGTAATCCCAGCACTTTGGGAGGCTGAGGTGGGAGGATTGCTTGAGCCTAGGAGTTCAAGACCAGCATGGGCAACATGGTGAAACCCGGCCTCTACTGAAAATACAAAAAATTAGGTGAGTGTGGTGGCGTGTACTTGTCATCCCAGCTACCTGGGAGGCTGAGGTGGGAGAATCATCTGAGCCCAGGAAGTCGAAGTTTCAGTGAGCCATGATCACACCACTGCACTGTGGCCTGGGAAGACCCTGTCTTAATATACATACATACATACATATGCACACATATACGGATTGAAGTTATGCAATTTCAGCCAGGAAACTGCTAAGTGTTGTGTCCTTCTCAGGTTATCACAACTGGAGACTCAATATAATTTCTTTTCTTCTTCTTCTTTTTCTTTTTCTTTTCCTTTTCTTTTTTTTTTTTTTTTTTTTTTTTTTTTTGTTTTTTTCTTTTTTTTTCTTTTTTTTTTTTTTTTTTTTGGAGATGGAGTTTTGCTCTTGTTGCCCAGGCTGGAGTGCAATGGCTCGATCTTGGCTCACGGCAACCTCAGCCTCCTGAGTAGCTTGGATTACAGGCATGCGCCACCATGCCCAGCTAATTGTTTTTATTTTTAGTAGAGACGGGGTTTCACCATGTTGGCCAGGCTGGTCTCAAACTCCCAACCTCAAGTCATCCCCCTGCCTCGGCCTCCCAGAGTGCTGGGATTGTAGGCATGAGCCACCGTGCAGGGCCGACTCAATACAGCTTCAGTTAAATGCATAATGAAGGGAATCAGCAAATGCTGTAGGAATTACAGAAAACAGATAAAGAGACCAGAATAGTCAATTGGAAAGGAACCTGATTTGATAGCATGTTTCTAAAATTTTACTTATTTCCCCCAGTGTCAAATTTTGCGTTAGCTCAGCTAATCTGTATTACTGTTTTATACCAGTTTTTAAGCTCCAGCATTAAATATAAAGAGAAGATTACTGATTTCTGTTTTTAAATTTAATGAAATCAAGTATGTCTTTCAAATGATGATCAACGGTCTACTGATTATTACCATAAGGTTCCCCAAAAGATTTGGATCGATATAAGATGACGTGGAACTTTGATGTATGAGAACAAGTCTTTATTCTCTTCCTGATTTCATCAAATATGAGTCAGACTGACAATTTGTACTCTCAGCTTTGCCGCCATTCTAGAACCTTTTAGCACCTCTACTTAAGTTACAGAAAGCTGCTGAAAGGAAAGTACTTTTCTGCTAATACCTTTTGTAGAATATATAAATAGTGCCATTTTTCCCTTCCAGGCTACCTTACAAAAATCATTCTAACTTTGCATGCAGAGGTAACAGGATCCTTGGCAGAATACAATTCAAGCAAATATCAGTTTAGTATATTTCTTGGTATTTTTTTCTAATGTCATAGGAAGCAGTCGTTGACACAGTTGAGATATATTTATTGGTTATAAGTAGGAGAGCCAGAGGTATATTTCAGGCCATTATTATTTGTAAGATTATTTCCTTCCCATATACTTTCTGTAAATGATTCCTTGGCCTTTGTGCATTTTGTTTCTGCAGTTTGAAGAAAACAGGTCTGAAACAAGGTCTTACCCCCAGCTGCCTCTGAACACAGTGACTGCCAGATCTCCAAACATCAAGTCCAGCTTTGTCTGCCAACCTGTCTGACATGTCGGGACCCGTGCCAAGCAGGGCCAGAGTTTACACAGATGTTAATACACACAGACCTCGAGAATACTGGGATTACGAGTCACATGTGGTGGAATGGGGGTAATTGTTTTTGTTGACTTCATTATACTCACTCAAAGGGCTGACTCTTGTTGATCTGTTGAGTAATTTTTGTCAGAAAACCTCCAGGACTCTCTATCCATATACCTCAAGATCAAAGCCCAATTTGTGTTTTTTTCTTTTGAGCTGAAAATGTGGTTTTGCAGTGAAGAAGCAGAATATTGCTTTGGCAAATGAACAATTGTAATGGGCTTACCATTTAAAAGTCATCTTAGTTTCTTATCCTTTTCTCTGATTTATATGCAGTCATGCACCACATAACCGCGTTTGAATTCATGACAGACCACATGTAGGACAGTGGTTCCATAAGACTATAAGAGAGCTGAAAAATGTCTGTGGCCTGGTAATGTCATCTTAACATCAACAATGCATTCTTTACCTTTTCTGTGTTTAGATACACAAATACCATTGTGTTACAATTGCCTACAGTATTTAGTACGGTAGCATGCTGTACACATTTGTCTCCTAGGAGTAGTAGGCTATAACTTAGGTGTGTAGTATGCTATACCAAGTAAGTTTGTGTAAATACTCTGATGTTCAACACATTTCTCAGAATGTCATTAAATATAACACATGACACTATTCTGTACAGGGACCTGGCAACAAAAAGTTACCTATCAGCTTGCTTAGCAAGCAAAGGGCATTGCAGATCAGTGAGAATTGATACTTGAGAGACTTGGAAAACACCAAATTCTTACAAAAAGTATTTTTGAGGTAGAAAATGTTGTTTCATGTTGATACAGAAGGATGAAACAGTTCTCCAGAAAGATAACTTCTTTCTGTTGAGAAGCAAAATTAAATCCTTAAACATTTGCCCTTATCCTGAGACTAGGCATGTCTTAACAATGGAATTCAGCCCAAATTGTATCTTGAACGTTGTAGTCTGCCTGAACAGCTGTGTTTGCCCTCCTGATTCTCTGTGTAAATTCATTTGGATGTTTGCATTTCCTGCCCCAATGTGGTAGACATTTAATTGGTCAGATCATAATTTTGTGATAAAAGCATTTTGACATTAAAGTGCAAAAGAAAGCAATTTGAAAACTCATAAAGCTATAGCTCCTGTATGCTGTTTTATATCTGACTGGGTGTGATTTCCATAACCTGTAAGTGGTTAGTAACTGCTTCCCTAAATTGTCATAGGATGTATTTTTAATCTTGAGTATGCTGAGATTCGTGTGTGTGTGTGTGCGTGTGTGGACAAGTCTTGGTCTGTCACCCTGGCTGGATTGCAGTGGCACGACCTCTTCTCACTGAAACTTCCTCCTCCCGGATTCAAGCGATTCGCCCACCTCAGCCTTCCAAGTAGTTGGGGTTACAGGTACCTGCCACCACACCCGGCTAGATTGAGTATGCCATGGTTCTTAACAGTAAATATATTGCTTCTGAGTGAAGAGGCACTGTGTGCTATAAAGACACCATTAAGTGCCAGTGTGGTTCAATACCAATAAATGTTACTATTGATAATCTAACAATTTTCCTCTTACATCACGGGCTTTGGATTCTAGGTAATACTGTGTTTGTTACAGAAATTTCAACTACTGTGTTCAAATTGAGTGCTTTGCATTTGGTTCTGCTTACATGGCACTAAAGAGCCTTTTTGGGCCTTTGACACAGTGCGCTGTTTGCTTGCTTACATTTGTTTTGTATGCCCTCCTATAGGAAGAGAACTCAGCCAGAAGTAGGAGCTTTCGTCCCCTAGACTTGCTGTGATTATTACACTGTCCGTTGTTTTTAGTACCTTTTGTCTTTCCATTCACTTTCTTTTTAACTACTTGAGGAAAAATGAATGGTTGATATGGTTGATTTGGTTCATATTGGATTGTTAGTAGCTCCAGGAGGAGTAGATAGAACCTAGGCCTTAATGAAACCATGTTTGTCATTCTTTAAAGTCCTCTACGTTGGAAGCCGGCAGGGGCAGGAGGATATTGTTTTTATTTCCCTTATTCTACCTCTGTTTATTGTCTTTGATGTTGCTTATTGGTTGCAGAATACAGGTATAAGTAGAGGAAGGGACCACTGACTATAGTTTACAATCTATAGTGTGCTTTGTAAACTTTACTACACATGGACTGTCCCCAGAGCTTGCCCTGGAGGGCAAATAGATTAAGCCTGTATATTTGAAAGCCGCTTACCTGCAAAGAGGCCTGTTAAAAATCAGCTGTTGCCAAAGCATGGCTAGATTGAAACAGTCTTGGAAAATGTTTTGAGTTCTTGCTAAGTGCCAACACTGGATCAAGTACTAAGGGGCAAGAATATATAAAAATTACTCTCTTGGGAAAAGCTGTCTCTTGTTAGAGACAAACATATTTAGAACAAACCTTAATATAAGCTAGCTCCATGTCATGTGCCAATAAAGATGCAAACAGTTTGGAATTTGAAAGAATAATTAAAAGCCTTAAGTTTTGCTAATGCTAGGATTTGGAACACCCATTTTTAATTGGCCTAATTAAAAAAATACAATGAAACCAATTTGGGAATGGTTTGAAATACATATAAGTTTTATTACACCTGCTGGTAATAGATTCCTGTAAAGTTGAATTGATGCTTGATAATTTGACCTTTATATAAATCGTTCTGTTTTTGTCCACAGAAATCAAGATGACTACCAGCTGGTGCGAAAATTAGGCCGAGGTAAATACAGTGAAGTATTTGAAGCCATCAACATCACAAATAATGAAAAAGTTGTTGTTAAAATTCTCAAGGTGAGTACAAGAGATAATTTCAGAGGTATTTGGAATATAGATTTTTAAACATAGTTGTGAAAACTTTTTTTAAATGGCATTAAAAAGGTTTTTGGTGCCAAAGTAAATACGTAAATAAAATTTTATTGTATCCTGTGAACTCAGTAGAACAAGTTATGCTTGTGACAGATCAGGAAACTGAAGCAAGAGAGGTGATTTGAGTTGACTCATATAGCTAGGTTGTGGCAGAGTAAGGGAGTAAAAGTACAGTCTCTTCTCTCTAGTTCTTACCTAATAGTTATTTCCTATACTTTTAATTATATAATGAGGCTTTTGTTTTCAATAAATAAATCATTACCTCTACTGTGTAAGAATGAGGAGTCACAGGACTTAAGGGGGACAGACAGATGGTATCAATGCAGCTCATCCGGTATAATTGCCCATGCTTAGATGATATGAGTGATAAGGACTGAAACAAACTGGGAAACACATGACTCTTCAAAAGGAGTTAGCTGCTTCTCACCTGAAGCTGATTATTGCCCTGCAGTAGTGCAAGTCCATTGTTGCTTGATACTCTGTTTTGCAAAGAAAAGCCAGTAATTTGTTTTGTATATGAATTCTCCTGACTTTTAAGTGTTGACTCAAGATTTTAAAAAACATTGCACAGGCCAGATTTGGCCTCTAGGCTACCAATATACAACTTTCAATTTAGTTATAACTGTGCTGTGGAATGTCATATATTGGGAGCTTAGCATATAGTTCCTTACCACAGGAACTTTTTTATATTTGACACTGAAAAGTAGAAGTTTCCAAATGTTCTCAACTTGTAACACTTAGACTGTCTTAGTAATTTTTTCATGGTACTCCTAAGAAATACCTCATAGGTCTGTGTAATAAGTAGCAAGGTCCAAGTAGCTAAGTAAGTGTTTGTTTCTTTGTTTGAGACGGAGTCTCACTCTGTCGCCCAGGCTGGAGTGCAGTGGCGTGATCTCAGCTCACTGCAACCTCCACCTCCCAGATTCATGCGATTCTTCTGCCTCAGCCTCCTGAGTAGCTGGGACTACAGGTGTACACCACCACACCCTGCTAGTTTTTGTAATTTTAGTAGAGACGAGGTTTTACCATATTGGTCAGGCTGGTCTCCAACCAATTCCTGATGTCAGGTGATCCACCTTGCGTCTGCCTCCCATAGTGCTGAGATTACAGCTGTGAGCCACCGTGCCCAGCCGCTAAATATATTTCAACAACTTGTTAGCCATTTAAAAAGTTATTCACATAAATTAAAAGAAAAAAATCAATTTTTCATTCTTATATAACTATAATTTATTACTATTGGGTTATGTACACCTGTTATTGCACAGCTTTTCAAATGTTGGAATCAGATTGGACACCACCACACTCATTTCCTATCACTGATTTTTTGCACAGTACTTGCTTTTTATACCAGCAACTGCTGCAAACCCAGCTTCACAAAAATATGCTCTCACAAGGAGTATAATACAATCTAATGTTGAAACTACGACCTACCTCAACCTGGTACTGCACCCAGCGTCTGGTAGATCCAATAATTGGTTGGTGTGTTTTCCACAAAAATGTAAAGTATTTCACAGTACCCCTGTGCATCGCTGGGGTGCCTCACATGCCATTTGAGAACCAAAGAGTTTAAGTATTTATATCTATCTTGAAGTATCTAGAAAGAGAGCTAGGCTGGAAATCAAAACATTTGGGTGACTAGCCATTGTAGTCCTTTTAACCTAGGACATGTTTATTCATCTGTTAAAAAGAATGTTGACTGAGCATGGTGGCATGTGCCTTTAATTCCAGCTACTCGGGCCTTTAATTCCAGCTATTTAGTAGGCTAAAGTGGGAGGATTGCTTGAGCCCAGAAGTTGAAAGTTGCAATGATCTATGATCAAGCCACTAGCACCCTAGCCTGGGCTATGGGAGTGAGACCCTGTCTCAAAATAACAAAAAAGATCAAATACAAAATTGTGTGTGTGTGTGTGTGTGTGTGTGTGTGTGTACACCTTGGAGACTAGAGTTCTTTGTAATTGTATGATGATATTCATATGGAAAGGTATATGATAAAATGAGGTGATATATTATTATTTAGAGCCACATGAAAGGCATGAATAGCGGGTCTACATTTCAAAAGAGGGTAGTAAGGAAAAGCTCTTTGGAGCTGTTCTCAAGCCAAATAGGAGGAGGATTTAGATAGCCGTTGGGTGGAAGTGGTGAAGGGAAGCATCCTGTAGAGTACACCAAGATAAGAAAAGAGGAAAAGGGAAAAGTGAGAGAAGTATTTCATGTGAAAGATGTTATGTGACCATATATATGAGTTGAACTTGGAAAGAGAGATTTAGGTTGGCGAAGGCCTGGAAAAGGTAATCTCTGCATTTCCTTGCAGTCTTAACATTATATGAGTGTCTTTTCTAGGTAATTGTGAATGCTTGATAGTTTTGAATGAAGGGTGATTTAGAAAGATTTTTTTCAGCTGAGTTTTTCTAACTGTATTGTGTATTTTACTGTAAGGCGATGTAAGTATAGGTGAAGTTTCTTTATTATAAACTATATTTAAAATGTTTAATCTCCCCTCCCTGCTTATGTAATAAGACAAAAGTTGCATTGATCACATTAGATTAGGGCCCAAGTCAGCTGCCTGGTCTGTCACAAACCAGCTTTTTAAGTTTATAGAGTAGAAGGATTCTGTAGAATAAAAGTTTTGTAAACCAGAAGATTTTATTCCACTAAAAAAACCCAGCAATTGGGTTAATAGAAAACAGGAGGTAAGCGCTGACGGGTTAGTCTCTGCAGGCTGGAAAGATCTCCCAGATACCGTAACGGTTTTGAAATATCCGAATAGTTAAAGCAAGAAGAGAAAACTATTGTCTTGTTTCTTAGGTAGATACTGTATTGGGTAAGAGGTTGTGGGTTTAATTGAATGTGGACTACATAGAAGTCATTAGTAAAATAGCTTCTATGGGCAGTTATAGTCCCTTACAGCAATGAGAAGCATTTAAATGCCTTTTTTTTTTTTTTTTTTTTTTTTTTTTTTTTTTTAAAACAACATCTCACTCTGTCACCAGGCTGGAGTGCAGTGGCTGGATCTCAGCTGACTACAATCTCCACCTCCTGGCTGCAAGCAATTCTCCTGCCTCAGCCTCCCGACTAGCTGGGACTACAGGCACACACCACCATGCCCAGCTAATTTTTGTGTTTTAGTAGTGATGGGGTTTCACTATGTTGACCAGATGGTCTCGATCTCTTGACCTCATAATCCGCCTGCCTTGGCCTCCCAAAGTGCTGGGATTACAGTTGTGAGCTACCATGCCTGGTCTTAAATGCTTTTCTGAACTGTACAACTACAAAGCCAGGTTTTGAGAACTGCCAGTGTTTCCAAAATCTGCTTCCTTTCTGCTACCATGTGCTTAAGGCTTAAAACAAAGTTAAAAGAATTTATAGTAGTATTTGGTAGTTTCTGGACCTGGATCATCAGTTCTAAAAGTATCTAAAATAAATCCCCCATTTCCCCATCAAGATTCTGATTTAGTAAATCTTGGAGGGTCCTGAGTCTGTCTATTTAAAAAATCCAGGTGATTGTTGGTCATCAAACTTTAGTAACCACCAATCTTATTAATGAAGAAATGAAATGTACTTAACTTCTAAGAGTTGTATGCAGTGCATCAGCAGTCCGAAGTGACGAACACCCTAGGAAAAGACCTGCACAGTCCGGTATAGCAGGCACACAGGCCACGTGAGGCTGTTGAGCACTTGAAATATGGCTGGTCTGAATTGAGACATGCTGTAAGGGTAAAATTTTTAAAGGTTTAATACAAAAAATGTAAAATAGATTAGTAATTTTTTATATTGATGTATATATTAAAATAAGATTTTAGATTAAAATACATTAATTTTGTCTTTTTTTCTTTTTAATTTTCTTCATGTGGCTACTGACACATTGAAAATTACACATGTAGTTTGCATTGTATTTCCTTTGGGCCAGCACTGTTTTAGACTATTCAGAAGAAGGCTTTATAAGGCCAGGTGTGGTGGCTAACGCCTGTAATCCCAACACTTTGGGAGGCCAAGGTGGGTATATCACCCGAGGTCAGAAGTTTAAGACCAGCCTGGCCAACATGGTAAAATCCTGTCTCTACTAAAAATACAGAAATTAGCTGGGCATGGTGGCGGGTACCTGTAATCCCAGCTACTCGGAATGCTGAGGCAGGAGAATTGCTTGAACCTGAAAGGCAGAGGGCAGAGGTTACAGTGAGCTGAGATGGCACCACTGCACTTCAGCCTGAGTGACAGAGCAAGACTCCGTCTCAAAAAAAAAAAGAAGGCTTTATAAAGGAGATATAGTTGGACCAAGGCTCTCCTCAGAAAAACATATGAAAAGGATTCCATACTAGATGGGTGAGGACAAAGGAATGTTTAAAATATACTCTGTAGAGTGGTGTTTTTAGAATGGAGGGATTCATTTATAAGAGTATTGGTGATAAGGCTAGACAGTTATTATGTTTCAGCCATATTCCGAAGTCTTTCAAATACCTCATTTGAGTCTTGCAAGAATCTTATGAGATGGTTGCTCTTGTTATTCATTTTATACTTAGTGAAAGGCTTAGAGAGGTTATGTAGTTTGCCATTAGAGCTAGCAGGTAATGAAGATAGGTTTCACATTGGGCAGTGTGACTCCAAGACCCGTACTTTACCTTCAGGGTTATGCTACACGAAGATGTTTTGGCCATCCCTGTTGTTGGGCCTGATTAGAGGAAGAAATGGAAAGGACCCATGTTTCATCCTAATTGATAAAAAGTTTTTCAAGTTATAATTTAGTATTACTAACCATTTAAATTGCTACTTTGTAAGGTTTTAAGACATTAACATGTTTAACATGTTTTAAAATATTAACATCAAGACTGATAATTGAAATGCTAATTCTGCAGAAGTCTGGTATTTGGAATGGAAATCTTTTTTTCTTTCAATTCAACATTTGTAAGTACCTGCAGAATACTTGGCACAGTGCTAGGAGAAGGATTCAGAGACGAATGTGACACATTTTCTTCCTTCAAGGAGCCCATAAGTAAGCCATTTATGTATTACACTACGTGTCGAAATACTCTGAAATTTTTGTTTTGTTTTGTTTTGTTTTTGCTGATGTACTTTTCCCTTTTCAGCCAGTAAAAAAGAAGAAAATTAAGCGTGAAATAAAGATTTTGGAGAATTTGAGAGGAGGTCCCAACATCATCACACTGGCAGACATTGTAAAAGACCCTGTGGTGAGTATAGCAGGTGTTAGCAAGGCCCACCTGGGCTGAGAAGGTGTTTCACCTGGAACACAACTGGCCTCTTTCTGTTCCCTTCCCTAACCCTCATCGTTAAGTCCTGCTTTGAAAGTGCTTAATCAGATACACCATTTAACTAGCTTGGGTCTTTCTTTCAAAGAGACCTCCACCCACAGACTATTTCTTATTCTTCTAGGCTAAGAGACTGATAGCACTGGAAACTGAAATGTGTTAATCCATTTTGCAAACTCAGGTCCGATGCCGATGGGCGATGGGCGCATTGTCGGGCTGCCTAGAGCCTGGTGAGACTTCAGCTCCATGTCTTCTGTTTGAAATCCATCCCAAAAATGACCAAAGTGTGGTGATGATCAGAGCGGGGAGGGCTTGTAGCAATAGAGGGTTTCTTACTGCTGAGGCGAGGACTGCCAAATTCACCATGCAGCATCCACAAACATTGTGCCCACTAAAGCTGCCAGAGCTATTGCTAATGTGTGTTTTTGTTTTTTTCTTTTCCCCAGTCACGAACCCCCGCCTTGGTTTTTGAACACGTAAACAACACAGACTTCAAGGTATAATATATAACCAACTGTTTCGGGCTAGTGGGTTTTTAGACCACATAGCCTTTGGGGATTAGGCTGTTAGAAGAGCTTGCTTCGAATTTGTTTTTGAAAAGATTTTTATCCTTACAGTGCTAAATTTTAAGATAGAAGAACTCCTTTACAAGCAGTGCCCACTTTCTGCATCTTGGTATTTTGCCTGTTTGTTTAATGTTTTTTTTAATGACTGATACATTTACTTCTCACTACTTATTTGACAGTTTCTGCTGATGTTCAGCCTAATGAAGGCAGCAACACATTTACCTAGGATCTGGCCTTATGGCAGTTTGCTTTTAGCAGTAGTGTTCAGGAAGAAATATATTGTATAAATAAAAGTAGGGACTGCTTATTTCTTAGGATTCCTCAGAAACTGTGGGCTATAGATCTTAAAAGACAGGGATCGAGGAAGGATAATGTCAAATTATGCTGTGACACAAACCTCTATGAGAGATATCTCAGAATTCCAATCTATCTGGTGGCCTGCTTATTTCACACTGTTCCAGTTTTACAGAAGAATGTAGCTACTCTTGTGGAGTAAAAGTTGTAAAGATCTTTGATTTGGCTGGGCACAGTGGCTCACGCCTATAATCCCAGCACTTTGGGAGGCCGAGACGGGTGGATCATGAGGTCAGGAGATTGAGACCATCCTGGCTAACATGGTGAAACCCGGTCTCTAATAAAAACAAACAAAAAAAATTAGCCAGGCATGGTGGCAGGTCCCTGTAGTCCCAGCTACTTGGGAGGCGGAGGCAGGAAAATCGCTTGAACCTGGGAGGCAGAGATTACAGGGAGCCGAGAACACACCACTGCAGTACAGCCTGGGCAACAGTGTGAGACTCCCTCTCAAAAAAAATAAATAAATAAAAGATCTTTGATTTGCCTTTGCACCAGTCCAGTATCCAGATAAGGAAAAAGGAAGAAGACTGTTTTAGAGTCAGAATGATAATTTCAAGGAAAACTTTGTCGGAAGACATTGCTAACTGTTTAAAGACATGTACATGTGGCTGGGCATAGTGGCTTACGCCTGCAGTCCTAGCTACTGGGGAAGCTGAGGTAGGAGGATTGCTTGACCCCAGGAGTTTGAGGTTGCAGTGAGCTATGACGACACCACGGCACTCCAGCCTGGGCAACAGAGTGAGACCCTGTCTCCAAAAAAAATACACACACACATATATGTGTGTGTGTCCATGTAAAAAATATTCTGCGACTCTTTAGAAAGTGGAAAGGATACATAAGAGTTGTTCACAGAGTTTACTTTCCGTTTGGGACGAGAACAGTTTTGTTTTCTGGGCAAAGTGGCTCACGCCTGTAATCTCAGCATTTTGGGAGGCCAAGGCAGGCAGATCATGAGGTCAGAGGTTCGAGACCAGGCTGATCAACATGGTGAAACCCCCTCTCTACTAAAAATATAAAAATTAGCTGGGTGTGGCGATGTGCACCTATAGTCCCAGCTACTCAGGAGGTGGAGGTTGCAGTGAGCCAAGATCACCCCACTGCACACTAGCCTGGGTGACAGAGCGAGACTACATCCCCTGTGTGCCCCGCCCCCCCCAAATAAAAAGAATAGTTTGGTTAAATTGACTCAACGGGTTTGGCCTTATGACATCTGCATACCCACTGGCGATCTGCAGGGCCCACTCTGTAAGCCAAAGATGAGTTAGTTCCCTGCTGAGGAGGTGGTGTATTTGTCAAAATGCCTTTTTTGAGAAGGTCTGAAGATAAAAGCAAACTAAATTATAAGTGTGTATCAATGCATATTAGGGTATCTAGATCGGTATATTTCTGATTAGATTATAGCTTCTGCAATATATGTTTGAGTAATTCTTCACTTTTAAGAGTTGAAGACTCAAAGTATCTCTTTAAAGTTAATGTAATGTTAGACAGATCTTGGAACAATGGGAAATGAGCCAAGTCTTGGTTTGAATTACTGTGAGTGAGGGTGAAAATGCCTTTCTGTCAGCGTTATTTCATGGCTCAAATCTTACATTTGTCTTTAACAGCAATTGTACCAGACATTAACAGACTACGATATTCGATTTTACATGTATGAGATTCTGAAGGTAAGTGAACTTTGGACACTAATTTTTGTTGTTGTTGTGTTGTTGAGACGGAGTCTTGCTTTGTCTTACAGGGTGGAGTGCAATGGTGCAATCTCGGCTCACTGCAACCTCTGCCTCCCAGGTTTAGGTGATTCTCCTGCCTCAGCCTCCCGAGTAGCTGGGATTACACGCACCTGACACCGCGGCCAGCTAATTTTTGTATATTTTAGTAGAGACGGTTTTGCCATGTTGACCAGGCTGGTCTCCATCTCAGGTGATCCACCTGCCTCAGCCTCTGAAAGTTCTGGGATTACAGATGTGAGCCACTATACCCAGGCAGATACTAAATATTTTTAAATTGGTCTTCTCTTTGTTAAATAGTCAGTTGATGGTAGAAAAGCCAGCACATTAACTATGTAAAGTATGTTGAAAGAAGGGACCTCTGAATAAGTTTTTAATAAGTTAATAATATCATACCTGTAATCTCAGTGCTTTGGAAGGCTGAGGCAGGAGGATTGCTTGAGGCCAGGAGATCAAGACCAGCCTGGGCAACATAGTGAAGCCCCCATCTCTACCAAAAAAAATTTAAAAATTAGCTGGCCATGGTAGTGGGCACCTGTAGTTGCAGCTACTTGGGAGGCTAAGGCAGGAGGATTACTTGAGGCCAGGAGATCAAGACCAGCCCAGGCAACATAGTGAGACTCTGCCTCTACAAAAAAATTAAAAAATTAGTTGGGCATGGTGGCGCATACTTGTAATTCCAGCTACTTGGGAGGCTGAGACAGGAGGATCTCAGGAATTTGAGGCAGCAGTGAGCTATGATTGTTGCACAGGCTGGAGTGCAGTGGTGCAGAGTGAGACCCTGTCTCTAAATACATAAATCATAAATCAACATTAATAATAATAGTATGAGAACCCTTGTGCTAAGGGTTATGGAATGGGGTCCAGTAGGAGTATAATTTAGAACAATTTGAAAAGGTTATTTGTAAGAAAGCTGGGACTGACCCCTTAACAAATATTTGTAATCTCTGTATGCCCCTACATAAGTTAAAATTAAGTTTTCAAAACTCTTGAAAACACCTGATGTGCTAGCTTCTGGTGTACTTTATTTCACTTAAGATTCAACAAATGAAACAGTAAACTACAACTCAGTTCTCAAAGGGTAATTGTCCTAAGGAGTGTGTAAATTTCTGCTTATAGATTGCTAATTGAAAATTTATTTTCATTTCCAAAGTGGGGTCACCAAATATCTTGTTCCCAGTAGTCACAAGATCAGCTTTCTAGATGAGAGAATTACTAAAAGTTGGCTAAGGTTTCTTACTAAACAAGAGTTGACATAAAGCCTGCTGTTTGTGCCTTAGAAGTACTCTGAGGAGTTGTGCCAGCAGAGATATTTGATCTTTCCATTGGCTCATGCAGTCTTGTGGCAGGCAAGGCTTTAGAAAGTTACAGTTAAGATTGCCTAGCCCTGGGAACTGTAAGAACCCAAGTTGCCCTTCAGGAAGGACAAGAATTTGACCAATGACATCAGTTGACTGAAAGGCTGGGATTAACAGACCCCAAAGATTATACTGCTCAGTTCCCTTTAGCTTGAGGTTGAAAAAATTTCAGATTGGATTTGATTATCTAAATCAGGCATTGGCAAACTTCTGTGAAGAGGCAAATAGTAAATATTTTAGGCTTTGTGGGCCATATGGTCTTTGTCACACTATTCAACTCTGCTTTTGTAGAAAAGCAACCATAGACAATATGTAAACAAATGGGCATGGCTATGTTCCAATAAAACATTATTTACAAAAGCAGATATCAGGCCAAATTTGGCCTGTGGTTTGCCAACCTCTGTTGTAGACTCTTAGTTGCTAAAGAATTACTGTTCTTTGAATAAGAAGTTTGTAGTAAAGATCTGTGTTCATTTTTTGAGGGGCCTGTAAAAATCTAGGATCTGGACAAGATGGAAAAATTTGAAGTGGTGCAATTTGGGTATACTTTGGGTCTTTTAGGACAGAACGCATGTTGAAACAACTATGTCAGAAAAAGATCTCTAAGCCAAAAGACCTGAGTTTGCTTGACTATGAGACCATGAACGGTCTCTGAAGCATTGCTGTGGAAGTGACTCTCCTAATCTTGAATCCCAGGGGGTTGTGAAGCTAAAAGGAAAATTTACATGGAGGAAAAAGTAAAGGACTCTTAACTATTAACAAAAAAAATCCCTGTTACTCAGGCTGACTCCTTTCTTACCTGTTCCTCTCACAGGCCCTGGATTATTGTCACAGCATGGGAATTATGCATAGAGATGTGAAGCCCCATAATGTCATGATTGATCATGAGCACAGAAAGGTAAAGTGATAGACTGACAAGTGTTGTTTATCCACGTGATAAACACACAGCCCATCTTCAACACTTTATCCCTTGTATTGTCACAGACCCTAGTACCTATTAGGCACTTGATAAATATTTGGTGAATGAATGTATGAATTTACAAATCAACATGTTTGAACCATTACTTATATTTCTAAGAATACTACCAAGAAGGAAACTAGTATAATGGGCAAAATGTTCATCTTCTTAGCCCAGAAACCTGGCTTCTAATCTTATTTATTGAATAACTAGTTTTCTGAGAAACTACTTTCTCTTCATTTGCCTACTTTTTCTTACCTGTACAATGTGGGTAATTATTGCCCTTCAGGCGACTAGGTATTCATGATAATTAAATGTGCACAGTTAAGCGGATAAAGTATACAGAAAATGCTACTTCTGTTAGTAGGTGTCATGAGGCCCCTATTGGCTGCAAATGCTTTTACATGAGAGCTGTAATGGCAACATGCTTTATAACGTTTCAGGTTTTTGTTTGTTTGTTTTTTTGAGACGGGGTTTCACCATGTTGGTCAGACTGGTCTCGAACTCCTGACCTCAGGTAATCCACCTGCCTGGGCCTCCCTAAGTGCTGGGATTACAGGCATGAGCCACTGTGCCCGGCCAATGTTTCAGTTTTTTAAGGTGATCAGGCCATGATGACTTATCTGTTGTCTTCGGGGAGTTAGGTAATTTGTTTATGGAACTAATTTTTTTTTTTTTTTAAGACACATACTATGTCAAAGGCACTGTTCTAGGGGCTAGAAATACGTGAATGAACTAAACATACAATAAATGCTTATCTTTTAGGAGCTTACATTTAGGGAGGCTGATGGGATAGAAAGTTATTTTGACGTAGAAGAAAAAAACAAGAATAGGGAATGGCAAGAGGGTATTTGCAGTTTTCAATCAGTTGTAAGGGAAGGTTTCATTAGAAAGGTGACATTTTAGCACTGGAAGGGACCCAGCCATGCAGTCTTATGAAGAGACATGTCCCAAGGCAGAGTAAATAGCAAGTACAAAAGCTCTGAGTAATATGTTTGGCGTGTTGGAACAGCAGCAAGGATAAAGCTGGGACAGGATGAATGCCGGGAAAGTCGAAGGAAATGGGATCAAAGAGGTAAAACCAAATAATGTAAAACCTTATTGGTGGTTAGGCCTTTTCTCTGAAGTTAGAGAGCTTTTGCATATTCTAAGCTTTGGCATGTTCTCACTTGAAATTTAAAAGTTAACTACACATCTATTAGAACAGCTGAAATAAAAGATAGCAATGGTTCCAAGTGCTGGCGAATACGTGAAGAAACTTGATCTCTCATACATTGCTGGTAGGAATGTAAGGTTTGACATTTTGGAAAATGCTAAACTGTTGTTTTATAGTTTGTTGGTTTCTTGAAAAGCTAAACATATGCTTACCATACAATCCTGCAGTGGCATTTATCCCAGAGCAACAAAATCTTAGGTCCACACAAAAGCCTATATATGAATGCAACTATATTTGTAATAGCTCAAAATTGGGGGAAAAAGCTGGGCACAGGGGCTCACCTGTAATCCTAGCACTTTTTGGGAGGCTGAAGCTGGCAGATCACGAGGTCAGGAGTTCAAGACCAGCCCGACCAACATGGTGAAACCCCGTCTCTACTAAAAAAAAAAAAAAATTATCTGGGCATGATGGTGCATGTCTGTAATCCCAGCTACTCAGGAGGCTGAGACAGGAGAATAACTTGAACCGGGAGGCGGAGGTTGCAGTGAGCCAAGATTGCGCCACTGCACTCCAGCCTGGGTGACAGAGCAAGGCGCCTTCTAAAAAAAAAAAAAAAAAAAATTAGGGGAAAAAATGCCCTTTAATGAGGGAAAGGTTAAACACACTGGCATATCCATACTATATGTCATTATGAAGTAGTGTTTCTCGGTAATAAAAAGGAAAGACCTATGATACATGCAACAACTTGGATGGATCTTATGCTTAGTGAAAAAAGGCAATCTCAAAAAAAGTTATATGCCAGTGACTCCAGTTCTATAGCATTCTCAAAATGATAGAGATAAAGAGCAGAGGGGTTGGGCTAATACACAGGACATGTGTGTGATGATCTTGTGGAGGAGATTATATGAATTTGCACATAATAAAATTGCTTAGAAACATACGCAAACACACGCATGCATGTAAAACTGGTGAAACCTGAATAAGATCTTTCTGAATTGTGCCAATGTCAGTTTCTTGATTTTGGTACTGTACTGTATGTATTTTGGTACTTACTGTACTTACTGTTATGTAAGATGTTACTATTAGGGGAAACCAGGTAAAGGGTATAGAGAATCTCTACTACTTTTGCAGTTTCCTGTGAATCTGTAATCTCTCCATAGCAACCTGAACAATCCTTTTAAAAAGCTATTTATATTTATTTTTAAATATTTAATATTTGTAAAACAATTATTAAACTATTTAGTATTTATTAAACTATTTAAACTAGAGGGCAAGAGTGAAAGCACTGAGACTGGTTGGGAGAAGGGGCTATGGCAATATATCAAACAAGAGGTGGTGGTGACTTGGATCAGGGCAGTGGCAGTGGAGGTGATGATAATAATCAGAATATGATGGAGCCTTCAGGATTTGTTGACAGATTAAATGTGAGGTCTGAGGGAAACAAGAATCCAGGGTGAATCTGAAGTTTTGGCTTATATGACAGGATGAATATCACCTTTAACTGAGCAGGGGGAGACTATGGAGGTGGCTTTGCAGGGAATAATCAAAGGTTTCGTTTTGAGATGTGGGCAGTAAACTTAGTGCCAGAGCATTCAGATGTTATTCCTCAGGGCCTACTGCTGGCACTTCATATCATGGTCGTGCTAAGCACAACAGACGAATAAGCTTGCCTCTTATCCCTTTTTCCACGTTTAGGACACATTTTGGTAAAAGCTGTAGTGTATGACTTTTCTGTTATTTCATCTGTCCAGCAAATATTTATTCATTTTTCTCCTGTATACCAGGCATTATGTTGAATTCTGAAAATTACAAAAGTGAATAAAATAGTCCCTACCCCCAAGGAGCTTGTCATCCATATTGAAAAAGGAAGGTAGAAAACATAAAGAGTTGTAGGTTCTGTTAAAGAGATATATATATAAAGTTCAGGGGGCCGAAGGCAATGATCAGTTCTATTTAAATAATTAGAAAAGACTTCATTGAGGAGCTAACTTAAATATTCCAAAAGTTAAGGAGATGCTTACCAATAGGATTATAGGTTGGGTAGTGGGGACATTTTAGTTATTGAGCAGTTTAAGAAATTTGAAAGGCACAAATGATATTGTGTCTTTTAGGAACAAAATCTTGGAGAAAGTTGTATGTCAAACTAAAAAGTTTGATTTTCATCCTAAAGGCTATAAGTAGTCAGTGAAGGGGTTTCAGTAGACAGTGACATGGCTGGTACATTTTATCAAGAGTATGCTAATAGCACAATGTGGGTAGCTTAGAGAAGGATAAAATTGCTCATAATTTATTCTTTTTCAGCTTCGACTAATAGACTGGGGTTTGGCTGAGTTTTATCATCCTGGCCAAGAATATAATGTCCGAGTTGCTTCCCGATACTTCAAAGGTCCTGAGCTACTTGTAGACTATCAGGTGAGAAGGGCAGGTACAGTTTTGGTCCTGTGTTTATTTTGCACATAATTTACCCAAGAACAGTGTCATTTTGTGCATTTAAGTAGGCCACTTATGCACAGTAATAGCTGTCCTTTTTATATGAAATGTAAAATATAAATCACCTCAATTATGTACCATAACTTACATTTCTTTTATTGTCACAGTGTCAGTAGAATATGAATAGGTCTGTATTTGATCCTAACTTGAGGGAAAATAACCAAAGATATGTTCTGTAATCAGAAGTTCCAGAACTGGTTTGAAAATTGTAAGCCTGGTTGTTTTTGTTTGTTTTTTGAGGCAGGGTTTTGCTCTATTGCCCATGCTGGAGTGCAGTGCCATGATCTTAGCTCACTGCAGCCTCGAACTTCTGGGCTCAAGTAATCCTCCCACCATAGCCTCCTGAGTAGCTGGGACTACAGGCATGTACTACCACACCTAGCTAAATTTTTAATTTTTTTATTTATAGAGAGAAAGTCTCACTATGTTGCCCAGGCTGATCTCAAACTCCTGGGTACAACCCATCCTCCCACGTCAGCTCCCTAAAGTGCTGAGATTACAGGCATTAGCCACCATGCCCAACCTGTAACTGAGTTTAACCAATCTTCAGAGTAAATTCAAGAATGTTTTCTTTTTCTTCTGAATTGTATACTAAATATAAAGCCCTTCGCCCCACTTTCCCCCAAAAGCCTTCTTTTCCCTCACAGAGAAAGGAGAAGGGAACCAAATTAATAATAGATTTGCCAAGTATTTAAAAATCTAAAGTTTTCTTAGGAGCGTCTTTTATGCCCAGTCTCTCCAGGTTATCAGTTGATTTTAAAAGTTTCAGTCTCTTAGTTCTTGTAGAAATCTCTTTCTTGAGATCTTAAGGCTATAGCTCTGAGCTCAAATAGCATTTTATGCATAAAAATATTATTTACCATATTACTAATTATGAAAAACAGAACACTGTCCTATATAGGAAAATTAAAGATTAAATTCTAAAAAACATTCATGTTATAAAATACTAATGATACACATTAGATGATCTCTATAGGCTAACAATTTGGAAATTTTTTTTTTTTAATGTAAGTGAAGAAAACAATTCAGAATAGTATGTACATTAGCTGAGCATAGCGGTCTGTGCCTGTGGTCCTACCTACTCAGGAGCCCTAAGCCCAGGAGTTGGAGGCTACAGTGAGCTATGTTCGCGCTACTACACTCCAGCCTGGGCAACAGAGCAAGACCCTGTATCTTTTTTGAAAAAAAGAAGAAAGAAAAGTAAAATTTGTTTTAAAATAGAGTGAAAGCATGCATAAACGACTAAAAAGAAATATATGAAGATGTTATTAGTGTTTTGATTTTTGAGTCAGTGGAGTGATTTTTTAATTTAAAAAAAATCAATTTTTTATTTTGAAGCGACAAGCCTGGGGATTCACGAATAATAACTGAATTTACTTTTATGCAGATGTATGATTATAGTTTGGATATGTGGAGTTTGGGCTGTATGCTGGCAAGTATGATCTTTCGGAAGGAGCCATTTTTCCATGGACATGACAATTATGATCAGGTAATATATATTATACACATCAAAAAATTTCCTGGTCTAATGCAGTGATAGCCAGAACTGCCTATAATTTTCAGTTCACTGTTTGTTCTGCCACCCTGATATTGATCATTAGATCGATGTTTTGTGAGCTACCAGCTTAGCTTTTGGAAATCAGACTTTCCCCCTAGTCTTTGTCATTTGCATTGCCTGTTTTATTGTGAAGAATACATGTAAATTGTCATGCAGATTTTTAAAATAGGACATTACCTTAGAATTCTCCTAATACAAACTTATTCTCCAATATGATGTTTTCTACAGTATATTAGCCTATATGTGGTATTTCTATGATCCTTTTGTCTCTTTATATGGGTTGAGTTATAGATGCTTTTTAAACTAACTCCACTTCCCCCTTGAAGATTAAAGGGCTGTTTCATTCACAAGAACCTGGAATGATTCTAGGACCTTGTGGAAGGTACCACTGCCTTGTTCCCTTTGAGCACCATGTCCATTTTTAATGAGTCAAAGAATACAACCTGAATTCCATTAAAGTCAGTAACTCTGTATCAAGTGCCATGCAGTACTGAGGATTACAGAAAAAAAAAGAACAGTTCTTCCCTCAAATAGTTCATAGTCAATCTTGTAAGGGAGTCAAACATACAAGGAAATAGATTATAGTCGTAACTTCAGAGTAGAAGTGTGGACAAGGCAAAAAAGGCAGTAGCGGTGAGTAGTCTGAGTGTGCAAGGGGAGCTTCCCAAAAGAAGTGGCACATCTTCAATTGGGTTTTGAGTTCACCAGGGTGACATTTCAAGAGGAAGGAACCAGTTTATAAAGTGATTTGCTTTTTCTAACACTGTCACATTGAGTTGAAGTCTAAATTGTTAGGAGGTCTAGCATTCATACCTGTAGACATGATGATGCCTTTATATTAATTCAATCATTATTAATTGTTGATTTAATGATATAATGTGCTTGTGGTATGGGTTTTTCTCTTTCTTTAATACTAGTTGGTGAGGATAGCCAAAGTTCTGGGGACAGAAGATTTATATGACTATATTGACAAATACAACATTGAATTAGATCCACGTTTCAATGATATCTTGGGCAGGTAAGTCATGAAACACAATATGTGCATCTGTGGCTTAAGCACTTTGGGTATGAACTGGCGCTTAGGATCTTCAGAACAGTTATGTTCTCTTTGCTAACAGTGGTCCATTGCCACAGGATGCTGCATTGAGCAGTCCTCTGATAAAGGCATTGGATTGAATGGCCCTTTATTCAGATTCACTTACGGGAATCTGATGGAGGGACTATATAGCTAGAGGATTCCTGCAAAATGAAGTGTAGATTCTAGTAGACGGGTTACAGTTGAGCCAGAAATAAAAATCTCACTTCATAAACCTAGCTTCTTTAAATGACAAAACTCTCTCCAAGAGAAAGAAATTGAAATAGAAAATGCATGCTTTAAGACTGATGTGCAGGCGGGGCATAGTAGCTCATATCTGTAATCCTAGAACTTTAGGAGGCCGAGGCAGGAGGATCAGTTGATCCCAGGAGGTGGAGACCAGCCTGGGCAAGATAGTGAGACCCTCAACTCCACAAAAAAATAAAAAGTCACCTAGGCATAGTGATGTGTGCCAGTAGTCCAGACTGCTAGGAAGCTGAAGCAGGAGCATCCCTTGAGCCCAGGAAGGAAGGCTACAGAGAGCTATGAACATATGACTGCACTCCAGCCTGGGCAACAGAGTGAGACCCTGTCTCAAAAAAATGACTGATGTGCAGACAACTGACTTTAACAATAATGACTGGGTACAGTACTTATATACTAACCACTTAACAGGAGGAGATGGACTTTCCCGATACAAAGGCTTTTGCTGGCCAAGTGGCAGAGATGCCAGGAATATGTGTGAGGATGGAAAGTAGGCCTGGTTGGCTCAGCCACCTGACCCTCCTTGCTACACAGAAGCAATTCACATCCTGTCAAGTAATCTGAATTATGTTTCTTAAAATTGAGAGGACTCATGTCTTTTTTTACTCTATCTATGTTATTTCCAGTCTCCAGTTAGCTTTGTTGTCCCATGCAGTGGCAGAGTGGTACAAGACTACTCTCTTGAGTTTTGATTCCTCTTTGCTTTTGGCTGGGCTTTTAACCACTAAGAAAAATGTAGAAATGAAATGTTGGGCTTCTCTGCCCACATGGCCCATTTCTCATTCCCTCTTTTGGTCCTGCAGACACTCTCGAAAGCGATGGGAACGCTTTGTCCACAGTGAAAATCAGCATCTTGTCAGCCCTGAGGCCTTGGATTTCCTGGACAAACTGCTGCGATATGACCACCAGTCACGGCTTACTGCAAGAGAAGCCATGGAGCACCCTTATTTCTGTGAGTCCAGCTGTCTAGCCCACAGAGCTTGTGCAGGCCCAGAGTCCTACAGCACAGCGTTGTAATCCCAGCTCCTGTCTGCTTGCTGCAAAGCTAATTCACCTACACTAGCCTCAGATTCTTCCAGTGGGTATAGTGATGGCAACTACACTGCGCAATTATTGGAATAATTCTTCTCTAACATAATACATGACCCAAGAGCATTTCTAAATATACTTCTTTCATACTGTGAGGATGTCTCAGTGCCTCTGTCTGGAATGGTTGAATTAGAATACACAGCCCTGTATCTGTCCTGTCTCTAGTAACCATTCACTGAAAAGAGCTAATGAGGCTTACAAATCTTAATATTGTATGAACACCTTGACTTAGATGTGTGAATATAACCACCTGTGCCATCCTAAGTGAAAATGCCACTTAGACCCACCCCATCCTCACTGTGATATTAGCTGCAACATTGCATTTTTCCTTGGGTGATGGTTTTGTAGTGAATGATTTATACTTTTGTCCAGTCTTCTGTACCAGAAGCAGGCAGACAGGCTGATTGGGATAGAGAATGTGGTCACAGCCCTAACCTACATGGACCTATCTATACCTTTGGCCTACTTGGTACTGAGCTGTGGACACACTGGTAATATATTACCATCTTTGCCGAGTTACATTGTCATGTCTCCGTTAAACCTCAACAGAAGCAGCTTCATTTTAAATTAGCTCTACAATAAATAATTACCTCATCTTTCTACCGTTTGGTTGAAAGTATCCCTGAGTATCCTACCTCTGTACAAAGTAATGTATATCCAAGCTTACTTGTAGCCTTATTTGTAATAACAAAATATTGAAGGGTTAACTTTTACCACAGTTTGATAGGAAAGCTATTTCTGTTTTTTATCACTTGTCTAATTTGTGGTGAAGGCAATTGCCACCTTAAGTTCTTTGGGGAATAATGTAGAGTATAAATAAAATGCAAAGAATGAAGCTTGCTGCTTTCAGGCTCCCAGACCATTAGTTTAATCTTTCAAGCAAAACAGAACTTAGCCTTTTTTGTCTCTTTTCTAGACACTGTTGTGAAGGACCAGGCTCGAATGGGTTCATCTAGCATGGCAGGGGGAAGTACGCCTGTCAGCAGCGCCAATATGATGTCAGGTCAGTTCACTGGTAAATTTCTTTTAAAAAAAAATGTGGAAGTCAATTACTATTCTTAGCTTTGTGATCTTATTTATTGTATACCTTCTTTTCTCTGTACTGGTGGTCTTATAACTTTTCTCACCAGGTTTCAGCACGCTTAACACTTGGTATACTTCAGTGACACTGTCTTGAGTAGAGTGTACAATATCAGAAACAATATTAAGAAATTGGGGTGTAAAGATGGGGTTTGTACATAGGGGTGTGTGTGTACAAGGACAGTTCTCATATTTAACAGAGCAACTACAGAGTATGAGTTATAAAAACATAAGTAAAATTGTTTTTAATTATTGAATCAGTGTGATGTATAGTGAGTTTTTATAGAGTACCCAATTACGCCAAAGGAACTAGAGGCACATACGATAAGATTATACATGTAGGCAACATCCAAATGGGTTCACGTGTGGTAGTGAAGGCATTTATCTAGATACTCTCAAATGCTGTTGCTCCCCACCCCCCATTTTAAGGAACTAGCTGCCTTCTAGAATTTACCCCTTGAGTATCCTACCTCTATACAGAGTACTGTGTATCCAAGCCTACTTGTAGCCTTATTTGTAATAACAAAACATTGAGAATAGCTATCAGTAGGAAACTGGTTAAATCAGTCATGATATATCCATTTAATGGAATATGATGCAGCTGGAGAAAAGAATGAATGCGTTTTATGTTCTGTTAGAGTTCGAACTCCAATATAATAATGTGAAATTTAAAAAGCAAGATGCAGGCCAGGTGTGGTGGCTCATACCTGTAATCCCAGCACTTTGAGAAGCTGAGGTGGGTGGATCACGAGGTCAAGACATTGAGACCATCCTGGCCAACATGATGAAACCCCGTCTCTACTAAAAATACAAAAAGTAGCTGGGTATGGTGGTGTGCGCCTGTAGTCCCAGCTACTCAGGAGACTGAGGCAGAAGAATCGCTTTAACCCAGGAGGTGGAGGTTGCAGTGAGCAGAGATTGCGCCACTGCACTCCAGCCTGGCACCAGAGTGAGACTCCGTCTCCAAAAATAAAAAAAAAAAAAAAAGCAAGATGCAGGGCCAGGTGCAGTGGCTTATGCCTGTAATTCCAGCACTTTGGGAGGCTGACGCAGGTGGATCACTTGAGGTCAGGAGTTCGAGACCAGCCTGGCCAGCATAGCAAAACCTTGTCTCTGCTGTAAATACAAAAAATTAGCTGAGCATGGTGGCAGGCGCCTTTAATCCCACCTACTTGGAGGCTAAGGCAAGATAATCGCTTGAACCTGGGAGGCAGAGGTTGCAGTGAGCCAGAATCACACTACTGCACTCCAGCCTAGGTGACAAAGTGAGACTGTCTCAAAAACAAAACAAAAAAAGTAAGATGCAGAGCCATGTCTAAGAGCAGGAGTGGAGAAGAATATGTAATGATGTTCTCATATACGATTCTTTTTTGAGACAGGGTCTTGCTCTGTCACCCAGGCTGGAGTGCAGTGGCACAACCTCAGCTCACTGCAACCTCCGCTTCCTGGGTTCAAGCGATTCTCCCACCTCAGCCTCCCAGGTAGCTAGGACTACAGGTGCCTGCCATCACACTCAGCTGATGTTTGTATTTTTAGTAGAGATGGGGTTTCACCATGTTGGCCAGGCTGTCTCAAACTCCTGACCTCAGGTGATCCAACCAACTTGGCCTCCCAAAGTGCAGGGATTATAGGTGTGAGCCACTGTGCCTGGCCTGTATGATTCTTATATGAATATTCTTCTTTTGTATTTTTTTGTTTTATTTTTTTTATTCTTATATGAATATTCTTATAAAATGATATTCATGTACAAGTGTTAAATGTCTCTGGAAGGATATGCCCCAAAAATGGTGCCATAAGTTGGCCAAGCAATAGGGTGTGGGAAATTTTTCACTGCATACTTGTTTTGTTTTGTTTCACTTTGTTGCCCAGGCTGGAGTGCAATGGTGCGATCTCAGCTCACTGCAACCTTTGCCTCCTGGGTTCAAGCAATTCTCCTACTTCAGCCTTCCAAGTAGCTGGGATTACAGGCCTGTGCCACGACACCTGGCTAATTATTTTGTATTAATAGTAGAGATGGGATTTCACTTTGTTAGCCAGGCTGATCTTGAACTCCTGACCTCAGGTGATCGACCCGCCTCGGCCTCCCAAAGTGCTGGGATTACAATAGGCATGAGCCACTGCACCTGGCCTTTGTATACTTTTTGAACCTTTTGTGTTTTGAACCATGTGAATATATTACCTGTGTACACACACACACACACACACACACACACACACACACGATTAGAGAGGCAGAAGAAATCAAATGGAAATAAACTCCAAAATACAGTTTTAGCTTAGAAAGTACTACCTTCCCCATTCAAATTGACTTTTAGTAATTTTGAAAACTGCCAGCTATCAGGACAGCGTGGTATAAGAGCACATGAGCTTTGACTGCAGTCCTGTGCTGTTCACTGTGGTAGTGACTAGCCAGGAGGTATTTAATTAAAATTGAATAAAATTTAAAATGTAATTCCTCAGTTGCACTAGCCATATTTCAGGTGCCCAGCAGCCACATGTGGTTGGCTAGTGGCCACCAGGTTGGACAGCACTGCCCTATACAGGCCTGGGTTAGAATCTAACCGTGGTTGCCAGTTGCTAGTGGTGTACCTTGGACAAACTGCTGAAACTGTCCAAGCCTAGATTTCTTTACCTGTCTCCTAAATTAATTAGGACTTGCCACTTTAACGTGAATTTGTGAGAATCAGACTTAAAGTATATGCAAAAATCTGGCCAAGAAGGAGTCTTCAGTAAAGAATTCTTGTTAGTTTTGCAGCAACTGCTAGGAGAAACTGGTAAGATTGCTATGGTTCGTGTCTCTGGCTCACTGACATCTGTTTTCTTTCAGGGATTTCTTCAGTGCCAACCCCTTCACCCCTTGGACCTCTGGCAGGCTCACCAGTGATTGCTGCTGCCAACCCCCTTGGGATGCCTGTTCCAGCTGCCGCTGGCGCTCAGCAGTAACAGCTCTATCTGTCTCCTGATGCCTGAGCAGAGGTGGGGGAGTCCACCCTCCTTGATGCAGCTTGCGCCTGGCGGGGAGGGGTGAAACACTTCAGAAGCACCGTGTCTGAACCGTTGCTTGTGGATTTATAGTAGTTCAGTCATAAAAAAAAAATTATAATAGGCTGATTTTCTTTTTTTCTTTTTTCTTTTTTTTTTTTTTACTCGAACTTTTCATAACTCAGGGGATTCCCTGAAAAATTACCTGCAGGTGGAATATTTCATGGACAATTTTTTTTCTCCCCTTCCAAATTTAGTTCCTCATCACAAAAGAACAAAGATAAACCAGCCTTAATCCCGGCTGCTGCATTTGGGTGGAGATTTCTTCCCATTCCCACCATTGTTCCTCCACCATCCCACACTTTGGGGGGTTGGTATCTTGTGCTCTTCTCCAGAGATTACAAAAATGTAGCTTCTCAAGAAAGGCGGGAAGAAAGGAGGCAGGAAGGAAAGAAGGAAGGGAGGACCCAATCTGTAGGAGCAGTGGACTGCTTGCTGGTCATTTACATCACTTTACTCCAGAAGCGCTTCAGTGGGCTTATCCTGGTGGCTCTCGTGGAAGTGTGTCTTAGTTATGTTGAGATGTTGAAAATCTACCCAAAATGCAGACAGATACTAAAAACTTCTATTCAGTAAGAATCATGTCTTATTGATCTAACCCTAAATCCAACTCATTTATAATTTTAGTTTGAGTTCAGTTTAAAATTTTGATACCTTCCCTCCCAGGCTCCTTACCTTGATCTTTCCCTATTCATCTCCCAACATGGTGTGTTCCATAGCTGGTAGGAGGGGGAAGGCAAAATCTTTCTCAGTTTTCTTTGTCTTGGCCATTGTTGCATTCAGTTAGTTGCTGGGCATAACTTAATTGCTTTTTACAAAAGAAACAAACATTGTCTATACAGGTTTCATGCTAGAGCTAATGGGAGATGTGGCCACACTGAGTTCCATTTTAAGCTTTCTACCTTCTTTTCCTCCTACCTTCCTTCCCCTTCCCTCACATGCCATCCAGCGAGAAGACCTGCTCCTCAGTCTTATAAATGTATCTTGAGAGGTAGGAGCAGAGCCACTATCTCCATTGAAGCTGAAATGGTAGACCTGTAATTGTGGGAAAATTATAAACTCTCTTGTTACAGCCCTGCCACCCCTTGCTGTGTGTATATATATAATACTTTGTCCTTCATATGTGAAAGATCCAGTGTTGGAATTCTTTGGTGTAAATAAACATTTGGTTTTATTTATCAAGGTTAGATTTAAGTTCCCTGTGTAAAGGTCTTGCTGGGTGGGTGTCTCATGTTCACATCTGAGGGGCCTGCAGCCCTGTACCGTGGAGGCTTCCCAAGGCCCCCATTTTTATACACCCCTCATTCGACCCATGGTACTGGGCAGGGCAGAGAGGCCTTAAAAAAAAGCACCACAAGCCAAAGCGTCTCTGGGGATTAAGGATCCTTTGCCATAAAACTCATTTTGTGTCTCAGCAGTGCAGGGATTGGGGATGGAAAAAGTCGCCAGTTTTTGTGTGTGTTTGTGTATGTGTAAAGTGGACTTTCCACTGTAATCCAACCACCTAAGTTTATCAGGTGCTTCACTGAGGAAGCCTAGTTTTTTAAGCACAATAGCAAAACCATCAGCTCTGTTTTTTCTCCTGTTATTTCATTACATTACAGTAGCTGCTTATGGGAACTAGGAAAAATTCTTCCAACATATTTTAAGGCCTGAAATCTTAGTTCCCCATTCTCCTACCTTTATAGATTCACAAGCCTTTCTCACCTAGGCATCATAGGTAAACATAATTGGGGAGTTGAATTTAATGAACTTAACCTAACTTTGTAACCCATCTTGGCTTTAGTAACCTTATCAAGGTGGTGGCTTTAGTGAATATAATGGTAAACTTTAGAGGATGCTAAAGCCTCCTTTTATAGCGCTTCTCAACTATAGGGAGAGCTGAAGGGAAAACATTCTGACTGTGTGGCAGGGTGATTTTCTTCCTTATGACCACTTACAGTGGATATTTATTGTACTTGACCCTTTTATGCCCTAGAATGCTGTGAGGGTTACCATGTTGAATTTGTGCAGAAGCTAAAAGCACCAGATGTGCCAGAGATGCAATTTGTTATTATGTTTGCACTGGATTGTGATTGAACAGGACACTTATAACTAATGAATTCTTACTTTTGAGGTGGGGAGAGGGTTGTAAATCAAGACTTCACACCCTACCCTTGTAGCTCGGAAATCTAGGTGTAGCTTAGGCTGATGCAGAGAGCTGCAGACAGCTGGACCTCCTTACACCCATCAGACCTTGCAAGAAACCGAAGGTGAATGCAGAGGACTCTGAGGTGCCACCCAAGAGCCTTTTAAAATATAGAAGTTTTTAAAAATGCTACTTAGAGTCACTGCAGAAGCATGGAGAGAGAAAAAAACCCAATTGGGTGGGGGGTGGGGGGAAGGCAAGGGTTTACAGAGTAACAACTTATGTGTTGTTGTAAATTACCTCATCTGTATACCTTGTATTGGGACACTTTATTTCTCAGCACTACCTGTGTCTGCATTGCTTAGATGGCAGAAAATGGAATGGCCAATATGAAAAGTTTTGTTGGCAATTACTCTGAAAGATTTTTTAAAGTATTTTTAAACTTTGTTTGAAGTGGTCCCTCCCCTCTTCCTCTGCTTTTTTTTTTAAGTTTGAAGCCAGAAGTCCCTCCCCCACCTTGATTTATTGGTTGTAATTGTATTGTAATTGGTATAACTAAAACATAACTGTGCTGGGAAGAAGTTGTGCCATGAAGGTCTTTAATTTTTTTTTTAATAAAAACATTTAAATAAATGAAATGTCCCTGCAGCCTGAGCAATATGCTTCTCCAACCGACACCGTGTGTGATAGATGGCTTAGTTTTCATGTTTTGAATTCTGTTTCTTGTACTTGAGCCTGTCCAACTTACATGAGTCAGATTAAATTGTTAGAGTGGGACTGTCAGACATAGGAATATATTTTGTAAAGTAGATCTTCAGTGTATGGCTAACTACTGTAGTGCTAAAGTAGCGGAGAAAATTAGAGATTGGTTGACAAATTTGGGAATTTTAATTTCCCCTCAGTTTTTAACTTTCGTCTTTGCTTCACCTTTTGATAAGTGTGGTTATAATTAGAACTGACCATTTGAGCATCTCTTGAAAAACCTAATTTTGTCCCACCAGCAGGTTCTCTCCCAAGATTGGAATTGGGTTTGCATACAAGAGAGGCTGTCTTCCCAGGGCTTTTTCCTGGCGATAGAAAGTTAACCAAAAAGGCTATGTAGTAAAGTCATCCTCAGTTCCTTCCTCAAAAAAATGGATCTTAAAATTGTTTTATCCTGAGTCCTGCTTCCCCCGATGTCATAACTACCCTTACCCTTCTTTTTCCTCAGAACACTGAACTTCTGTTGTATTATTTTGTGTCTCCCACTTGCATGTAAACTCCCTGATGACCTTGCATGTCTTATGCAATCCTCATTAACACCTTTTGTTTTGCTTTTTTAAAGTGGGTTCATTTTCCCTCAGGATTGAAGAGTATTGAATGGAATAGCACAAGGAAAATGCTTAACACCCTACTTGGCTTGTAATAATAGGCGCTTAATAAATTGTAGTTCCACTCTCCACCCCGTTGCCACCCTTTCTCTCCCTACACAGACACACACACACACACACAGAGAGAGAGAGAGAAAGAGAGAGAGAGAGAGTAAATGGAAGTATTGTTGCATAAAGAGCATCTCAAAATCTTAAGAACTTTGCCCTTGCGTTTGTAGCTATAATTACCAGCACCAGGCCAGACTGAACTAACATGACAAATAACTTTAATGAGACCCTGCTAAATAGGTATCTGAAGGTTAAGAAATGATCCTGGCCAATTTAGTAGACTTAGATCCTGCAGCCTCCCTGCCTTTCACCTACTATATTACCTGTATGCAATATAGGTTGAGTATCCCTATCCAAAATGGTTGGGACCAGAAGTGTTTTTAATTTTTTTGGATTTTGGAATATTTGCAGAATACATAGCAGTTGCGTATTCCTAATCTGAAATTTGAAATACTCCAATGAGTATTTACATTGAGCATCATGTTGATCCTCAAAAAATTTCAGATTTTTGAGGATTTTGTATTTTCAAATTCGGAATGGTCAACATGTAATATGAAATTCAGACTATTCTCCAAGTAAGACAGATAAGTAGAGGGTGTCACAAGATGCTCTGGACTCAATCCTATGTAAATAAATACTTCCTACACTTTATAGCTCTCCTTTGATTCTGTGCTAAATTTAACCATCAGAAAAGCAGCGTAACTGCAAGTGGCCTACTTCTAATCAGAGTTCTGTCTGGCAGTGTGATTTTTTTTGACCAGTTAACTTCTCTGAATCTTTTCTTCACAGGTGATTTAAATTATTATTGTAAAACATTTTAGCCATGTACTGAGTCGTAAAGAAAGCTGTAACACATTCATAATCCTGCCACCCAAATTGACTTTCCATTACCAATACAGACCAAGCCCCCTTTTTGCCCTTTTCTAGTTATACCCTCTCCTTCTTCCTCCTTGCCCTAGAGGTCCCAATATTTTCTATCTGTTAAATTGGGGTATAAGTACTTATTTCATACAGTTGTTCAGATTCGATGATAAATGTCTGGCATATGGTAGAGTTGGGCCAAATGTTGGTTTCAATTCTGCATTGTACAGTTGTGCAGACTATGTGCAGCAAAAGGGTGCTGGATTATAGGGAGGCCATACATGTTTGTATTTGGAAAATTTCTGACACTTGACCAGCAGATGGCAGTAAAATGTCTTTACTGGAAGAAAAAATATCCAAGCATTACATATGACAGGTTTTCAACAGGTACAAGTCAAGTTTCTGATTGCTTGAAGACCATCATTGCCTTGTACTGTAGCAAATTACAAACTGGATTTGTCTCCCTGTGGCTATAATCACTAGAGGTTTTTCGTTTTGTTTTTTGAGACAGATCTTGCTCTGTCACCAAGGCTGGAGTGCATAGTGCCATCATGGCTCACTGCAGCCTCAACCTCCCAGGCTTAGGTGATCGTCCCACCTCAGCCTTCCAGAGATTGCAGGCATGTGCCATCATGCCTGGCTAATTTTTATATGTTTTTTTGTAGAGATGAGGTTTTGCCAGGTTGCCCAGACTGGTCTTGAACTCCTGAGCTCAAGCAATCTGCCCACCTTGGCCTCCCAAAGTCCTGAGATTACAGGCATGAGCCACCACACCTGACCCACCAGGGATTCTTATTGGCCTCAATGTAAGAAGCCCTTCCCCAGGTACCTCCAGATGGAAGCTTATAGGATGGTCAGTCCATTTCTTGGAGAAGTTCCTGAGGGGATTGAATATTTCTGAGTCAGCTTCACTGTTGCGTCATCTGCTTTGACAGTTTTTTTCTTGACTCCTGTAATGAGAAGGGAAAAAACAACAGCAGCTGAGGCTGGCTTCCTGATCCCATGCCAGGAATCAGAGTCTCGGCTAAATTGATAAATATTTCTAGCCATACCTGGAAGGAGAAGACCTTGCTTCTGTGTGTTGAACAGTTCCAAGAGCTCCATGGTGAACTTCCTGCAAAGAAGCCTCCAAAACCCTCAACTCTTCAAATCTGATGTATACCTCATTCTGTTCCTCACTCATGGGCATTCGTCACCAACCCATGCTGACTGGTCTTTCCAGAGTTCATTTCTGTAACATAGGATGTTCTTGGATTCAACAAACATTTGTAAGTGCCCCTGAGCCTGGTCCTGTGCTAAACACTGGGGATTGAGAGGTAAGACACAAGCCCATGGGGAAATTTATGTTGTTGTTAATTAGAAAAGTGAGAAACAAAATTGTATATGTGGGATAATTCCAACTGTTGTTTAAAAAAAAAATCCCTAGGAAACATGCAAATTTCCAATCAACATGGTTGACTGAGTTAACTCAGGTAGGTACCCACCTCTTACTACAAATGAATGGGGGTGCTGACCAAAGCAGCATCATTTACTTTCAAGTAAATAGCCTATATCAAAGAGAGAATTGGAAATCCCTAGGTGGCAAAAAGGAAGGCAGAATTCATCCAGAATATAAGTGGGTATTAAAGTCACAGTGCCTCCAAGACATTAGGTCTGGGTACAGATGGGCCTCAGGCTAGGGACTAGGGTTTGAATGTCCCCAGGAAGATGGGACACAGACTCTGGGCCTTTGCTCTGGTACTTGGAAAGCCTGCAGGTGTGGGGTGGGATGGGAGGACTGCAGTAAAAACTGGAAGAATACTGGCTGATGTTTCCTCTGGGAGAGGAGGTTAAGATATCAGGGAAGGCCCTCACGCCTGCGGTTGGAGCACTTTGGGAGCCCAGGAGTTCCACACCAGCCTGGAAAAAACCATCTCTATAAAAAACAGATTAGCCAAGTGTGGTGGTATGTGCCTGTGTCCCAGATACTGGGGAGGCCAAAGTGAGAATTAATTGCCTGAGCCGAGGCGGTTGAGGCTGCAGTGAGCTGTGATTGCACCACAGCACTTAAGTCCAAGTGACAGCAAGACCCTGTCTAAAAAAATTTTTTTAAAGTCACAGAAGCTGGCGTGGTGGCTCATACCTGTAATCTCAGCTCTTTGGGAGGCTGAGGCAGGAGGATTGCTTGAAGCCAAGAGTTTGAGACCAGCCTGGGCAACATAGGGAGACTCCTGCCTCTACCAGAATTATAAATTAGCTGGATGTGATGGGGCATGCCTATAGTGCTAACTACTCTGGAGGCTGAGGCAGGAGGATCACTCGAGCCCAGGAGTTCAGGCCACAGTGAGCTGTGATAGTGCCACTAAACCCCAGACTGGGCAACACAGTGAGATCCTGTCTGTATAAAGAAATTGTTATTAATTGAAAAGAGATGTAATAAGCTGGGTACAGCAGCTCATACCTGTAATCTCAGAACTTTAAGAGGTGGTGGCAGGTAGATCACGAGCTCAGGAATTCAAGGCTAGCTTGGGAAACATGATGAGACCCCATCACTACAAAAAATATAAAAATTAGCTAGGCATGGTGGTGCATGCCTATAGTCCCAGCTACCTGGGAGTCTGAGGTGGAAGAATCGCTTGAACCCAGGAGGTTGAGCCTGCAATGAGCCATGATTTCATCACTGCACTC
>NW_016107333.1:10738748-10744029 GCF_001604975.1 Cebus imitator | reverse complement strand
AGACCAGACTGGCCAACATGCTGAAACCCCGTTACTACTAAAAACAAGAATTAGCCTGGCATGGTGACTTGTGCCTGCAGTTCCAGCTACTCGGGAAGCTGAGGCAGAAGAATCGCTTGAATCCGGGAGGTGGCAGTTGCAGTGAACTGAGATTATCTCACCACTGCAGCCTGGGTGACAGACCCAGACTCTGTCTTAAAAAAAAAAAAAAAAAAAAATAGGAAGGAAGCTTGAACTCTTGGAGACAGTAGAATGGTCAGTGAGGCCTCAGTGGAGGGGCTGCTTGAACTGGCTGGGAGAGGCCCAGCCTTAGCAAGTTTAAGCTGCCAGGGGCCATGCTTGGGATCAGAACCCTGTCTTCTGGCTCAATTTTGCTTCCGGGGCTGCTTTTGCACAGCTCTGTTACCAGGAATCTGTCCAGGTTTACAGCCAGTCATTGCAGATAAATTTTTTCTTTCTCTTGCTTTTCCTCTGTCTAGTCTTTGCCTCACACAAATTGCTAAGGTGACTGCAGTTCAACTGATCTAGACGAAGTTCAGCCCAAGCAGCTGTTCTTCAGGTTGTGGTTCGACTGGGCTGGGCACCTCCATGTGAACTGGATTCAGTTTTGCTCAATGTGGCAGAAGTTGCAGCAGCTATCCAGAGCATGCTCTTCTCTTTGCTGAAACATAAGAGGCCAAATGAAATCACACAAGCACATTTCAAGCCTCTGCTGTGTCACAAGCATTAAAAGCAAATCACATAGCCAAACCCAACATCAGTGTGGTAGGGAAGTATAGAGCCTGTGTCGGGAAAACTTTACGAAGTTATATGGCAACAGGTGTGTATGTATAGTCTTATTACAGGGGAGTGAAGATATAGAACCAATAATGCAATCAACAATACTACTAATATATCTCAGTAGGAACAGAAGGTAACCACGTATGATATCTATATATATGTGTGTGTGGAAAGGATTATACCAACTCTTTTTTAGATATAGAGTCTCTGTTGCCTTGGCTGGAGTGCAGTGGCACGATCTCGGCTCACAGCAGCCTCCACCTCCCGGGTTCAAGTGATTCTGCCTCAGCCTCCCAAGTAGCTGTGATTATAAATGGGTACTACCACACCTGGATAATTTTTGTATTTTTAATTGAAAATCAGCCGGGCGCGGGGGCTCACGCCTGTAATCCCAGCACTTTGGGAGGCTGAGGCAGGTGGATCACAAGGTCAAGAGATCGAGACCATCCTGGTCAACATGGTGAAACCCTGTCTCTACTAAAAATACAAAAAATTAGCTGGGCATGGTGTTGCGTGCCTGTAATCCCAGCTACTTAGGAGGCTGAGGCAGGAGAATTGCCTGAACCCAGGAGGCAGAGGTTGCGGTGAGCCGAGATCACGCCATTGCACTCCAGCCTGGGTAACGAGCGAAACTCCGACTCAAAAAAAAAAAAAAGGAAAATCAGTCTTTGAGCTCCATGGCCAAAAACAACGTAACATTCCACTGTATACAGGGTGCTTCTGGGGTCCTCAGTGTTCTGTTTATTGGGGTGGTAGTTACATGTTATGTTTGCTCTATAATTATTTGTTAAACTCTCCATTTATGTTTGGGGCACTTCTCAGTATATTTGCTAGAGTTCAAATGTTTAAAAGTTTACAAAATAAAAGGAAAACTGAGCAGAGCAAGACAAGCCAAAAAAGTAATTATTAAGTCCAGTAGGAATGGGAAAAGTTATGAAAGGAAGGAAAACTAAATATCCTACTGCTGGCTCAGCTGTGATTAGAATTTACATAGTCATAATGGAAACACTGAATACTGGTCTAACCAGGATTACAGTATGATTACAGTGGAAAGATGAGTGATGGGAAATGTGGGCATGTGTGGTAATGTTGGTAACAGGACAAGCGGTTTAAGCTCTAAACTCTCATCTTTTATAAGGGGAATTAAATCATGCCTAAAATTGAAAAGCAACCAGTTGCATGTTATTTTCAGATTTTAAAAAATTATTAACATAGTAGCAGTATTTACTTTTAAAACTATATGTATTACTCTGATTTAAAAAAGAAAAAAGCAAACTACATTTTAGTAAATGAATATTTATCTTGAATGCATCTGCTTCCTGCCATTCCAATTGCCAAATTCCACATCCAGGCCACCATCCTCCTTGCCTGGAGTATCATAGCAAATAACTGGTCTTGATGGCATCTCATCTCTTTCTCAATTCCTGATTCATCCGACACCTGCAACCAGAGATCTTTCAAAAATAAATCTTCTAAGCCAGGCACAGTGGCTCATATCCCCAGCATTTGGGGAGGCCAAGGCCAGATGATCACTTGAGGCCTGGGTAATATAGTCCCGTTTCTACAAAAAATAAAAGTAAAAACATTAACTAGTGTGGTGGTGTGTGCCTGTAGTGCTAGCTACTGGGGAGGCTGGGTGGGAGGATCTCTTGAGCCTGGGAGTTGGAGGCTGCCGTCAGTGAGACCTGGGTGACAGAATGAGACCCTCTTTCTTAAAAATAATAAATTTTATCTCAGTCCTTTGCTTAAAAGCCTTTCAAAGACTAGATCGCAGGCAGTGTTGACTGTCTCCTCCCAAGGGAGTCATTCCTCCATCTGTTGACAGAGCCCCAATTTGAGGGGCAACAGGATCTCCACCCTGCTGCTGTGAGACTCTGCAGTTGTGACTGGTTTAGAGGTGGACACACAGGGAGAGGTCTTCTGGAGAGCTGAGAGCAGAAGACAACTGGCTTCAAATCTAGGGAGAGACAGGCACAAAATGGAAGAGAAGACGTGAGCACTGGTTACTCAAAGTGGACACTGGTGAGGGACTGGGTCATGGAGATTGCAGGAGTCTTTACTCTTTTCAGGGTTTTTCCACCACGAACCTCCACTGGGAGCACACAGAAGACTGGAGAACGTTTTAATAAAACATCTCAAGATCTGGAAGAAGATAATGGCAGTCACTGCGAAGGGATCACAGTGCTCCACCCAGACTCTTCCCTGTATCCCCTACTGAACAAAAGCCTTAATCTGTGGAGGGAAGGACACCAAACACTGTCACCCCTTGGGTGAAGCCTCCTTGCATCTGGGGGAATGAAACAGGAACAAAACAAAACTTTCCCTGGGCGGGGGCAGGAATACACACTAGGCCTAAAACTGGAGGAGGAACAGGAGCACTAAGGAAGCCATAACCCCAAAACCCAGGGACACAAAGGGCCTGACAGAGACTGAGAATTGATCAGAACAGAGAATTCCCTCCTCCCCGACCTGCCAATGGTAAGCTGACAAGCCTAGAGTACAAGTAAAAACTTTGGCCGGGGGCGGTGGCTCATGCCTGTAATTCCAGCACTTTGGGAGGCTGAGGTGGGAGGATCACCTGAGGTCAGGAGTTCAAGACCAGCCTGACCAACATGGAGAAAGCCCATTTCTACTAAAAGTACAAAAAAAAATTAGCTGGGTGTAGTGGCTCATGCCTGCAATCCCAGCTACTTGAGAGGCTGAGGCGGGAGAATTGCTTGAACTCGGGAGACAGAGGTGCCATGAGCCGAGATGGCAACATAGTACTCCAGCCTGGGCAACAAAAGTGAAACTCTGTCTCAAAAAAAAAAAAAAAAAAAAGTAAAAATATTGCAGGAGAGACACAAGAGCCGGGGAAAGAAGACCCTTTCTGAGGCTCACAAAGGGAAGACGTAAAGCTGAGTGGGGAGCACACATGGAAGGAGGAAAGCCCCTCTGGCAGGCCAGCCCACACCCTCAGTCCAAGGTGTCATTGGACGAACTTGAAGCTTGTGTGTGGGGGGTAACCACAGCAATGATAAACCTCAAGCCTAGCCCAACTGTTTTTTAAAATTTGCTTTTTAGAGACAGAGTCTTGCCCTGCTGCCCAGGCTGAAGTGCAGTGGTGTGATTGCAGTTCACTGCAGCCTCAAGCTCCTGGGCTCAAGCCATCCTCCTGCCTTAGACTTCCCAGTAGCTAGGATAACAGGCATGCACCAAAAATGCCCAGCTAATTTTTATTAGTTTTTTGTAGAAATGGGGTGTCACTGTGTTGTTGCCCAAGCTGATGTCAAACTCCTGCGCTCAAGCAATCTTCCCATGCTGGCTTCCCAAAGTGCTGGGATTGTAGGCGTGAGCCATCCACCCAACCTATCCTAACTCCTAACTAGATTAATTCAAACCACCATACTTAAAGGCCTGCGAAGGAAAAGTGTGCCCATTTCTACACAAAACCCCTTTCCCTGGGCCTCTACTGTCCTACACAAGATGTCCAACTTTGACCAACACTTACAAAGCAAGAGATAAATCACATACTCCCAGGAGACCAAGCAATCTTCAGAACCAAACACAGATGTCAGAGCTGGTACAGAATTTTAAATAAACCTGATACAGAATTTTAAATAACTAATATGGTAAAAGGTCTAACAGTAAAGGTAGGCAACATGCAGGATCAAAAGTGTAATCTCAGCAGAGAGATGGAAGCTATGAGAACCAAATGGAAGTGCACAAAATGAGAAACACTAACAGAGATGAAGAACGTTTCCATGGAGCTCATCAGTGGATTTGACACAGCCAAGGAGAGAATGAATGAACTCAAAGATAGGTCAAGAGAAATTATTCAAACAAACACTGGGGAAAATGGGTGAAGGGAAAAGAAAAGAAAACAAAAGAGGACATCCAAGAGTTGTGGGACAATATCAAACATTCGAACATAAGTATAGTCAGACTCCCAGAAGAAAGGAGAGAGAACAGGAAAAGAAACATTTGAAGTATTAAAGGCTGAGAATTTTCAACATTAAGGACAGAACACAAAATCCAAGAAGCTCAGAGAGCATGCAGAATAAACGTATGTGTATACATACAAACATACAATTAGACATATTCAAAATACTAAAACGAAAATCTTTGTTGTTGTTGTTTGGATGGAGTCTCCTCTGTCGCCCAGGCTGGAGTGCAGTGGCATGATCTCAGCTCACTGGAACCTCCGCCTCCTGGGTTCAAGCAGTTCTCCTGCCCCAGGCAGGGCGTTGTGGCTCACGCCTGTAATTCCAGCACTTTGGGAGGCCAAGGCAGGCAGATTGAGATTTGGGAGCTCAAGACCAGCCTGGCCAACATGGTGAAACCCCGTCTCTACTGAAGCTACAAAAATTAGCTAGATGTGGTGGCACACACCTATAATCCCTGCTACTTGGGAGACTGAGGCAGGAGACACTTGAACCTGGGAGGCAGAGGTTGCAGTGAGCTGAGACCATGACACTGTACTCCAGCCTGGGCGACAGAGCAAGACTCCGTCTCAAAAAAA
>NW_016107333.1:10721305-10737513 GCF_001604975.1 Cebus imitator | reverse complement strand
CAAGACTAGCCCGGGCAACAGCTCCCACTATCCCCCCTCCATCTCTACAAAAAAAAAAAAAATTAATGCAGTTTAAAACAGGCCACCAATTCTTTCTTTTCTTTTCCTTTCTTTCTATTCTTCTTTTTTCTTTCTCTCTCTCCCTCCTCTCCCTCCTTCTCTCCCTCCTTCACCCCCCTCCCCTCCCCTCCCCTCCTCTTCTTTCTTTGATGTGGAGTCTCACTCTGCCACCCAGGCTGGAGTGCAGTGGTGTGATCTCGGCTCACTGCAGTCTCTGCCTCCCAGGTTCAAGTGATTCTCTTGTCTCAGCCTCCTGAGTAGCTGGGATTACAGGCCTGTGCCACCACACCTGACTAATTTTTGTATTTTTAGTAGAGATGGGGTTTCACCAAGCTGGCCAAGCTGGTCTTGAACTCCTGGCCTCATGTGGTCTGCCCCCCTTGGCCTCCCAAAGTGCTGGGATTACAGGTGTGAGCCACCACGCCCTGTCAATCTTTTTCTATAAAGAAGCAGATAATAGATATTTTAGGTTTTGCAGGTCATATCTCTGTTGCAACCACTCATCTCCACTGTTGCAGCATGAAAACAGCTGTAGACAGTAGGTAAATGAATGAGCATGGCTCTGTTTAAGTAAAACTTTATGGACACTGAGATTTAAATTCCATATAGTTTTTATGTGCCACAATGTATTCTAGTTATTCACAGGATAGTGAAACCCCGTGATTTTTTAACATTTATAAATGTAAAAGCCATTCTTAGTTCATGAGCCATGCAAAATCAGGCAGTCAACTGGTTTTGGCTTGCAGGTGGGCAGCCCATCTTTTTTGCTAACCCCCAGTCTAAGGCAAACATATTAGCAATGAACTGTGTACTTACAGCACATGCAAAATTTTAAAATACTGATAAATGAATTGTGGTATATGCCTTTTTTTTTAATTGGTTGAATTGCGGTATATTCCTAAGATGAAATTCTACTTATCAATAAAAAGGAATGAGCTATTGATTAATGCAACATGATTGCTTGTAAAATAATTATGCTGAGTAAAAGAAGCTAGACAAAAAAAAGACTACATACCAAATGATTCCGTCCATAAAAATTCTAGGAAATGAAAACCAATCTATAGTGACAGGATATAGGTCAGTGGTTGTTTGCAAGTGATTGGTACGTAAGGGGGAGAAGACAAGAGAAGGAAGAGATTTAAAAAAGTAAAATGTGGGACAACAGCAAGAAGAACAGGAGGGAAGTAATGAGAAGCTATTGTAAGGTCTTTATACTATATATGAAGCAGGACATTTTTTGAAAGTAAATTCTGGTGAATTAAAGATGTGTTGGAGCAGAGTGGCTCATGCCTATAATCTCAGCACTTTGGGAGGCTAAGACAAGAGGATCGCATGAACCCAGAAGCTCAAGACCAGCCTAAGCAACACAGTGAAACTTACATCTTTACAAAAAAAAATTTTTTTTTAATTAGCTGGCCATGGTGGCTTACACCTGTAGTCTCAGCTACTTCAGAGGCTGAGGCTGAGGTGGGAGCATCTCTTAAACCCCAGAGGTTGAGGCTGCAGTGAACCGTAATCACGTCACTGCACTCCAGCCTAAGCAACAGAGCAAGACGCAAGACCTTGTCTCATTAAAAACAAAAAAAACAAAGAAACAAAACAAAACCAGAAAAAACAGGCTGGGTGCAGTGGCTCATGCCTGTAATCCCAACACTTTGGGAGGCCAAGGCAGGCCAATCACAAGGTCAGCAGTTCGAGACCAGCTTGTCCAGGATAGTGAAACCCCGTCTCTATGAAAAATACAAAAAATTAGCCAGGCGTGGTGGCAGGCACCTGTAATCTGAGCTACTTGGGAGGCTCAGGCAGGAGAATCACTTGAAACTGGAAGGCGGATGTTGTAGCAAGCCGAGATCACGCCACTGCACACCAGCCTGGGCAACAGTTCAAGACGCCGTCTCAAAAAAAAAAAAAAAACTGTAAAAATTGAGAGCTGAAATTAAGGAAGAACTAAGCATTTCGATTTCTAATTTTATGAAATTGAATATTAGTTTTAGCAATTCAATTAACTTCACAGTAATCTTTTCTGCTCATGTTTGTGATTTTAAAGGTCCCAGAGCACCTTTAAAATAGGACTTACAGGCCGGTCGCAGTGTCTCACGCCTGTAATCTCAGCACTTTGGGGGGCCGAGGCAGGCGGATCACAAGGTCAGGAGATCGAGACCATCCTGGCTAACACGGTGAAACACCGTCTCTATTAAAAATACAAAAAATTAGCCGGTGTGGTGGTGGATGCCTGTAATCCCAGCTACTCGGGAGGGTGAGGCAGGAGAATCGCTTGAATCAGGGAGGTGGAGGTTTCATTGAAACGAGATCATGCCACTGAACTCCAGCCTGGGCAACAAAGCGAGACTCTTTATAAAAAAAAAAAAAAAGGACTTACAATGTAATGGTGGACCATGGAACCTGAATTGGACAGGATGGACGTGAAACCAGGAAGGGTAAGTAGTAATGGGTTTCATGGGCTGCAGGTCTCAGGATAATAAAGAACTGTTGTGGTTGGGGGTGGGAGGTGTAAGAGGGTCATCAAGCAATTGGAATTATGGGAACTTCAGCATGAGGACCTAGCACTGGAAATTCGGGAGGCCACAATCACAACACCAGGGATGTAATAAGGAATGGATGGCCAATTAGAAAGAAAGGAATGCCACTGGAGACGAGAAGGAAATCAGACCTGATAAGCCGGAGTGCTACTTTAGATGTGTGGCCACTATTTTGCACAACGTAAGGGGGTCACTGTTCACATGAACGTCTACATAAATGGCGCTCCCAGGCCTGTGCAGTACATAACCTGCGGACTCGTGTGAGATGAACCTGCTAGATCCCCAAGTATCCAAGAATCGAAGACAGTAGTTCGTGTGGGAAGATGAGACAGGAGGTTAAAAAAATCCTTAGTAAGCAAAAATTGGTCATAATTGTGGGGTATTTACAGGGTTACTGAGAGTGTAATGTTCTAAACACTCTCAGTAACCCTGTGAGTTCAGTATTTTTATTATCATCAATACTATTTTACAGATGATACAAGCAAAGGAAGTGTCAGCTGGTCTTGAGCCACTCGCTCAAGAGCGCCACACGACCCTGCAGGGTCTACAGCGCAGATGAAACTAACACTTGTCCGAGCGCTCACCACTCTCCGCAGCCTCCTGGGCGGCCAGCCCAGCGTAGCGCAGGGTCACGTGCCAGCGCGGGGCGGAGCCAGCGGGGCGCCTGCGCGCCTGCGCGCCGCTGGCCGACGGAGCCCAGGCTGCCGATGCCGAGCGGGCACAGCGTCCAGTGGTTGGAGCCGCGTCTTCTCCCGGCTTGGTCACCAGCCGGGGCTCGGGTGGGGGCCCGGGCCCCCGGGGCATGGCCCTCCGGAGTGAGCAAGGCGACGGCCCCACCTCCAGCCGCTGGGACTGCGGCGCGGAGAAGGCAGGTACGGAAGCCAACCGGCGCGCCGGGAGCGGCCTGCGAGGGCGGCCCGGGGGGCAGGGGCAGCTGGCGGCAGAGGCGGCGCCGGAGGGGCGCGGGCTGGGGGCCCGGGGCTGCGGCGGAGTCCCAGGCGGCGAGAGGGCAGGAGGCTGAGGGTCCGGGGCACGTTTAAGGGGGGAGGGCCTGGAACTGGGGGGCTCGGGCGGCTGCCGAGCTGCCCCGAGGGAGCCTGGCGGCGGAGTCGCGTCCCCAGGCGGAAGAGCGGGCGGGAGCTCTGCGCCCCGGCTTTCTTCCTTCTGGAGAGGACCGGGGATCCCCGAGCGCCGAGGCCAGGCCCACCCCGGCCCAGGCATCCGCCACGTCCGCAGACTCCCGGAGCCGCCTTCCCGAGGGAAGACAGCTCTCCCGAACTTCATTCACTGTCGCCGGCTTCGTTGACTCGCCGTCCGCATATTTAATTACCATACAGTTCTCCCTTTAAGGTGCACAGTTCAGTGATTCTTAGCACATTCACAAAGTTGTGCAGCCATGGCCGCTGTCTGATTCCAAAACGAAACCCTTACCTTTCAGCAGGCACTTCCCATTCCCCAGTATTCACGACTCCTGGCGACCACGAATCGACTTTCTGTCTTCTGCCACCTATTCTAATGTTACTTAATTGTGTAAAAGCAGCCGGGCGCTATGGGAGGAGATGGTAGGAGGATCGATGGAGGCCAGGATTTCGAGATCAGGCTGGGAAACATAGCAAGGCCCCATCTCTACAAAAAGTTTTTTTTTTTAAATGTTAGCCGATTGTGGAGGCTCACACCTGTGATTCCAGGGACTCAGGTGGCTAAGGCGGGAGGAGAGCTTGAGCCCAGGACTTTGAGGCTACTCTGTGATTGTGACACTGCACTCCAGCCTGGGTGACAGAGAGAGACACTATCTCATAATAAGAAGTAAATAATTGTGTAAAAAGCGATTCTATTTTTATACTCTTAATATAGATGATAATTTCTGTGAAATCATGTTTTTGTCGCACATTATGTTCTCAAATATGTTTTCATTCACTAAATTCATGACAGTTAAAATTATGAATGTATACCGTGAACCAAGTTAAATAATTTTTTTTCCTTGAGAAAGACTAAGGGACTTTCCCCATTTCCAGTCCTCTGATGAATGGTGCCCATAACAGAGCCAAACACATTATTCAACCCACATACTTTGATGAAGCTCGTGGTATCCATATTTTATTTTATATTTTATTTGTCTGGGGTTTTCTGTTTTTCCCTTTTTCTCCTGTTACTGAATGGGAGTGGAGCTCTGAATCGTTTGGCATCGTAACCCTTTCTTTGCTGGTGTTTGTGTGACTTGTTTGTCCTCATGGCATGACAGTCAGTGCCCTAGGCAGCATGGGTCTTGTGGCCTGTTGCACTGCAGCTGTGTGTCTGTTGCAAGACTTGACCCCTTCTAGTTTCCTTGATTTTGCTTCTCTGGATAAATGGGACAAATTTAGAGATGAGTTGTGTTTTTTTGCTTTTTAATCATATGAGAATATTATTGGCAAAGTTAATAATGCTAGAAGCCCTCTTTTGTAATGTTTATGGCCAGATTGGTTTACTCACTAGACTTTTTCCATTGTAGGGGTAAAACATTTCTTTCTTTCTTTCTCTTTCTCTCTTTCTCTTTCTTTCTTTCTCTTTCTCTTTCTCTCTTTCTCTTTCTTTCTTTTTCTTTCTCTCTTTCTCTCTTTCTTTCTTTCCTCTTTCCTCTTTCTTCTTTCTTTTCTTTTTCTTTCTTTCTTTCTGCCAGTCTGTTTTATTTCAGGGAGAGGACAGGGGAGGAGGCTCGTCTTTCTTGGCAACAGCTTTCCTCATGGTACCCAGGGCGTTGCTCAGCTCCTCACGCTTCCTCTTGGTGTGGACGTGTGGCCCCCCCACCTTTTCTTGATGAACTTGAGGGCCCGTTTGTCCTTGGAGACCAGTAATTCCATGGCACACAGCTCATATGGGGCTAAGCCACACACCTCCTGGATCATGTCCCGCATGAACTTGGTGTGTTTGGTCAGATGCCCGCGGAGGCGGCTGTGCCTGGCTTGCTCACGTTCTTGGTCCCCTTGTTGGGCCCATGACCACAGGGTGGTGAAGAGCCATGGCTGCTGCTCTCCAGTGGTGGCTGTGGCGAAAGGAAAGCATTCTTTCTTGATACCTACTTTATGTTCTAGGTAGTTATCAGAATCTTTGCTAATTTGGATGCTGTTTTGTAGAAACTACTAATTAAGGACCGGACTTGGTGGCTCACGCCTGTAATCCCAGCACTTTGGGAGGCCAAGGCAGGTGGATCACGAGGTCAAGAGATCGAGACCATCCTGGTCAACATGGTGAAACCCCGTCTCTACTAAAAATACATAAAATTAGCTGGGCATGGTGGCACGTGCCTGTAATCCCAGCTACTTAGGAGGCTGAGGCAGGAGAATTGCCTGAACCCAAGAGGTGGAGGTTGTGGTGAGCCGAGATCGCACCATTGCACTCCAGCCTGGGTAACGAGTGAAACTCCTTCTCAAAAAAAAAGAAACTACTAATTAAGACCTTTAAAAACAGAGGTTACTTTGTTTTATTTTGTGTTTAATAGGACTTTACCCAGACTGAGATAGGTTTTCCTCCCCCACTGTGGTCTTCTGGTATAGACATAAAGTTCAAGCATAATTTTTTTTTAAGAGATGGGATCTTACTCTGTCACCTGGGCCTGAGTGCAGTGTCACAATCAAAGCTCACTGCCACCTCCAACTCCTAAGCCTAAGTGGTCCTCCCACCTCAGCCTCCTAAGTAGCTGGGACTATAGGGATAAATTTTTAAGTTAATTTCCAATGTGAATATCAGGAGTTGGAGGTGGGTGTAGGGAATGTCTGTCTCCCTTCCTCCACACACAACGTTCCCCACATCCATTGTTTTAAAACTAGCATTGCCGCCTGGCGCAGTGGCTCACTCCTGTAATCCCAGAATTTTGGGAGGCCGAGGCGGGTGGATTGCCTGAGGTCAGGAGTTCAAGACCAGGCTGGCCAACATGGTGAAACCCCGTCTCTACTAAAAATGCAAAAAATTAGCTGGGCATGGTGGCACATCCCTGTAATCCCAGCTACTTGGGAGGCTATGGCAGGAGAATTGCTTGAACCCGGGAGACAGAGGTTTCAGTGAGCTTGGATTGTGCCACTGCACTCAAGCCTGGCAACAGAGCATGATTCTGTCTCAAACTGGCATTGCTTAATTTGAGCTTAACTTCAGTTTAAAGACTGTTAAAACTTCTATGGTTTGCAAGCTTAAACCAAATAATCAGTATGGAATTTTGTACTCTCAAACGACATTCCTTTATATAAATTACTTGGTCCAATTTAGTATTTGTTTTGGTGATATGAAAAAATACATGAAAAAACTTTTAGAGGGGGCATAGCTAATGGTCATCTTTGGTTATTGTCCCTTCCCTGTATATTAAGTGCGCTAATCCAGGTGATTTTGGACATGCCTATTACTCTGAGGAGGCAGAAATCTTTACCTGGATTCTGTAGCCAGAGTTGGGAGAGGCTTAAGACTATAGTGGGTTGTGTCGTTTTTATCTGAACCATTGAGACCTACAGTTCAGATAAAGCGTCCCATTGTTAAAATTAGCATTTTACGGAGTTGAGTCTGATCTTCCCTGACTACAAGACCCTGTTGCAGTTGTTTCTATACCTATTGCTGTGGCGCCCTCAAATAAAATCTGCTTTACCCTCTTTATAAATGAATAAAAATAAGCATTTTAATGAAGAGTCGGCCAACGTCATACCTATCTTCCTTTGTGGAATGAATTACTTTTCAGGCATCAGGGATTTATTTATAGCAGTCTTATATTTTGCAGCCAGCTGTAAGACAGTCATTTCATTCCATCACAGTTATGATAGCCAAGACCTCTACTGTAAAGGAATTCGGAAGGTATCAGCTTTGGAATAATAGTGCACTCTCTTAGAAGTGGAGCAGTAAAGAAATTGGAGAAGAAAAGATTGAGGGAGATTAGAATGACATACATTCTACCTCTAGATGAAATGTGGGCTTTTATCCCAAGCCAGATATAGCATTCTCAAGTCCAGAAATGTGTGTCCTGCTCTAAATCTATAAAATTTATATTGAAATAAAATAGATAGTAGACATTTATTTTAATCTTTTCCTGAACATCCCAAGAGTAGCGCTATGATTTTTCTCTTTCTGAAATAAACAGGATGTGTGAATTTATTTTTCAGTGGAGACTCTGCTAACCTCCCTCCCTGTGTCGTCTAGCAGTTGATCTCACTCTGTAATTCATACATCTTTAGTTCACTTGAGTTTTCTGTTTCCTCTTCCCTTTTTATGTCACAATGAAAGCCTATACATTTAGGTGCAATGAAGCTTTTGTCAGAGTGGCAGACGTGGGAGTGCTTTTTCCATCTGCCACTGACATTTAATCACTAGGATGTGAGATTGAGGAAGGTGGTGGTGGGGCCTGAAAAAAGAGCAGCTGAAATCCACATTGGGGCAGCATCCTACTCAGGGAAACACCAGTAGTTTTAGAAACAGGCCAAAGAGTCTACAGATTTATTTAGAGAGGTCTGCAGTGAGCATCATCTTAACAGTATGGAAAAAATAATGTCATTTACCGCAAGCCAGTGAGGAACAATAACTAAACTAATTGTATTCTGTACATATTTGTTGAGTTCCCACAGACTGCCAAAAATTTTGAAATAGTAAGTAAATTTTGAAATGCAGGATTCAAAATAGAATCCGAGGCCTGGTATGGTGGCCCAACGCCTATAATCCCAGTAATTTGGGAGGCCGAGGTGGATGGATCACCAGAGCCCAGGAGTTCGAGGTCAGCCTGGGCGACATGGTGAGACTCCTTCTCTACAAAAAAAATTTACAAAAATTAGCTGGGCCAGATGGCATTTGCCTGTGGTCCCAGCTACCTGAGAGGCTGAGGCAGGAGAATCATTTGAGCCCTGGAGGTCAAGGCTGCAGTGAGCCGTGATTGTGTCAGTGCACTCCAGCTTGGGTGACAGAGCAAGACCCTGTCTCAAAAAAAAAAACAAACAAAAAAAACCTGGAACGGCATCTTAAGAGAAATGAGTATGAGTTATGGGAGGTATGATTTGAGGATTTGAGTTCAGAATTAACTAACATTCTGGCAAATGGTTTGCCAAACCTCATGGAAATTCAGTTGACTGCATAGTGTTTTTTTCCCCCAAGATACAAGGTTTCCCTTCCCCGAGATTGCCAAATAGCTTATTTAGAAAGAGAGATGGGGTGGATGTATATCTGAACAAACTGATGAAGAATTATCAAACTCTTAGCAAATAGGTTAACAAGATTTCTGAATCTCAGCTTCCCTCAAGCAGTATTTAGTATTGCCATTCAAGTGCTCTTGATTCTTGATGTATGGTAAGTGCAAGGGTACTCCCAAGTTAAAAAAAAAAAAGGTTTTTTTTCCTTTGTTGGAAATTAAATTCTGCTCATGTTTTGCCTCAACCTGTGTTATATAAAAAGTCTTTTCTGTTTCCTCCATGTTTTTGACCCCTCTTGAAAACGTATAACCTGGTCTTCCAAAGGATGGCCTTCAGGCCCACAGTAAAATCCCTCCCTGTCTTCCTCTTGAGTGCAGGATAAACCCAGACTCCTTTGCAGGATGAATCCAGCCCAGCCTCTTTTATTTCAGTCCTGTCTGCTTCTGTTCTCCCGTTACCTGGCACTTCAGCTTCACAGAACTTTTTGTTTCCTGGACATGATGTTTCTTTCATGTGACAAGGTCTTTGCACATAAGACCTTTCTTCTGCCTGGTGTACTTTCCCCTTAACACACTCTTCCCTGTGGCAAAGTTTTCTTTAAGAAGGTACCAGAGCCCGGTGTGGTGGCTCACATCTATAATCCTAGCACTTTGGGAGTCTGAGGCAGGAGGATTGCTTGAACCCAGGAGTTCGAGATCAGTCTGGGCAACATAGTGAGACTCCATCTCTACAAATTTTTTTTCAAAAAATTAGGCACGAACTGGGCACTGTGGCTCACGCCTGTAATCCCAGCACTTTGGGAGGCTGAGGCGAGCGGATCATGAGGTTAGGAGTTTGAGACCGACCTGATCAACATGGTGAAACCCGGTCTCTACTTAAAAATACAAAAATTAGCTGGGCGCAGTGGTGCACATCTGTAATCCCAGCTACTTGGGAGGCTGAAGCAAGAGAATTGCTTGAACCCGGGAGGCGGAAGTTGTGGTGAGCCAAGAGCACACCATTGCACTCCAGCCTGGGCAACAGTGAGACTCTGTCTCAAAGAAAAAAAACAATTAGGCATGGTGGCACAGGAGGCTGAGGTGGGAGGATTGCTTGAACCCTTGAGGTTGAAGTTGCAGTTGAGCTATGATTGTGCCACTGTACTCCAGCCTGGGCAACAAAGTGAGGCCCTGTCTTAAACAATAAATAAACATTAAAAAGAGGGAACCAGAATTGATTTTTGGCGAAGCCTTTCCTGACTGCTTTAGCAGTGGTCATTCTTTCCTCTGGATTTTCATAATCCTTCAGATACTATTTTACGTAATAATTGCTTGTGTCCCTACTGTGAGCTCTTTGGACTAGGAGGGAGTAATTCATCTTTTTATCCCCAGTACAGTGCTTAGTACAAGTAGATACTCATTAAGTGACAGACTGATGAATAAACAGCTAGACAAATGGGAAGGCAGATGAATGGATGAATGAATGGATGGAAGGACACACCTGAGTCAAGAGCTTGACACATCTCATGAACAACTGACTAGTTAGGTGCTACGCTGACAGAAGGAATTGGAGATTTCTGTTGTTTGTTTTTGAGACAGAGTCTTACTTTGTCACCCAGGCTGGAGTGCAGTGGTACAGTCATGGCTCACTACAACCCTCCTCTGCCTCTTAAGCAGCTGGGATTACACGTGCATGCTGTCAACACCCGGCTAGCTTTTGTTTTTTTTTTAGAGACAAGGTTTCGCCATGTTGCCCAGGCTGGTTGGTCTGGAAATCCTGGGCTCAAGCAGTCCGCCCACCTTGGCTTCCTAAAGTGCTGGGCTTATAAGCGTGAGCCACGTCTCAACTAAAAACCATGCCTGGCAGTGTTTTTTATTTTATTTTTTATTTTTTTGAGAGAGTTTCACTCATGTTGCCCAGGCTGCAGTGCAATGGCACGATCTTGGCTCACTGTAACCTCCACCTCCTGGGTTCAAGTGATTCTCCTGCCCCAGCCTCCTGAGTAGCTGGGATTATAGGCACCCGCTACCATGCCCAGCTAGTTTTTTGTATTTTTAGTAGAGATGGGGTTTCACCATGTTAGCCAGGCTTGTCTCAGACTCCTGACCTCAGATGATCTGCCTGCCTTAGCCTCCCAAAGTGCTGGGATTACAGGCATGAGCCACCACGCCCAGCTGAGAATTTATTTTAAAAGGGTCATCTTTCACTGCAAGGATGTCTGTTAAGCATCACAGTTAAGCATGCCAAGACAGTTTTGCTTTTCTTCCTTTTTAAGGTACACTTTTCAGGTTAGCTTGGCCCTGACCCACTGCAGTCTCTTTGAGCTCTTGGCCATTATTGTTTGCATGCAGCTTTTTTGACAGTTATAATGTCCTGTCTGTGACATTTGGTGTTGTCTTGTGTAACGTTTCTTTTGTTTTGACTTACTTTCTCAATTGTACCGGCAGTCAGAAAGAACCGAAATACAGGCATCATCCACTTAATTTCAGCAAGTCATGCCTAAAAGTAGACATTCTACACGAAAACTCTCAGAGCCTGTTATTCCTTTATCTCCCTTGATCTTAGCAATACTCTTATTATTTCACATAGAAAAATTACATGATAGCTACTAACCACAAATTCCTAGCCAATTTTCTAAAAAAGTTATTTGTTTATTCATTTGAAGGCTAGTCAGGTGAAGCAGTGGGGGTGGAAAAGGAGAAAAGAAATCTAACTGATTGTGATCAATGAGTTGTAAACAGCACCACAGGGGACCAGCTCTAAAAAGCAATTTAAACATGGCAAAATGCCTGTGAATAACAGACTATCACACAAGGATGTAAGATGCTTGAAACATTACTTACTATGGTTTTTAAGAAACAGTTCCTTTGTATACAGTATCACAGCCTCTCACCCCACCAGCTACACTGGAAACCTAAGTACCCATTGACACTCTGCTTTTGAAAATACCTGTGTTGGCCAGGCATGGTGGCTCATGCCTATAATCCAGCAGTTTGGGAGGCCAAGGCAGGTGGATCACTTGAGGTCAGGAGTTCGAGACCAGTCTGGGCAACGTGGTGAAACCCCTGTCTCTACTAAAAAAAATAAATGAATAAAAATATAAAAAGTTCGCCGAACGTGCTGGTGCATACCTGTAATCCCAGCTACTCAGGAGGCTGTGGCAGGAAAACCACTTGAACCCGGGTAGGGGAGGTTACAGTGAGCTGAGATCGTACCATTACATTCCAGCCTGGGCGACAGAGTGAGAATCCATCTCAAAAAAAAATAAAGAAAGAAAATATCTCTGTGTGATTCTAATGTTTTGGCCACTTGTAGTATTGTGTAACAGGAGACCTTTTCATGTGGTTTTATTTTCAGTGTAGTATCGAGTTTTGGTGACATACATTTTTCCTATCTAAACAACAGGAGAAAAATGGTTACAGTAAGAGATGTATATGCTCTGTGAAGTTTGGGTATTAATGAACAGACATTCTTTTATGAAAACATTGACACTAACTGCTAGATACGCTGAATTTACTGAGCATTTATTATCATTGTAATTCCTTGCTTGTTACTTACATAGTATATCTCCTTAGTGCTTTGCATATTATATGCTAATTAAATATCTGTAGGTTGATTTGTAAAATACATGTTGTTTCTCAGTGAAGAGGGAAACTAATATTTAGTAAGCATCTACTGTGTACCATGGTTACTATCCTGAAAAGAGGGTATCAATCTAGAGGCCCAGAGTAGGGAAGTCATCTGCCCAAGATTCTGGATCAGATAAGTGGCAGAGACTTATCTGAAGTGAACCAAGATTTGTCTGGTTTTTAACACATCTTTTTTCACTTATCTTTTTTTCATTTTTTTTTTTTTTTTTTGAAATGGAGTCTTCTCTGTCACCCAAGCTGGAGTTCAGTGGTGCGATCTTGGCTCATCGAAACCTCTGCCTTCTGGGTTCAAGTGATTTTCCTGCCTCAGCCTCCTGAGTAGCTGGGATCATAGGCACCCGGCACCACACCTGGCTTAATTTTATTTTATTTTATTTTATTTTATTTTATTTTATTTTATTTTATTTTATTTTTTTGAGACAGAGTGTCGCTCTGTCACCCAGGCCGGAGTGCAGTGGTACAGTCATGGCTCACTGCAACCTCTGCCTCCCGGCTTCAAGAAATTCTTTTGCCTAAGCCTCCCGGGTAGCTGGGACTACAGGCGCACGCCACCACACCTGGCTAATTTTTGTATTTTTAGTAGAGACGGAATTTTACCCTATTTGGTCAGGTTGGTCTCAAACTCCTGACCTCAGGTGATCCACCTGCCTCGGCCTCCCAAAGCACTAGAATTACAGGCGTGAACCACCACACCCAGCTAATTTTTGTATTTTTAGTAGAGACTTGTTTTCACCATGTTGGCCAGGCTGGTCTCAAACTCCTGACCTCAGGTGATCCACTCTTCTCGGCCTCCCAAAGTGCTGGGATTACAGGCGTGAGCCACTGTTCCCCGCCTCTTTTTTTTTTTTTTTTTAATGTACATTTAGTCCAGGTGCAGTGGCTCACGCCTGTAATCCCAGCACTTTGGGAGGCCGAGGCAGGCAGATCATGAGGTCAGGAGTTCAAGACCAGCATGACCAACATGGTGAAACCCTGTCTCTACTAAAAATACAAAAATTAGCTGGGCATGGTGGCATGTGCCTGTAAGCCCAGCTACTCAGGAGGCCGAGGAAGAAGAATTGCTTGAACCGGGACCTAGGAGGCAGAGGTTTCAGTGAGCTGAGACTGCACCTCTGCACTCCAGCCTAGGCTACAGGCAGAGACTCTGTCTCCAAAAAAAAAAAGGTACGTACAGTTATTTCTGGTCCAGGCGTGTTGGTGTGCACCTGTAAGTCACAGCTATTGGGAGGCTGAGGTGGGAGGATCGATTTTGCCTAGGAGTTTGAGTCCAGCCTGGGCAACTCAGGGAGACACTGTGTCTTAAAAACAGTAACAGCAAATAATTATTTTTGGTCTATGCCTATGATTTTTGGTTCAGACCTATAAAAAGCAACTGTCTTTTATAAAATTGGCAATTTAAAATCTATTTTATGATGAGCTGTCCAAGCCTCCCCCATGAAGCTCAGTAGACTGGGCCTGAAATGAATAATGTATCTGGCTTATGAGACTTTATGCCGGCAGGTGGTCTTAGAGCTAAGAGGAGACACTTACCTGTGCCTCAAACCAAAAGGAGATTGATTCCTAGGCAGAAAACATGCATGTGCTGAATGTGCGCCTAATACTTCTCCATCCTTATTTTCAGACTTTAATGCCAAAAGGAAAAGGAAAGTGGCAGAGATACACCAGGCTCTGAACAGTGATCCCACTGATGTGGCTGCCCTTAGACGCATGGCTATTAGTGAAGGAGGACTCCTGACTGACGAGATCAGACGAAAAGTGTGGCCCAAGCTCCTCAATGTCAATGCCAATGACCCACCTCCTATATCAGGTAAGGGGAGTGGGGGAGGCTATGAAGGGAGCTTGTCTAGGAGACAGGGAGAAAATAATTCCACATCTTTAATTTTTATGCTCCTTTCAAACCAAGGGTATATGAGTAAATCTAGGGTGTTTTGGGAAATGCTTGGGCCCACTCTGAAAATAAAGCCAATCCAGTAAGTAGAATTTTATTCAAAAGTGGGATGAGTTCTTTTTTAATTTATTATTTATTTATTTATTTATGAGCCAGAGTCTCACTCTGTCGCCCAGGCTGGAGTGCAGTGTCGCAGTCTCAGCTCACTGCAACCTCTGCTCCCTGGATTCAAGCAGTTCTCCTGCCTCAGCCTCCCTAGTAGGTGGGATTACAGATCTGTGCTACTATGCCCCACTAATTTTGTATTTTTAGTAGAGATGGGGTATTGCCTGTTGACCAGGCTGGTCTCGAATTCCTGACCTCAAATGGTCCTCCCACCTTGGCCTCCCAAAGTGCTGGGATTACAGGCGTGAGCTACCATGCCCAGCCAAGTTCTTTATTAGGGATTAAAATATAGGCTAGTCAAGTGAGTTTATTAAAAATCCATATTCTCTGTTCTAACACACTTGCTTGGCAAGTATTTTTTAAAAATGTGTATTTTGTGGCTGGGCAAGGTGGCTCACCTTGTAATTCCTGTAATTCCAGCACTTTTGGAGGCTGAGGCAGGAGGATCACTTGAGACTGGAAGTTTGCAGCCAGCATGGGCAACATTGAGAAACCCAGTGTCTACAAAAAATTTAAAAATTAGCCAGGCATGGTGGTTCACCGTGTAGTCTTAGCTGCTTGGGAGGCTGAGGGGGGATTACTTGAGCCCAGGAGTTTGAGGCCAGCCTGGGTACCATGACAAGATCCCATCTCTAAAAGTAAAGTAAAATCAAACACACACAAAAACACACTTCTTTTGACTGGGCACAGTGGCTCATGCCTGTAATCCCACCGTTTTGGAGGCCAAGGCAGGTGGATCACTTGAGGTCCGGAGTTTGAGACCAGCTTGGCCAACATGGTGAAATCTCATGTCTACTGAAAACACAAAAATTAGCTGGGCATGGTGGTGCATGCCTATAATTCCAGCTACTAGGGAGGCTGAGGCAGGAGAATTGCTTGAACCATGGAGGCAGATTGCAATGAGCCGAGATTGCACCAGTGTACTCCAGCCAGGGTGACAGAGTGAGACTCTGTCTCAAAAAAAAAAAAAAAGAAAGAAAGAAAAGAAAATACCCTCTTTTTATTGGGAAATACTGAGATCCTTTGGAATTCTAAAATTCTGTAATTCTGTGAAAAGCGGTTATGTAACTAATGTGCAAGGCCCATGTGGTAAAAGGAAGTCTTTGGAATGCAGTTGAAAGTAGTAAAGAGGGTCCTGTAGAACGGTGAATCCACTCTGCTGGTCACTCACTCAAGGCACTCACCTTGTTGCTTTCCTACCATCATGGCAAAATGCCAAGTGCTAAAGATTCTTCGATTCAGTTGCCAAATATTAGTTGTGCTGTGATTGTGTGCCAGGTACTGGAGATGATTAAAACAGGACCTCTGCCACCAAAGAGTTCACAGTGTCATGAAGCCACCCCGTAGGTGTCGAGTTGCCACTTGTTATTATCCTTGAAGTTGGCTGCCTCAGAGCAGTCAGCTTTTTGTTGGTAGGCTAAGGCAGTGCCATATTCACACACTGAATCCTGAGATGATGTTCTTCTATCAAGTTCCAAATTTCCCTCATCTTGTTATACCATGAAGCCTGCGTGTGAGGAAGTGTTACCCAGCTTTACCAGCTTTTGATTTGGATTGCAAGGGAAATGTATGCTTACTATATAGCACTTGGTTTGGTTGAGGGAAATATACACTTGTTCTATATATAATAGCTAGAGACTGCCTGCTTACTGTCACATTGTATTGGACTTAGCAGCTGAACACAGGACTGTCTTTTCTTTGCAGCATCTTAGTTTTAGAATTGCCGGGTCAAAAGATGTTAGGTGGTTCTTTGTGTGAGTCTCAATATACCTTTCTTTTTTTTTTTTTTTTTTTT
>NW_016107333.1:10689509-10720960 GCF_001604975.1 Cebus imitator | reverse complement strand
TGACCAGGATGGTCTCGATCTCTTGACCTCGTGATCCACCCGCCTCGGCCTCCCAAAGTGCTGGGATTACAGGCTTGAGCCACCGCGCCCGGCCCAATATACCTTTCTAAGCAGCTTAGTGCTCTCACAACTTTATAGGTGTTAGGATTTTTTTCAGTGGTCTATTGTTCTCACATTCATGATTTATTTTTCTTTTCTTTTTTTTTGGTTTTTGAGACCGAGTCTTGCACTCTTGCCTGGGCTGGAGTGCAATGGCGTGATCTCAGCTCACTCCAACCTCTGCCTCCTGGGTTCACATGATTCTCCTGCCTCAGCCTCCTGAGTAGCTGGGTTTAAAGGCACATACCACCACACCTGGCTAATTTTTTGTATTTTTAGTAGAGACGGCGTTTCACTATGTTGGCCAGACTGGTCTCGAACTCCTGACCTCATGATCTGCCCGCCTCCGCCTCCCAAAGTGCTGAGATTACAGGCGTGAGCCACCGCGCCCAGCCCACATTCATGATTTTATTTGATCCTTGGAAGGGAATATCCTTATTTTGTATCTGTGGACATTGAAATTCAGAGCAGTTCCCCATGATGCACAGTGACCTTCTTCATGAGGCCTTCTTATGTCTTTGCTCTCCTTCCCACCCCACTGTATTGCCTCCTGGGAAGTCAGTGCTCCCTTCTCTTAGGGTCATTGTGACTTGCATAAAACATGGTGTTTGGAACTAAACTAGGGATTCCCTGCTAAATGTATCTTGAGTCGTATCCTCTTCAGGAGAAAGCTGACATGTGTCCTCTAGACCTTTCATGTCATCCCAGAATGTTTTGCTTCTGGTCTGCCTTCTCAGGTGTTCCTGCAATAACACGTTCCTTTTCCTTCAATAGGGAAGAACCTACGGCAGATGAGCAAGGACTACCAACAAGTGTTGTTGGACGTCCGGCGGTCATTGCGGCGGTTCCCTCCTGGTGAGAAACTCTCCCAGTCCTTCCACCTTTGGAAAGACTGTATCTGTCCCAGGTCATACCACGTGTCCTAATATGCTGGACCCTGCCTCCTCAGGGACCTTCAGAACTCTCTGATTGCTGAATCATCCTTTTGTTGACTGGTCACTTTCAGACCCCCACTGTGAATGCCTGAACCAAAAATAATTTCTGCTGGCCTAGAGGTGTCGAATGAGAGAAGAGGTTTTTGTTTTTCCTTGAAGCCACAAAAAGGAGTTAATAAGGGTTGTTAGAGCCATCAGTCTGGCGATAAAGAGAAGATTGGTGTGGAATGAGCACTAACAAGAATGATTAATGTCTTAATTAAGTTTAAAAATAGTGATACCTTGCACATACATATGTAAGATTACTTAGAGGGAAGAGAGGCATTCCCTGTATGTGTAAGAGTGTATTCCTTAATTTGTTCTGCAGCAATAGATATAAAATAAAGAGTATATTCCTCTTCATTTCAGGAAGGAAAAAAAAGAAGGACCATTGTCTCAATTTTCACAGTGAAGGGAACTGGGCAACAAATCTCACATGGATGACCTATTTTTCTTCCTCTGGCAGCTCCACCTTGAGGCCATGAAGAGAGGAGAATTGCTAAAGAGAACAGGAGCCTCTGAGCTCCCTGCCTCCCTCTTCTGTACCATGCTCTGGCCTGGCTTTTGTTGTTGAAGGGGCTGCTTTCCTGCTGGCATTGTTGCTCCCTGGATAGGCTCTTGCAATCCCCAGGTAGCAGTAGCCTGCCAGCATGGTTTTGATAAAAGCACATGCCCAGGGTCCGTCCCCTTTTCCTAGCCTGCTATTTCAGATGAGGTCACAAAGGACAGATGCCCCTCTCTCTCTCTCTCTCTCTCTTTTTTTTTTTTTTTTTTAAGACAGAGTTTTGCTCTTATTTACCAGGGTGGAGTACAATGGCACTGTCTCAGCTCACTGCAGCCTCCACCTCCAGGGATCAAGCAGTTCTTCTGCCTCAGCCTTCCAAGTAGCTGGGATTATAGGTGCCCGCCACCACGCCCAGCCAGTTTGCTTTTGTATTTTTAGCAGAGACAGGGTTTCACTATGTTGGCCAGGCTGGTCTCGAACTCCTGACCTCTGGTGATCTGCCTACCTCAGCCTCCCAAAGTACTTGGATTACAAGTATGAGCCACTGCACCCTGCCCCCATTTTTTCCTAGGTAACCTGTTTTCCCTCTGAACCCTTTATTCCTCTTGCATTTATGTAAAGTCTGGATTCTTTCTGTAGGCTGAACTTACCATGTGGCTTCATATTCTTTTTTTCATTCATGATCTTCAGGGCCTGGCTCACTGATCTTTTGCTAAAAATTGACACAGGGTTTAATTTTTACTCTCCTGTCTTCCACTGCTTCACCAATCAGCAGTCCTTGGTTTGCTTCCTTTCCTCCTTTCCTTATGTATCTTTTAGAGTATGCTTTTTTTGAGACGGAGAGGTGAGCTTTGCTCTTACCTGCAATCCTTTGCCCAGTTTAGTTTGGACCTTTACATTAGCTGCTTTCTCTCTGTCTGAATATCTGTTTTTAACTAAAAGCTAATGGTGTCGGGAAGCTATGTGTGTGTCATTCTTGTAACATGGCTCGTGAGGCCAAGGCTTGGCGTTCTGACTGCTGGCAGGACTACTTCCATACTCTGAAAGAACTCCCGGGACAGGCTTCCTATTTTCAGCTTTGGATCAAGAAGATCCATCTTTCCTGTAATATTTGCTTTGGTTTAAAGGGGAACGTGCAACTTTAATTTTTTAAAATTTTTATATAATTTCATACTTACTGAAAAGTTGTAAAAATAGGACAAAGAATTCCCCAGATACCCTTTACCCAGATTTCCTTTTGTTTGAACATTGTACTACATTTGCTTTTTTAGCTGCTTTCTGCTTCCTTTACTTTACACATAAACTTTTTTCTCTGAACCATTTAAGAATAAGTTACAAACATGACATCTTTTTAACCCCTAAATATTTCAGGATATATTTCCTAAATACAAAGCTCCTAAGTAATCATAGTACACTGAGCAAAATCAGTAACAACAATGAAAAATAATTAATCCACAGCTTTACATTTTACCATTTATTCTAGTAATGTGCTTCCCTGGAAAAGGAAATAAAGATTTACGCGTTTCTCCTACCATCATCGTATCTCTTTAGCTGCTTTTAATCTGGAACAATTCCTTTGTATTGTATGAGAGGCCAGTTATTTTTGTAAAGTTTCTCTTACTTTGGGTATATTGGGTATTTCTTTGTTGTGAGATTTAGTTCTGTGTGCTGTTGATAGAAATCCTGTAGACGTGATGCTGAACTCTGCCAGTGCGTCACATCGGGAGGCAGAGGTCGTCTGCGGCTTCCATCCCCAGCAGTATTGTAATTCATTTTCTTTTTTTCTTTGAAAATTGACTGCTAGCCTTCTTCTTGACCTCCCTGTTACTAGGCTCTTGGTAGGTTGAAAGGCATCTTCCTGTCTGTTCCTGTCCCCAGGGATGCCAGAAGAACAGAGAGAAGGACTCCAGGAAGAACTGATTGACATCATCCTCCTCATCTTGGAGCGCAACCCTCAGCTACACTACTACCAGGGCTACCATGACATTGTGGTCACGTTTCTGCTGGTGGTAGGCGAGAGGCTGGCAACATCCCTGGTAGAAAAATTGTCTACCCACCACCTCAGGTACCAGTGTAGAGGAACATGAGAGGGTGGGCTTCACTCCTCAGCCCTCCTGGGGATAACTCATTGGCCTATTTTCTGGTCAGCTTTTTTAGGAGTTTGAGCCCACGCTACCCCCAGCCCTATCTAAGTATTTGGTGCCCAGGCTCATTAAATTGTCTCCCTCCAGGGATTTTATGGATCCAACAATGGACAACACCAAGCATATATTGAACTACCTGATGCCCATCATTGACCAGGTGAATCCAGAGCTCCATGACTTCATGCAGAGGTACATATGTGTCTGCGTTTTACACATGCCCACACCCCCCACACCTGAAACACTCCTCACAAATCCAGAGCAGTTTCCTCATCATCTTAAGTGCATTTCGTAAGTTCTGCTGAGTTGTTCTTTCCAGTCACCAGCAATCTGGATAATTCAGTTCTTGGAGCACTTTTTGAGGACTGTGCTCTTTGGGGGACATAGCCCCTTCCTTGAGTTTACATCTAGTGGGGAGAGGTGGATAAGGTATGTATGCCAAGGGAGATGTTGAGGTTATTGCTACAAGAGAAGCACAAAGTCCTGTGGGATTCAGAGGCAAGAAGGAGAAGACCAACAGTGGGTTGTTTTATTCCCAAGTACCTGTCAAAGAGAAGTATTTTTTTTGCAAATCTCATATGATGTTTTGTTTCTTCTCTGTTTAGTTGGAAACGTGTTCTTGGCCAATGCCCTTTTTTCTTTCTTTCTTTCTTTCTTTTTTTTTTTTTTTTTGAGGCATAGTCTCACGCTGTCGCCCGGGCTGGAGTGCAGTGGCATGATCTCAGCTCACTGCAACCTCCACCTCCCAGGTTTAAGCGATCCTCCTGCCTCAGCCTCCCGAGTAGCTGGGATTACAGGCGCCTGCCAGTACACCTGTCTGATTTTTGTATTTTTAGTAGAGACGAGGTTTCACTATGTTGGCCAGGCTGGTCTTGAACTCCTGACCTCATGATCCACCCACCTCAGCCTCCCAAAGTGCTGGGATTACAGGCGTGAGCCACTGTGCCCGACCTTTTTTAAAAAAAAAAATGTTTAAAGGTGATGGCTACATTTGAAGATATTTCAGTTATTTCATGTTAACTGAAAAATTAATGCAGTCGTGTTTTTAGGCCTGGGAATGTGTACTTGTGCCCCTTAAAAGGAGAAGTCTTACTCAGAAGGAGAATCATGGTATAGTTCTCTGAAAACAACTGCTTCTTGTTCCTGTAATTGACATTTGTTGGACATTAGGAGAGTACCCAGTGAGATAAAGCAGCCAGGACCCTGTAGTGGTGTTAGTGTTGTGGTATACCTTAAAGACTTTGTATTAAATATTTTGTGAGGACAAGATGCTGAATTCCTAGGTAGCTGAATTTTCCAGAAATCCTATTCCTAAATGCTTCCTTCTCACCAGCACTGAGGACAAAGAAAGCCCAGAGACAGGGAAGGGATGGCCCACAGGACCTGACACCTGGCTTTCCTTTGTTTCTAGTGCTGAGGTGGGGACCATCTTTGCCCTCAGTTGGCTCATCACCTGGTTTGGCCATGTCCTGTCTGACTTCAGGCACGTCGTGCGGTTATATGACTTCTTCCTGGCCTGCCACCCACTGATGCCCATTTACTTTGCAGCCGTGGTAGGTACAGGCCATGAGCCAGCAACTAGATTCACCATCACCCATCTCACTGTGGTCATTTTCCCTGAAGGGAAACCTGGGGATTATGGAAAGATGCAAAAGACAGCACTTCCCAGGCTGGTGTCCCTGGACACCATTCTGTGCAATATTAATGAGGGTGTCACACAAAAAAAATAAGTTGGGAAATGCTGGGGCAAACAAAATCAGACTTTTTTGCTGCGTGACTCTTTTGAACCTTTAAAATGCTAATGTATATTGTGAATTGTCAGGTTCCTATTGCCATTGCCTGAAATACATGTTCAGCTGATGAACACAATTAGGGAAACAGTAGTACAAGCTGCCGACTCGAGATTTAAGAAAAGAAGAGATCTGGTATCATGATAGACAAGGGAGATGGCTTGTGGTGGAGAGTGGGGGCTCCAGTTAGTAGAAGGGCCTGAGCGATGAGGTGGAGGTGGGAACTCAGGGAAGTCTTTCACTGGCTACTGGTCCCTTGAGCATCTGTGGATTTATGGGCATTTGTGCATTTCTTCTATGCTGGAGCTCCAGGAATTTCCCAGTAAATCTCCTCCTTTCTCCTAAAAGAATCTCCTTCATTTCTTTCAAGACTTAAACGTACACCTGAGCAGCCCAAATGTGCCTGGAAGGACTTAGATTGTAACTGGTCAGGCTTTCATGTGATGGGGTGGAAGTTTGCAGGAAGGGCCAGGCAGTAGGAGCAGCAACTGAGAGTATATGTGTTATTACTTCCTTGATGGATACAAAAGTTTGCTGAACATTTGGGCTGAGTCCTGTCTGTCACCAGTTTAAATTCATCTCTAAGGAGAATGGAGCGCAAGCGGCCCAGGCCCTGTGTGTCTGGTCTCTGACCACAAGGCCTTACTGCCTCCCTGCAGATTGTGTTGTATCGCGAGCAGGAAGTCCTGGACTGTGACTGTGACATGGCCTCGGTCCACCACCTGTTGTCCCAGATCCCTCAGGACCTGCCCTACGAGACGCTGATCAGCAGAGCAGGAGACCTTTTTGTTCAGTTTCCTCCGTCTGAACTTGCTCGGGAGGCCGCCGCCCAGCAGCAAGCTGAGAGGTGAACGAGGCTGGGACACTGGTTGAGTGGGGGCAGCTGTGAACGAGCAGAATTGAGGGAAGGTTTATGGCTGGTGGGACAGCGCTGGGGAATGTTTCCAGAGATCTGAGCTTAGGCCAGTGGAACCCCCACTGTAGACTCATGGGTCTTTATCAAGAAGAGCTTTCCCAGCACTGACAGGCTGTGCCCTCAGCCTGTGTGGTGTAGTTTTTCTTTCCTCTTCGTCTTTCATACCACTTCCTTCTTTCTCTTTCCTGTGCAGGACGGCAGCCTCTACCTTCAAAGACTTTGAGTTGGCATCAGCCCAGCAGAGGCCTGATATGGTGCTGCGGCAGCGGTTTCGGGGACTTCTGCGGCCTGAGGATCGAACAAAAGATGTCCTGACCAAACCAAGGACCAACCGCTTTGTGAAACTGGCAGTGATGGGGCTGACAGTGGCACTTGGAGCGGCTGCGCTGGCTGTGGTGAAAAGTGCCCTGGAGTGGGCCCCTAAGTTTCAGCTGCAGCTGTTTCCCTGAAAGCCAGAGAAGACCTTCCTCTTACATCGCATTAAGGTCTCACCTTTCCGTGGAAGGATTGGGAGGAATGGAATTTCCTTTATTAAAAGGGTTTCTGTCCAGAGTTTTCTATTCCTGCCACCCTGCCCTTCCTGTTCGTGTTCGCCTTTACTTCAGAGGCCAGTAGCAGAGCCTGCCTGACAGAGGGCTCCTGGGGGCCTGGCACAGAATCTTATCCCCTCCCAGTAGGCTTTTGGATGGGCTCACTGCCACCTCCCCTGGTGCTGGAGGAAGTCGGTTTCTGAAGCCTCTGGCTGCCTTTGCAAGCTGCTGGGCCTGGGCCGCCTTGGTTACTGGGAACCTCCTAGTCACCCCGTAGAAAGCGAGCTGGAGCATGGGATGCTGCCTTCACTGTTCCTGCCCTGCCTGCATCAGATGCATCCGATGGACACAGAAGGAGGCCGGTGCTGCTGAAGGAGTCAGGTTTGGGATTGAGACCGAGAGGGCAAAGGACTCGTCTGGGAGCATGATTGGCGCGAGCAGCTCCATCAGCTGGTCAGAAGTCAGAGACAGATGGGAACTAGGTTACTAGTTAAATCCTACCTATTTTCAGCCTAGAAATTGCATGGGCACTTCCAGTGAAGTGGGAAGGAATGCTCATTTTTAGGGCCTAGACCTGGACTAGTTTTGCCTGCCTTTTTTTCCCTCCCTGTTTTCTTCTACAAGCCACACAACTTATTTTAACTGCTTATTAAAAATACTTTTATTACTATTTTTAGAATATATACACCCACTACGTAAATTACCCTCACTTTTAAAGTAATAATAGTTTCTTCACGAGAAAAAATGGTTCTCATCAGAAGGATGAGCCTCTAAGATCCTGAATTTTACTTTCTACTTGGTTTTTTAACATTTCGCTTTAGCCAGAGTTGCTATTTGCAAACAGCTTTCCATTTCCAGAGTGCCACTTTCTGACAGCTTTTCTTCCTATTTTCCTCAAATCATCCTTCTGCTCTCAAACAGGCACCCACTCACTACCTTGGCGTCATTTTTTGGGTCTGATTTGTCTCTTCAACTGCTGGTCTCTCCCACCTGGTTGGAAATGTTGTTGGAAACTTGCCGGCACCCAGAAAGGGACAGAGCTTGGCAGGAGCCTGGAATAGCCAGCCCCCCTGCTGAAGCTTCCCCAAGACTCTCCAGGCCTTAGGGAACAAGAGGCATCACTCATTCCTTCTGGGACAGCTTCCCTGTAAGCAAAGCCAGGTTTGTTTTATATTAACTCTGGCCTGAAAAAAAAAAAAAAAGTGCCTTTTGCTGCTTTAAAGAATGGGGGTTTATGGTATGAAGCAGCCATGTACTTGTATTTTCCTGGTCTTTCCTGGGCATTGTTCTCTCTTGGCAGGCATTTTCTTAAAGTGAACATGCCAGAAGCACTCCACCCCACCATATCCAGACACCCCGTCATCCTTGTATGCCTGTCATGTGCAGGGTGGAGGGTGTCCCACATGCCAGGCAGCTGGTGAGCCAGAGCCGTGTCTACGCTGAGTTACACTAAGCACTTTATTTTTATTTGTTTTATTTTTATTTTTTCTCTGAGATGGAGTGTCACTCTGTCGCCCAGGCTGGAGTGCAGTGGTGCGATCTCAGCTCACTGCAACCTTCGCCTCCTGGGTTCAGTTCTCTGCCTCAGCCTCCTGAGTAGCTGGGATTACAGGCGCCTGCCACCACGCCTGGCTAATTTTTCTCTCTTTTTTTCTATTTTTTTTTTTAGTAGAGATGGGATTTGCCATGTTGGCCAGGCTGGTCTCAAACTCCTGACCTCAGGTGATCTGCCCACCTCATCCTCCCACAGTGCTGGGATTACAGGTTTGAGCCACCACACCTGGCCACTAAGCACTTTAAAACCAAAAAAAGCTCAAAGTGATGGATCATTCTCCATGGCAGGAGCCCCACCTTGGGGTGAGTGTGATGTAGATGGATTAATTTAGAAAGCGGTGTATTCATCAGGGCAAAGGAAATTCTTCCAGAGGTGATGATGCGGCAGATACCCCCCCACCGTGTTCTCCCACAGCAAGTTGGCCCTCTTGTCATCTTTTCAGTGGGCAGCAGCAGCTGCCCCTCCTTCCACAAGCACTCAAGCCTGTTTGTAAATACTGAAGGAATTGACGGGGTCGAGGAAAGGAGGTGCATGTGACCAGGGTCCCAAGCCACAGCTTTTCAGGTCCTGGGAAGCAAGCGGCATTGGCTTGAGTTGTGGCCTCGGAAGGAGAATGTTTTATAACTTCACTGACACCAGGATTCTCCCCTGCCATTGAGAAGAAAGCATTATCTAATTACCTTCAGGTGGTTTACTTATTCTGTAAAGAATTAGGTGTAAATATTTTGTACAGAGCCGTGTATTGAATAAACAGCCATATGTGGTTACTAATCACCTCTCTGTCACTCTGTCCATGGCCACCACTCAGTGGGAGTGGACTCTGATCTGGATGCTCCCCACCTTCCATCCCAGGCCCAGAACTGTGCTGTGGTCTGTGGACTCCTGGTTGGCCTTGACTGGCTAGGAGACCTTGGGCAGTACCTATAGTCCTGCTGTTTCTATTTCATCTGCAAGAAGTATGACCCACCCACTCCAGCTGCTGCCTGGGGTGCCGCAATGTTTTGCATGTGTGTGTATAGATGTTATTTGTCCACAGTTCCTGATTCTTTACTCCCATAGCCCTTGTTCTAATGTTAGGACACTGCAGGCCTCAGAAAATGGAATCTGTGTCTGACCTCCTGCCCTCATTTCACTTGTTCAATGCCAGACTGTAATCTGACTGTGGCTTTTAAGACCCTCATTCCAGAGAGGGTCCTGCTCCATACCCAGGAAGGCAGAATGCTGCACAGAGAGGCCAAGAAGTGTCTGGACAGACAGGCCTTGCTGGGTTTAGACCTTATTTTTTGTCCAATCTCATCTCAACACGGTTGCCATGCGTCAGCCACGCCTATCCAATGATGTCTCCGTAAAAGACCCAGGAGCACCGGCTTTGGGGAGCTTCTGGAGAGCTGAACATGTGGAGATCTGTCCATGCGCCAAGAGGGTGGCGCACCCCCACTCCATGGGGACAGAAGCTCCTGCGCTTGCCCAGGACCCTTCCAGACCTCACCCTGTGTGACTCTTCATCTGGCTGTTTATTTATTTGTATCCTTTCTAATAACGTTTGTAATAAACTGGTAAACATAAGTAAAGTTTCCCTGAGTTCTGTGAGCCGCTCTGGCAAATCATCGCACCTGAAAGGGTGGTCAGTCCGATGTGGCGGAGGGGGCGATCCTGTGCGCCAGAGCCCTGAATCTGCGTATTCCGTTTCCAGATGGTATAGATGGGGTCAGCACTGAATTGAGTTGGAGGATACCCCAGCTGGTGTAGGCTGCTGAACTGCTTGCTTGCTTGGTGTGGGGGCAGAAATCCCCAACACATTTGGCCACAGATGTCTTTTGTTGTTGAGAGAGCAGAGGAGGAAAACAGTTTGAATTTGTGTTTTTTCCGCTCGGTACCGTGGCAGTTGATGCAAATGATGCGGGTCTGGGGTGCTCTTGCCTGCGTTTCACACCTGGTCTGGGGATCCTAGGGGCTGGCATTTGGTTTTGGATCCTAACCAGAGCTTGATGTGGTGCCATTTCTCCTCCATATGCCCTTTCTGTCTACAGAGGAGCTGCTGAGCCTGCTCTTGCTGAGCTTTCCAACATCCTCCAGACACTCCCGGCTGCTGGGGAGCGAGAGTGCAGTGCAGGGCCCAGTGCAGGGCCTCCATCCTGGGGATGGGGCCAACAGGGAGACATGCTGTCTGTGTTGTTTGTTTCCTTGGCCCAGAGGGAAGATGTGCAGGTTCCCGGGGCCCAGCCAGTGGCACTCAGCTCCTGCCACTGTGGGCCAGGGCCACACTGCTGTTTGATCTGACAGTCGTGGAGTATGCAGGGCTGCCCAGGGCACTGTGCTGCCTCTGCAAGCTCACACCAGAGCTGCACTCAGGAGCAATCTCTATCCTGCAGCAAATTCAGGGGCGCTTTCTTAGACGGTGATGGTAGAATGTGAAGGATGAGTGGAATTATGATAATTGGAGAATTGAAGGAAGGATGTGTGTGGGATACTAAGAAATACTTGATCTTCTTCCTGGGTTCCTAACATGGGGCTCCTACAGCCCTGGGAATTTCCTGAGTGTGAGTTCTTTTTGTTATTCATAACAAGCTCCTTTCCAGCCCATTCAAGTTCATGCTAATGAAGTTTAGAGTAGGGCCCCTAGATTGCCTCAGGTTCGGTCTGGCACCAGAAAGACCAGGTGATTAGAAGGTGGGAACTTTCAATCCCAGTCTGTGACTCCGGGGAGTCTGGGTGCTGGAGGTGGAGCTCTTTACAAACTTGAGATTCCGGGGCGTGGTGGCTCACACCTGTAATCCTAGCAATTTGGGAGGCTGAGGTGGGCGGATCACCTGAGGTCAGAAGTTCGAGACCAGTCTGTCCGACATGGTAAAACCCTGTCTCTACGAAAATTAGCCGGGCATGGTGGTGGGTGCCTGTAGTCCCAGCTACTCGGGAGGCTGAGGCAGGAGAATTGCTTGAACCTGGGAGGTGGAGGTTGTATGAGCCAAGATTGCACCACTGCTCTCCAGCCTGGGCGACAGAGCAAGACTCTGTCTCAAAAAAAATAAAAATAAAACAAGGCCAGACGCAGTGGCTCAATCCTGTAATCCCAGCACTTTGGGAGGCCGAGGTGGGCAGATCACAAGGTCAAGAGATTGAGACCATCCTGACCAACATGGTGAAACCCCATCTCTACTAAAAATACAAAAAAAATTAGCTGGGCATGGTGGCATGCGCCTGTAGTCCCAGCTACCCGGGAGGCTGAGGCAGGAGAATTGCTTGAACCCGGGAGGCGGAGGTTGCAGTGAGCTGAGATCGCGCCACTGCCCTCCAGCCTTGCGCCTGGCGACAGAGCGAGACTCTTGTCAAAAAAAATAATAAAATTTGAGATTCCGGTGACTGTCAGTCACTACCATCTTGCCTGTTCATCTCCTCGGTGTGGCTGTTCCCACCTGAACTGCAGCCTTGAGGACACCACGCCAGGAAGCGTCAGGGCAGTGTGTTCCTCAGTTCTGAGTCATTCTGGCAAATTATTGAACCTGAGGGGGTGGAGTCATGGGAACCCCTGAATGTGTAGTTGGCCGGGAAGGAAGGATGTGGGTTGCCTGGGCACCCCATCTGTGACTCCATCGGAAGTGGCGACTGTCTTATGGGACTGAGCCCTTTAATTTGTGGGCCCTGACACTAGCCCCAGTTATCAGAGAGCTGGAAACGTGGTGTCAGATAACACCATAGAACGCAAGCCTGAGGGGAAGCCAGTGTAAAAATAACACATGAGTAATAAGTGTGGGTGGTTTGGGGCCAGCAAAGCCCTGGAGTGCTGGGGTTTACGGTCTGTGGAGGGAGGTGGCCATGTCCGGAGCCTCAGGCCGGGCGGGGATGGTTGGCGTGCTGGGGAGAGTTGAGGCTGCCCTGTGGGTGATTTGGGGGTGAAGCTAGGTCTTGACTAGAGCTGGGTTTGAAGAAAGAATTATTGGTGGCCCGATGGGTTCTGAGACAGGGTCAAGTGTGTCCCTTCCCTCCTGGCTGTGTGAGCATCTAAGTCACTGCTTCTTGGAGGCTCACGTCCGTAACAGTAAAGCAGGAATGGTGTCATCCCTCCTGGAGGGCCTCCTGCCAGGGTGTTGGTGAAATGCGTTTCGATTTGTGAAGCTGTGCTAGTGCTGTTGCCATTTCGTGAGCAGTTATTGATGAACAAACACCTAGAGCCAGCCCTGCACCAGGCCCACGCTCACCCAGGGATGAAGCACTGACGGAAGGAGGAACAGGCCGGAGGCTTCACCGAATCCAGCTAAGAGGTGACGGGGCTGAGACCCAGACTGGCTGTATCTTCCTCCCCCTGCCACTGTCCCCTCCGTGTGTTCTGCTGGTGGCCCCTGCTGCCAATTCCTGCTCCTCACGAGGACTCCCACCCCCTGGTCTTTTTTCCAGACTTCCTCGTGGTTGGCACTTGGGAGTGCCAGCCCATGGGCTCACCTCCAGCTGCCTGCACTTGAGTGGATTCCATGCCAGCCCCAGGCACTAGAGGAAGACACCAGTGAACGCCAGCATAGGCTGCGGGGCCACCCTCAGTGGCAGCTGCTCTTTATCTATCTGAGGTATGGGCTTCCACTCACCCTCCCCTGCCTCTGGGAAGAGAATGACCGTTGTGTCACTCAAGTACATTTGGGACCTCCTGCTGCTTCCTCTAGATGGTTTAAGCCCAAAGCCTTGGGGTCCGATTTTCTTTCTGCCCCGGAGAGGTGGTGCTGGGCTCTCAAGGTCTGGGCCCCTGGCATGGGGTGAGCCTTGGGAGGTGGAGGCATCTCTACCTGACCCTGCAGTAGAGGGTGCCCTGACCCTGCCCATCTTAGACCTTTCCCTTGCAGGTGCAAGGAGTGTGGGGCTGAGGCAGGAACCGGGGTCGGCCTGCACCCGGTCGCACCAATGCAGCACGGACGGGTGGGCCAAGCAAAGCCGCGTCCAGCACTGCCCTCTCTGCGGGTCTTGCCCTCACTTGTGATACACGGTGGGTAGAGACCCACTTCATTTTCCTCTTAACGAGAAAAAGGATGATGCAAGGGCACTGGAACGGCCTCGGCGTGAGTCCTGGGTGATGAAGACTGGGGCAAACTGGAGGGTGTACACCCCATGATGAGACCTGACGTCTCTGTGACTCCAGTCCCCACAGGTGGAAGTGAGGACCTGGCATTACGAAGCTTTGACAATTTCAAGAGAAGCCAGGCATCTAGATTTTAATGTGGCAAAAGATGTTGCCAATTTAAAAATATTGGCAACCAATTTAAATTTCTAAAACAATATTCGGTGTTCCGGTTACAGCCTGTGGCACCATCAGAGAAGAGTCTCTGTTTTCCTCTGGTTCCCATGCTCCTGAGACACGAGGCAGGAGGGAGGAGCGGGTATGAGACAGTGTCTGCCTGAGCTGGGCCCATCCACGCGCCTGCAGCTCGGCTCTCCTCAGCTTGTCCTTTCCCCCCAGTGGGTGGCTCTGCCTGGGCCTTTCTGCCTCCAGGGCTGGGGAGGCTGCCTGAGCCTGCCTCTCATCGGCTGCCACAGTTGACTGTCCTGGGCCCACACAGGCAGTGCCAGAAGGACCCAGTCCACTCACACATACTCGGACATCTCTGCACAGAGTGACTGGAGCTAGCTCTTGAGTCTTGGCATCCGATGGCAGGTGGCAGTGCCTTTCCAGGGGCTAGAACAGGCCCTTGCCCGCAAAACCACAGGCCTTCAGCAGCAGAGGCATCCTCCGCCTGCTGTGACAATACCGGATCTCAAAAGGGGAAGAGGGGTGGGTCACAGAATGGAGGAAAAACTTACAGAATGAACGCATCAGGACCATGTCTTGGTAACCTCTGACCAGCACAGAGTGGGTTCCAATAAATACTGCTGAATTGATACCTTGCCCTCTTGCCTGGGATGTGAAAATTAGGATGGACAACCTCACCCCTCAGCTGCAGCAGCTTCATTCCTTCTTCAACTATCTACTTGCCAACCCTGGATGCCTGCTGAGAGGTCAGAGAGAGCAAGAGTGGCAAGACTTCCCCTCTCGCCCCCAAGCCCACCCTTCTCTGCAGACTTGACACGCTGCACACTCCGCCTGTCCTGGCTGATGACGATGAGCATCCTTGCTCCTGAAGCTGGGCATGGGTTGCCAAGTCTGGTAGAAAGGTCCCAGTGCTGTCACAGCCTCATTCTACCACAGATGGTCTGACAGGTCAACTTCCTGATGCAGTTCCCAGAGACATCGGGATCCTGCTTGTGTGCAGAGTCCCAGCCCAGGACATTCACTTCCTCTCAAGGACATCACACATCCCTTCCTGGAAAACCATTTTAATTATAATAGCTTACACAGGCTGCAGAGAGGGAGAGGCAGAGCCGGACCTGATGAGCTGTGCTTTCCAAACTGCCCAGTCTCCTTTCTGGCTCTGAACACGTTAGCAAGAGTTCTAAGAGGCCCCAGACCTCCAACTGCAAAGGCAGAGAACAGTCAGCCCCAAAAAGCCAGCAGGGGAAGGCAGGGAGGCTGTGAATGCTGATGTTCGGCAGAAGAGCCAGCGTTGTGGTGGGAGGAGCATGGAGTCATACAGAGGCTCCACCCAGTGAGGCCTCTGGCCAGGGGCCGTGTTTATGGCTGGAGTCAGGCAGAGGTGGGAGCTGCAGGAGAGAGAAGTCTGGCTGGCAAGCTTCAAGGGAAGGACAAAGGCACTGGGGCAGATATGACCATGGACAACAGCAGTGCAGGCAGAGCCCTATAGCACTACAGCAAGCAAGGCCATCCACGAAGCTCAGGGACTTGGCCTCTGCACAAAGGCATCTCCCAGCCAGAAGTTGGAGCCAAAGTCCCAAGCTCAGCCCTACACCATAACAGCCTGTGGGTGTGGTGCTGGGTCAGCATGGGGCCCCACCATCTTTAGCTCAGTGGCAGTTCTGACAGCTTGGGTGGCAAGGAATCCCATTCACCCTGCAGCGGCAGCCCCCGCTGGTATCTCCTGGGCCCTAGAGGATGGCAGGAAGAGAAGAGAATGTCAGCGTAGTGCAGAGAGATTACCCTCAAAGCCGACCACTCTCCCAACCTGGGCCTTTGCCTCTGCAGGTCCTCCCGCAAAAATGGCCTTGTCGGCCTCAGCTACCTGATGGAGAGTTGTTGAGGCCTTTTCTGGGCTCCCACGGCACTCAGTGTACCCACACCTAGATCCAGGAACAGGGCAGGGAGAGGATCTGACCACTCTTCACATATTCTAGACATAGCGCACTGGCAGCGTGCAAGAGGGCAGTTTCCTCTACCTCCACTGAAAGTCTACATGAACCTAACAACAAGCCCCCAGTTCCAGAGTACACCCCTAATCATGACAGCTACCATTTGCAAGGCTGCTCACCAAGTGACAGGCCCTCCGCTAAGCACGTCTCTTGCAATTTTTCAACTTGATTCTCACAACAAGCCTGAGATAAGCCCAGCTATCATCCCCATTTCACAGAGGAAATGGGGCTGAGAGAGGTTATGTGCCAGAGCCAGCGGCCAATCCACCTCCAACTCCAGATCGAACCTTTACTTGCTGTCCTCCAGGGCAGGGGTGGGAAAACCTTTTCGGCAAAGGGCCAGTCATTTTGGGCTGGGCAGCCATATGGCTTCTGCCTCTGGAGTTTAAGAGCAACCACAGACAACATGTAAACAAATGAGCACGGCTGCGCTCCAAAGCGCTTTACCTAGGGACACTGAAATGGGGATTTCATGTAATTTTCATGTCACAAAATAGTCATCTTTTAGTATTTTTTCAACCATTTAAAGAACATTCTTGCAACTAAGCAAGGTGGCTCACACCTATAATCCCAGCACTTTTGGAGGCCAAGGCGGGTGGATCACCTAAGGTTGAGCGTTCAAGACCAGCCTGACCAACATGGAGAAATCCTGTCTCTACTAAAAATACAAAATTAGCCGGACGTGGTGGCGCATGCTGTAATCCCAGCTACTCGGGAGGCTAAGGCAGGAGAATTGCTTGAATGCAGGAGGCAGAGGCTGCAGTGAGCTGAGATTGCACCATTGCACTCCAGCCCGGGCAACAAGAGCAAAACTCCGTCTCAAAAAAAAAGAACATTCTTACCTTAGGAGCTGTACAAATTCAGGTGCTGGGTTGGATGTGGCCCATGGGCTGTAGTTTTCCAAACCCTCGAGACAAACCCCACAAGGGCACCGTCTCCATACTAGTACAAGTGAGACTCACCCCGGGGCCCCAGCGTGGGCCCTTGGTGACCCAGCAGATCTCAGTGTGGCAGACAGTGCAGCGGATCCAGTCGCAGCCATCCTTCTTCTGCACCACGATCTGGCACTGGGGGCAGCGCATGGCCTCGCCCTGCTGCAGCATCACCTGGAGCAGGGCAGGTGCTGGCCTCGGGGTGGGGCTGGGGCAGCCACCCAGCCTGTCCCCCTCCCCATGGCAGGGAGAAAGTGGTGACCCCTGGAGCTGTGGAGTCTCTCCTGTGCGGCTCCGCCGGCCAGGCTCTGTCCAGCGACCCCCTCTTCATTCCTGTGGTCTCCTCCCTCCACCCAGACACTCTTCCCTGACCTGACCACTCGGCCTAAGTCCCATCTCTGGATGGGAATGACGGCCAGAAGGAGGTCAGAGCCTCCAGGGATGTGAGCACAGCCCTTGCTGAGAAGCCCCCGGTCCCCACCTGGATCCCAGAACTTAAATCCCTAGGCCTCGGCCCTGTCGCAGCCTCACCTTCAGCATCTCTGTTGTCTGCAGGGCAGCCACGTCATTCTGAGCCCGCAGGGCCAGGTCCTCCTGATACTCCTTGCAGTTCATCTGCTCGTGGATGGCCTGCAGGGGGTGAGGGGCTCAAGGTGAGAAGGTTCCTTCTGGGTTAACAAGCTGGAAGAGGTGAGCGGCAGGGCAGGAGTCCACAAAGGCACTTAACGCCTCTAGGTGTAGTCACTGGCAGGGCCTCACTTTGTAAAGCATACACCCATTTTACAAAAGAGGACACTGGGGCCAGGGAGGTGAAGTCAGAGTCATCACATATGCTAACAGCAATAGATACCTCAGCCTCCTGGGTAGCTGGGACCACAAGCACGTGCTGCCACACCCAGCTTAAGTTCTGATGGGCACAGAAACCCCTTACACCCGTAGGCTGAGACCCCGCATCCCTGCCTAGGCCCTGCCCGGGTTACAGGCCCAAGCTCCAGTTGTGTTTACCAGCTCCTCCCTCACCTTCATGGTCAGCTTTTGAGATGAAGGGACAGGGACAGGCCTGGGGGAAGGATCAGGTAGGGCTGTCTGGGTTTGAGGTCAGCACTCAGTTCAGCACAGGGGTAGACACGTGGTATAGGGCCAGGGTCAGGGCTTGGTCTGTGACAGACAGGTTCGGTCAGAGCTTGGTTCAGAGTCTGGGCTGAATATGGGACCAGCTTAAGTGACAAGTGCAGAGTCAGGTTTGGTCAGAGGCCAGGTCTGTGGACTTGGATGGGGTCGGGGCTCAATGTGGGACTGGGATTCAGTCTGTGACTAGGGTCAGACTTAGGCTCAGCCCAGGGACAGGATTTGGTCCAGGGGCAGAGCTCCATTGTGGACCAGGGCTCCCTAGGTTTGAGGCTCCATCTGGGGCCAGGTCTGGGACTCCCTCTGTGGGACCAAGGCTCAGTTCAGGCTCAAGCCACACTCTCCCACTGACATGCAGCTCCAAGTCATGACTAGCAGGCCAGTGTCACAGCTCCCTTCCCAGGAGAACAAGCACTGTCCTGTGGTGAGCTCCAGCAGGATGAATGACCAGGCGGGGTGAGTCCCCGGCCCCACCTTGCAGAGCAGGCAGTTGACATGGAAACACACAGGGCAGGTGAACTCATTGACGTCATCCTCAAAGAAGCACCATCCCTTGCAATCTGGGGTCTTGCAATGGTAGCTGAAGGCACTGCGGTTTTCAGCAATGGAGATGCCCAGGTCTAGAAATCGCTGGTAATCCTCGGGGGTCAGGAGCTGCCAACAGACCACGTCCTTGTTGATCGGGGTTCAGAACACCTGACATATGACCCCCTTGGCCACCAAATACTCTCTAGAAAGCCTCCAAACCCTAAACTCCAATCCAGGCCCAGGCTCTTTTCTTCATGTAATCCTCATAGTGTTGAAAAACTCCACTCAAAAAGTGGATTTTAGGTCGGGTGTGATGGCTTACACCTGTTAATCCCAGCACTTTGGGAGGTCAAGGCAGGAGGATTCCTTGAGGCCAAGAGTTTAAGACCAGCCTGAGCAATACAGTGAGATCTCATCTCTACAAAACAAAACAAAACAAAACAAAACACACACACAAAACCAGGTGTGGTGCTCACATGTGTAGTCCTAGCAGCTACTTGGGAGGCTGAATTGTGGGGATTGCTTGGGCCAGAAGGTCAAGGCTGCAGTGAGGCACGACTAATGAACTGCACTTCAGCCTGGGTGACAGAATGAAAACCTGGCTCAAAAACAGAAAAGAAAAGAAAAGAAAAAGAAAAAGAAAAAAGAGAGTGGGGGTAATTTCGAAACGTTCTGGCGGTGGATGGGGTAACGTGGTGATGGCTGCACAACAGTATAAGTATACTTAATGCCACTGAACTCTACGCTTAAAAACTGGTTAAAATGGGGCCAGGCACAATGGCTCACGCCTATAATTTCAGCACTTTGGGAGGCCAAGGTGGGTGGATCACCTCAGGTCAGGAGTTTGAGTCCAGCCTGACTAACATGGAGAAACTGCGTCTCTACAAAAAAATACAAAATTGGCCAGGTGTGGTGGTGCATGCGTGTAATCCCAGCTACTCAGGAGGCTGAGGCAGGAGAATCACTTGAACCCAGGAGGTGGAGGTTATGGTGAACAGAGATCACGCCACTGCACTCCAGCCTGGGCAACAAGAGCGAAACTCTGTATCCAAAAAAAAAAAAAAAAAAAAAAAAAAAAAGGTTAAAATGGTAAATTTTATGTCTATTTTCTCACAAGAAAAGGACAAAAGTAATAAGCAATGCTGGGAAAGATGTGATTCAACTAGTATTTTGTAAAGAAAATGTGGTACATATACACAATGGAGTACTATTGAGTCATATAAAAGAATGCAATCCTGTCATTTACAGCAACATGGAGGAACTGGAGGTCATTACGTTAAATGGAATAAGCCAGGAACAGACAAACATCGAATGTTCTCACTTATTTGCAGGTGCTACAAGTCAAAACAACTGAACTAATGGAGACAGAGAGTAAAGGGTGGTTACCACAGGCTGGGAAGGGTAGTGAGGCAGGGGGAGAGAAGTGGGGACGGTAAATGGGTACAAAAAGTAGAATAAGACCTAGTATTTGATAGCATAACAGACTATAGTCAATAATTTAATTGTACATTTAATTGTATACTAAGAATATAACTGGATTGTCTGTAACAAAGGATAAATGCTTGAGGGGATGGATTCCCCATTCTCCATGATGTGATTATTACTTATTGCATGCCTGTATCAAAATATCCCATGTACCCCAGAAATATATACACCAACTATGTACCCACAAAAATAAAAAATAAAAATTAAACCAACTGCTATCTTAGTACATAACACTGAGGAAGCAATGTGGCAATAATGTTTTAACCATCCCAAACTTCTCTGACCCTTTGGTACCCATCCCGCTTCTGTAACTTTATCCGAAGAAAATAATATATAAGACACACTGACGGGCGCAGTGGCTTACATCTGTAATCCCAGCACTTTGGGTGGCCAAGATCACGAGGTGGGCTAGTCAGAAGTTCAAGACCAGCCTGGCCAACATAATGAAAACCTGTCTCTACTAAAAATACAAAAATTAGCCAGGCATGGTGGTGCGTGCCTCTAGTCCCAGATACTCAGGAGGCTGAGGCAGGAGAATCACTTGAACCAGGGAGGTAGACGTTGCTGTGAGCCAAGATAGTGCCACTGCACTCCAGCTTGGGCAACGGAGTGAGACTTCGTCTCAAAAAAAAAAAAAAAAAAAAAAAAAAAAAAAAAAAAAAAAAAAAAAAAAAAAAATGCACCATGCAAAATGTTCCTTGAAGCAGTATTTATAAACTGAGAAATTAGAACTAAGAGATAAAAACAGTATACGTGCCATTGAGATTAGTAAATAATCTTTAGAAAAATTCTACAGCAAAATTTAAAAAGCTAAAGTGATTGTATCCATGCTGGTACAATGAGGCAGAAATCATGCCTATGTTATACGTAACAGTGGCTGGTGGTTACATGAGTTACATTTGTCAAAATTTATCTGATTGTCTGCTTACAACGAATACATTTTATTGTAGGCAAAGTGTACATCAATAAAGTTGACTTAAAAAACCATATCTGGGTGGGCACAGCAGTTCACGCCTGTAATCCTAATACTTTGGGAGGCCCTGGTAGGTGGATCACCTGAGGTCAGGAGATCAAGACCATCCTGGCCAACATGGTGAAAGCCTGCCTCTGCTAAAAATACAAAAATTAGCCAGGTGTGGCAGCACTCGCCTAGAGTCCCGGCTACTCCGGAGGCTGAAGCAGGAGATTTGCTTGAAGCCAGGAGGCAGAGGCTGCAGTGAGCCGAGATCGTGCCATTGCACTCCAGCCTGGATGACAAGGCCAGACTGTAGTGAGCTGAGATCACACCACTACGCTCCAGCCTGGATGACAAAGCGAGACTCCATCTTACCAAAAAAAACAAAAAACGAAAAACAAAAAAACAACAATCTGCCCAGAGACACTGAAGAAAGTAGACTAAAATGTAACTGGAATATTTCCTGGGGTTGTGGGTGATTCTCTTTGATTTCTGCTCTGGTTCTATGTGGTTATGCATATTGTTTTGTTTTTGTAAAAACAACCTCCAACACATTACTTGGCTGATCGCTGCCCCCTTCTCTCTGTCACACTTGACCATTTTCTGAGATTCACGTCAACGTCAATGGGCTCCAGGGAAGTTCCTGCAGCCCTCTTGCATGAACCCCAGTCCCAGCATAATGCCCCTTGGCTGGAGTGGACTGCACAGGGAAACCTCTAGGCAAGTGACTATGGGTGCTGGGGACACAGAATGACTGGTCATGAGGTCTCTCCAGGCCAGAGCGAGGACACCTCAGTAACTACCCAGAGATGACAGAGAAAAATGGGGCTGCCCTTGATGTCAGAGCCGGGAACTCCCAAAGCTCTACCCCTTCAGCCTCCCACTTTACCCCTGGGGCAGAACTTCTTGGGCTCCATAAACACTTGGTGAAGTTAGGAGCATTCTCAGGAGAAACAGGGGCATAGGAGAGAGGCAGGGGGGACGGGAATAAAGAGGAGGTCTTGTGTATGTGTTTTGTGGGGGTTTCCCATTTGGACCTCGGCCACCATGTTTTGGCATGGGGACCCACAATGCCCAGGGAAGGCCATTCCCCAGCAGTTTAAAAACCATGAATCAAGCCCAACTGTCCACTTTTCAGATGGGGAAATGGGGCCAGATGTGGTGGCTCACGCCTGTAATCCCACGAGGCTGAGGCATGCAGATCACAAGGTTAGGAGTTCGACACCAGCCTGACCAACATGGTAAAACCCTGTTTCTACTAAAAACACAAAAATTAGCTGGACACAGTGGCAAGTGCCTGTAATCCCAGCTACTTGGGAGGCTGAGGCACGAAAGTTGCTTAAACCTGGGAGGTGGAAGTTGCAGTGAACTGAGATCGTGCTGCTGCACTTTAGCTTGGGCACCAGAGTGAGACCTTGTCTAAAAAAAACAAAAAAACAGATGGGGAAATGGAGACCCAGAGAAGGGAAACAACTTGCTCAAGATCACTAGCAGCCAGACAGAAAATCTGCTAATGAATTCATGGAGAGTGCCAGCAGCAAGCACACACGTACACAGAAACACACATGCTGTGACAGACTGGCGGAGTGGTGACTCCCATTTGTTTCTGTCTCCCTGACTCCACACCTTTGGGTAGTCTCTTCCCAATGAATTCTGGGCTTGAGCATAGGTCGTCCTTTGGCCAATGGGACAGTGGCAAGTGAGAAATGAGCAGACTTAGAAAGCACTCACGCGTGGGGCTCCCCATGGCTGCTCTTGGAAGCCCGAGACCACCAAGACATGAGAAGGCTCGAGGCAGCCTGCTGGTGGATGAGACCCTGAAGTTGAAGGAGGCCCCATCATCCCAGTCATCCCAGACGAGACCATCATAAACCAGGCCACCCACCAGCTAGACCCAGGTGAAATCAGCGAGGCCCTGCCCAGACCAGAAGAACCATTGAGATAAGCCCAACCCAAATTAGAGTCATCCCTCAGTATCCCGAGAATTAGTTCCAAGATCCCTGCAGATACCCAAATCCATGGATGCTCAAGCCCCTTATATAAAATGACATAGTATTTGCGTATAACCTACCAACATCCTCCAATACTTTAAATCATCTTTAGATTACTTATAATACCTAATATAACATGTTATGTAGTTTATGCTGTGTTGTTTTTTAAATTTGTTTTTTATTGTATTTTTTTTTGTTTTTTTAAGAATACGTTCTATCCACTGTCATTGAATTCTCCAATGTGAATTCTCCACAGATAGAGGGCCAACTGTCCTAACTTGCAGATTTATGAGCCAAAAAAATGACTGTTGTTCTGAGCCTGCAGTGATTTGTTACATAGCAAGTGCTAACACCAATAAAGGCTTACCACGTGACAAGCACTAGTATAAATTCTTTTTCTTTTTCTTTTTCGAGACTGAGTTTTGCTCTTGTTGCCCAGGCTGGAGTGCAATGGCATGATCTCGGCTCACTGCAACCTCTGCCTCCCAGTTCAAGTGATTCTCCTGCCTCAGCCTCCTGAGTAGCTGGGATTACAGGCATGTGCTACCACACCTGGCTAATTTTGTATTTTCAGTAGAGATGGGTTTCTCCACGTTGGTCGGGCTGGTCTCAAACTCCCGACCTCAGGTGATCCACCCGTCTTGGCCTCCCGAAGTGCTGGGATTACAGGGGTGAGGCACTGCGCCTGGCCACGCTACTCTAAATTCTATACACATATCCTCTACTGTAATCTTTGTAATCCTGGAAATAGAAACTGTAACTCTGACTCTAACAGAGATGAGATAGAGGCATAGAGAGGTTAAACATCTGACTTGTGGTCACACACCCAGGCCACCAGGCTCCAGAGTTCCCCCCTTTTTTTTTTCTTTTTTTGAGGCAAGGTCTCACTCTGTTGCCCAGGTGGAGTGCAGTGGCACAACCACAGCTCGCTGCAGGCTTGACCTCCCAGGCTAAAGCCATCCTCCCACCTTAGCCCATTCCCCCTCGACCCCTGCCCAAGCAGCTGGGACTACGGGCGCATGCCTCCGCACCCAGCTATTTTTAAATCTGTTTTGGAGAGACAGGGTTTTGCCATGTTGCCCAGGCTAGTCTATGTGAGTTCAAACAATCTGCCCACCTCAGCCTCCCAAAGTGCTGGGATTAGAGGTGTGAGCTGCCATGACTGGCCAAGTCCCTGACTCTTAACGACTCTGCTGTCTTTCCTTCATAAATGTGGCTTCTTGACTAGTTACTCACCTCAATTTTTCTGCTTGGGGTCTCAGCACCCTACATAGACAAAGCCCTTGAAAAACATCTGGAGGGCGGAGGTTGGATGATCACGTAAGCCCAGGAGTTTGAGACCAGCTTGGACAACATAGACCCCATCTCCAAAAAAAAAAAAAGTTAAGATGTCTGCTGCCTGAGCCAGTCCCTACCTGCCTGCTTGGGGCTCAGCTCCTTGGTACTTGGGATATTATCTCCCATCCCCAGGCCTTACCGCCTTGATCTCCCTCTCCAGCAGCTTGCCCGAGCACGAGTAGGTGTTGTCAATGAAGGGGCAGGAGACCTCCGCCTCCTGGCTGTTGCGGATGGTGCCCTGCAGGCATTCCCTGGGGAAGGGGAGGGGAGGAAAGTGAGGGTCATCGGAACCCCATCCACTGAGGACTCCACCTCTCACATGGCAAGACCTGACCCCGGGTGGGCTTCTCGTCCATATCCCCTTCCTTCCCATCCCTCTCACCAATCCCACCAAGGCCTCCACCCTGTCCCCACACTGCTGCTCTGATTCTCCGGTCCAGCCCCTATCATCCCCCACCTGGTGACTGCAGGAGCCTCCTTGCTGGGCTCCCTGCATCCATCTGGCCCCTAAAGTCTATCTCAGCACAGCAGCCACATCTCCCTGCTGGCCCCCATCCCACCCAGAACAAATCCCAACTGTTCATGGACCCAACACCTCTCTACCCTGATATCTGATTACCCGCTTCATCCCTCTGCTCCAGCCACCAAGAGACCTCCTTAGTCTCCTCCAACAGTCCAGGCTCACACCTACAGCAGGCCTTCCAGTCCCTGCTCTCAGGCTACCTCCCTGGAAGCTTCTAGACCACCCTCTCTGGGAAGGGCTCCTGTTGTATCTTAATGTACTGTATGTAGCAATTTCATGTACTGTATGTAGACAATATTCACAAGGACATCAACCAGTGATTATCCAATTCACATCGGCCTCCCTGCTGGAATTAAAGTTGCAGAAGGCAGGCACGGAGCCTGCCACCCAGGGGCTGCTCCCCAAGCGTCAGCTGTGGTGAGTGGGTCTGTGCTCCCCACATCCAGGGGTGGAAGGGCCATGACAGGAGACTCGAAACAGGCAGATGCCCGCCGCGAGGCTGAGAGCAGCGTGGCTGCAGGAGCCTCGGCAGTTAAAGGTAGAGGGGAAGGGAGGCTCCGGTGCCTCCACCCATGCCTGGGTCCATGTCTAGGCTGCTTCTCTTATGAGCCATGTGGCCTTGGGTAAGCTGCCTGGCTCTCTGTACCTTAGGTTCCTCATCTGCAAAATAGGGAGACAGAGCCTACCTCGTAGGTTTTCGCGGGCGTCCAATGAGATATCAGAGCACAGGGCCCCACCCACGTCCAGCCCTGCGTAATTGGCGGCTTTGATAAACGCTGCATTGCCGGGGATGGGATTGGGGGCCGCACCTGCAGAAGGTGTGCAGACACTCACGCAGCACCACGGCCTCGCCGGGCGCCAGCACCGCGTAGCACACGGGGCACTCGGCGGGCTCGGTGTTCAGCACCAGGCTCCTCTGGTCCAGCTGGACGTGCTGCAGGTAGTTGCCCTCCTGCTGCTTCTGCTTCCGCTGGGCACACGGGGCGGGGCCATGGGGTGGGTCAGGGCCTCGGGGGCGGGTCAGACCACGAAGGGGGAAGGATCAGGGGGCGTGGTGAGGGTTGAGTCAGAGCAGCAGGAGGCAAAGCTGGGAGCCAGTCGGACGCGGGGATCGGGGATCGGGGATGGGGTGGTCAGGAGCAGTCAGGTTGGGAGGGGGGTGGCTGGGAGCAGGGCCAGGCGGAGGTGGGGAAGCCAAGGGAGGGAAGGCCGGCCAGATAGCCAGGGAAGGCGCCAGGAGAGGGAGCAATGGCAGCAGAGAAAGGAAGGGGGCCAGGGTCTGAGTGGTGAGTCAGGATAACAGGGCAGGGTCGGGGCCAGGGCTGGTGGAGCCAGCTCAGGGGCAGGGGTGGGAAAGTGACAAAGCCAGGGAGCACAGCAAGGCTGAGGGGGGAACAGGAGTGGGGCGGGCAGGGGCAGCACTGGGTCCAAGGGGAACGCAAGTGCAGCCAGGGGTAAGATTAGAATGGGGAGGTCTCGGGATCAGATATCTGTCATTAGGGCACGTGTCACGATAGGGGTGGGGGAGGGCTAAGAGAGGAGCAGGACCAGGGATGGCGGTCATCCCCCTAGGAAGCAGTGAGGGGCCGGGCCAGGCCAGGCTCTCAGGAAGTCAGGGTTGGGCCAAGCCATAGAGGGAGGAGGTCGGGAGTAGCAACGTCCAGGGTGAGGTCCCAGCGAGGTGGTGCAGGCTTAGGTCACAGATAGGTGGGGGTGAGGTCCGAGCTGAGATGTAGTCATGGCTAGGGTGCTGGGGTCATAGCCAGGGACACTTGTGTGGTGTGTCAAAGCTGGGGATGGAGCCACAGCCCACACAGGAGTGGGGTATGTAAACTTGGATGTGCGCCACAGCCAGGGAGCGGGTCTCAGCCACAGGGTGACAGGGTGACCTTGGAGAGAGGGCAGGTCACAGGCAAGTGCAGGGTCACTGCCAGCAGCATGGTCAGGAGGGGCAAGGCAGTAATGGGGAGGAACGGCAATGCGAAGGTGTCTCCCTTCCTGGCCTACACCTCCCCCGTCCGGTCTGCAGGTGTCTGTCCAGGGACTTCGCGCCCACCTGCTGGTACTGACGCAGTGACTCCTCCTCACCAGCCAGGCGTGCTCGCTCTTCCTCATCGGGCTGGTAGGAGGCAGGGACCTGGTAGGCCTCGGGGCGTGCCCGGCAGCACATCTCACAGCCAGGCCGTGTGGGCTTGTTGATGAAGGTGCACCCGGGGCACTGCCAGCCCACCTGGGAGCGGAGAGGGCTGTGAGCCAGACTGGGCAGGGCAGGGCAGGGGAGAGGCACAGAAGAGGATACTGAGGCCAGGGAGGCGTGGCCAGGGACAGCTTACCGGTGGGGGCTCGGGCACTGCATCCAGCTGCCCCCGTCCAGGTTCCTGAGGGACCCCGGGCTTTGGGGTGCCTGGCTCCAGAGGGCCCCGAGGCTGCAGCGTGAGGTCCTTGAAGCCCAGATCTGTGGAGGAGAATTAAAGGGTGGTGGTTCCATGCGGCCCACTTGGTCCACACTCATAGGGGGTGGGTCTCCCTGAGCCAGCCAGGCAGACCCTTCCCCTATCCTCTCCTCCCTGGGGGTATCTCCAGCCTCCATCTGGTCAAGTGGGCATCCTGGCTCCCCCAAGGTCAGGGCCCCTATTCCACCCACAAATGCTTCCGTATCCTCTGAGCTTCGAAATCCAGCATAACACCCACCCTTTTGTGCCTCCGGAAGGGTGCACCAAGGGGACCCAAGAGCACCACTGAGGCGGCCCTTCCCACTCCATCCATCCTAGAGGAAACCAGCCCCCAACCCCCACAAAAAAAGAAACTGGTCTCGGACATGACAGCTGAATGCCAGGTCTTTTGCTATAAATTACAATAGTAGGACAAATAGTAAAATCTGAGTAAGATCTGTAGATTAGATAACAGTACTGTATCAATGTTAGTTTCCTGAGCTGGATGTTATACCTAGTAATTTAAGAAAATGACCTTTCTTTTCAAGAAAATGCACACTGAATTATTTAGGGAAAAAGACATCATATCTGCAACTTACTCTCAAAATGGTTCAGAAAATAAAATAATTTTATATAGAAAGAGATGATAAGGCTGGGTATGGTGACTCACGCCTATAATCCCAGCAGTTTGGGAGGCCAAGGTGGGTGGATCACTTTAGGTCAGGTGTTCCAGACCAGCCTGACCAACATGGTGAAACTCCATCTCTAGTAGATACAAAAAATTAGCCAGGTGTGGTGGCGCATGCCTGTTGTCCCAGCTACTCAAGAGGCTGAGGCAGGAGAAAGCAAATGTGGTAAAACCCACGATACATGGGAATTCTTTATACACTACTTTGTAAAATTTGGCAACTTTTCTGTAGGTCTGAAACATTTCAGAAGTTAAAAATTAAGAATAAACACTAGTTATCATTATCATCGTCATACCCAATTTATGATTTTAGCAAACTGGGCAGCAGATAGGAGTAAACTTGCCCAAGGTCACGTAGCTGGGAATGCCAGAGCCTGGACGGAATCTGGCCCCCCCATGCCAGCTGTTCTCATGATGGGTCCCTGAAATGCTCCCTCCCATGGGTCTTAGGTCCTCTCTTCCCCATTTGGATAGGGTCCTCTGGGTGAGCCCCTGACTAAAAACCCAGGGGCTCTACCCTGCTTGCCCTATGACCTCAAGTGAGTCCAGGGCCCCCACTGGGTTCCATGGTGCTCAGGGGCGGAGCCTCACCTTCCAGCATCCGCAGCTGCCGCTCCCGCTGTAGCTCCTGAGGGTTGAGGGAGGTGTTGCGAGCTGACAGCAGATAGAGGTAGGCACTGTCCCCATTCTGCCGCACCCCATGGGAGTGTAGGGTCTCCTGGTCTCGTGCCAACCGCTGCCCAATCACCCACTGCTGCAGAACTGGTGGGAAGCCATAGTCCAGAAAAACCTGGTGGGGGTACCAAGAGAGGCAGTGTGGGAAGGGAGGGCCAGAAGACAGAGAGGAAGCAGGAGCAAAAGGGAGAGCCTCCACCCCAGTGTCACCCTCAGCCTCCTCACTCACCATGTCCTTGAGGGATGCCACTGTCATATCAGGGCGCACTGTGAGCCAGATGGTGACGGCGTGCAACTGAGCATCCTCCACACTCACCCACAGCCTGCGGAGAAGAGCAGGGACTCAGCGTGGGCTCTGGCCAGGGCTCCAGCCTCAGCCACTGGCTACAGACATGCACATATCTGCACACAGGCACAAGGACATGTACACACATATGCACACAACCCCCAGTCTGGGGTAGGGGCCCTATCCCCATGCATCCTCCCTTATTAGAATCCACCAGTTGGGCCCCTCCAATGGCTCCACACTACTCTTAGAATCAACTCATGTCAGCACACAAGGGCCTCCATGATCTGGCACCTCCCTGATCCCTCCAACCTATCTTCTCTCCCCTGCTCCTTGGTAAAACCACCAAAAGTTGTTGTTTACTATGTGCTAAGACTATTCAATGCACTGAATGTGTATTAACTCATTTAATCCTCTCAACAAACCCATCAGGCAGGTACTGCTGTATCCCTGCTGTACAGATAAAAATGTGAGGGTTAGATAGGTTACAGTGACTCTGCCAAACTAAGCAACTAACAACGGTTAGGGGCAAGATTCACTTCCATGTATGTATGTATTCATTTATTTTGAGATGGAGTCTCATTCTGTCGCCAGGCTGGAGCGCAGTAGTGCAATCTCACTGCAACCTCCGGTTCCCAGGTTCAAGCAATTCTCCTGTCTCAGCCTCCCGAGTATCTGGGACTACAGGCACATGCCACCATGCCTGGCTAATTTTTGTATTTTCAGTAGAGACGGGGTTTCACCATGTTGGTCAGACTGGTCTCAAACTCCTGACCTCATGATCCGCCCACCTCAGCCTCCCAAAGACCTGGGATTACAGGTGTGAGCCACTGCACCTGGCCATATTGATTTATTTTGAAGACATAGGCTCTTTTTCTGTGGCTCAGACTGGAGTGCAGTAGTGTTATCTTGGCTCACTGCAGCTTCAACCTCTTGGACTCAAGGGATCTTCTCATCTCAGCCTCCCAAGTAGCTGGGACCACAGGCTCATGCCACCATGCCTGGATAATTTTTTAAGTTTTTGTAGAGACAGGGTCTCACTATGTTGCCAAAGCTGGTCTTGAACTCTTGGCCTCAAGTGATCCTTCTGCCTTGGCCTCCAAAGTGGGATTCCAGGAGTAAGCCACTGTGTTCAGCTAGAGGCAGGATTTAAATCCATGTGGTATTATTCCAGAGAAAGTAGTTTTAACTTTCTCAAGGATCCTCCAACTTGATTTTTGGAAAACCAAAACCATGAAAAGATGAAAAAACAGAAGTGACCCCAAGGGAAACAGAGATCATTTAAGGTATGGAACAGTAAGCAACAGTCGTCTAACTAGTGCCTTCAGAGAGATTTGGGAAAACACTGCATGCAGAAAGCAAGAAAAGGCATGACGCAACCAAAAATTGAGGAAGAGTTCCGGACATTAAAAGTGATGCTAACCGAACCTTTATCGCTAAACTTCATCTCTACCAGTTACAGGAAAAGTGGGAGATAGTAAATGACACCATGATACAGTTTGGGTATTTGTCCCCGCCCAAATCTTATATCGAACTGTAATCCTCAGTGTTGTAATCCCTCACAGTCTGGTGCCGCCCTCACTGTGGTGAGTTAAAGCAATCCACCTGCCTCAGTCTCCCAAAGTGCTCGAATTACAAGCATGAGCCACTGTGCCCGGCCAAGTCCTAAGTTTTTGAAGACACATACCAAAGTATTTAAGGATAAAATAATATCTGAGATTTGTTTAAAAGCAGTCCAGAAAACTCTCTCAAAATTCTTCAAGTAAACAATTTGAATACCCAGTCAACTATAATGAATTGAGAGAGCAAAAATAGAAATTTTAAAATATGCAAGACTCTAAAAGTTTACTACATTTTCCACATGAAAAGTTCTTGAAAAACAAAAACAGATGAGTCTGATACAGGAGAATAGAAGAAAAGTAAAAAATGAAAAGGACTGGATCTTAACCCCAAAATGTTCTTCCAGCAATAAGGGTTTTGAAACAAAAGTGCATATGGTTTCGAACGCACTAGTTATTCTATAGTGAATAATATTTCCATAATCAAAATACTATAAATCTTTTCTAGTAGTGTTACACTTTTAGAATCAACCTAGAGGCAAAGCATAGAAGTCTTAATTATGTTAGAAAGCAAAATTTAAAAGCTATAATCTTAACATAATCAACACAAAAATACAGCTGGGGCTCTCTCATCCAGTGTCACATCAGGATCACCAGTGAGCAGCAGAGAAGCACAAAAACAGCTGCAGACAAAGCTTACACACTTAATTTTAACTTACATGCTACACATGCACATTCACAGGACAGTCCTCTAGATGTACAGCCAATGGCTTTTCTCTCTTTCTTTCTTTGAGACAGGGTCTCACTTTGTCACTCAGGCATGATCATGGCTCGCTGCATCCTTGACCACCTGGAGTCTAATAATCCTCTGGCCTCAGCCTCTCAAGTAGCTGGGACAACAGGTGTGCACCACCCAACCTGGCTAATTTATGTTTCCCAGGCCGGTCTTAAACTCCTGAGTTCAAGCCATTATCCTGCCTCAGCCTTCCAAAGCGCTGAGCCACCATGCCCAGGATGAGTATACATCTGCTGACTGGAGTTTCCCATGTATTTTTCTTTATTTTTTGTATGAAACACATCCATAATCATGATCTATAATTTCTAGTACCAGCTTCTTTAAAGTGAGCAAGAACTTATAGACACATTCCCGAAGCAAGAGAGCACAGAACCCTTCTGGATTTTTTTTTTTTTTTTTTTTTT
>NW_016107333.1:10679804-10688550 GCF_001604975.1 Cebus imitator | reverse complement strand
GTAGAGACGGGGTTTCACCATGTTGACCAGGATGGTCTCGATCTCTTGACCTCGTGATCCACCCGCCTCGGCCTCCCAAAGTGCTGGGATTACAGGCTTGAGCCACCGCGCCCGGCCGAAGATGAGAATGTTAACTTCCTCATTTTTCACAGCAAGGAGTACATAGGTACTGTCTGTTTTTGTTTTTATTTTTTGTTTGTTAGTTTGTTTGAGACTGAGTCTCACTCTGTTGCCCAGGCTGGAGTGCAGTGGCACAATCTCGGCTCACCACAACCTCTGCCTCCCAGGTTCAAGCAATTCTCCTGCCTCAGACTCCTCAGTAGCTGAGATTACAGGCACAGGCCGCCACACCTGGATAATTTTTGTAATTTTAGTAGAGATGGGGTTTCACCATTTGGTCGGGCTGGTATCAAACTCCAGACCTCGTGATCCACCTACCTCAGCCTCCCAAAGTGCTGGGATTACAGGCGTGAGCCACCGCACCCGGCCACACACAGGTACTGTCTCAAACAACCATTTCAAGAAGTAGATATATCAATATTTTGTTTAAAATCAAGTGGCCAATGATCTACAGATTCAATGCAATCCCAACCAAAATCCTAGTTGTTGTTTGCAGAAACAGACAAGCTGATCTTAAAATTTATATGAAAATTCAAGAGGCTTGTAATAACCAAAACAATATTGAAAAAGAACTAAAGTTGGAGAACTTGTATTTCCTGATTTCAAATACTATGATGCTATAGTAATCAAAACAGTGTGGTACTGGCATAAGGGCAGACATATTATAGTTCAATGGAATAGAAATGAGAATCCAGAAATAAGCACTCATATTTATGATCAATTAATTTTCAAAAAGGGTTAAGATCATTAAACAGGGGAAAATAGTCTTTTTAACAAATAGTGGTGGCACAACTCAATATCTACAGCTTAAGAATGAAGCTGGACCCTTATCCCACATCATATACAAAAATTAAATCAAAATGGACCAAAGACCTAATGTAAGAGCTAAACCTATAAAATCTTTAGAAGAAAATATAGAGGTAAATCTTCATGACCTTGAATGAGGCAATGATTTCTTAGATATGACACCAAAAGCACAAACGACAAAAGAAAACATAGACTAACTGGACATCATCAACATTTAAAACTTATGTACTTCAAAGGATACCATCAACAAAGTGAGAAGACAACCCACAGAATGAGAGAAGAATTTTGCAAATCATGTAGCTGATAAGGCACTTGTATCTAAAATGAATAAAGTACTCCTACAACTCAGTAATAAAAAGATAAGCCTGGTCAGGCGCGGTGACTCATGCCTGTAATCCCAGCACTTTGAGAGGCCAAGGAGGGTGGATCACCAGAGCTCAGGAGTTCAAGACCAGCCTGGCTAACATGGTAAGACTCCATCTCTACTAAAAATACAAAAATTACCTGGGTGTGGTGGTAGGCACCTGTAATCCCAGCTACTCAGGAGGCTGAGGCAGGAGAATCACATGAACCTAAGAGGCAGAGGTTACAGTGAGCCAAGACTATGCCATTGCACTCCTGCCTGAGTCACAGAGTGAGACTCCATCTCAAAAAAGAAAGAAAGAAAGAAAGAAAGAAAGAAACAAACAAAGAAAAGATAAACCCATTTAAAAATGGGCAAAAGACCTGAACAGGCAAACCTCTAAAGAAAATATAAATGGCAAATAAGCACAAGAAAAGATGCTTAACATCATTTGTCATCAAATGGTTAGAAAATTGCAAATCAAAACCATAACGAGATAACTCTTCAAACTTACTAGGATGGTTATAATCAAAAAGACAAATAACAAGTGTAAGAGAGGATGTGGAGAAACTAGAAACCTCATACTTGCTGGTAGGAATGTAAAGTAGTGTAGCTACTTTGGAAAACTGTCTGGCAGTTCTTCAATGGGTTAAACATAGCGTTACCATATGTCCCAAAAATTTCACTCCTAGTATATACCCAAGAGAAATGAAAACATGTCCGCACAAAAAGTTGGCCACAAATGTTCAGGGTAGCATTATTTATAAAAGCCAAAAAATAGAAACATCCAAATGTTCATCGACTAATTTAATAAGATAATGAGGTTTGTCCATAAAATAGATGATTATTTGGCAATAAAAAGGAATAAAGTTCTGGCTGGGCATGGTGGCTCACACCTATAATCCCAGCACTCTGAGAGGCTGAGGTGGAAGGATTGCTTGAGCCAGGAGCTCAAGACCAGCCTAGGCAACACAGCAAGACCTTGTCTACAAAGAAATTTTTAAAAAATTGCTGGGTGTGGTGGTACATGTCTATAGTCCCAGCTACTAGAGAGGCCAAGGCAGGAGAATTGCTTAAGCTCAGGAAGTTCAGGCTGTAGTGAGCAATGTAATCCATCGCTTCTACTGCACTTCAACCTAGACACATATGCACAACCCTGAATATACTGTAATCCACTGCACTTCAGCCCGGGCAACAGAGTGAGATCCCTTGTCAAAAAAAAGGGGAATGAAGTTATTATACCTGCCACAACATGGATGAATCTAGAAAACATGATGCTAAGTGAAAGAAGCCAGACACAAAAGGCCACATGTTGCATGATTCAACTTATATAAAATTTCCAGATAAGGAAGATCCCTAGAGATAAAAAGTAGATTAGTGGTTGCCTAAGGTTAAGGGGTTAGGGAGAAGGTAGAGTGATAGGGACTGACTGCTAATGAGTATCAGATTTTTTTTTACAGGATGATGAAAATGTTCTAAAATTGATTGTGGCAATCGTTGCACAACCCTGAATATACTGAAAGCCATTGAACTATATACTTTAAATGGCTGAATTGTATGGATAAACTTTTAAGAAAAATCAAATGGGACCCACCAAGAGAATTGAAAATCAGAAACTATAAAACTACTGCTTTACTATTCTAGATGAATATCTGGCTATACAGAATCCCCTAAAGCTGAACCATAGCTGTGGGAATCAGTTCTGGTCCATAGGAATTAATGGAAGAAGAGTGTACAACTTTTGAGCTATGTTCTTTAGAACATAGTATGGAGGGGTGCCTTTCTTCCCTTCCTCCTGATGTGATGGCTGGATGCAGCTGGAATGGCCATTTTGCACCTGAGGAATCTGGGAATTAATGGCAGAATAGTGAGAGAAGCAACATGAGCCTCTGAGGACTGTGGGGAGCAGAACCTCCCCACGTGGACTCTCTTGACATCAAATTTCTTTACATCACTGTTGCCTTTTTTTCTGTTGTATAAGGCCCAACATCCTAATATGGTATATCTCCTAACAACCCTATGAGATAGCTACTGTTACGATCCAATTTTGAAAATGAGGACACTCCAAGAGGTGAAGTGACCTGCCCTCTATCTCACAGTTGATTAGTGACATAATTAGGATTAGAAGCCACGCCTCCTGAGGCCTGCACCTGCCATTAGGAAGAACTGTTCTACAGGCAAGAATGTCCTGTCCTGCTGCCCCTAGGGTTCAGGCCAGCCGTGCACTCCTCACCTGATGTCCTGCGTCGGGGAGGCCTCAGGCTTCAGTTGCACACTCAGGGGCACCCGTTGCTCTGCCAGCCAGATGGCACACTTCATTGCCACCTGTTCATCCCCGCCTGCCACGGCTCGGGTGAGGCTCAGGGCCATTTCCTCTGCTAAAAGCCAGCACAGCAGGAGCCAATTAAGCACAGGTTTATTTTCAGGAGCTGGGGTTAATGGGGCAGGAAAGGAGATGATCTTTGTGCTGCTTTCTCTGTCTTCCTGGTAAACTCCTACACATCCTTCAGTGACTCAAAGTCCCTTTCTCTGGGAGAGGTTCTCTGATATTCCCCACTCCTCCTCACTCTAGGCTCATTTGGTTCTGTTTGTCCTTCATATTCCCAGGGTCCCTCATACTTCTATTCATTTATCCAGCAAGCAGTTATTGAGCTCCTACTGTGTGCCACCCACTGTCCCAGGAACTGGGATCCCACAGTGATTCAGATAAACAGGGTCCCTCTCCTTAGGGATCTCCCTGCCCAGTGGGGAGACAAAAAACAAGTTAAACAAGAAAAAAAAAAAGTCAGATTGTGATCCTTGCTGGCAGGGAAATAAACAGGTTAAGACCAGGGAAGGCCTTTGGGAGGGGGTAACACTGAAGCTGAGACCTGAAGGAGGAGAAGCCGCACATGTCAAGTCCCAGTGGGGAAGAGTGGTCCAAGTGGAAAGAAGAGTAAGGGCCTTGGGCAAGAAATGGTTGGATGAGAACCGAAGGAAGCCAGTGGGGCTCCACTAGAGTGAGCATAGCGGGCTGACTGAGGAGAGCTGTCCTATGGGCCACCCAGGCGCTCTGGGCTTTGTTCTAAGAACAGAGGGCAATGGGAGGGCTTCCAGCAAGGCAGGGACTGACCTCTGTTCTACAACCCTAGATGCAGGGGGAAAAAGAAGAGGCAAGGACCCCTGCTACTCAGATTAACTGAGTTCCGTCCCCCACCAGCCCAGGGAGTCTCCAAGTTCGATGCCCTGTGTCCTCTGGGAGTCCCCTAGCCCCATCTCAGCACAGAGCTGGCCCAAGGAGGTTTCAGGGCCCCAAGATGCCTCTGGAAGCCAGCAGGTCCCAAAGGGGGAAGCTGATGGGAGGCGGGCAGAGGGAGGGCAGGCTAAAGCCCCCTCACCCAGGCCCTTCTGGGCAGGAAGGGCCAGGTCCTGCGGGGCCCACTTCCCACTGGACGTTCCCCAGTCACCTCCGGCCTGTGCCCACCTTTCTTGGTCTTCTCGTCCATCTGTCGTGGCTGCGCCCATCCCCCTGGGGGGGGGCCGTGGCTCCGGGAAACGCTACCTCCGGGTCGCCTGGGAGGGGCGGGACACCAGGAGCAACTCAGCCAGGCCTTGTGGCCTCCGGCGCGGCCCAAGCCCTGTCTGTGCCTCGTTGTACCCGCGGCAGTCGGGAAGCATCACACCGCCCGGGGACCAGGCCGGGACCCCGCGTGGGGCGGTGAGAGGGCAGGGGATGCCCAGACAAGTCCGCAATGGGCGCAAGAGGAAACGAGACCAGCCGAGGTGGGGAGAAGCGGGGAAAGGACGCCGGGACGCCGCCCAGCGGGGGCGCTCCAAGTCCCGGAGGACCCCCACTTGCGGGAGCGCCCCTGGCGTCCCGGGTTTCAAGGCAAAGCCCCCTCCTCCCGGGAGGCCCCAGTCCTTCGCAAGGAGAGCGGCTTCCGCGGAAAAGAAAGTGAAAGTGGCGGCCCCGGAAGTGGGGCGGGACTGGGAAGGGGACCGGAAAACTTGTCGCCTCATCCGGGACCCCCACTGCCCGAGCGCGGGGTCCCAGCAGTCCCGGCGCTCCTGTTCGGGGCGACCCCACCCCGTCCTCCGGAGCTGACCGCCGATCCCCGGACACCCCCAGGCTCACCCTGTCCGTCACGCTGCAGCACCGCCCGAGGGGGCGGGGCCGGGAGGCGGGGTGGGCGGAGCCGGGGGCTGGTGCGGGGCGGCGGGCAGGAGCAGGAGCCGGAGCCTGAGCAGGAGCTGGAGCCCGGGCTGGAGGGCAGCGGGACCCGCAGCGTTGAGCTGCTGGGAACTGGTTGGGAGCGTGCCCTGCGAACCCGGCGCCTGCCCACCCAAGCTTCAGGCACACCGCGGGGCAGGCCCGGTCCTTGGCTCAGTTTGCAGTTGCATACACGAAGTCTCTGTGTGTTGATGACCTGTCCAAGGCCACTCAGCTGAGGTTTGAATCCAGGCCCCAGGTCCGACGCTGCCTCTCAGCGGTTACTGTCTTTTCATTGAGCTGTGGGTGAAGTTTGCATTCGTCTGCCTCCTGCCCTGCTTTAATTTTTCTTCCACTCCTCGTCCCATCGATCAGCAGATCCTGCCGGCTCCACTTGCAGAATCTCATCCCTCACCGCCTCCAGCCCCATCCCGCTCCAGCTCCATCAGTGCTCCGTCATCTCGGGTGTCCTGAACCAGCCTCTTCCTGGGGCTCCTTGCTTCTCCTTTTGCCCCCTACTGTTCATTTCCACCCAGCTGAGTCCAGTTAAAATGTAAATCGAACTCATGCCACTCCCCCACTCAAATACTTTCATCTCACTTAAAGCAAAAATCGAGATCCTCCCCGGGGCTTGCAAACTGCCTCCCGACCTCTGTCTCCGTAGCTGACTGCCCTGCCCTTGCCTCACTCAAGTCCCATTGGCCTGCTGGTCCTGGAGTAAGCCAGACACACTCCCGCCTTAGGGCTTTGCACCTGCCGTAACCCAAACGTCTGCATGCCTTGCTCCTTCCCTTTATATTGGCCTTTACCCAAAAATCTTCCCTAGCTACTCCATCTGAAATTTCACAGACACACACGTAACCAGCATTTCACATCCGCCTTCCTGGCTTCTTCTGTTTCTTCTCAGCATCTATTACTGTCTAACGGAGCATATTTTACTTATTTATCTTGTTTTGGGCCTGTTTTCCTCTCCTAGAGGGCAGGGACTTTGGTCTGTTTTGCTCACTGCTGTGTTCCTGGTGTCTAGAACAGTTCCAAACACAAAATGGAAGCTCCCTATGTTGAATGAATGAATGACTCTCAGACCTTCATCTGGGGTAATTTTCCTTTTGCCTGAAACACATCCCTTTAGACAATGTTTCTCAACCTTGGCTGTACATTTTGTACATTTGAATAGCCTGGGGACGCTTTCTTTTGGGGTGGGGGGCGCTACAGAGTATCACTCTGTAGCCCAAGCTGGAGTGCAGTGGCAAAATCTCGGCTCACTGCAACGTCTGCCTCTGGGACTCAAGCAATTCTCGTGCCTCAGCCTCCCGACTAGCTGGGAATACAGGTGCATGCCACCATGGCCAGCTAATTTTTTGTACTTAGTAGAGACAGGATTTCACTATGTTGCCCAGGGCGGTCTCGAACTCCTGAGCTTAGGCAATTCTCCCACCTAGGCCTCCCAAAGTGCTGGGATTACAGGCGTGAGCTACTACACCTGACCAAAGCCTGGGAAGCTTTTAAAAAATCTTGATGCTTGCCTTCTGTAAAAGGATGTTGCCAAGTGGGGAAAAAAACTGTTGCTTAAGCCATATCTCATATCAATTGATTCGGAATGTCTGAGGATAGGAGCCAGGTGTCAGGAATTTTTGTTAAGCTCTCTGGTGTTTGCAATGAGAAGCCAAGTTTCAGAACTGCTATTTTAGAATTCTCCATAGGGATAGTTGTCTGGTGATAAATGTGCTCAATTTTTGCTTGAAAACTCTTTTTTTTTTTTTTTTTTCCTTTTTGAGATGGAGTCTCACTCTGTCACCCAGGCTGGAGTGCAGTGGTGCAACCTTGGCTCACTGCAACCTCCACCTCCCCAGTTGGAGTGATTCTCCTGCCTCAGCACCCCCCCCCACCACCACCACCACCAGCAGCTGGAACTACAGGTGCACGCCACCACGCCTGGTTAATTTTTGTATTTTTAGTAGAGATGAGGTTTCACTATGTTGGCCAGGTTGGTCTCAAAGTCCTGACCTCAAGCGATCCACCCTCCTTGGCTTCCCAAAGTGCTGGGATTATAGGCAGAAGCCATAACATATTTTATGACCTAACCTTAAAAGTCATACTTTCTCATTTTACAATATCATTTACACTGCTCAGCCCAGCTCAGGGTCGGAGGAAACTATACGAAGGCGTGAATACCAGTTGGTGAAAGTCACTGGGGGCCATTTGGCTGTCACATATGAAGTGAGATGATGCAGGTAAAGCACTCAGAGCCATGTCTGGCATATGCTATGTGCTCATCCCAATCCGTGTCCTGGCTTTGCTCTAGGCAGGTGGAATCTATGCAGGAACAACTTTCATTCAATCATTCCACAAACATTTATTGAGCACCTGTGTGTACCAGGCACTGTTCTAGGAAGTGGGGGACAGTTCTAAATAAAACATAGTCCCTGGCCTTATGAAATTCAAACAAACTCAAAAATGCACAGCCTGGTGGTGCTCAGTGCCGTGAAGAACCATAAAGCTAGGTAAGGGAAGAGAGAACCATGAGGAAATGAGGCCTGGCTGTCTTTCTCCATGGATCTGGTACAACTGTAGTGGTGGCTTAGATTCTGACCTCTTGTAAAGCCCTCTCTCCCCTGTGAGTGCATCCTGGCATCACAGACATGTAAAATGTGTACCCATTTTACACCTAGGCTGAAGTCAAACTAATCCAAAGAAGATCTGAAATAAGATTTGAGTCCCCAAGGAGTCTGGATTTCTTCAACTACAGAGGTTCTCCAACTTGGAGGCCCAGCAGCATCACCTAGGGAGCTTGTTAAGATGCGGAACTCCAGATGTTCTGACTCAATCGGTTGGGGGAGGGTCCAGGGATCTGCATTTTAAACAAGCACCCCAGGGATGGATGCAGATCACCCAATCACATTTGAGAAATGATCTGGTTGGGGGTAGGGGCTCCTGCCTGTAACCCCAGTGCTTTGGGAGACGGCTAGAGAATTATTTAAGGCCAGGCATTCAAGACCAGCCTGGGCAACATAGTGAGGCCCCTGTCGCTATAAAACATTAAAAAAAAAAAATTAGCCAGGTGTAGTTGTACTCAATTGTACTCCTAGCTACTCAGGAAACTGAGGTTGGGGGATAGCTTGAGCCCAGTTGTTCAAGGCTTAAGCAAGCTATGATCATACCACTGTACTCCAGCCTGGGTGTCAGAGTGAGACCCTGTCTTAAAAAAAAAAAAAAAAAAAAAAAAGAGCCGGGCGCGGTGGCTCAAGCCTGTAATCCCAGCACTTTGGGAGGCCGAGGCGGGTGGA
>NW_016107333.1:10662023-10679609 GCF_001604975.1 Cebus imitator | reverse complement strand
AAAAAAAAAAAAAAAAAGAAACCCTGTTCTGAGGGCTTAGCGGTCAGGCAGAGCTCTAGGTTCAGCCTCAAGTGATGGGCAGGGCTTAGCCATGCAGAGAGAAGGGGAAGAGAGGGGATCCAGAGACACCAAGCAATTTTCCCAGGGGCACACAACCTGTAGGGACAGTTTTAGGTGCACAGTGGTCATCTTATTTGGTAGCTCATGCTGTACAGTAATTCCCCACCCCTGCCCCCATGACCTGTGGTTTTACCTTCTGCAGTTTCAGTTGCCTGCAGCCAACCACATGATGAAGTCTCACGCCATCCTGCACTATTTCACCTAGGAGGTGAATCATCCCTTTGTCCACTGTATCCAGGTTGTAGACGTTAACCACCATTAATCATCAACATCATTTGCTCCTGACATCCAACCGTGGACACTGTCACGGCTTCATGATGTTGGATCACCTGAAGGAGATGATTCTCCTGAAGTATCATCCATCCCTGGGGTGCTTGTTTAAAATGCAGATCAGTAGTAGCCTAACACTAGATCACAATGCCCATGTCATTCATTTGCCTTCATCTCATTATGCAGCTATTTCATTATCTCCCATCATCACAAGAAGGGTGAGTACAGTACAATAGGAGAGACCGCATTCACATAACTTTTATTACAATATACTGTTATAACTGTTCTATTGTTATTGTTATTTATTCTTACTGTGCCTAATTTACAAATTAGGCTTTATTGTAGGTATGTATAGATAGGAAAAAAACATGATATATACAGGATTCCGTACTATCTGTGGTTTCAGGCATCTACTGGGGGTCTTGGAATGTATCCCATCGGATAAGTGGACCACTGTATATTGAAAAACAAGACCGCACATTATTTCCATCTCCCATAAAGAGAAATAATCTATTTGCCTGCATCCTGAATTTGACATGGAATTTGACATGCTATTTGAAATGCTTTGACACTAGTGCAGTTTGAACATTGGAGTTTGTCCTCTCTTGTTGCTTTCTGAAACCCTGAGACCACCATAGGAAGGAGTGGACTATGCTTATTGGAGGCTGAGGCCACGTGGAGCAGAGAAAAGCCTTCCTGCAAAAGTAGACATTTGAGCTGCTTGCTGCCTTCAGCTGCAGGAGTGACCCAGCTGAATCCAACCCAAATTGCCAACCCGGAGAATCATAAACCACTGTTTGGGGTTTGTAATGCAGCAGACTGACATGACCTCATTAATGGTGGAGAATATTTTTCCTCCCTTCTCTGGTGGCAAGTTTTCCTTAGTCATGGGAATTAACACTATCTACCAGACAAAGTCCAAATCTGAAAGACAGCACAAGAAGCTTAATTTCTTGCTCAATGAAATCCAGGGTGGATCTGGTGGTTCTCCTCTAGCTTGTAGCTAAGGGAACTCGTGGCTCCAAAGTGACTGTGGCAGAGGAAGAGAGGGATGAGACTCACCAGCTCTCCATTGCTTCAGCCTGTTACTCCTACACACAGCACATTGGTCAGAACTAGTCATGTGACTGTAAGGGAAGCTAGAAAATGTAGGGGAGCACCTGAAATATTGGGATGCCTGTCTTTGCCACAACGAACTTCCACAAATATAATTATGTCATTTGCATGGTTATCTGTTTAACATCTGTCTCTTCTATTAGGCTGTGAACCCTTGAGGGCAGGGGCACATATGTCTTACATGGTGCCTGGGCTGTAGTAGACATTCAGCGGTGATTGCTGAATTGCTAAATGAATGAATAATCTGGCAGGTCACAATAGGATCTTTTGTGTTCAGCCCCCAGTGGCAGAGATAATCCTCAGGTAAATTTCTAACGGTCCTTCCCTTTCGGTAATATACCTGTACTAATTTGATAGTGTAAAATTCATATACAATGATGATTAAATGAAGACAAATAGAACACAAAAGTCCTCACTAATTAGGGTCAGGGTGTGGTGACATCCACTATTTGATGAGTGGATATTACATTTTATTATTATTTTGAGAAAGAATCTTGCTTTGTTGCTCAGGCTGGAGTGCAGTGGTGCAATCTTGGCTCACTGCAATCTCCCCTCCTGGGTTCAAGTGATTTTCCTGCCTCAGCTTCCCAAGTAGCTGGGATTACAGGCGCACACCACCACGCCCGGCTATTTTTGGTATTTTTAGTAGAGATGGGGTTTCACCGTGTTGACCAGACTGGTCTTGAACTCCTGACCTCAAGTGATCTGCCAGCCTCGGCCTCCCAAAATGCTGGGATGACAGGCATGAGCCACCACGCCCGCTGATATTACATTTTTTAATGGGCAATTTTCATGTGGCTGCATCTGTGCAGCCTTGTCAAAAGTTCTGCTTCAAGGCAAAACCAGATGAGTCTTTTTCTCTGTTGTGAGGTCTTGGATGAGTCTTCCACTCTCTCCAAAGCTCATTTGTCTTATCTGTAAAATGACAGAAGCATCTACCTCACTGAATTGTTGTGAGGCATAAATAAGTCTCTTTGTGTAATGGAGTAAAGTGTTGGCACGGTACCTGCCCTTGGCAGCCCTTCCGTTCCTCTTGCTCCACTGGTAGGTATCAGGCCAACTTTCAACTTGGAGGGAGCTGGGACAGGGTCTGTTGGAAGCTGGGAGGGGCAAGGTAGAGGTCAGGGGCTGCCCCATGAGACCCTAGATACAACTAGGCTCTGTTCTGGGCAATGCTGGGTGCACAGAGATGAGACTGACTTGTCCATGTCTGCATCAGTTAGCTTTCAGTGTAAAACAAAATAGCCTCAAATTAGTGGCTTAAAACCACAATGATTGGCCAGGCACAGTGGCTCACGCCTGTAATCCCAGCACTTTGGGAGGCCGAGGTAGACAGATCACCTGAGGTCAGGAGTTTGAGACCAGCCTGGCCAACATGGCGAAACCCCGCCTACACTAAAAACATAAAAATTAGCCGGGCATAGTGGCGCCTGCCTGTAATCCCAGCTACTCAGGAGGCTAAGGCAGAAGAATCATTTTAACTTGGCAGGCGGAGGTTGCAGTGAGCGTAGATTGCGCCACTGTTCTCCAGCCTGGGTGACACAGCAAGACTCCGTCTCAAAACAAACAAACAACAAAATAAAAAATCCACAGTGGTTTTATTTAGCTCAATTAGCTCATGACCCTGAGGGTCACTGGGCAATTCTAGTGTGGGCCAGCCTGGCTGATTTCTGCATCGGCAGTCAGCTGGAGGGTCGGTCGCCTGGCGTCAGATGATCTAGGGTTACCTCTCTCGAGTATCTGCAGTTAGCAGGTTGTTGGCTGAGCCTCCTCACTTCTGCACATTATTTTCCCCACGATCCCCTCCCTCTCTGAACCTGGTTTTGCTCAGGAGTCACTCCCCCTGCTATATGACGCACGAGCTCCACCTACAGTTCGAGGATTGCCGCGGTTAATGTACGCACGTGCTCCACGAATGTAAGCTGGTGATTGGTCAGACATGAGCACGTGATGCAGTTCTGACCAATAAGATGTGTGGGAAGGTCGGTCAGAAGCGCTTCTGGGAAAGTTTCCTCCATCCCAACAAAGAGATGCGGGAGCAACTTTTATTACCGGCTCATTATGTCAGGGGCTGCTTGTTCTAAATGCGTTACACAGAGTACTCACTCAGGTTCTCATAAATTAGGTACTATTATTGTCCCCCATGGTACAGATGAAAAATCTGAGGCACAGAGTGATTAAGAAACTTGCCAAGGGTCAAACAGCTATTGAGTGCTGGAGCCAGGATTTAATTCTGGGCAGCCTGACTCCAGAGTTCTGAGTTCCCAGGTAGTACAATGCCCCTGCCTTCTTCCTGTGGTCACGGACCTCTCTAATGCGACACCTGCTGTAGCCATTGTGCCAGCAGTCTCGAGGGACAATACAGTCAAGAGACAGAAAGAGCCTGGAAAGCCGGGGTCCTGCACGCAGCCTGGAGTTGAAGGGACCAGCACTGAAGACCACCCTATCCACTGACTTCTCGCTTTGTGTGAAACATATTTCCATCTTGTTGAAGCCATTTTGACTCAGAAAGTACCCTAATAGAGACACTGCTGCTGCCAGAAGAAACAGAGGGAGTGCAGGAAAACCTGCTGGGCTCCAGGTAATCTGTTCTCACAAACCACTCGGCTGAGGTTGAGACACAAGTCCACGGCTTTTCACCATGAGGGCCAGTTTTGAAGGCAATGAAAACTGATAAAAGATGGTTGGAAAGGATGGAAGAAATCGCCTAGATAAATAGAAGTATTTCATAATTCTCCTTTATTAGGCACAGGTGAAAATACATACTCATGGTATCCAAAACCTAGAGTATCGACCTGGGATTGTGGGCCCCAACTGTTCCCAGAACAGTCCCACCTGGGACTTTCCAGGTGGCCACAGGACAGACCCTGCCAAATCCTGTCCCTCAACCTTGGTGCTCAGGTCAGAAGCCCTATGGTTGACAGGCCTGGACCCTCATTCCAGAACATTCTTGAGTTAGACAAGAACTAGCCTCATAGTCTGGATTCTTATCTCTGGCCCAAATCCCGGGCTTGGGCCTGGAAAGAGAATCTCTTGATCAAGAGGACAGAGATGCTGGGAACACAGGTCCCAGAGTGAGCTGGGCTTGGGTCCTGAATTTCAGGGGAGCAGCCTGGAGCCTTTGGCACAGGGATACCTCCCTTTCTCTGAAAAGGTACAAGATATAAAGGCGGCTGGTTTGTTTGTGAAACGGATTGTCCTTGGACAGAGGTGCCTGAACACCAGCACCAGTGGAGGCTGACACTGGCACAAAGTGTACCCAGTGTAGACAGTGACCGATGGCCATAGAAAAGTGTTGTCAGCTCAAGAATGCCAGTTTGTCATCTCTGTGAGCAGGGAGTATTGTCTCCTGTGCTCACTGCTGTATTCCCAGCACCTAGAACAGGGCTTGGCACTTGATAAGCATCCAAGCAGGAATTGCATGTGTGTGGAACAAAGCAGGTGTATACACAGGACACTCCACGCAGGCTTCTGCCTTTCTCCCTTCTGGAAGGCACTGAAGGTTTGGCTCAGTTCAGAGACAGGAGAAAGCTTGGAGCCACCCCAAACTCAATCCACTGTTGGGAGCTGAGCATGTAGTTGGGTGGCCCTAGCCATACAGAACCAGTTCTCTGTTTTCCTCTTCTTCCTTGGCTTCATCCAGCTCTGGTCCATCAGGGACCACCTGATCAGCCTCCCAGAGATGGGATCGGGTTGGGGCTGAGGGGATCGGGTCCTCCCGCAGCCAGGGGTGCAGGAGGATGCTTGTGGCTGTAAGCCGCTCAGCTGGCTCCCGACGAAGGAGGCAGCGAACCAGACAGCGGGCAGGGGCTGAGAGGCCTGCAGGCAAGGCGTAGGCCCCGCGACGGATCTTGCCAAAGAGCAGGACAGGCTCTGAGTCCTGGAAAGGGTAGTGGCCGGCCAGCATGGTGAAGAGTGCCACGCCCAGGCTCCAGACATCCGCTGCTTTGCCTGAGTATGAGGCCCGTGAGCTGAGTATTTCAGGTCCCACATAGGCTGGGCATGCGTTCTTATCCCACAGGGAATCATCCGGCCCGGTCAGCACACAGGTGTCCTCCAGGTTCTCCAGCACCAGCTTCTTCCTGGGACATGGGGAGAAACATAAGGGCCCTACCCAGAGCCCCCATGCCACCACCCCATACTATCACCTTAGTGGCACCCACTTTCAAGTGCCTGCTGGTCTTTGACAGACACAAGCCAGTCCTTTGATGTCTGATCCTATTTTACAGAAAACTAAACCCAGGCTCAGAGAGGTTAAGTCATTTTTTTTTTTTTTTTTTTTTTTTTTTTTTTTTTTTTTAAAGACGGGGTTTCACCATGTTGATCAGGCTGGTCTTGAACTCCTGACCTCAGGTGATCCGCCCGCCTTGGCCTCCAAAGTGCTTGGATTACAGGCATGAGCCACCACGCCCGGCCGACGTTAAGTCATTTAAGGCCACAGAGCAATTAAATTTAAACTAACATTCTGAACGGAATAAATTTCTCAACAGTCCCTTGGGAAAGGGACTGATGGGGCTAAGAGAGTTAAGCCTCTCTTAAACCACCTGCAAACTTAGGGTACAGGCAGGTATAAAATGAAAGAAACAGGAAGTGTGCCAGACATTTCAGCACAAGCCCTGCGCCTAAAAAGGGCACCACTAACAACACATTCTAGGGTTTATCAAGTGTCCGCTGTGTTCTTCGCCCTTGGCCCAGCTTATTACCTGGCTTATCTCATGCTATCCAGGCGACAACCTGAAAGGAAGACACCATTTTACAGCTCTAGAGCATCAGCCTGGGATGGGAACCCTGATTCGCAGATACCTAGAGCCAGTGCTGTGACCCACTCTCATAGTTTTCAAGATGGCCCCATGTTCCCATTCTTTTCCCCAAGGGAAATCAGGAATCCTATTTTAATGAAAAAGTCCCCATTTAAAAAATATTGGCAACCAGTTTCAATAAAAAACACAAACAGGTGAGCAGGGCAAAAAGAAAAGTGTGTGTAAGGCTGGGCGTGGTAGCTCACACCTGTGATCCTAGCACTTTGGGAGGCCGAGGCAGGTGGATCTCTTGAGTTCAGGAGTTCAAGACCAGCCTGGGCAATATGGTGAAACCCTAACTCTACAAAAAATACAAAAATTAGCCAGGTGTGGTGACTCGCACCTGTAGTCCCAGCTACTTGGGAGGCTGAGGCAGGAGGATATCACTTGAGCCCAGGAGGTGGAGGTTGCAGTGAACTGTGTTAGCTCCACTGCACTCTAGCCTGGGGGACAGAGTGAGAACCTGTCTCAAAAAAAAAAGTGTATCCTGCCATTTGCAATTTCTGTTTTAAACAACTCCCACAGAGCACTCTAAGATGACTTTAATAATCATTCTGTTGCCACTGCTATTAATTTCTTCTTTATAGCACCACTTCCTGGGTGTCCATTGGCATTTCACAAATACTGACCAATCCTATGAATCACAGTATTGAGGGACGAGGAGTGTCAGCATTATTGGCCTATTTTACAGATGAAGAAACAAAAGCTCAGGCAGTTGAAGTCATTGCTCAGGGCCAAAAAGCCGGTAAGAAGCAGAACCCAGGACTTAAACACAGGTCTATCTAACTCATGGTCCCTCTTCTACTGATGATTCTCCTGTGATTTTTTCTTTTCTTCTTTAGAGACAGGGTCTCACTCTGTCACCCAGGCTGGAGTACAGTGGTGCAATCCTAGCTCACTGCAACCTCAAACGTCTGGGCTCAGCCTCCCAAGTAGCTAGGATCACAGGTGTGCACCAGCACCCCTGGCTAATTTTTCTAAATTTTTGTGCAGATGGGGTTTCACTATGTTGCCTAGGCTAGCCTCGAACTATGGTGTTCAAGCAATCCTCCTGCTTTGGCCTCCCAAAGCACTGGGATTACAGGTGTGAGCCATCAGATGATTTCTTGAAAAGAGCAAGAAGCACGTTCTCTCTTCCAGAAGGTCTGGGGTAGTTGTATCTACTCTGAACTTAAAATATGTTTGAAGTTATGCATTAGCTTAAAAATCATAAATTTGACTTCTTTAAAAAAGGCATGCTTCTTTTACTATAAAATGTAGAAGGAAATATTAATAGAAAATCAGCCTTTGGGGCTAGGCGTGGAGGCCCACATCTATAATCTCAGCACTTTGGGCCAGTACAGGCAGAGCACTTGAGGTCAGGAGTTCAAGACCAGCCTGGCCAACATGGCAAAACCCCATCTCTATTAAAAATACAAAAATTAGCCAAGTGTGGTGGTGTGTCCCTGTAATCCCAGCTACTCAAGAGGCTGAGTCAGGAGAATTGCAAGAACCCAGGAGGCAGAGGTTGCACTGCGTCAAGATCATGCCACTGCACTCCAACCTGGGCAACAGGGCGAGACTGTCTTAAAAGAAAAGAAAATTAGCCTTAGGCAAGCACCACAGTAATAACTGCTACAGGCAAGATGGATGGCTGCTAAAATTAGTGGGTGAAAGTTGAGGAAAAACAGGATATTTATATGCTTAGCTTACCTCCCCCAAGGTATTTATCCATTACAAAGGCTAAATTAAAAACTTTAGAGGAGAGAAAGCTGGCAGGTCCTACTCTAACCAAGTGATCAAGGTTACAACACAGTAATGACTATCAGCTCATGCATCTCCTGATATGATGTGGAGAGGGGCCTATCAATTCTGTGTTGTTCTTGCCAAAAATATATAACCACGGCTGGGCGTGGTGGCTCATGCCTGCAATCTCAGCACTTTAGGAGGCAGAGGTGGGTGGATCACCTGAGGTCAGGAGTTCAAGACCAGCCTGACCAACATGGTGAAACCCTATCTCTAAAAAAAAAAAAAAAAAAAAAAAAAAAAATAAAAAAAAAAAAAAAAAAAAAAAAAAAAAAAAAAAAAAAAAAAAAAAAAAAAAAACAAACAAAAAAAAAAAAAAAAAAATATATATATATATATATATATATACACACACACACACACACACACACACACACACACACACACACATATATATAAACAAAACTGCAATCTAACTTTGAGAAAACATCAATCAAATCCAAATTGAGGGACACACAAAGTAACTTATCAGTACTCTTCAAAAGTCTCAAGGTTATGGTGGGAGCAGTGGCTCACAACTATAATACCAGCACTTTGGGAGGCCGAGGGGGGCAGATTGCTTGAGCTCAGGAGTTCGAGGCCAGCCTGGGCAGCATAGCAAGACCCCATCTCAATTAGCCAGGCGTGGTGGCACACAACTGTAGAACCAGCTACTCAGGAGGGTGAGGTGGGAGGATCAATTGAGCCCAGGAGTTTGAGGCTGCAGTAAGCTATGATCACACCACTGCACTCCAGCCTGGGTGACAGAGTGAGATCCTGTCTCAAAAAAAAAAAAAAAAAAATCATGGGTCGTCAAAGACAGGGAAAGACTGAGGAACTATCTCAGATTAGAAGAGGCCAAGGAGACCACTGATAAATAAATTGGGATCCTCATTGGATCCTGCACAGCAAGGGGTGTTAGTGGGAAACCCGGGAAGCTGGAATAAATTTGTGGGGCTTAGTAAATAGTACTCTCCCAAGGTTAATTTCTTAGTTTGGGTAATTGTACCATGGCTATGTCAGGTGTTAACATTGGAGGAAACTGGGGGAAGGATATATAGAAAATCTTTGAACTATTTTTGTAGCTTTTCTAAAAGTCTAAAATTATTTCAAGATAAAAAGTTTTAAAAAATGTAATGGGGTCACATTCCTTCCTCCACAGAAAAATTCTGTGTAACTGGCAGCTTAGTGCGCTCCCTCACACATCCTGGAGGCCCTCCGGAATCTGGAGAGGGAACAGGAGGCGAGTCCCTCTCCCCTTCTCCCCAGAAGAATTATCTTTTAAAACTTTTTCTTAGCATCTAGGCCAGGTGCAGTGGCTCATACCTGTAATCCCAGCACTTTGGGAGGCCGAGGCAGGTGGATCATCTAAGGTTAAGAGTTTGAGACCAGCCTGGCCAACACGGCAAAACCCCATTTCTACTAAAAGTAGAAAAAATCAGCCAAGCATGGTGGTGCATGCCTGCAGTCCCAGGTACTCAGGTGGCTGAGGCAGGAGTATCACTTGAACCTGGGCAGCAGAGGTTGCAGTGAGCCAAGATTGCGCCATTGCATTCCAGCCTGGGCAACAGGGGGAGACTCTGTATCAATTAAAAAAAAATTTTTAGCGTCCCCACCTAGAGAAGGAAGATGATCTTTTAGCCAAAAAGTGCTAATTCTCAGTTTCACAGGAAAAGTTTTTGTGTGGGGAACCTCAGACCCTGTCTTGTTTTGACTGTGGTTTTGGAATCCTGAAAACACCCTAACAATCCAGCCCTTTTCCCTACTAATGGGGAAATTGAGGCTCGGAGACACTAGGTCACCCAGAGTCAGTTCGTAAGCCCAGCCAAGACCCCTGTCCCTCTAGCTCAAATTGAATTAGGACTCAGGCTCTGGTTCAAATCCCAGCTCTACCATTTATTTTGCTGTGAGATCTTGGGCAAGTTACTTGAGCTCTCCGGGCCTCAATTTCCTTGATCATATGGGGATAATAATGCCTTCCTTGAGTCTGTAAGGAAGGAGACCACGGTAGATAATGCAGCGATGCTGTCATCACTGTCAGCTACTACGACTTTCGCATCTCAGTGCCCCATCCCAGCATCCCAAGGGGCTCCCAAGAGGACTTAATCAACTTTTTTTTTTTTTTTTTTTTTTTTTTTTTTTTTTTTTTTTTTTTTTTTTTTTGAGATGGAATCTCACTCTCTTGCCCAGGCTGGAGTGCAGTGGCACAATCTTGGCTCACTGTAACCTCTGCCTCCCAGGTTCAAGCTATTCTTCTGCCTCAGCCTCCCGAGTAGCTGGGATTATAGTTGTCAGCCATCACTCCTGGCTAATTTTTGTATTTTTAGTAGAGACATGGTTTCACCATGTCGGCCAGGATGGTCTCGAACTCCTGACCTCAGGTGATCTACCCGTCTCGGCCTCCCAAAGTGCTGGGAGTACAGCCATAAGCCACGGCATCCACCCAGCCTGAGTCAACTCTTCTCTGGTTACCAGACAGGGGCTGCTGGTTATTCCAGCCTCTCTACTTCTTGCCTAAGTTACTTTGTTTCCTAGGCCTCAGTTTCTCTCCATCATGGCCCACCCCCTGCGTGTGTCTGTGGCTGGGATCTCTGCAACCACACTCACCTCTCACAGTCAGTAAAGACAAAGCGACACAGCTTGAGATCGCGCAGGACCAGACCATGCTGGTGACAGTGTGCCACGGCGGTGGCCATCTGGCGGAAGAGCGCAGCAGCCTCAGGCTCAGGGATGCGGCGGCGGTTTCGCACCAGGCTGTGCATGTCTCCATGGGTCCGAGTGAAAAAGGCATAGAGGAGCTGGGTACCAGCCAGGACCTCAGTGGGCCGAGCCACATGCTTGTGTGGTGGCAGCCGCGCATAGGGCTCCAGCACGGCCAGGGCCTCGTGGATGGGATACACCTGTGGGCAGAGCATGGGGTGAGCACAGCTGGGGACTCCCGGGAGCTGAGGCTGGCTTTGCAAACACTGCAAACAGTCACAGCTGACCTGTTAGACACTACCATGTGCTAGCCATTGCACTAAGTGCTTCACTTAGCAAGTCATTCAGCCCTTACCACAGTCTTATAAGTAGGATGACTCGCTTCATTTTATAGTTAAGGAAGCTGAGAGGCCCCACAGCCAGCAAGCAGCAGAGCTGGGATTTGAACCTGTGCAATCCATTGTCTGCTTTTTTTTTTTTTTTTTTTTTTTTTTTTTTTTTTTTTTTTTTTTTTTTTTTTTTTTTTTGAGACAGAGTCTGGCTCTGTCACCCAGGGTGGAGTGCAGTGGCACAACTCAGCTTACTTCGAACTTGGCCTCCTGGGTTCAAGGGATCCTCCTGTCTCAGCCTCCCGAGTAGCTGGGATTACAGGCATGCACCACCACACTCAGCTAATTTTTGTATTTTTAGTAGAGATGGGGTTTCACCATGTTGACTAGGCTGGTCTCAAACTCCCGACCTCAAGTGATCCTCCCACCTCCGCCTCCCAAAGGGCTGGGGTTACAGATATGAGTCACCATGCCCAGCCTTTTGTTTGTGCTCCTAACTGCTATGCTATATGGCCTCAAACATCAGATAACTGAAAAATAGCAAATCACTCAAACAGAAAAATAACCCTCAAAGCATCCTCCAGAAGGGTGGATGATGCAGAAGGCACCTGATGCTCATCACCCTCACAGCTTCTGTCCTCTAGGCTTGACTGCCAACCTTTATTCAGCAAGCTGGCCCTGGGCCTGCTGGCCAGCCATGTGTCCAACTGCACTGACAGTCATGGACTCTGCTCCCCCGTGCCCACTGGGAAGCCAGTGTCCTGAAACTAAATATTGACAAATGCGGACAAGTGTTGCAAAGGAACCAAGAAAGATGCAGGAATACAGCATTTTGTTTTCTTTTTGATTGTTGTTGTTTGAGACAGAGTTTTGCTCTTGTTGCCCAGGCTGGAGTTCAGTGGTGCAATCTTGGCTCACTACAACCTCCGCCTCCCGGGTTCAAGTGATTTTTCCTGCCTCAGCTTCCTGAGTAGCTGGGATTATAGACGTGTGCCACCATGCCTGACTAATTTTTTGTATTTTTAGCAGAGACAGGGTTTTGCCATGTTGGCCAGGTGGGTCTTGAACTCCTGACTTCAGGTGATCTTCCCGGTTTAGCCTCCCAAAGTGCTGGGATTACAGGCATGAGCCACTGCATGTGGTCTGGAATAGAGTATTTTGGAAGGGGGCACCCATTTTAGAAAGTATGGTTCAATAGGGACTCTGGGAAAATGATCGAAATGATTCAGAGATGCCCATGGAATAAGCTTTCCGAGTAGGGACATAGGCAGTGCAAAGGCGCTGAGGCAGGAAAAAACCTGGCCTGCTCTAGAAACCCAACCAAAAATCAGTGTGGCCAGAAAGGGGTGAGGAAGGGAAAAGAACATGGGATGATGGGAAATGTGTTAGCGGTCTATGGGCATCACAGCAAAACCTCACCCTAGCCTGAAAGATGTGTCCCATTTTACTGATGGTAAGACTGGGTTCAGAAAAGGAAATGACTTATTAGAAGCCAGACAGCTAATCAGTGGCAGAACTAATACTCACTTCGTTTTGTCTGACTTTAAATCCTTTGCATGTTGTGTTGATTGTGCCACGAAGAAAAATGAATAAGACACATATATATTTAATCCATGATAAAAAAAAAAAAAAAGTTGAAGTACATGACTTTAAAAACCAGTTGGGCTGGGTGCAGTGGCTCACACCTGTAATCCCAATACTTCAGGAGGGTGAGGTGGGAGGATCACTTGAGGTCAGGAGTTTAAGACCAGCCTCACCAACATGGTGAAACCCTGTCTCTACTAAAAATACAAAAATTAGTCAAGCGTAGTGGTGTAATCCTAGCTACTGTAATCCTAGCTACTCCGGAGGCTGAGGCAGGAGAATCACTTGAATCTGGGAGGTGGAGATTGCATTGAGTCAAGATCATGCCACTGCACTCCAGCCTGGGTGACAGAATCAGACAAACAAACAAAAAACCAGTTGGGGTGACATGGGGGGAATAACCCCAAAACAGAGATTACCTTTTAGTTAGGGTGAGCGCATTCCTGCCCCCATGCACTTGCACTTGCTGAACTTGCTGCCTGGATGCTCTTCCACTAGACCACGAGGCTGACTCCTTCCATTTGTTCAAGCCACTGCTCAAACATCACCCTTCAGAGAGGTCTTCCTGGACCTCCCTTGCTAAAATCACCTGCACTCCTGCCCTCCTTGTCCTCTGATCTCCCTGTTCCCAGATTTATTTTTCTCCATAGTGTTTGTGATTACCTGACACGTTTTTTTCTTTTTTTTTTTTTTTTTGACACAAGAGTCTTGCTTGTTGCCCAGGCTGGAGTGCAATGGTGTGATCTCTGCTCATTGTAACCTCTGCCTCCCAAGTTCAAGCGATTCACCTGACTCAGCCTCCCAAGTAGCTGGGACTACGGGTGCGCACCACCATGCCCAGCTAATTTTTGTATTTTTAGTAGAGACAGGGTTTCACCATATTGGCCAGGCTGGTCTTGAACTCCCAACCTCATGATCCACCTGCATCTACCTCCCAAAGTGCTGGGATTACAGGTGTGAGCCACTGCGCCCAGCCACCTGACACATGTTTTACTTATTTACTTCTTTATTGTCTGTATCTCCCACTAGAATGTCAGCTTGATGAGAACAGAACTTTGTTTTTAACCACAGCATGGTACACGCCAAATATGGGTGCTCAATGAAGTTGTGTTGACTAATGAGTAAGGTGATAACTCACAAAGACAAGATATTGATCTTTCTACACACCAACCAGGAAAGCTAAGGAAGTGTGGAAATGATCGTTCAGCTCCCGTGTTGCACACTGGCATGGGGTGAGTATGTTCCAGTGGATTTTTGCCAATGTTTCTAGAGAATCGGGGCCCTGTGAACGCATGGTGCTTCTGTCCTGAGCCTGCTTGCGTCATTCCTCTCGCCACGGACTCATCTCCGCAAGCGGAGTGGAAAAGAACCTGTGATGCTGCAGGAAGGGGACCCAGAGTTCCGGGCTCCTTGGGGCACCTGCTTAGAGCACTGGAGATCTGCACACAAGAGCCCTGGTGAAGCTAGGGGCTGGACTCTGTCTGGATCTATCCCCTGCTCACTGCATCTCCATCAGCAGAGCAAAGCTCTGCTGCTGCTCCCAGGAGGAGGAGGCTTGAGTCCTCTGCCTCTCTGTGCATTCCCAAGGGACCCAGGCCCACGCTACTCTCCCTTGTGTATCCAGGTCCCCTTATCTTCCTTATGCTTGCCTGCCAGGACAGCCTGCCCTGATTGTGTCTGAAACACTTATCCTACACAGGCGCACAGGACTCTCTGGACTCAGCCTCCCGCGCCCAATCCCAGCTCTGATACCACCTGGCTCTGTCATGTGGCAAGTTACAGGCTTTCTGAGTCTCAGTGTCCTCTATCTGTAAAATGGGTACACTGATAGTAACCACCTCATTGGTTGTGTGAAGATGAAGAGACTGCACATACGCAGCAATCATCATGGTACTGGGTGCACAGTGAATACCTACAGTTACATTTTTATTCTCATTTCTGTCCTCTTGGACGGTCACTTGCCAGTGTCCTGCATGGGCTGACCCTTGCGGGCCTTGACCCTGCCCATTTCTGTAAAATGGCCACAGGTTAGGCTCCATCACCTCTGGGGTCCCAGGAGGTTTTTTTGTTGTTTTGTTTTTTGAGACGGAGTCTTGCTCCGTCATCAGGCTGGAGTGCAGTGGCGCAATCTTGGCTCACTGCAACTTCCATCTCCTGGGTTCAAGTGATTCTCCTGTCTCAGTCTCCTGAGTAGCTTGTACTACAGGCACGCGCCACCACACCTGGCTAATTTTTTGTATTTTAGTAGACTTGGCTTTCACCATGTTGGCCATGATGGTCTCAATCTCCTGACCTCATGATCTGCCCGCTTCAGCCTCCCAAAGTGCTGGAATTACAGGCACGAGCCACCGCGCTCGGCTGGTCCCAGGGGTTTTGATGTCTACCATGCCCTACCCTTCTCTTGTGCAAACATCTTCAGTGGCTCTGCAGAGCCCAGTGGAGGCCCCTTGTTAACACCTTCATGACCAGCTGCCACCAACCCTCATGTCCTGCCCCTTTCTGCACACCCTCTCCACTATGGCCATAGTGAAGTCCTTTTCATGCTCTAAAGTGCTATACCCTCACTTTTCTAGACCTTTGCACAGCTGTTCCCCCTGCCTACAGCTCTTGTCTGCAGCCACTTCTACCTGGCTAACGTCTACTCGGCCTTTTCTGTGCCCCCTGATCCCTAAGCTCTACCCCTGCAGCGTTTAGCACCCTGTAGGGCCTAAGCTGTGAACTCCTCCAGGACTGGGGCTACATCTGGTTTACCTCTCTGGTATCGGTCCAGCAGGTGCTCACTGGATGCTTCCCCACTAAACACAAGAATGAATGAGCATAAGAACCACTCTGCCCCCTGGCAATCCTTTGGAGGTTTCCCTTCCAGGCCTCCTGTGATGCTGGGGGACAGTGGCCTGTGGACACGTACCTTGCAGGTATACTCAGTGCTTGTAGGGCAGTGCAAGGCCTGGTAGGCCCGCCCGCCCTCCTTGGGCTCCAGGAGAACATAGGGCCCAAGACGGGAGGCAGTGGCCATAGCAGTTGCATGATCTGGAGCAGGGGGTGGGCTCAGGGGCAACAGGCAGGAGGGCAGCCTGGGCTGGGGCCTGCTTCGAGCTCGTTTCTGGACAGGACACTCGGCGTCTAAGTTGTCCTCCAACTCCAACCGCTTCTTCCTGGATAGGGAACCCGCAGGAGCAGCCAGAGGAGTGACTCGCATCTAGCAAAAAGGGAGAAAGGCACTAAAGTGAGGCTGCTTGGTGGCCCCTTCTTTCCCCTGCTGGTGGGAGGGTACGGGCCACAACATTTATAGGGGGCGATGTGGCAGTGTGTGTTAAAATGACAAATTCACATATCCTTAGCTGGGTGTCCCACTTCTAGGAGTTTATCCTCCAGTTAAATGTCTCACAAAAATTTAAATATGGTAAAGGCTGTTTATCAGAGCCTGGCGTCCAATAGCAAAAGCAGGAAATATCCCAAATGTCAGGCAGTAGAAAGCTAGTTAAAACATCATGGTATAGCCATACAGCAGAATACTACACAGCTCTGAAAAAGGACAAGAAAGCTCTCTATATACTGATGTGTACTGATCTCCGAGATGTATTAAGAGAAGAAAGCCAAACACTGAATTATGTGTTATAGAATGCTTTTATGTTTTCTTTAAAATTTTCTTCCCCAAGAGGTGGGGCCCCGTTATGTTGCACAGGCTGGTCTCACACTCATGGCCTCAAGTGAACCTCTCATCTCGGCTTCCTAGTAGCTGGGACCCTAGGAGTGAGCCACCACACCTGGCTGTGCTTTTGTGTTTAAAAAGAATATATAGCCGGGTGCGGTGGCTCATGCCTGTAATCCCAGCACTTTGGGAGGCCGAGGTGGGCGGATCACGAGGTCAAGAGATTGAGACTATCCTGGCCAATGTGGTGAAACCCTGTTTCTACTAAAAATACAAAAATTAGCAGGGCATGGTGGCATGTGCCTGTAGTCCCAGCTACTTGGGAGGCTGAGGCAGGAGAATCACTTGAACCCAGGAGGCTGAGGTTGCAGTGAGCCGAGATGTCACCACTGTACTCCAGCCTGGCGACAGAGCAAGACTCCATTTCAAAAAAAAAAAAAAAAAATATATATATATATATATATATATGTATATTAAAAATATATATGTTATATTATATATTTGTTTGAATATGTATACTCTGTCTTTCTCTGGAAGGATGCTTAAGGTTAGGAGGAGAATCTTACTATCACAGCTCACTTGCAGCCTTGACCTCAGGGTTCAGGTGATTCTCCCACCTCAGCCTCCCAAATAGCTGGGACTACAGGTGTGCACTATGATGCCTGGTTAATTTTTGTATTTTTTGTAGAGACGGGGTCTCACTATGTTGCCTAGGCTGGTCTCAAACTCCTGAGTGCAAGCAATCCACCTGCCTCCACCTCCCAAAGTGTTAGGATTACAAACGTGAGTGACCATGTTTGCCTGACTCTTTAAAATTTTGAATTTGAGCCATGTAAATGTATTTCCTGGCTGGGTGCAGTGGCTCATGCCTATAATCCCGCACTTTGGGAGGCCGAGGCAGGTGGATCATGAGGTCAGGAGTTCAAGACCAGCCTGGCCAACATAGTGAAACACTGTCTCTACTGAAAATACAAAAATTAGCTGGGCATGGTGGTGCATGCCTGTACTCCCAGCTGCTCAGGAAACTGAGACAGGAGAATCACTTGAACCTGGTGGGGTAGAGGTTGCAGTGAACTGAGATCGCACCACTGCATTCCACTCTGGGTGACAGAGCAAGACTCCGTCTTGGAAAAAAAAAAATTAGCTAGGTGTGATGGAACATGCCTGTAGTCCCAGCTACTCAAGAGGTTGAGGCAGGAGAATTGCTTGAACCTAAGAGTCAGAGGTTGCAGTGAGCCAAGATCGTGCCACT
>NW_016107333.1:10659903-10661989 GCF_001604975.1 Cebus imitator | reverse complement strand
AAAAAAAAAAAAAAAAAAAAAAGTATTTCCTAATCAGGAATTTACATTTAAGGAAATAAATACCTGCTTGAAAACACAGCTTGTTCCTAAAAATTATACAAAAGAAGATCAACTAGTCTCGTAATCCATGGGTCTAGTACATTCACAGATGAGAGCTATGATCTTGTTCATTCACTTAACACTGGGTGCTAGGGAAGAGCAGTGAGTGAGACAGCATTCTTGCCATCAGGATCTTCCAGTCCATTTGGAGGGCAGATGAGTAATCATAAAATCACAACCAAGGCTAGGTGCAGTGGCTCACACCTGTAATCCTAGCACTTTGGAAGGCCATGGCGGGAAGATCGCTTGAACCCAAAAGTTAGAGACCAGCTTGGGCAACATAGTGAGACCCTGTCTCTACCAAAAAAATTTGTTAAATTAGCTGAGTGTGGTGGTGGATGCCTGTAGTTCCAGCTATTCAGGAGGCTGGAGTGGGAAGATTGCTTGAGCCTGGGAGGTTGAGGCCGCATCAAGCCATGTTTGTACCACTGCTCTCCAGCCTCATCTCTTGCTCTGTTGTATGTGGTACTTCCGAGGCCAAGGTCGATGCTGGAGCTCCAGCAGAACCAGAGAGACCTCCAGGTTTTTTACACAGGAGATAAATAACCGTCTATTTCATTTTAGCTGTTGTTAAGTGACTGTTTCTATATTACAGCTGAGCCTAATCCTAATTAACACATAATGGGATTTGGAATTATCCAAAGGCAGTGGGGAGCCACTGAAGGATTTTCAGCAGGGGAACATCATGCCTTTTGGGTGGATTTGAAAGTACAAGACAGGGGCAGTGAGACTAGCTAGCAGACCTGCACGAGCAGGAGTCCAGTCAGGAGAAGGTGACCTAGGTGCTAGGTGAAGACACAAAATCAAGGGCTTATAGGAGGAGGAGCAAAAGGACTCCATGGCAGACTGGATGGATTGGATGGATTGGATGGGAGGGGTGAGGGAGAGGGTGGAGTCAAGGTGAGGTCCAGCCTTTGGCTCCTGCAAGGAAGACAGTGCGCGTGGGAAATAAAGGCGCAACCTTTGAGAAGTGCATTTTGACAATATCAAAATGAAAAGCAGGCTGGGCTCAGTGCCTCATGCCTGTAATCCCAGTACTTTGGGAGGCTGAGGCAGGAAGATCACTTGAGCCCAGGAGTTTAAGTCCTGCCTAGGCAACGTAGCAAGACCCTGTCCCTAAGGAAAAAAAAATTATCTGGTCATGATGGCACACACCTGTATCCCAGCCATGCAGGAGGTTGAAATAGGGGAATCACTTGAGCCTAGAAGGTAAAGGCTTCAGTGAGCCATGGTCAGGCACTCTAGCCTGGGCAACAGAGTGAGACTCTCTCAAAAAAACAAAAATGAAAAATGTGTGAGCTTTGATTCAGCAATTAATCCCACTGCTAAGAATTTATCCTGTAGAGGGGTGTGTGTGTGTGTGTGTGTGTGTGTGTGTAATGATGCAAATACAAGGTTATTTCTGCAGCCCTTGTGACAGAAACAATTGGCGGTTTATAATTATAGGACTGGTCACATAAATTATACTTCATCCACACAATAGAACAATTTGCAGCCATTTAAAAGGTTGAGGATGCTCTTTATAGGCTAATTAGAAGGATCTCCAGAATGAGCTGTTAAGTGAAAAGAAAAAAGTAAAAAGAAAACCACCATCCACGCAGCTGTGTGACTGTGTGTGGGGTGGCTGAAGGAGAGGGCAGTGGCATGTCAGGGCAGAAAGGTTGTCTCTAGAACCCATCTGCCCACCCACTGAAACTCCATTTCAAGGAGGTACATGCCCAGATATGGGCATTGGTGTGAGAGAGACCTCAGTCTGGTTAAAGACCTTCCCAACAGTTCAACGCAGGATTAACAAGGAAACATCAGAGTCAGTTACCAGACAGAGGCCCACCTCTCCAAGGACACTGCTCCCAAAAACAAGAGCTGCCTTGGAAGGGAATGCCTCCCCACGAGAGTGAAAGGTCATAACTTTGGTTTGGTAAGAATGCAATAAGGGCCGGGCGCGGTGGCTCAAGCCTGTAATCCCAGCACTTTGGGAGGCCGAGGC
>NW_016107333.1:10640168-10658588 GCF_001604975.1 Cebus imitator | reverse complement strand
AACAAGCAGCCAACCAATATTTCATTTAAACCTGTAAATAGGTGTGATGTGGTACTGATAAGAGTGTATATTCTGTGTATTTAAAGTGGAGAGTTCTATAAATGTTAATCAAGTTTACTTGTTCTGGATCTGAGTTCAAATCCCGGATATCGTTGTTAATTTTCTGTCTAATTGATCTGTCTAATATTGATGTTGAAGTCTCCCACTATTATTGTGTGGGAGTCTAAGTCTTGTTATAAGTCTTATATATCTGGGTATTCCTGTATTGGGTGCGTATATATTTAGGATCTTTAGCTCTTCTTGTTGCATTGATCCTTTTATCGTTATGTAATATCCTTCTTTGCTTCTTTTGATCTTTGTTGCTTTAAAGCAAATCCTGCTTTTTATTTATTTATTTATTTATTTTTGCTCTCCATTTAGTTGGTAAATCTTTCTCCATCCCTTTGTTTTGAGTCTTTGTGTATCCTTGCATGTGAGATGGGTCTGGATGCAGCATACCGATGGGTTTTGGCTTTTTTTACCTGTCTGTGTCTTTGGATTGGGGGATTTAGTCGATTTAAATTTAGAATGAATAATAATATATATGAGTTTAATACTGCCATTTAATGTTAGCTGGCTGTTTTGCCTATTAGTTGATGTAAATTCTTGATTATGTTGATGCTCTTTACTTTTTGGTATTTTTTAGGAAGGCTGATACTGGTTGTTCCTTTCTATGTGTAGTTCTTTCAGAAGCTCTTTGTAAAGCAGGCCTGGTGGTGATGAAATCTCTGAGTGTCTGCTTGTTCACAAAAGATTTTATTTTTCCTTTGCTTATGAAGCTTAGTTTGGCTGGATGTAAAATTCCGGGTTGAAAGTTCTTTTCTTTAAGGATGTTGAATATTGGCCCCCACTCTCTTCTAGCTTGTAGGGTTTCTGCTGAGAGATCTGCTGTGAGTCTGATAGGCTTCCCTTTATAGGTAACCTGACCTTTCTCTCTGGCTGCCCTCAGTATTTTCTCTTTCATTTCAACCCTAGTGAATCTGGCGATTATGTGCCTTGAGGTTGGTCTTCTTGAGGAATATTTTTGTGGTGTTCTCTGTATTTCCTGGAGTTGAATATTGTCCTGCCTTGCTAGGTTGGGAAAGTTTTCCTGAATAATATCCTGAAGCATATTTTCCAGCTTGGATTGATTCTCTTCGTCACATTCGGGTACACCTATCAAGCGTAGATTAGGTCTTTTCGCATAGTCCCATATTTCTTGGAGACTTTGCTCGTTCCTTTTTATGCTTTTTTCTCTAATCTTGTCATCTTGTTTTATTTCATTAAGTTCGTCTTTGACTTCTGATATCTTTTCTTCTGCTTGATCGATTTGGCTGTTAAAACTTGTGCATAGTTCGTGAAGTTCTCGTGTTGTGTTTTTCAGCTCCATTAATTCACTTATATTCCTCTCCAAATTGTGTATTCTTGTTAACATTTCATCAAACCTTTTTTCAAAGTTCTTAGTTTCTTTGCATTGAGTTAGAACAACTTCTTTTAATTCACAGAAGTTTCTTATCACCCACCTTTTGAAGCCTTCTTCTGTTAATGGAACACACTCGTTCTCCATCAGACCTTGTTCCATTGCTGATGAGGAACTATGATCCCCTGTAGAGGGAGAGGCATTCTGATTTTGGGTATTCTCAGCCTTTTTAGGCTGTTTTCTTCCCTTCGTTATAAATTTATCCATCTGTGGTCTTTATAATTACCGTCTTTATAATTGGGTTTCTGAGTGGATGTCCAACTTGTTGATTCCCAGCGCTAAAATCTGAGCAACCTACTGCGCCGGCCAAAACAGCAGCGTTAGGATTGATGGTGCTTTTCTGACTGCACCAAGAACCACCGCCCCAAGGCAGCGGCAAAACCGCCTCGCCGGCCACAAGAGTCGCGCTGGCGACCTGTGGGGCTCCTCCGCTGGGAATCTCCTGGTGCGTCAGCAACAAAAATTCATCTGAAAGTGTGGCATCCTCTCGTTCTCTACACTTTCACTGGGAGCTACAATCCCGAGCTGCTAGTGATCAGCCATCTTGGATCTCTCTCCCCAGGTTTTTAGTAATGATAAAATGAAAACACCAATGAAGAGCTTAGCATGAACCTGCTGCAGGGTAGGTGTGAGGAAGTGTTCACTATTAGCACTCATCCTCTTGTTCTTCACAGCAAGATGCTTTAGTACCATCCTTGGGAGTCTTAGAAAGCTCCCCAGGTACGAGGTGGGGATGACACTCCTTAAGTCTCAAGACTGTTCGGAGCCCTGCAGGATGACACCTGGCTGTGCACACGCTTTGTGCCCTGTGCAGCAGGAGACTGCCTGCAGCCCCTCTGGCCTGCGCCACATCAGTACTCCAGGCTGCCTTGGCCCAGCCATCCCTCAGAGTCTGGTGGGGCCTGGGATAAGCTCCACCCAGATGTGGACAGATGTGGTAACTGTGTCTATAAATCTTGGGCAAGGCATTTTGCAGACCACACTGCAGAATAGAATCTGTGCTGTGGAATGAAAACAGCCCCTAATATCTACCTCTTGCTGTTCCCTGCCACACTGAGGACCCAGGGAAATGAGGGCGGGTTACATCAAGCACACATACACAAACTCAGGGCTGACAGGTGTGCACACATTCCTGAGACACTGTGTCTAAGCCAGCCAGCGACAATCACATCCAGGGCAGACAGACATTAAGTGACACACACACACACACACACAGCCCTTCCACCTATCACAAAGTCTACACAAGCAAGGCCACACCCTCGCACCTTCACCTCGCCCCGCACTTCCCTTCCCCGCCCCCCGTAACCCCCACCCCCTATGCAGCCAGGCCCCTCCCCTGGGAACCAAAGTGAAAGGCGGCGGGTGTCGCGGTCAGGAGGTTCATTGGAAATTGAAGGGCGGCCCTGGGACAGGAGGGGGGTGAGGCAGAGGGAGGGAAGTGGCTCTCGTCCCCCGCCCTCCCTGGTCTACAGGCACAGCACACACCACTTACACACGCGCACCGTTCTCCTGCAAACCAGGAGCCACGCAGCAGGGAGAACCAGCGGCCCTGCCCGGCCCCGCATCCCGCGCCGCGCCCTCACTCCCACTCGCTGGACTCCTGCACCCCTCGCTCCGTCCGCGGCTCGCTCCCCGGGCACCCCAGCCCTGTCCCGGCGGTGTCCCTTGCACCGCCAACCCCTGCCACCAAGTGCCCAGTCTTCCACACAGCTCTCACCATCCTCGGAGGCACAGGTCTCCGGGACCCACCCTCACCCAGAACTCTCCCTTACAGGCTCACGCGGAGCCCCGCAGAGCCCCCAACACCCCCACAGAGTCCTCCAGTGCCCCCCACCAGCCCCTCACCTCACCACACGACTCCCCTGTCCCACACTTACGCAAAGCAGACCCCCACAAACCCTCCGCTAGGGGTGACAGCCGGAGCGCTCCGTCCCCGGCTTCCCCAACCCAACTCGGGCTACCCCACGCCCACTGGGCCGCGTCGCCTGAGGCCCGGGGGAGGGTTCGGCCCCGGAGGTCCCCGGACAGCAGGGTCTGTTAAAGGTGTGTGTGTGTAACATGCAGCAACACGCAGATGCCCAGAGCCTCCCAGCGCCCCCTTCCAACCCCCCAGCCTCCGGGCGAGTCCACTGTTCGCCCCCCGCCGAGTACCTTGTCCAGGCGTCCCGCGTGGGTCCTGGCGCCGCCGGTGCTCAGGGCCTCCAGGGCACCCGCAGGTGGGCCGGGCCTGCTGCGCTGCTGCCGAGCTCGGGATCCCGGTCCAGCTCCAGCCCGGGCCCCAGTCCCAGCAGCGGACGCGTGCTGAGCCGCCGCCACTTCCGCTGCGAGTCTTGTGCGCGCCCAGCTCCCGGCCCGGGTGATGTAAACTTGAGCTAATCAGCCGCCCGTCTGATGCCCTCAGGCCCGGGATTGCACCATCCCCCGCGCCCCGCCTCTCCAGGTCACCACCAGGGCGTGCTCCGCCCGGGCCTCTCCCGTTCGCCCCGGCCGCTGGACCCGGGGACCCCACCGTCGCCGGCCCACTAGGGGTGTCTGGTCTCAGTGCAGACACCGGACACGGACTCTCCCTATCACCTTGGGAAAAAAAAAAATTGCTTTTCTGAACCTCAGTTTCCCCAAGAATATTCTTCCTTCTCAGGATGGAGCTTCAGAAAAAGAGCAAACAGTGACTAATGTCCGGGTGCTTCCCCGTTTATAAAGCACGTTCCCACCACTGTCTTAGAAAACCTTTAGGAGAAGTGGACAGGCGGGAATCTCCATTCTCCAGGTTCTACTGCGAGCCAGCCTGAGGCCCAGCTATGGGCAAGTGGTCCAGAAACTTCGGGAAGGCTTAGGGACCTAAGAGCTGACTCTGGGCTCAAAAGAACCAGTGTGGCCGCTGGGCGCAGTGGCTCACGCTGGTAATCCCAGCACTTTGGAAAGCCAACGCTGGTGGATCACCTAAGGTAGGGAGTTGCAGACCAGTCTGACCAACATGGAGAAACCCCGTCTCTACTAAAAATACAAAATTAGCAAGGTGTGAGGGCACATGCCTGTAATCCCAGCTGCTCGGGAGGCTGAGGCAGAATAATCATTTGAACCCGGGAGGCGGAGGTGGCGGTGAGCGGAGATCAGACCATATTGCACTCCAGCTTGGGCAACAAGAGTGAAACTGCGTCTCAAAAAAAAAAAAAAAAAAAAAAACAAAAAAAAAAAAAAAAAAAAAAAAACACCAGCGTGGCACCCTGGTGAGGCCTGAGGTCTTGTGAGCTTCTCTGCGTTCCTTTGCTACAGGCAGTCCGGCCTAGTGATGAAGAGTCCCTAGAGCCAGCTGGCCTAAGTGTTTCCTTCACCTCCTTTCCAACCCACAGTGCTACCCTAGAAAAGCTACCTAAAACCCTGCCTCAATTTCCTTCTCTAAGAAATGGGCTCATAATTGCACTCACTTCATAAAGTTTTTGTAAGGGTTAAATAATTTAATACGTGTAAGACGCTTAGAACAGTGCGTGGCACACAGCAGATGCTCAATAGTGTAAACACTGGAGACAGACAGGAAAAGGAGCCTTTCATATACTTGCACCCGAGGCCTGGGAGGACTTGGTGTTACTTGCTTTGCAAAATCTTGGCTCACCACAACCTCTGCCTCCTGGGTTCAAGTGATCCTCCTGCGTCAGCCTCCCGAGTAGCTGGGATTATAGGCATGCCCCACTACACCCGGCTAATTTTGTATTTTTAGTAGAGATGGGATTTCTCCATGTTGGTCAGGCTGGTCTCGAACTCCCAACCTCAGGTGATCTGCCCACCTCAGCCTACCAAAGTGCTGGGCCCAGTATCTTTCTTAGAAATCCCTTTTAGGCCAGGTGCAGTGACTTAGAGGCCTGTAATCCCAGCACTTTGGGAGGCTGAGGCAGGCCTCCCAAAGAGGTCAGGAGATCAAGACGCTTGATCCTGGCTAAATTTTTTAAAAATACAAAAAGTTAGCCGGACATGGTGGCACATGCCACCATTACTTGGGAGGCTGAGGCAGGAGAATCTCTTGAACCTGTGAGGTAGAGGTTGCAGTGAGCCAAGATCGTGCCATTGCATTCCAGCCTGGGTGACAGAGCAAGACTCCGTCTCAAAAAGAAAAAAGAAATTCCTTTTGATCTGAATTCACCAGTGTCAAAAAATAACTCCTCAGCTGAACAAGCTGGGTCATGTCTGTAATCCTAGCATTTTGGGAGGCCAAGGCAGGAGGATTGCTTGAGGCCAGGAGTTTAAGAACAGCCCAGGCAACATAGTAAGACCCTATCTTTACAAAGGGAAAAAAAGAGTGGGCCTGGTGGTGCAAGCTTGTGGTCCCAGCTGCTCGGGAAGCTGAGGCAGGAGCCCAGGAGTTCAAGGTTGCAGTGAACCATGATTGTGCCATTGCACTCCAGCTTGGGTGACAGTGAGATTCTGTGTCAAAAATAAATAAATAAATAAATAAATAAATAGTTCCTCTAGGCAGAGGCTGGACGGGAAGCAGGGCGGAGTCATATTTGTTTTCCTGTGTCCAAATCCCTGGGGACCAGTTCACCTGTGTCCCAGAGCCTTCAGGGCATACCAGGGTATTCTGGGATCTCATTTAACCCTGGCAACTCCCCTGCTGGGGAGGGGTGAATAAACTCATTTTCAATCCTGGGAAACCAAGATGGTTAGGAAGATCCCACAGCTGTAAGGGGTGAAGAAAGACGGGAGGGTAGTTTCCTGATGACCCCTCTGAAGGTGTGCTGGGTTTGTTTGCACATACCTAACATTGTTTTGTGCTGTGTCACCCTCTGTTTTTTTATTTTTTATTTTTTTTTGTGAGACAGAGTCTCTCTTTGTCGCCCAGGCTGGAGTGCAGTGTTGCAATCTTGGCTCACTGCAACCTCTGCCTCCTGGGTTCAAGTGATTCTCCTGCCTCAGCCTCCCGAGTAGCTGAGACTACAGGTGCCCACAACCACACCTGGCTAATATTTTTGTATTTTTAGTAGAGACGAGGTTTCACAGAGTTAACCAGGATGATCTTGATCTCCTGACCTCGTGATCCGCCCACCTTAGCCTCCCAACGTGCTGGGATTACAGGTGCAAGCCACTGTGCGCGGCTGTCACCGTCTATTATAAATGCTGGGGACTCAGCAGTGACCAGACTGACCCATCCCCGCTCTCAAAATCTTATAAATCAGTGGAGAGATAGACCATTATCAGGAAAGTGAAATTGAAACCATGATTATGTAAAATAGATTGCATCATGCATTTTCTTGAATAAAACAGGAAAGATTTGTTTTCTGTCATGACTGAGGATGGCCATTTTCAGCAGGGCTTATGAGAAAGGTGATGTTTAAACTAGAAGCTGAGGGAAGAGAAGGGGTAAAGAGTACAAAGAAAAACAGCAAGTCACTTCCATTCTGTAGACAAAAAGAGTCAAGATAAGACACCTACCCAAGACAACCCAGCTGATTGTATAAGACTGATTTCTGGCGGGGTGCGATGGCTCATGCTTGTAATCCCAGCACTTTGGGAGGCTGAGACGGGCAGATCATCTGAGGTCAGGAGTTCGAGACCAGCCTAGCTAACTTGGTGAAACCCTGTTTCTACTAAAAATACAAAAATTAGCTGGGCATGGTGGCATGCACCTGTAACCCCAGCTATCGGGAGGCTGAGGCAGGAGACTCATTTGACCCCGGGAGGCAGAGGTTGCAGTGAGCTGAGATTGCAACACTGCACTCTCAACAGAGTGAGAATCCATCTCAAAAAAATAAATAAATAAAATATTCAGTAAAATTAAAAATTCTCAGTCACACCAGCCACACTAGCCATGCACGACAGGCTCAGTAACCACATGTAACAAAAGGCTACTGATCTGGTTTAAATGTGTCCCCAAATGTCATATGCTGGAAACTTAATCCAGCAGTATTGAGAGGCTGGAAACTTTAAGAGGTGATTGGATCATGAAGCCTCTGCCCTCATCAATGGACGAATCCACTCATGGATTAATGGATTTATGGGCTATCACTGGAGGAGAACTGGTGGCTTTATAACAAGAGGAAGAGAGACCCAAGCATAGCATGTTAGCATGCCCAGTCCCTTGCCATGTGATGCCCTGTGCCAACTCCAGTGTCTTGAGAGAGTCCCCACCAGGAACAAGGCACTCGCCAGATATGCCCCCTCAATCTTGGACTTCCCATCCTCCATAGTGGTAAGGAATAAATTACTTTTCTTTAAAAATTGTTCCGTTTCAGGCATTCTATTATAAGCAACAGAAAACAGACTACAACCACTCCCGCTGGGATTGGTGGCTCACGCCTGTAATCTCAGCACTTTGGGAGGCCGAGGCAGGTGGATTGCCGGAGATTGGGAGTTTGAGACCAGCCTGGCCAACATGGAGAAACTCTGTCTCTACTAAAAATACAAAATTAGCTGGGCATGGTGGTGCATGCCTATAATCCCAGCTACTTGGGAGGCTGCGGCAGGAGAAGTGCTTGAGCCTGGGAGGCAGAGGTTGCAGTGAGCTGAGATGCACCATTGCACTCCAGCCTGGGCAACAAGAGCAAAACGCTGTCTCAAAAACAAACAAACAAAAAACAACAATACAAACCACTACCATATTGAGCATTATGATCCTGGACCAAGAATTCCTAACTCATGGTCCAGGAATACAGCAGAGGTGAAGAGTCTAGGTAGGCTGGAGTTTGACTCCTAGATCTACACCATAAACACCAAATAGCCTCGAACCTCGGGGTCGGCATCTATAAAATGGAATTAATTATACCTCCCTTGCAGTGCAGTCATAGGATTAAATGCATTGGGGCTGCCTTGTGTCATAGTAAACCACATTTCCTGGGTTTAAAACCACAGCTATTTTGGGCAAGTTACTTCAGCTCTTTGTACTTCAGCTTCCTCATCTGTAAAACGGGGATAACAATAGTCCAATAATTCTCATTGGTTTGCATGAGAATTAAAGGACAATATTTGTGAAGTGCCTGGAATAAAAATGCTATATAAGTATTTGTTTAGAAGTGAGAAAAAAAATGGTGACCAACACCTCAAAATTAAATGCAAAAATGTGCTCTTTTCCGGAGAGAGAGCCAGGCTTTTATGAATTTCTTTCTCTCTAGGCTCATCATCTTTCTACTCAGTTTTCTGAGCCCAGAAGGCTGCTTTTCTCTTTGCTGTAGTTTTTTTTTTTTTTTTAAGACAGTGTCTTGCTCTGCTGCCCAGGCTAGAGAAGTGGCACTTGATCTCAGCTCACCGCAACCTTCACCTCCCAGGTTCGAGCAATTCTCCTGCCTCAGCTTCCTGAGTAGCTGGGATTACAGGTGTGCACTATCATACCCAACTAATTTTTTTGTATTTTTAGTAGAGACAGGGTTTCACCACATTGGCCAAGCCGGTCTTGAACTCTTGACAAATGATCCACCCACCTCAGCCTCCTAAAGTGCTGGGATTATAGGCATGAGCCACGGAGCCCGGCCTCTTTGCTGTAGTTCTGATGAATTCCGTCTCTGAGCCCCAGCCCTGGGATGAGGAGTTCAGAGGGCTGAGCCCGGAGGAATGAGAGGATGTGGAGCCCATAGCAATGACATGAGCCATGCCTGCCTCCTTCCCTTCCACCTAGGTGTTCCTAGTGACTGCCATATGCCTAACATTCCACCACAGGTGTCCTTGAAACTTTTCATTTTCATGCATTTTCCCCCGCAAAAGTGACACGATGCCTTAGAACTTCTGGTTTCATTCCAGGTCTGGCTGAAGCCTGTGAGATTGCGGACAAGTCACCTACCTTTGGGGGTTCCTCAAATTTCTTTTTTGTTTTGTTGTTGTTGTTGTTTTTTGAGATGGAGTTTTGCTCTTGTTGTCCAGGCTGGAGTGCAGTGGCAAGATCTCAGCTCAACGCAACTTCTGCCTACCAAGTTCAAGCAACTCTCATGCCTCAGCCTTCCTGAGTAGCTGGGATTACAGGAGCACACCACTACACCCGGCTAATTTTGTGTTTTTAGTAGAGATGGGGTTTCTCCGTGTTGATTAGGCTGGTCTCGAACTCCCAACCTCAGGTGATCTGCCCACCTCGGCCTCCCAAAATTCTGGGATTACAGGCATGAGCCACCACACCTGGCTCAAATTTCTGTAAAATAAGAAGAGAAAGTTGGAGTAGGTCAGTGTTTTCTGAAATATACTATGTAAAACAATGGCAGATTGCCAGAGGGCTTTAGGGTCTCCAGACGCTGTATGAAATAACATTGAATCATAATTGTGATGCACTTATTCCCTTTCAATTTTCTTCCTCTTTCTCCAAGGACTCAGGAAGAAAGTCTCATTTAACAGCTTCTATGTTTTTAACGCCTCTGTTGTTAAGAATGAGAGAGCAGAGCTCAGCTTGGAGCCTTCAGGAAGAAACAGGATTTAGCTAAAATGGAATAACCTTGTTCTGCTTTTCTTGCTAATTTTATGCTTACCTCTTCTTTATGTCAAATCATAGTATTCTATTTGAGGTCAGTGATTTAAAATTTCCATGTTGAATAAACTTATCTAAGTTTTTAAAAATGAGCTGGTTGAGGCCGGGCACGGTGGTTCATGCCTGTAATCCCAGCACTTTGGGAAGCTGAGGTGGGCAGATCACCTGAGATCAGGAGTTCGAGATCAGCCTGGCCAACATGGTGAAAACCCATCTCCACTAAAAATACAAAAATTAGCCAGGCATGGTGGTGCATGTAGTTCCAGCTACTCAGGAGGCTGAGGCATGAGAATTGCTTGAACCCATGGAGGCAGAGGTTGCAGTGAACCGAGATCACACCACTGCACTTCAACCTGGGGACAGAGTAATGCTCTGTCTAAAAAAAAAAAAAAATTATGGAGCTAATATAAAAAATGCCAGTTGCGGTGGCTCATGCCTGTAATCCCAGCACTTTGGGAGGCTGAGGTGGGGGGATCATGAGGTCAGGAGATCGAGACTAGCCTGGCTAACATGGTGAAACCCCCTCTCTACTAAAAAAATACAAAAAATTAGCTGGGTGTGGTGGCTTGTACCTGTGTTCCCAGCTACTCGGGAGGTTGAGGCAGGACAATTGCTTAAACCTGGGAGGCGAAGGTTGCAGTGAGCTGAGATCGTGCCATTGCACTCCAGCCTGGGTGACAGAGCAAGACTCCACTCTCTCTCTCTCTCTCTATATATATATATATACACACATATGTACACACACACAAGTACATACATATGCATATATATATAAAATAAGTAAATGGCCAGGCTTATGCTCCTCTTTGGGAGCCCTTATCTAGGAGACTGGGCACCTCCCTTCTCTATCGGCTCCTACCACCCAGATCATGTAGGCTGGGCCTCAGGTCAGGCAGGAAGGCTAGCCTGGCAGTGGCCTCAGTGGGGGCCTGGGATTCCTCCTGAGAAAGGCTATTCTCGTGCCCATGGGTGGAGCATGGCCCTGTGTGGAGACCTCCCTTATGTCAACTCATGTCATCCTCAAACTTCCCCATGAAGCTGCTGTTTTCATCCCTGGAGACAGCTGAGTAAACCAGGTCTCAGAGCAGTGACATCATCAGCCTAAGGAGTGGGGGACAGTGGGATGCAGAGCCAGTTGGCCTGGCTCAAAATCATGTGGTCTCTTGTCCACTGCCTTGGACAAGTCGCTTAGCTACTCTGAGACCCACGGCCCTATCTATAAAACAGGATTGATGATAGTGTTCTCCTGTAGGGTTACTGAACTGCTTATTGTGATAGGGATTTTTTTTTTTGAGAGAGAGAGTCTCGCTCTGTCACCCAGGCTGGAGTGTGGTGGGGTGATCATGACTCACTCTAGCCTCAACCTCCCAGGCTCAAGTGATCCTCCTGCCTCAGCTTCCTGAGTAGCTGGGACTACGGGCACGCGCCACCATGCCTGGCCTGGGAACTTGGATTGAAAGGAGGTTTCAATGGGTTAATAGAGGTCAAGTTCACCACTTAGGAGCGTTCCCAGCACAAAAGCACCGGAGAGTGAGTGGCTATTATTATTTCCAAGGCGCCAAAATTACTGCACCCCCTCCCCCAGCAAACACACCTCTTGAGAGCTGAGGATGAAGGGGAAGGTGGGGACTCACTTCCTGAGAGTGGCCCATGTCTAGGCTGTGCCTTCCAGTGCTTCCTCATGTCAGCCTCACCACAGCTCTGTGAGCTAAGGGTGAATTTACGCCCACTTTGCAAGTGAGCAAATCCGCTGTCAAAGAGTGAAAGTAACCTGCTCGGGGTTACACAGCAAGCCAGTGGGGTGTTTTTGTTTTTTGTTTTGAGACTCTCATCTAGGCTGGAGTGCAGTGGCGTGATCTCAGCTTACTGCAACCTCTGCCTCCCAGGTTCAAGCGATTCTCACGCTTCAGCCACCTGAGTAGCTCAGGTTACAGGCATGCGCCACCATGCCTGGCTAATTTTTGTATTTTTGGTAGAGACGGGGTTTTACCATGTTGGCCATGCTGGTCTCAGACTCCAGACCACAAGTGATCTGCCTGTGTTAGCCTCCAAAGTAATCCTCATGCATGTAATCCTCATGCCTGGGATTACAGTCATGAGCCCCTGCGTCCAGCCTGGGATTTAAACCTGGTCTTTGTGGTTCCAAAGTCCTCGTCATTCCACCATTTCAGGAGCCTCAGCAAGATTGATGGGAGGTTCTTGGGGAAATTCCATGCCCTCTTCAAGGGTGAAGGGTCCTCTCCCTCTGTGTGATGGAAAGAACTAGATCGTAGCCATGGGCTGAAGACAGCTGGCCTGGTTCTGACCTTGCCTCTGCCCTTGGACAGCTACAGGTCTTTCCCTGGGCTCAGCCACATAATTGCTGCTTTGTGTGTGTAAGGGGTTAGAATCTCCAAACTTCCAGGGATCCTGATTCTCTTTCTTGCCTTTCAGCTGGAGGAGAAGGGAGCCCCAGATCTGCCAGCTCCCAATGCTAGAATCAGTGCTGAGTCACCAGATCTTCCTTCCTGCCTTCCTTCCTAACTTCCTTTTGACTTCAGGTCCTGAAGCCAGAGAAGGAAAGGGATTATGTATGTATTATCAGAGGCCAGAGAAGGAAGGAGATTATGTATGTCCAGTCCCAGTCACTGCCCAGCCCTTCCCTTTCTGAGAAAACCTTTGGGATGGGGCGGGGAGGGTGTGGAGGGTGGAGCGTGGAAGCACTCAGCCAGTTGCATCAGAAAACCTTGCGCAAGGCACCCTCCTGGGTCAGGCACAGAGCCCTGTCCCATAGACCCCACCCCTACCCTGTCCCCTGGGATGCCAGAGTGAGGACTGTTTGGCCTTGTGAGGAACACTGAGCCAGGACGGGCTGTCAGGGAGTGATGGAGGAAGCTGAGAGATGGAGGAAGGCTTTGGGGCCAGTGCTGAGAGGGGTTAGGCTGCCTGGGTGATGGAACTTGAGCTGGAAGTTGCTCCTGAGGGCATTCAGATCCACCCCACCACCTGGCTCCTCTCCTGAAGAAGAAGACGAGATGAAGCCAGTGCTGTGGACACTGACTGAGCCCAGATCCTTGACTCAGGTCCTAGGCTGAACCTTATTGCCTGACTTTGCACTTCAGCTGCACTCTGGCCTGAAACCTTGAACGTGGTCTGAGCCCTGATCATTAAGCCCTGAGCGTTAGCCACAGCTCACCCCTGAGCCAAGCCCCAAATCGAACGCTGTCTTGGTCATTGATTGGGCAGCCACCTTTTCCCCACATGACCCATAAACTAAATTTGAATTCTAGCTCCTGAATTAGTTATAATCCTGGAGACAGATTTAGTTCTAATCCATTATGTGTGACCCCAGGCCCCAGAAAAACCCCAACTCTAAACCCAGATATCCTGGCCATAGATTCTCTCTCTAGTCTTAACAGGGCAGTGCTCAGGCACAGGCATCAAGAGCTTGGCACCTGCTCCCCTCCCCTCTAGCCAGCTCCCCACACCTCCCTGCCCAGATCAAGGAAGGTCAATGGGCTGGACTGAATGTGGAGCAGCCCCCTGACCAGCCTGACTCTGACTCAGCAGGGTGGGGGCTGGAGGTGGAGTCAGGCAGGACCACTGGGGCTAGGCCAGGCAGGTGCTGAGTCAGGGCAGAGAGGGGATAGTCTCTGAGGGCAGAGCTGGTCTGGCAATGTGGGATGGTACATGCGGCCCGCCAGGCCTTTGTAAAGCAGCTCCAGGCCTAAAGCCAGGTCCTACCCCTCTCCATCTACCAGTTTATTGTCCATTTTTCCATCGCATATCCATGTTATTCTCTCCCAGAGCATCCTGTTCTTTTCACCAGAATACTTTTTTTTTTTGAGGCGGAGTTTTACTTTTATTGCTCAGGCTGGAGTGCAGTGGCGCAATCTCGGCTCACTGCAACCTCCACCTCTGCAATTCAAGTGATTCTTCTGCCTCAGCCTCCTGAGTAGCTGGGATTACAGGCATGCTCCACCATACCCATCTAATTTTGTAGTTTTAGTAGAGACAGGGTTTATCCATGTTGGTCAGGATGGTCTTGAGCTTCCAACCTCAGGTGATCTGCCCACCTTGGCCTCCCAAAGTGCTGGGATTACAGGCGTAAACCACCGTGCCCAGCCGGGAACCCTTATTGTAATTGGAATTATAAATGTATTTGTTATTTGTTTACTGTCTGCCTCCCTCACTGAACTGCAGGCTCCCTTAGGACAGCCAGCTTGCCTGTGTGGCTCACCAGTGTGTCTCTAGCACCTCATACAATGCCTGGCACATGGCAAGTGGTGAGTAAATAGTAGCTGAAGGAATTAAATTCCTCCACCCATCTATTCATTCCTCTTCCATCTATGTAGGATTTTTTTTTTGAGATGGAGTTTTGCTCTGTCACCTAGGCTGGAGTGCAGTGGTGAGATCTCGGCTTACTGCAACCTCTGCCTTCCAGGTTCAAGCGATTCTCCTGCCTCAGCCTCCTGAGTAGCTGGGATTACAGGCACCCACCACCATGCCCTGCTAATTTTTGTATTTTTAGTAGAGACAGGTTTTCACCATGTTGGCCAGGCTGATCTCAAACTCCTGACCTTGTGATCCGCCCGCCTCAGCCTCCCAAAGTGCTGGGATTACAGGCGTGAACCACCATGCCCGGCCCGGATTCTGGGTGTATTTTAAAGGTGGAGCCAACAGGATTGCTGATGGTCTAGATGTGGAGTGTGAGGGAAAAGGAGGTGACAAGGTGCTGCCAACTTTTCTTGGCCTGAACAGCAACAGATATGGAACTGCCATCAAATGAGATGGATCAAGGTGTTTGAGGGAAGCCCAGATTCTATTTTGGTTCTGTGGAATCTGTGATGGCTTTTAGACATCCTTGAGGAGACATCAGGTAAGTATTTGAATGTATGGGCTGGAGTTCAGGGGAGAGGTCTCGGCTAAGGATACAGAGTTGGGAGTCATGGACGTGAAAATGGATGAGAGCTCCAGGGACCAAGTCCCGACTGCCCCAACAGGAAGGGGAGAAGCAGCAGGCCTGGGAAGGAGGAAAGCCATCAGAGAGTGGAGGCCTCGCCAGCAAGTGAAGAGAAATACCTCAAGGAGCAGGGAGCGGTCAGCTGTGTCAAAACTGTTGAGCTGTTAAGAAGATGAAGAATGAGCACTGGGCACTGGATTTAGCAATGTGGTGACCTCGACAAGAGCAGCTTCAACTGGGGAAATGACAGGTAGAAGCATGATTGGAATGGACTTAAGAGACAAGAAGGCCAGGCATGGTGGCTCCTGTCTGCAGTCCCAGCACTTTGGGAGGTTGAGATGGATGGATTGCTTGAGCCTGGGAGTTTGAAACCAGCCTGGGCAACAGTGCAAAACCCAGTCTCTACAAAAAATGCAAAAATTAGCCAGACGTGGTAGTGCATGCCTGTAGTCCCAGCTACTCGGGAGGCTGAGGTGGGAAGATCGTTTGAGCCCAGGAGGTTGAGGCTTCAGTGAGCCATGATCACGTCACTACACTCCAGCCTGGACAGGAGAGCAGACGCTGTTTCAGAGGGAGAGAGGGAGAGAAGAGGAATTAAAAACAGTGAGTATAGACAATTTTCTCAAAGACCTTTGCTGCAAAGGGGAGAAAAAATAGGATGGTAGCTGTGGGGAGGGCCTAGGATTGAGTGAAGGAGATTGTCTTAAAGACTCACTCATGAATCTATTCAATCACCTTGTGTCGTGTGCCTGTCCATCCTTACCGTGCATCTGATCCATCATCTATTCCTCTTTCCTAAGCTAAGAAGTCTGCCCAGAACCCCTGTAGGGTACCAACTCCCATGCCAGACACTGGAATGGGAGGGACGCAGAGGGCAAGAAATGGACAAACCCAGACTCTTGCCCAGAGTAGGTAATTCAGTTTAGGTGAACTGGATGAATTTATAGAGCAAGAAGACCCTGTGCCTGCCCCCCTGCTCCTCAGGCAGGAGAGGCAGAATGTCAGGGTTGGGGAGCATTGTCGAGTAGAAGTCAGAGGTGGGGGTGTCTTGCCTGAGGTCACACTTAAGGTCAGTGATGGAACCAGGACTGACACCCAGGCCTGCTCTCTTGGCAGACAGAGTCTTTCTTCCAGGGGGAGTTCCACTGGGACAGAACTTAGCTGAGGGCAAGGAGTGTGTAGGAGCATGGCACTTTGAGCAGACAGATTTTATTTTTTATTTTTATTTTTTGAGACGGAGTTTCACTTCTATTGCCCAGGCTGGAGTGCAATGGCATGATCTCGGCTCACTGCAACCTCTGCCTCCCATGTTCAAGCAATCTTCTGCCTCAGCCTCCTAAGTAGCTGGGATTACAGGCATGCGCCACCAAGCCAGGCTAATTTTTTTGTATTTTTAGTAGAGACGGGGTTTCTCCATGTTGGCCAGGCTGGTCTCAAGCTCCCGACCTCAGGTAATCCATCCACCTTGGCATCCCAAAATGCTGGGATTACAGGTGTGAGCCACCGCAACCGGAGAGCAGATTTTTAAATATTTTATTTTATTCAATATTAATTATTAATTGTATCATATTAATTATATTAATAATTTATTTAAATATTTTAGCTCAAAATTCAAAGTCACAGAAGGGTAATACTTGAGAAGTCTCCCTCCCATTCCTATCCCCAGCTCCTAGTTCGTCTTCCTGGGGTCAAGCCATTTTCTTGGGTTTCCTTCAAGTCATAAGATATGACTGTTTATTGTCACCTTTTTACACAGATGGGAGCACACTCCATGTCCTTCAGATGGCTTTTTTCCCCTTCCTATGTATCAATTTATCTTGTGGAATCTTCCGTGTCAGTCCAGAAGGACCTGCCCGGTCAGTTTTTACAGCTTGGTCCTATTCCATGGTTAGGAATGCACTGCTTTATTTAAACCATCCCTTGTCAATGAACATTTAATTATTTCCAGCCTTTTGCTATAACAAACAATGCTTCAATGCTCATACATGGGGGTGTGGAGAGGAGTTCTGTGCTAATTTCCTAGAAGCAGAATTCCTTTCTTTTTTGTTTTGTTTTGTTTTGAGACGGAGTTTCACTCTTGTTGTCCAGACTGGAGTGCAATCATGCGATCTCGGCTCACCTGCCTCCCAGGTTCAAGTGCTTCTCCTGCCTCAGCCTCCAAGTAGCTAGGATTACAGGCACCCGCCACCACACCTGACTAATTCTGTACTTTTAGTAGAGATGGGTTTTCTCCATGTTGGTCAGCTAGTCTTAAACTCCAGACCTTAGGTGATCTGCCTGCCTCAACCTCCCAAAGTGCTGGGATTGCAGGTGTGAGCCACCGCACCTGACCTAGAAGCAGAATTTCTAAGTCAAAAGTTTGTGCATTTGCACTTTTAATAGAGATCTCCAACTCCTCCTCTATAGAGATTGTTATCAATCTACTCCTGCCAGCAAAGCATGTGAGTACCTGTTTCCCCAGAACTGCAACAGCACCGGGTGTTATCACAGTTTTTTATTTTTACCAATCTGATTCTGTAAAATGAAAGTACCTTCCCGCAGCTTTCATATGTATTTCTCTTATTCCAGTGGATGAAACTTTCTGAATTTTCCAGCCACAAAGGCAGATGTGGAAGAGGAGCTCTCTCACAGTCGGTACCACCCCAGCCGCGCCTGTGGGCAATGAGAGTCCCATCTCCAAGGTGAACCAGCGGAGGTGAGAGGAGGCAAGGCGTGTCGGCTGAGTGGGGGCTGCGGCGAGTTCGGAGGCCCAGCGCTTCTGAGAACCGTCTCTACTCCCTCGGCTTCTGGGTCCTCCAGGCTCCCTCACTTCCCCAGAAGGGATGTGTCATGGGCTGTCACATCTCTATCATGTCCCTGCATCTCTCACCCACACAGGCCACCCAAGCCCGGCTCCCCTCCTTACTAAGCCATTTCTCTCTTCCTGCCATTCAATCTTTCTTTGGCCCAGAGCTTCTGGAAGGCAATGCTAAGGTGACACCAGGCCCCCTGCTTAGCCCACAAGCCACTAGAGAAAAATGTTAGTGTTTTAGACTACCATGGCTGGTCCAGTCCTTAGTTGTGGGTCAGCATGCAGCATGCGCATGTGTGTGCATATGTGATAATGTGCACACATTGTTGTGTATGGCAGGGATGCATGTCTCTGAGGCAGCCTGGAGCAAAAGAAAAAGTTCCTGGGTTCTAAAACGAGAACAGACCAGCCAGGCTTGCTGAGTCATCCAGAACAGACCAGCCAGGCTTGCTGAATCATCCAGGACAGACCTCCTAGCCTTGCTGAATCATCCTACAGCTATGCTCCCTTTCTCCTAGTCCTTGACCCTACCAAGTTCTTCCTGCCCCAGGGCCTTTGCCCTTGCTGCTCCATCTGCCTGGAACTTTTCCTACATCTTTCCAGGCTCTTCCTTCTTCTTCAGGTCTCCGATCAAATATCTGGTCCTCAGAGAGATCCTCCCTGACCACTCGTCAAGCATCATGCCCCACTCCAACCCTGTAATTTGTTTCTAATCCATAACTCTGCTTTTTTTTTTTTTTTTTTTTTTTTTTTTT
>NW_016107333.1:10625982-10639067 GCF_001604975.1 Cebus imitator | reverse complement strand
AGGTAATATGTAAAAGGCTGGTGGCTTCTTTTTTTTTTTTTTTTTTGTCTTCAAATGGATTCTTGCTCTTGTTGCCCGTCTGGAGTGTAATGGCACAATATCGGCTCACTACAATCTCTGCCCCCTGGGTTCAAGAGAGTTTCCTGCCTCAGCCTCCCGAGCAGCTAGGATTACAGGCGCCTGCCACCAGTCCCGGCTAATTTTTGTATTTTTAGTAGAGATGGGGTTGCGCCATATTGGCCAGGCTGGTCTCGAACTCCTGACCTTGTGATCCAACTGCCTCAGCCTTCCAAAGTGCTTGGATTATAGGTGTGAGGCAACATGCCTGGCCCTACCTTACTTTTAGATTAGAAACTGAGGCTCAGAGAGGGTGACATGCCTAAGGTCACCCGGTATGTCTCCAAAGCACTTAGCTCAGTGTCTGTGGAGATTGAGTGACCAAAGTGTCTTCTGCACATCTGTCTGGATCTCCCTGGGGCATCTCCAGCACTTGTGTGTACCGGGGCACACTCCGTGCCCATGGGCACAGGGTGGTGAGCTTTGGCTGTGTGTGTTTCTCATTAGGGGTCTGAGAGGTCTTTACACCTGAGCTCCAGGGTCTGGGCTGAGGAGGCCTTTGTCCTGTGACTGGAAGAAGGAGCTCTTGCATGGGTGTCAGGCATGACATGAGGCAGGCCTAGCTGGTACACAGCGGGCGTGGGGGTGAAGAATGAGGATGCGCTTGTGCTCGTGGGGACACCTGCATTGGCCGATGGCTGGCTGTGCTGGTGCACACGTGCATACACACAGACACACACAGGCACACAAGTATGCACACACATCCCTCACAGCCTCTTGCTTCCCCAGGCACACTGACAACCCTTGCTCACACTGGCTGAGTCACTCTGCATGTCAAGGGCCTTTCCAGGTCCCCAGCCTGACTGATGTCTCTCAAGCTCTTAGTGTGGCAATGACAGGGCTGTGTCCCTCCTGCTCACTAGACCTCCACAGAGCCCTGCCCAGGGGCAGCGCAGAGTGGGCACTCAGATTTGTGTAGCAAATAAATTTACAGCATAGCATGGTAGCTCATGCCTGTAATCTCAGCACTGCAGAGGCTGACGCAGGCAGATCGTTTGAGCCCGGGAGTTTGAGACCAGCCTGGCCAACACAGCGAAACCCATCTCTACAGAAAATACAAAAACCAGCTGGATGTAGTGGCACATGCCTGTAGTCACAGCTACTTGGGAAGCTGAGGTGGGAGAATCACCTAAGCCTGAGAGCCAGAGGTTGCAGTGAGCCGAGGCTGCATTCCAGCCTGGGCGACAGAGCAAGACTTTGTCTCAAAACAAACAAACAAACAAATAAATAAATTCACTCCTTTCCTCATTCCATTATTAACTTATTTACTTACCTCTTCCTTCCTTCCCTCCCTCCCTCACTCATTCATTGAGTCAGTCGCTCACTTACTCCCTCATTCCTGGCCTCCAGGATGAAGCAAAGCTACACTTCTGCCTCCCCACCGTCTCCTCGCCCAACCAGCCTCTATCTGCTGAGAGCCCATCAGATGCCAAGCCCCGACAGCTCTTCCCCTGCCACACCTGGTCCATTGACCCTGCCCCAGGACATACCCTAGTGGACATCCTGTTTTTCTCCCTTCTCCCTGCCCTGACCACATGTCCCGGGCCGGATGCTTATGAAATCCTGTGAGTTATTCCATCACCAGGGCCCTGCTGGCCTGATGCCCAGAGCTTGGTTTTGAGTCATGTGCTCTGGGACATGGCAAGGCTGGGATTGGAAGCTCACGGCCCTGGTGAGACCAAGCCAGGCTGAGACTCAGAGCAGGGTCAGGGTTGCTGGTCCCAACTGTGCACATCCATGGAGCACATCTGTGAATGGACTCACATGACAATGTGGCCCAGACAAGGCCATGCCATGTCCAAGGTCACAGGGAATGTCAGTGAGGGAACTCAGCCATGGCACATCTGTTCACTCATGGATACCTCTGCACAGAGGTGGAGGTAGACACCATTGCCTAATATTATAGGGCTGGAGTTTGAATCCAAGCCATTTGACTTTAGGCAAGCCACTTTACTTCTCTGAGCTTCATCTTTTTTCTTTCATATATATATATATATATATATTTTTTTTTTTTTTTTTTTTTTTTTTTTTTTTTTTTTTTTTTTGAGATAGAATCTCACTCTGTCACTTAGACTGGAGTGCAGTGGTGCAATCTCGGCTCAACGCAACCTTGGCCTCTCAGGTTCAAGAAATTCTCCTGCCTCAGTCTCCTGAGTAGCTGGGATTACAGGTGTGCCACCATGCCCAGCTAATTTTTGTATTTTTTTTTTTTAGACAGTCTCACTCTGTTACCAAGCTGGAGTACATGTCAAGATCTTGGCTCACTGAAACCTCCGCCTCCCAGATTCAAGTGATACTCCTGCCTCAACCTCCCGAATAGCTGGGACCACAGGCATGCATCACCACATCCAGCTAATTTTTGTATTTTTACTAGAGATGGGGTTTCACCATGTTGGCTAGGCTGGTCTCGAACTCCTGACCTCAAGTGATCTGCCCACCTTGGCCTCCCAAAGTGTTGGGATTACAGGAATAAGCCGCTGCATCCGACCACTTTATCTTCACTTACATAGAGTAGGTGCTCAGTAAATGTAGCTGTGAAAAAATTCAGTAGCAGAGTGAGTGCAAATACAGTGTGCCAGTGCCTACAGGCCCCACCAGCATAATTCACATGCCCGTTGGTGTGCATCCAGGCATGTAACGTGCTATTCAAGAACTCCTGTGGGTCCTTCAATTTACACTTGAATGCCTGTGTCTGTGAGGTCTTCGGAGCGGACTTTTTTTTTTTTTTCTCAACAATGCATATCATTCCTGGTGTGGTGTGGAGGATTTTCTGAGCGCTTGGTATAGACGGCAACGGGTGTGTATCTGGATAGACACGTGTGTGTTTTCCTGTGTCTGTGTGGACCTATGTGAGGGGCTATGAGTGTGACTTCCACTCTGAATCAGGTTAGTTGGTGGAATCTGTGGGGTCATTTCTGCATCTGGGGCATTCTGGACCTAAATTTCTTGGGTTCAAATTTCAACTCTGCTAGCTATGCCGTCTTGACAGGACACTTAAACATTCTGTGCTGTTTGCTTTTCTGTGAATTGGAGATAATGGTAACCACCTTGTGGTCTGAGGACTGCCAGAGCTAATGTACATGACGGACTGAGTAGAGAGCCTGCAGGGACAAGCGCTTGTCTCCCACTCTCACTGCCCCCATGTCTGCCCCGTGATAGGATATTACTTTGTTCTTCTATTTCAGTACTTACCCGGTTATATTGCCATTTGTTGTTCACAGGACTGTCCTTTCCACTAGACTGTGAGTCCCTGCAGGACGGTACCCTGTCTGAGCCATCCATTATCATAGCTTGTGTGTTTCCTGATGGTTCTGAACCTCAGACTTCTCTCTTTCATAATAGCAGCTGGCATTTAGGGGGCACGTCTATGTGCCAGGTCCTTTGTTAAGTACATTAAGTCTTCAGTCTCAAGGAACTGGTACCCTTGTTGTTCCTATTTTAGAGACAAAACAAAACAAACAAAAAACGCCGACACTCAGAGAGGTTAAGAAATTGCCCAGGCTCACACAGTGGCTTGAACCCTGGCAGACAGATTCACTCTCAGCCTGCACTAGATATAAGCGGTAGAGGAGATTTTGAGGCAGGAGCGTTGCTGAACGGAAGGAATGTCTGCCTTCCAGACTGCCCCAGCAGGCTGTCTCTCACTCCACCTCCACTAATCCCTCCCTCGTCTGTATGAATATCACTGCTTCTCTCTCTCACCCTGGGGCACCTCAGCCCCCTGCCGTGGCACAGTGCTCCCAGGGACCAGGCAGTGACCCCAGATCACTTCTTCATTGGTCCAGTGTAGGTGAGGTAGAGGGGCTTCTCTGAGCTAACCTCGTCCCCTGGGTCAGTAGGGATGCGGAGGGCATGCCGGACTCAGCGGGAGGGGGGAACATTCAGGGTGGTTTGGGGGTTGGGGGGCTCTTGGATAGAATAAAAACATTCTATCTGGAGTGAAGTGGCCCCATCTGCATAAGAGGGAGGAATCGAAGGGCATGTGGATAGAAGTGGGGTGGGACAGAAGGTGGACCCCACCAGTCAGCCTCCTCTCCCTCCCAGATCTTCCCACCTCAGAGAGGAGAGGGAACGGCCCTTTCATAGGTGCTTTGTGGGGTGTGTTAAACCTGATCCCTGTTACTCCATCTTGACCAAAGTAATTTTTTTTTTTTTGAGCTGGAGTCTCGCTCTGTTGCCCAGGTTGGAGTCCATTGGCGTGATCTCAGCTCACTGCAACCTCCAACTTCCTGGGTTCAAGCGGTTCTCCTGCATCAGCTTCCCAAGTAGCTGGGGTTAGAGAAAATTACTCACCACACCTGGCTAATTTTTGTATTTTTAGCAGAGACAGAGTTTCACCATGTTGGCCAGGCTGGTCTTGAACTTCTGACCTCGTGATCCACCTGCCTGAGCCTCTCAAAGTGTTGAGATTACAAGCATAAGCCACTGCACCCGGCCTTTTTTTTTTTTTTTTTTTTTGAGATGGAGTCTTACTCTGTCGCCTGGAGTGCAGTGGCACAATCTTTGCTCACTGCAACCTCTGCCTCCTGGGTTCAAGAGATTCTCCTGCCTCAACCTCCCAACTAGCTGGAAATACAGGCACACACCACCATGCCTGTCTAATTTTTGTATTTTTCGTAGAGATGGGGTTTCACCATTGCTGGCCAGGCTGGTCTCGAACTCCTGACCTCAAGTGATCCGCCCTTCTTGGCCACTCCCAAAGTGTTGACATTAGAGGTGTAAGCAACTGCACCCAGCCAGCAATTGTATTTCTGGGATGACAGGTGTGAGCCACTGCACTTAGCCTTACCATGCTTTATTAACTAGCCCCTACCACAAGCATTTAGGTTGTTTCCAAATATTTTCATTACAAATAATACTATATTGTTCCAACAGGCAGAGCTGAACCTACAGATCCACCTGCATGAGAGGGAGAAATCAGAGGGCGTGCGTATGTTCTATTTTGATATCGTCAAACTCCCTGCACTCATTTATACTCCATGTTAGCTTCCTTTTTACTTTGAGATGGAGTCTCACTCTATCACCCAGGCTGGAGTGCAATGGTGCAATGGTACAGTCTCGGCTCACTGCCATCTCAGCCTCCCGAGTTCAAGTGATTCTCCTGCCTCAGCCTCCCGAGTAGCTGGGATTACAGGTGTGTGCCACCATGCCTGGCTAATTTTTGTATTTTTAGTAGAGATGGGGTTTCACCATGTTGCCCAGGCTGGTCTCGAACTCCTGAGTCTCCATCTGCCTGCCTCAGCCTCCCAAAGTGTGAGGAGTACAGGTGTGAGCCACTCCGCCTGGCACGGTTGCATTTTTAAATAGGCTGCTCAGGGAAGGCCTCGCCGAGAAGGTGATGTTTGAGCATTAACTTGAAGGAATTGCCCATGTGGTGCACTGGGGAGGAGCACTCCAGCAGAGGGAACAGCGAGGCAAAGGCCCTGAGTCAGGGTCCTGGCTGGAGAGGACACGGGAACCTGGAGAGCGGTGGGAGTTGAGATTACAGAGGGAGGTGCGGGGCGAGTGGAAATCAGCAGGTTGTGTAGAACACTGGAGGCCACAGGGAGGGTTTCGGCTACTCTGAGTTACGTGGGAGCCGTGGGAAGGTTTGGAGTGGAGGAGGAACACGACCTAACTTGTGTTCTAACAAGATCTGTCTGGCTGCTGGGTAGCAATTAGACTTGGGAAGTCGAGGTGTGGGGTAGGGTGGGGTTCAAAAGTCAGAAGCCAGGAGACCGGGAGAAGCTGGGGCAGTGATCCCGATGGGAGGCCGTGGTAGCTCAGACCACAGAGTCAGCCATGGGGCTCTCGAGAAGTGGTTAGGTACGGCACAGATTTCCAAGGTTGAGCTGACAGCACTTGCTGATGGATTGGATTCAGGGTGTGAGGAAAGGGGAGGTCTTGGTTGGAGCAGCCAGAAGGATGGGGCCGCTACCCTCTCAGATATGGGCAGCATAGGAGGGCCAGGTCGGGAGGCAGTAATAAAGAGAACAGTTTGGGAGAGTTGAGTTTAAATTCAGCATCCAGGTGACTACAGACAGAAACGCAAGCCTGGAGCTTAGAAAAACTAGGTTTGAGGATGGTATTCGCCACCTCAGAGGTTGTCGTCCTGGTTAAATGAATTCCTGAATTCTGTAAGGCACTAAGAACAAGGCTCAGCCCCCGGAGAGGGCCAAAAGGGGTTCATTCCTCTTCAGGCCTGGACAAGGTCTTACCTTTGGCTTCAGCCCCCTCTCCCACGCCCTGGCCCTCACATTCCTTTCAGAACTGGGAGAAGTGGGTTCCCAAGGTGACTGAGAAATCTCCTTCCCACCCAAAGACAGGTGCTCCACACTCAGGCAATAGGCCAATCAGGCTAAGCAATTTTTTTTTTTTTTTTTTTTAAGCCATGTAGTCTTACTCTGTCGCCCAGGCTGGAGTGCAATAGCGCCATCTCAGCTCACTGCAACCTCCACCTCCTGGATTCAAGTGATTCTCCTGTCTCATCCTCCTGAGTAGCTGGGATTACAGGCCCATGCCACCACGCCTGGCTAATTTTTGTATTTTTAGTAGAGACAGGGTTTTATCATATTGGTCAGGCTAGTCCTGAACTCCTGACCTCAGGTGATCTGCCCGCCTCGGCCTCCCAAAGTGCTGGGATTATAGGTGTGAGCCACCACGCTCCACCTAGGCTAAGCATTTAAATCCACTGCATGACTTGTGTGGAGCTGGAGGCCATTATCCAAAGTGAAATAACTCAGGAATGGATAACCAGATACGACAGGTCTCACTTGTACAGTGGAAGCTAAGCTATGAGGATGGGTAGGCTACAAAGCGATTGTTACGGACCTCGGGGACCGAGTGCGGGGAGGCTGTGAGGGGGTGCGGGATAAAAGACTGCCTGTCGTGTACAGTGTACGGACCTTGGGGACTGAGTGATGGGGGCACTAAAATCTCAGAATTACCATAGACCTCATTCATGTAACCGAAACCCACTTGGATCCCAAAGGCTACTTAAACAAAAAGAATTAAAAATAAAAACAAGCTGGGCGTGGTGGCTCACGCCTGTAATCCCAGCACTTTGGGAGCCTGAAGTGGGCGGATTACCTGAGGTCAGGAGTTCAAGATCAGCCTGGCCAACATGGTGAAAACCCATCTCTAAAAAAATAATAATAATAAATAAATAAATAAAAGAAAAATAGGCTGGGCGGGGTGGCTCATGTCTGTAACCCTACCACTTTGGGAGGCCGAGGCAGGAGGATCAGGAGGTCAAAAGATGGAGACCATCCTGGCAACATGGTGAAACCCCGTCTCTACTAAAAATACAAAAATAAGCTGGGTACGGTGCCATGCACCTGCAGTCCCAGCTAATCTGGAGGCTGAGACAAGATTCGCTTGAACCCAGGAGGTGGAGGCTGCAGTGAGCCTGGATGGCGCCACTGCACTCTAGCCTGACAACAGAGCAAGACTCCATCTCAAAAATAAGTAAAATAAATAAATAAATAAATAAATAAATAAATAAATAAATAAAATCCACCACGGGGAAGCCTTAGGCAAAGGACTCTCCTCTCTGATCATCAGTTACTGCACCTGTAAAATGAAGATGGTAAGGCCGGGTATGGTGGCTCACGCCTGTAATTCCAGCACTTTGGGAGGCGTGGGGAGCGGATCACGAGGTCAGGAGATTAAGACCATCCTGGCTAACACGGTGAAACTCCATCTCTACTAAAAATACAAAAATTCGCTGAGTGTGATGGAGCGCACCTGTAGTCCCAGCTACTTGGGAGGCTGAGGCAGGAGAATCACTTGAATCCAGAAGGTGGAGGTTGCAGTGAGCCGAAATCTCCGCACTGCATTCCAGCTTGGGCAACAGAGCGAGGCAACGTCTAAAAGAAAAAGAGACAAAAACAATAATTTCTTTCTTAACAAGTGATCCTGAGGAGCGAATGAGAAATAATGGGTCGTGCCCAGCCCACAGTAGGTGCCCCTAAAGTCTGTGTCTCTCCTCCCCAAGCCCCAGTGGCCAGGGAGAAAGGAAACAAAGTCAGTATCCATCCCAGCTGTTTATTGAAAAGGAAGGTGGGATGGGAGGGGTGCAGGATGAGGAAGGGGGCGTGAGGCACAAGAACAGTAGGGTGTTCCCTGGTGGCGGCGGCCTGAGGAGCCCCCAGGAGGCCCTTCAGGCTAGTGGAGACTGAGCGTGAGAGTTAGGGAGGGGAGGGGAGCCTTGAGCGCCGCTCTCCGGCTGTATCGGAGCTCCCTCTAGTGGTACAGAAGAGAGACGACGCCTCCAGCAGGGAGGGGCTGGTGCCTCCAAGAGGGCACATTTATTATCAGGGTCACAGTCAAGACTTGTGGGCTAGGTTTCTAGGTGGGTAGACTTCCAGAGGCAAAGACAACCCACTTCTCCTGACTCCCCTCCCCCGGCTCCTAGAGATCGTTTAAATCCATATCCAAAGTAAATCCGGAGCCACCTGAGAACATCAGACCTCCAGCCAGTCTTTCTGAGCCAAATCTGTCCCCCACCCTGTGGACCCTCGGGGAACCAGGAAGGTGCGGGACTGGCTCTGCCCCACCTGTAGCACAAGAGCTGGCTCAGGAGGAAGATGAAGATGTGTTTCTAGTTCCTGCATGCTACTTTGTTGTGTGACCTTGGACATGTCATCTTCAGCCTCCTTCACCCACCTCACTTATCAGCTGGGGCTAGTAATTGCCAATGGTGGCTGGGCTGGGGGGCTCTGATGTCAAGAGGCAGGTAGAAGACACACTGTGAGGTGCAAACGTCCTCACACGTCCTGCAGGGGAAGTCCAAGTGAGCATCTGGGACACATTCATGCTGAATGACCCCACCCCTTCATCTGTGTCTACGGAGGGCAGTGTGTGCCCTCAAGCCTGGGGAGAAGAGGAATCTAGCCCAAAGCACTCATGGTAGAGAGGCAGGAGCTGATGGCTTGAAAAGGCAACAGGCTTGCCCAAGGTCATTCAGAGGAAAGAGTGGGGACGGGTTGAGGGAGATGTTTTCTGCCCCTGAGGGGCTTGGGAAGAGGGTATGGATGGGAAGTTTGGGGAAGACTTGAGGAAGGCTGGCATCTCAGATGAGTTGAGGCCCCACCCCTGGGGAAGGAGCACTGGGATTTGAGCTCCAGACTTGACCTGGGGTTGGGCTCAAAAGGGACCGTGCTGAAAGGGAGAAGTTGGGGAAACACTGAAAGAGGGTTGTGGTGAAAAGGGGGAAGATTCCGGAACCCAGATCTGTCTCCTCCTTAGGCCATGTGGGTAGCTCAGGAGTCCCTCTTGGGCTGGATGGTCTGCACAGAAGATTGCCCAAAGGGGCTGGTGGGTGACGAGAACCATGACTGGCCACTGGCATCGTGGAAGATGGGGGAAAGCTGCTGGTCTGGCTCGTCCCCGAAGACCTCCATGTGGCTGTCAGCTTCAGGGTCCAAGGGTTCTGCCTTGGTGTCCTGGCTTAGCCAGCCCATCATGACCCAGAAGAGGCAGATGGCAAGCAGAACTCCAGCCGCCCCACAGAGAGCTATGCCTGCCAGGCGGCAGGTGCCCAGGGCCTGGTTGTAGTCGGCTGCCTGCCGATCCAACACCAGGAACTCACCTTCACCGATGCCCTCTAGCTTGGGGGGCACCGCATAGCCAGTGGTCAGAGCCGCCACGCCCAGTAGCATAAGCAGGATCCCCGAGGACAGGCTGATCTGAGGGGAAGCAGATAGACCAGGAGGCAGTCAGGGTCAGCCAGGGGCCCCTGGCCAAGGGATCATGTTGGATCTTCAACGTACTTAAGGGTAACCCCTTGATCCAACCTTAGGAGATGGGAATCACAGAACATACTTGCTGGGGTCTGACAGGAGGCATAAACAGTCAAGTTCTACTTGGAATCCTGAGGCCTGTTAATTTCCTTCCCAGCTCCCACCCAGCACTGGGTTTCTCCAGCCAGCCCTGCGTTTCCCTCCGTCATGATTTGGATGGCAACTCATCTCCTTGTCCTTTCTACCTTCTCTGTCTCTATTGGATTAACTCCTATGCACCATCAGATCTCATCTCAAACCTCACCTCCTCAGGGAGGAGAGCCCAGGGCTGACTCAGATCCCTTGCTTTACTCTGGACAAACTCTGCACCCATTCATTCTTCAATATATTTACCATTGTGCACACTTGCACATGTATTTTGGTTGCGATGTAAGTGATGTCTGCCTCTCCCACAATACTGAGAGCCCCATGAGAGCAGAGGCTGTGCCTGTTTTGGCTCCCTAGGAGTCTTCTGTGCCTAGCATGTGCTAGCACAGAGCAAAGGCTGAATAAATGTTTGCTGAATGACTAAATGAACCACAGCTAAGAGAGTTCCTCAAAGTCAGGTACCATGACTTTTTTATTTATTTATTTATTTATTTATTTCGAGATGGAGTTTCGTTCTGTCACCCAGGCTGGAGTGCAGTGGTGTGATCTCGGCTCACTGCAACCTCTGCTCCTGAGTTCAAGAGAGTCTCCTGCCTCAGCCTCCTGAGTAACTGGGACTACAGCCACATGCCACCACACCCAGCTAATTTTTGTATTTTCAGTAGAGACAGGATTTCACTGTATTGTTCTGGCTGGTCTCAAACTCCTGACCTTGTGATCTGCCTTCCTCTGCCACTCAAAGTGCTGGGATTACAGGCCTGAGCCACCACACCTGGCTGGACCATGTCTTAAATTCTGTGTTCCCAAGAGTCTAGCACAGTGCTTGGCAATAAGAAGATGCTTAAGAAATTTAAATACACACTAATCTTTCCTTGGAAGTCTTTCTTGATCGTTTCCTCTCCTGGTGTTCTCTGCAGACCTGACCTGAAGTTATGTAAGTTGGCCTCTCTGCACAGGTTGGCACCTTACCTCCTCACTAGAGTGAAGTCCTTTGAAAGCAGAAGGAGGGACCCTCTGCCTCAGTCTCCCGAGAGTATTTAGCAAACAGCTATGCTCATCAAAGGGACTCAGCTCATTGCCACCTCTACACCTTGACCCATTGGTGCACCCTGGCTGACTAGTCTCCTTGGCTGTTATGGAAATCAATTCTTCACATTTTTTCACTGCCCTGGCAAGGTACCCCAGTCTATCATTGGGAAGCCACAGTAAGATTTAAGTGAAATGAACCTCACTTCCTGCCAGTCAGCATATTCCATTTCTTAACCATAGTGATTAGTTCCAGGCTGGCAAGTGACCCAGTGAGAGCCAATGCAATGTTTGTCAGGACTTCTGGAAATGAAAAGCACTGTTTCTTTTCATGTCTCTTGTAAATGGTGTTTTAAATTTCTGGCTATGCTGAATCTTTTACCTCTTCATATAAATGATAGAGTCAGTTTGTTGATGTCCACAAAATAACTTGCTGGGGTTTTGACTGGGATTGCACTGAAACAATGATCAGGTTGGGAAGAACTAACATCTTGACAATATCGAGTCTTCCAATCCATGAACATGAACTATTTTTTCATTTATTTAGTTCTTGGCTATCTTTCGAGTTTTGTAGTTCTTCTCATGTTGCAGATATTTTGTTAGATGTACATGTAAGTATTTCTTTCTTTTTTCGTGCTAAAGTAAATGGTAATATGTTGTTAAATTATTTCTATTTTTCTTTCTCTCTTCCTTTTCTTTCTTTCTTTCTTTTTTTTTTTTTTTTTTTTTTTTTTTTTTTTTTTTTTTTTTTTTTTTTTTTTTTTTTTTTTTTTTTTTCTTTTCTTTTTTTGACAGAGTCTTGCTCTGTTGCTCAGGCTGGAGTGCAGCGGCACGATCATGGCTCATTGCAGCTTCAACCTCCCTGGCTCAAACGATCCTCCTGCCCCAGCCTCTTGAGTAGTTGGCATCACAGGCCCAAGCCACCACATCCAGCTAATTTTTTATTTTTAGTAGAGATGAGGTCTCACTATGTTGCCCAGGCTGATTTTGAATTCCTGGGCTTAAGCAATCCTCCTGTCTCAGCCTCTCCAAGTGCTGGGACTACAGGTGTGAGCCACTACCCCTGGCCATTTTTTTTTTTTTTTTGAGACACAATTGTACTCTTGTTGCCTAGGCTGGAGTGCATGATCTCTGCCCACTGCAACTGCCATCTCCCGGGTTCAAGTGATTCTCCTGCCTCAGCCTCCCAAAGTGCTGGGATTACAGGCTATTATTTTTTTCTGAAGGAAATACCGCTGAAAATGTTGACTTCCCTTGGATGGTGTGGGGTTAAGATCTGAGGGTCCACACAGTAGTGGCTATTTGGGGAATATGTGGGAGAGTCTGAAGCTTACAGGCTACTAGGGTGGGGGCACCATGAGGAGCCCAAAGACTAAGAAATCTTGCAAAGTCCTTGGTGTAAAGGTTTAAACTGCCAGATCAAACTTTGCCTGGATGTATGCAACCTTCGGTCTCTTCTAAAAAATGAGCAATCTCTTCTCTTCATTATTATTTATTTATTTTGAGATGGAATGTCACTCTTTCACCCAGGCTGGAGTGCAGTGGCACAATCTCAGCTCACTGTAACCTCTGCCTTCTGGTTTCAAGCGATTCTCCTGCCTCAGCCTCCCAAGTAGCTGGGATTACAGGCGCCTGATACCACACCTGGCTAATTTTTGTATTTTTAGTAGCGATGGTGTTTCACCATGTTGGCCAGGCTGGTCTCAAACTCCTGACCTCATGATCCGCCTGCCTCAGACTCCCAAAGTGCTAGGATTACAGGCAAGAGCCACCGTGCCTGGCCCCTTTTTGTATTTTTACAAAATAGAGACAGGGTTTCGCCATGTTGACTGGGCTGATCTTGAACTCCAGACCTCAGGTGATATGCCCACCTCAAGCCTCCCAGTGCTGGGATTACAGGCATGAGCCACCACACCTATAATTATTTACATACAACAAATATATAACTAATTATGTAAATAACTTGTATGTAACTAATTATGTAAATAACTTGTATGTAAATACAAATACAATGAAGGCTCCCTTTATTTAAACCCATTGGAGTTGGGTTGCTTCAATGTGCAACTCCTATTA
>NW_016107333.1:10616012-10624890 GCF_001604975.1 Cebus imitator | reverse complement strand
TTTGAGACAGAGTCTTGCTCAGCTCACTGCAAGCTCTGCCTCCTGGGTTCAAGCGATTCTCCTGCCTCAGCCTCCCGAGTAGCTGGGACTACAGGTGCATGGCACCACACCCAGCTAGTTTTTGTATTTTTAGTAAAGATGGAATTTCACCATGGTGGCCAGGATGGTCTCAATCTCTTGACCTCATGATCTGCCCACATTGGCTTCCCAGAGTTCTGAGATTACTGGCGTGAGCCGCTGAGCCTGGTCCTAACTTTTTTGTTATTACTTCCATCTTGAACTTTTTGGGCTCCATGTCTGGAGTGACAGAGGTTCATCCTCTGCTCTCCTTCGGACACCCTCCTGGGGATAACTGTCATGGCTGACACTTGTCCAGTTGGGCTGGAGTTCTCAAGCTGCAAGGCTATAAAAGGTCCTCGCCAGGACTGAAAGCCCCTAGATTCCAAGAAATTTTGACTCCACAGGAAGTGAAAGTCGGGGACCCTCAGGATTAGAGGCTCTTAGGCTTAAGGGCTGTTAGATTTCCAGAGAAACCTATCAAAGATCACTTTTTTTTTCCCCACAAAAGTGGACACAGGTCTTGGGAGTGGAAGGTACTTGTGTTTCCACATACAGGTTTGGCCCAAAGCAAGCCAGGAGGTGCTGGGGGAGGACTGGGCTTTTATCCTCGTCTCCATGATGACCCTCAGCCTTCAGTAGCAGCTCCTACAAAATGAAACAATGTGCTTGCTCCAAAGGGTGAGATAAAGGTCCTGCCAGCTCCCTCTCACTTCCAATCGGATGTGGTCCTCAAATCCCTGCATAGAGAAACTCACCAAAACAGCACAGAGAAACACACAGACACATGCTCACAAAGCACACAGAGAGGTACCCAGATAGGTACGACACACACACACACACACACACACACACACACACACACACGCACACACACAGACATACACACGCGCGCGCGCGCGCGCGCGGTTGGAGGTTCTGCTTGGACTACAAGACTCACAAGATTGCTGTCAAGAAAGCCTGTACATAAATCGTGGCTCTTCACCCTCCTCACTTACAATTCAGGGAATAGAAGAGCGGGTCTGAAAAAAGAAAGAAAAATAACAGCAACAAAAGCCAAGACAGAGAACGGAATAAGGCAGAGACTAAAAGCGAAGGACCCTCGGAGGAAGAGGGCGAGAGGTCTGGAGGGCAGGGCTCTCCGGAGGAGGTGGGCGGGGCGGGCTCTGCGGAGGGTGCGGCCAGCGCCGTACCAGCCCCGGTGAGGCGCTGGGGAGGCCCAGGTGGAGAGAATAAATGGGGCCTGGGGGCGGTAGGAACCTTAGTGCGGAGACCATTATTAAAGACCGCAGGTGAGGAGGCGTGGAGGGGGCTTTGGAACTGTTGGCCTGGGTCATCTCCTCCACTCCAAATATATGTAATCGCTCAGTCCCGCTGGTACTGGAAAAGGAAGGTGACCTTGACAGTGTCTCCCCCTCGGCCTGGCCCCTCCCTCTCCCGTTTTTGGGCTGCAGGGAGTAGGTCTAGCTGGCCAGGGACGGGGCAGGGAGGAAAGGAGGAGATGCTGAGGACCCGGCGCAGGTACCCGGGACGAGGGTTGCCATGGAAACCGCTAGGGTGATGTCCCTAGCCGGGAGCCCGGAGGAGCTTGGTGGGAAGGGAGCGGGAAGAGGAGCGGGCTGCGTTGTCCAACTGGGGAGACTGCGGCGGAGGAGGCAGGGGCAGGAGGCGTAGATGAAGGTGACAGGCGCCAGGGCCCAAAGACGGATGTAATCTGTCGCCTCTGCGCGGCCTCATTCAGTTCTCCTTCCCAGGCCCTCAGACCCGCCCACTACAGCGCCCAGCGCTGCCCAGGCGGGGAGAAGGGGCGCCCTGCCGAGGGGTGTAGGCCAGGGAAAGCAGTCCACTTCCCCCTCCGTTTCCCCACCCACACCATTCTCTGACAGGACCACAGATCCCCTGGTCCACACTAACTGCATCCTTTCCCCTAGAGAGAAACTGAGGCAGAGAGGGGTAGGAGTGGGTTTTTGGTTTGAAGAGTTGGCGCGGGGTGGGAAGGTTGTTCTTCGAAGCCTCTACGCACTCTATCAACCCTGAGGTATCTAGGGGCGAGGGGGCTGGTGCTATCGCTCCTCCCTGCTCCTTCCCTGGGACCCCCACCTCCCAAACCCGAGGCTCAGGCGCAGCTGTCCAGTCCCACGCGGGACACGGCCCGGGCTGGGGCTGCAGGCAGAGCGCGGGGATTCTCCAGGGGATGGGGCTGGGGTCGGGCCGCGAGTGGAGCAGGGCTAAGCTCACCTCTCTGCCTGCAGTCTCCGCCCAGCTAGCGGGAGCCGGCGCGGGAGCCGAGCAAAAGCGGGCTCAGTTCGCGCCTGCGCCGCAGCTCGGGGCGCGGGTGACACGGGGGCGGAGGGGGGCGGGGGGGACGTCGGCCCGCCGCAGGTGCTGGCTCTGCAGACAGCGGCCCCTGCAGCTCCCCCAGCTCCTGTCCCCTTCCAGACCTCCCTTCTCTCTCTGAGACCCCGGATCCCTCATAGAGACCCCTCGGACTCCCTGGGCCCCAACCCCTCAAACTCCTCACCGAAGCTCCCATCACCCCCGCAGTTCCCCATCCCTCTCATGGAAGACCCATCCCCTCACTGAGCCTTCATCTCCTCGCTGTACCCTCAGTCCCTTCTCTGGGTCTCCTTCCCCCTCATGAAGTCCTCGCCCAGGTACAGAAACCGGCATCTCCTCGCTAAGCCCCGCCCTCTCCTCGCTAAGCCCCGCCCTCTTCACAGAGTCCCATCTCCCGGCTCCTACTGGGAAGTCCCCTCCCACTCGCCTTGAGAGCCCCTAGTCTCCCTGAAGCCCTCCCTTCTCACTCAGTCCCCAACCTCTTTTCATCCTCTTTACCCCTTTGAGTCCCTACCCCTCCCTGGCACAGGATCAGCCCTCCTACATTGAGAAGGGAGTTTGGCTGGGGGCAGTGGGTTGGGAGAAAAATGACTTCCACTTTGGAAGGAGCCAATGACACAGCCTCCCTTGTTCTCTCCTCCCCTAGCCCCAGTTCTGCCCTGGGCAGTGTGTGCCTACTGCCCGTCTCCCTGGAGAGCCAGCTGATGCCAGGCATCTGCATCTACTTGACGCCCTGCTATGAGCTGTCAGCTTTGGTTCTGTCCCACATTTGCTGTGTGACCTCGGGAAAGTCACTGCGCCCCTCCAACCTTCATCAGGCACCATTGCATGAACATGCCTTCATGTCTTGAGCATCTGTTCTCTTTCTCCTTGTGCTAGAGGCTGGGGACACATGAATGAATGAGCTTTGCGAGATGGGGCCATGTCTTTCTATCTTTAATTTTAATTTTAATTTTTTGAGAAAGCCTCTCACTCTGTTGCCCAGGCTAGAGTGCAGTGACATGATCATAGCTCACTGCAGCCTCGATCTCCCAAGGCTCAGGTGATCCTCCCACCTCAGTCACCTGAGGAGCTGGGACTACTGGCACGCACCACCATGCCCGGCTAATCTTTTGGATTTTTAGTAGAGTTTCACCATGATGCCCAGGCTGGTCTTGAACTCCTGAACTCGTGATCCACCTGCTTCAACCTCCCAAAGTGCTAGGATTATAGGCGTGAGCCACCACGTCTGGCCAAGGACAGCCACATATTTCTTGTTCATATTGTATCTGTGCACCTCCCATAGTGTGTGGCACTGAGTAGGCAGCCCGGTAAATATTTACTGAACACAGTCTATTAATAGTAGCAAACATATTATGCTCATTATGTGCAAAGTGTTTAAGTGCTTTATATGTACTATTTAATACTCATTTAAGAGAGAGAGAGAGAGAGTGTGTGTGTGTGTGTGTGTGTGTGTGTGTGCGCGTGCGCACGTGCGCGTGCAGTGGGAGGAACTCTTGCAACTCAAAACTAAAGGCCCCAAATCGTGACAGGAGGTAGCATTGGAGAGGCAGGCAGAAATGAGACCCTGTGGGGCCTCATAAGCCAAGGTGAGCAGTTTGAGCTTCAACCCAAGAGTAGTGGGGAGCCATGGAAGGGTTATAAAGAGGAGTCGGATGTGATCTAATTTCCACTCTGAAAAGACATCTGGCTGCTGTCAGGAGAACAGCATGTTGAGCACAAGAGTGACAGCAAGGGATCAGTGAGATCAGAGATGACGGCGTCTTGGCCTAGTGCAGAGAAATGAAGAGACTCAAGAAATATTCGAATGTAAAATGAACTATAGGAATAGCAACAGATTGGAAACAACCTGTGGTGGTTTTAAAATATGGCTACAAATTCTTCAGCACTCCTCTATAGAGAGGTGGGATCCTTGTACCCTCTCTGAATCTTGGGTGAGCTGATGACTGCTTCAAGCAATGGTGGAAGTAACGCTCTGACTTCTAAGGCCAGGACATAAAAGTATGTGCAGCTTCTGCTAGAACTCTAGCCTTGGAGCCCTGAGGCACCATGCGAGAAGTTTGTCTACCTAGGGGCTGCCATGCTGTGAGGACGCCAAGACCACTGGGAGAGGCCACATGAAGGCACCAGTCCCAGCTAAGCTTAGCCTTGAGTCATCCCACTTCAAGCATAAGACAAGTAAGTGAAGATAATCCAGATGAGGCTGGGCATGGTGGCTTACCTCTGTAATCCCAACTCTTTGGGAGGCCAAGGCGGGTGGATCACCTGAGGTCAGGAGTTTGAGACCAGCCTGGCCAACATAGTGAAATCCCACCTCTACTAAAAATACAAAAATAGCAGGGCATGGTGGCATTTTTTGTAGTGGTAGGCTCTCACTGTGTTGCCCAGGCTGGTCTCAAATTCTTGGGTGTAAGTAATCCTCCCACTTTGCCTCCCAAAGTTCTGGGATTATAAGCTTGAGCCACTGAGCTGGACCCATATCTAAAAAAAAATTTTTTTTTAGACGAAGTCTCACTCTGTCTCCAAGGCTGGAGTGCAGTGGTGTGATCTTGGCTCACTGCAACCTCCACCTCCCAAGTTCAAGCAATTCTCTTGCCTCAGCCTCCTGAGTAGCTGGGATTACAGGCGCATGCCACCACACCCAGCTAATTGCTGTGTTTTTAGTAGAGACAGGGTTTCACCATGTCGGCCAGACTGGTCTCGAACTCTGGACCTCAGATGATCCACCCGCCTCCCAAAGTGCTGGGATTACAGGAGTGAGCCACTGCACCCGGCCCCACATCTGAAATCTTTAACTACAATGTCCCACACTCTGACTAGAGACTTCCTTCCTTTTCATTCTTGGACTTCACTGAGCTCCTCAGGCTGGAGTTCCTGCATCTTTCCCAGATCCATCTGCTCCCTTCCTAGCAGCCCTGGCATCCTTCCCCGCTGAGCTGGGATCCATCCTGAGGTTCGCCATGGGATCTGCTCTCTCCACTTCTATCTGCATCCCCCTTCGCCTCCTCTTTCTGCCCTACCTGTCCAGGGAAATTCCAACCCAGGGGCTGGGATACCAGCAGCCTTCTTCTTCACTCCCACTTCTGACACTGCCAAAGAAAATCACATCCATGTAGATGGTTGTCTCCATAGGTCATGACCTCAGAGCCATCAGAGCAAATTCAGATTCTCTGCATCATGACTGAGTGGCCTCATGCAGTGACTTACTCTCCCTAGACCCAGTGTTTATCATCTGTAAAATGAGAATTATCATAGTTCCTATCTCATAAGGTCATTGGGAAGATTAATTATCCTGGCATATAATAAATGCTCAATAAATGATATCCATCATCATCACCATATTATTTATTTACTTATTTTTTGAGACAGGCTCCTGCTGTTTTGCCCAGGCTAGAGTTTAAGGCTACAGTTACAGCTAACTGCAGTCTTGACCTCCTGGACTCCAACGATCCTCCCGCCTCAGCCTCCTGAGTAGCTGGGACTACAGGCAGGTGCCACCATGCCTGGCTAACATCATATTATTGTTGGTTCTGTCAAATCTTCACTATTCCTTTTTTAAAATTATAGTAGAATACACATAACAAAATTTACTGTTAGTGACATGTATTACATTCACAATGTTGTACCATCATCATCACTATCTATTCCAGAATAATTTCATCACCCAAAAAAGGAAACTCATTAAGTAAGAACTCCTCATTCCTCCCTTCCCCCAGACGCTGGCAACCACTAATTTGTTTTCTGACCCTATGGTCTTTGTTTTTGCCAACTCCACATCCACTGCCCTTTCTTACAGTAACAGTATTTCAATTTCCCTTTAGGGAACCTCTTCGAGCAGGCTCTCAGTCCAAGAGGTTTCTCTGGGTTACTCACTGCAAGCGACCCAAAGGGTAATCAAGTAACCAGCCAATCAGAGACACTCCAGTGGGTTCAATAAATGACATATTACCCAACTTGGGGGAGGGGAATCAACATAAGGGCTTTTCCTGGGACTACAGGGAGAGAGAGATTCTTCTCCCAGCAGTTATATTTGAAGTCTGTGGCCATTTTGCTACCATATAGGGAAAAATCTGCCTGACACTGAAGCCAACACAGATGAGGGAAGAGCCAAGCAATAAAGAGATAGATACTGAGCATCTGGATCCAGCCATGCCTGAAGCCAGTGTCCCTTGATTTCTCAATTATGTGAGCCTTTATATTCCCTTTATTTGAAGCCAGTTCAAGTTTAAAAGTGCCACTTGCAGTGAGAAAAATTCCCTACACTGTATCTAAGGCCAAGACCTTGCCCCTGACTCTAGGCCAGTATGTCTGTACAGTGCCATTCAGCTCTGCCAAAAGCTAAGGACATCAGCTTCTCCACAGCTTGGCTTCCCTTGTCTGTTTTCCATCCCTGTTAATGGGAGCATCACTCACCTAACCTATAGGTATAACAGTCAGCCTCTATCCTCTCTCTCCCTCTGTCTCAATTCCTCTCACTTCCCTTACTTCTTAGTCACCAAACCTCCATCTCTACTAAATACAAAAAATTAACTGGGCATGGTGGCACATGCCTGTAATTCCAGCTACTTGGGAGGCTGAGGCAGGAGAATTGCTTGAACCCGGGAGGCGGAGGTTGCGGTGAGCCGAGATCGCACCATTGCACTCCATCCTGGGTAACAAGTGTGAAACTACCTCTCAAAAAAATAAAAAGGTGCTAAGCATACTAAAACCAGCAATTTATTAAAATGCTTCAGGGCAAAGATTAAGTGAAGAGTGTAGCCTTAACACCGATTTTTTAAAATTTATTTTTTTAATCTATTAAAATACTTCAAGGCTAAAATCAACTAAAGTACAAGATTGGATTTTAAAAGGCTTTGAGTGAAAAATGTCCTGTAAAACCTCTCGCAGCCAAGATCACATTAGAGGTGCAGCTCTGCCACCTGTTATTCTTGCTAATTGCCATTGCATTGAGAGTGATAGCTTTGAGATAGCAAAGCAAAGGGAAAAAGCAGACTTAAGGACAATATATTGAAAAGTATTGTAGGTACGGTTTTAGTACCATTAACTACAGTCAAATGGATAAGAAACCTAAGTTTTGTTTTGTTTTGTTTTTGAGACAGAGTTTCACTCTTGTTGCCCAGGCTAGAGTGCAATGGCACAATTTCGGCTCACTGCAACCTCCACCTCCTGGGTCAAGTGATTCTCCTGCTTCAGCCTCCCAAGTAGCTGGGATTGCAGGCATATACCACCATACCCGGTTAATTTTTTGTATTTAGTGGAGATGGGGGTTTCACCATGTTGGTCAGGCTGGTCTTGAACTCCTGAACCTCAGGTGCTCCACCTACCTTGGCCTCCTAAAGTGCTGGGATTACAGGTGTGAGCCACCATGCCCATCCCAAAACCAAAGTTTTTAAGAGAATTGTACTGTCAAAAAAATCACAAGCCTGAGCGATAAAGACTGTGAGGCCAGGCGCCTGTAATCCTAGCACTATAGGAGGCTGGGGGTGGGTGCATTGGTTGAGCCGAGGAATTTAAGACTAGCCTGACCAACATGGCAAAACCCTGTCTCTGCAAAATATACAAAAATTAGCTGGGTATGGTGGTGTGTGCCTGTAGTCCTAGCTACTTGGGAGGCTGAGGCGGGAGGTTCATCCAAGCCCAAAGAGGTGGAGGCTGCAGTGAACCATGATTGCACCACTGCACTCCAGCCTGGGCAACAACAACAAAAAAGCCTGTGACTGTTTGGGTCTCAAAATGACCCTAGTCACTTCACACCCATCAGGATGGCTACCATAAAACAAAACAGAATAACAAGTTTTGGCAAGGATGTGGGGAAACTGGAACTCCGCGAATTGTTGATAACAATGAAGAACGCTGCAGATGCTAGAGGAAACAGTACGGGGATCCCTTGAAAAGGTAAAAATAGAATTACCACAGATTCTGGCAATTTTACTTCTGGGTACATACCCCAAAGAACTGAGGCCAGGTGCAGTGGGCCATTCCTGTAATCTCAGCACTTTGGGAGGCAGAGGCAGGTGAATCACTTGAGGTCAGGAGTTCGACACCACCCTGACAAACATGGCAAAACCCCATCTCTACTAAAAATACAAAACAAAACAAAAAGCCAGGTTTGGTGGTGTATACCTGTAATCCTAGCTACTCAGGAGGCTGAGGCAGGAGAACCGCTTGAACGTGGGAGGCAGAGGTTGTAGTGAGAGGAGATGGTGCCACTGCACTCCAGCCTGGGCGAAAGAGTGAGGCTGCCTCAAAGAAAAAAAAAAGGTTGGGGGTGGTTCACGCCTGTAATCCCAGCACTTTGGGAGGCTGAGGTGGGAGGATCATGAGGTCAGAGTTTAAGACTAGCCTGGTCAACATATAGCGAAACCCCGTGTCTACTAAAAATACAAAAATTAGCCGGGCATGGTGACACGCACCTGTAGTCCCAGCTACTTGGGAGGCTGAGGCAGAAGAATTGCTTGAACCCAGGAGACAGAGCTTGCAGTGA
>NW_016107333.1:10612261-10614147 GCF_001604975.1 Cebus imitator | reverse complement strand
AAAAAAAAAAAAAAAAAGAACAGGCCGGGCACGGTGGCTCACGCCTGTAATCCCAGCATTTTGGGAGGCCGAGGTGGGTGGATCACTAGAAGTCAGGCGTTCAAGATCAGCCTGGCCACTATCGTGAAACGCCATCTGTACTAAATATACAAAATTAGCTGGGTGTGGTGGCACGTGCTTGTAATCTCAGCTACTCGAGAGGCTGAGACAGGAGAATAACTTGAACCTGGGAGGCGGAGGTTGCGGTGAGCCGGGATCGGGCCACTGCACTCTAGCCTGGGTTACAAAGTGAGACACGGTCTCCAAAGTAAAAAAAAAAAAATAAAATAAATAAAAAAGAACAATACAGAGAAGATTAGCATGGACCTTGCGCAAGGATGACATGCAAATTTGTAAAGTGTTCCATATTTTTTGATAGCACAACAGGGTGATTACAGTCAACAATTTATTGTACATTTAAAAATAACTAAAAGAGTAGAATGCCAGGCGCAGTGGCTCACGCCTGTAATCCCAGCACTTTGGAGACCAAGGCAGGCAGATCACCTGAGGTCAGGAGTTCAAGACCAGCCTGGCCAACATGGTGAAACCCCATCTCTACTAAAAATACAAAAATTAGCTGGGTGTGGTGGTGTATACATAATCCCAGAGATTTGGGAGGCTGAGGTTGCAGAAGTTGCAATGAGCCGAGATCATGCCCTGGGCAATAGAGCGAGACTCCATCTTAAAAAAAAAAAAGAAAAGGAAAAAAAAGGAAAAGGGAAAAGGAATATAACTGAATTGTTTATAACACAAAGAAAGGATAAACGCTTGAGGTGATGGCTACCCCATTTACCCTGATGCGATTATTACACATTGTATGTCTGTATCAAAATATCTCAAGTACCACATAAATGTATACGCCTACTATGTACCCACAAATAAAATATTTTAGAAAGAAGAAGGAAAACTCATATGACAGGTCATCACAGACTGAAATGAAAGCCAGAGAGGTCAAAGAGCTTCTCCAAGTCACACAGCAAATCCTCCACTGACCTCAAACCCAGGTCTCTCTTTGTTCTGGGTTGTATCCAGGTCTCCACAGAGACCTTTGCCCTCAGGTTTTCTGAAGGAGAAAGAGCAGAACTTGACATTTAGTTAAAAGGAAACCCTGAAAACAGCTAAGGGTGAGAAACTGGGTTGCTAAGAAACCCCCAAGGGTGGGGGAGAGGGTTGGCATTCATTGCTAGGCAACATAGAAGAAGCTAGGCAGACAGGTTTGGCTGCAGACACCTTTCTCCCTCCTTTTCATAGACTCCTAGAATGCCAGGCTGGATATGCTCTGAAGATATACCTAAGGCCAGGCACGGTAGCTCACGCCTATACTTCCAGCACTCTGGGAGGCCAAGGCAGGTAGAGCACTTGAGGTCAGGAGTTCAAGACCAGTCTGGCCAACATGGTAAAACCCCATCTCTGTTAAAAATACAAAAAATTACCTGGGATGGTGGCATGCACCTGTAATCCCAGCTGTTTGGGAGGCTGGGGCAGAAGAATCACTTGAATCCAGGAGGCAGAGGTTGCAGTGAGCTGAGATCACGGCACTGCACTCCAGCCTGGGCAACAGAGTGAAACTCCATCTCAAAAACAAAACAAAACAAAAAGAGACTACTAGTCCAACCACCTAATCATACAATGGGGAAACTGAGGCCTAAAAGGCAAGGTGATTAGCCCAAAGTCCCTCTAATTCCTCTACATGAACAAAGATAAACAGCATGGGGGAGGCAGGAAACACCGTCACTGGAGAGTGGCCTGGCATGGCTGAGGCAGTTTGAGGATAAATCTATAAAACAGAAAGTGACCGCCGGGCGCGGTGGCTCAAGCCTGTAATCCCAGCACTTTGGGAGGCTGAG
>NW_016107333.1:10559698-10612031 GCF_001604975.1 Cebus imitator | reverse complement strand
AAAAAAAAAAAAAAAGAAAGTGACCGAAGAGAAATCTATTAAAGAGTGAGGGAGTCAATTGCAAAATGCCTTGGATTTCAAGTCAAGAACTTGAGAGTTTACCTTGAGGATAGTAAGGGGCCATTGAAAGCTTTTTAGCAATGGTTAGGTTTGTGTTTTCAAAAGACCCTGGCTGGGCATAGTGGCTCATGCCTATAAACCCAGCACTTTGGGAGGCCAAGGTGGGCTGATCATTTGAGGTCAGGCGTTCGGGAGCAGTCTGGCGAACATGATAAAATCCCTTCTTTACTAAAAATACAAAAATTAGCCAGGTGTTGTACCATGTGCCTGTAATCCCAACTACTCAGGAGGCTGAAGCAGGAGAATCGCTTGAACCTGGGAGGCGGAGATTGCAGTGAGCTGAAGTTGCACCACTGCACTCCAGCCTGGGCAATAGAGTGAGACTCAGTCTCAAAAAAAAAAAAAAAAAAAAAAGACCCCTTGGAAGCCAGGCACAGTGGCTCACACCTGCAATCCCAGCATTTTAGGAGGCCAAGGTAGGAGGATCTCTGGAGGCCAGGAGTTTGTGACCAGCCTGGGCAACACAGCAAAACCCCATGTATAACACACACACACACACACACACACACACATACACACACACACACACACACACACACACCCCTTGACCCCTTAGGCTGCAATGTGGAGACTCGGGATAAATTCCAAATACCTTCAAGGTCCTTCTCACTCTTGCCTGTCACCCTCCTTTCTCTACACCGTCCCTGCAAGCTGGTCAGCTTCTGTGCCAGCTGCCCTTGCCAGGCCTTCCCATGTGCTGTTGTTGGCATCTGTAAAGTCCTTTCCTTTGCCTCACTCTGCCTTATCCAATTGTTCCAGTATTGCTTCCTAACAAATTGCCCCAGAACCTAATAGTGTGGACAACTGCCATCTCCTTATGCTCCTGGATTCTGTGGGTCAGGAATTCAGACAGGACATGGAAAGGATGGCTTGTCTCTGCTCTGTGATAGCTGGGCCTCTGCTGGGAAGACCCTCCAACAGCTGGGAGTGACTTGAATGATGAGGGGCTGGAATCACCTGGAGGTTTCTCCACTCAACTGTCAACTGGAGCACCTACCTACACATGGTCTTCCCACGTGGCCTGGGCTTCCTCACCGCATGGCAGTCTTGGCTGTTGGCCTTTCAATATGGCGGTTCAGCGCAGCTTCACCTTAGAAATCCTGCAGCATCACGTCTGCTGTATCCTTAGTTACACGTGAATCATGAAGGCCAGTACAGATTCACAGGGAAGGTAATTTAAAGGAGAAATGCCAAAGAACTTGTAGCACGTTCTGAGATCATCACATCCTACTGAGGTTTCAGGCCACAGCTTAAACATTACCTCCTCCAGGGAATGACCTGACCACGCCCCGCTCCATGTCTGGACTAAGCATCTCCTTGGGGTTCCCCTAGACTCACTGTCCATCTCCAGCAAAGCATCTCCATTCCCGGGCTATGTGTATCCTCAGACCTGTGAGCTCAGTGAGGACGAATCATGTCTGCGTTTTTCACTTTTGTATGCCCAGCCCCTAGCACACAGTCTGGTCAAGGCAGACTTTCCTCCAATCCTTTTTTTTTTTTTTTTTTTTTTTTAACAGGCAGGGTCTAATTCTGTCACCCAGGCTGTAGTGTAGTGGTGTGACCATGGCTCACTGCAGCCTTGAACTCCTGGGCACAAGGGATCTTCCCGGTTTAGCCTCCTGAGTAGCTGGGACTACAGGCTGGCTAATTTTTTAAATTACGTTTTGTAGTAGCAGGGTCTTGTTTTCTGGCTCAGGCTGGTCTCAAACTCCTGGCTTCAAGTGATCCTCCCACCTCGGCCTCCCATAGTGCTGGTATTACAGGCATGAGTCACCATGCCCAGCCCAGACCCTTAATAATGTTTGTTGAATGGATGAGTGTATGTGCCAAGGCATTCACTCACTGATTCCTTCCTCATGAAGCTTACATATAAATTGGAGAGAGAGACACAAAAAATAAAAACTACATGTGATAAATGCCATATAGTGATAAATGCTATTAAGAAAAATAAAGCAAAGGAACAGGATAGTTTCTGGAGGATGTTACTTTATGTGAATGGTCAGGGAGGACACTGTGAGGTACTCCCTGTGCCCACTCCAGGGCACTTTGAGGTAGTGGGCTGGGAGCTGAGACCTGAAGGAAGGAAGACATGTGGCTGTCTAGAGGAAGGGGATTGTTTGTTTGATTGTTTGTTTAGATGGAGTCTCGCTTTGTCTTGTCCAGGCTGGAGTGCAGTGACATGATCTTGGCTCACTGCAGCCTCCGCCTCCCAGGTTCAAGCGATTCTCCTGTCTCAGCCTCCTGAGTAACTGGTACTATAGGCATATGCCACTATGCCCAGCTAATTTTGTATTTGTAGTAGAGGCATGGTTTCACCATGTTGGCCAGGCTGGTCTCCAACGCCTGACCTCAGGTGATCCACCCACCTGGACCTCCCAAAGTGCTGGGATTACAAGTGTGAGCCACCACACCCGGCCGGAGGAAGGGTATTTTAAACAGAGGGAAGAGCATGTGCAAAGGCCTTCAAGTGGGAGTGTGCTTGGCACTTTTGAGGAACAGAACAGAGCCCAGTGTGACTAGGCATGTTGAGAGAAGGAAAAAGTAGTAGGAGATGAGGCCCAGGCTCGGCCACAGGCCACTTCTCATGGGACTCTGCAGGCCATGCTGAGGACTTTGGCTTCTACTGAATGAGAGGAGAGCCACTGGCGAATTTTGAACAGAGGCAGGGTGTGTGTGATTTATAGTTCAACCGGATCACTCTGGCTGCTGTGTGGACAGTAAGACGATGAGTGGGACAAAGGAAAATGCAAGGAGCCCTTCGGGGAGGCTGGTACAGGATGCCAGGCAAGGTATGATGGATCCTGGACCCGGAGGGGTGCCATGAAGACATGAGAAGTGATAAGACACAGGGCATATGTTGAAGGTGGGGCCAACAGGATATAAGGGAGAGCGCGCTGGGAGGAAAAGAGGCGTCGAGGATGACCGAGAGGCTTTAACCTTTCATTTCACCTCGCCTGTGAAGATGTGGTTTGCAGAAGCAGGCTTGGGAGCACTGTGGAAACAAGAGTTCATTTTTTGGCATGTCAAGTTTGAGGTGCCAATTAGATATCCCAGTGGAGATGACAAGAAGGCATCTTCTTGTCACCCAGAGTCATTTGTTTATGTTACCTGCCTGGTCCCTACAGGGGTGAGTTTGCTATTCTTCAAGAAGACCGGGGAGTCTAGCCATGTCCGAGATGGAGCTGTAGACTTGAGGATCCTCAGCTATGATACTTCAGCCTCCCAAGTAGCTGAGACTGCAGGCATGCACCACCATTTCTGGCTAATTAAAAAAAAATTAGTAGAGATGAGGTCTTGCTATGTTTCCCAGGCTAGTCTCAAACTCCTGGACTCAAGAAATCCTCCCACCTCCACTTCTGGGAGGTGCTGGGATTACAGGTGTGTGATAAGCAGAATTCTAAGCTGGCCCCCCAAGATTCCCAGTCTCTGGTGGAACTGTGCTAGACAGCCTCCTCCCTTTGAGTGTGGGCTAATCTAGTATGATGGCTGTCACTCTCATAAGGCTACAATATACTGCAAAGGTGATGAAAAAGAGGCAGAATTTCCCCATGTTGGCCAGGCTGGTCTCGAACTGCTGAACCTCAGGTGATCCACCCACCTTGGCATCCCCAAGTGCTGGGATTACAGGCATGAACACACTATGCCCGGGCAGGGGAGGCTTTTAAGAAAGAACTTAAACCTTCCCTGAGCCAAGTGACTCCAAGCAGCAGAAAAATTCTCCTCTAGCCTTGACAAAATAAGTTGCAACATTGTGAGAGGGCTGGGGAGGCCCTAGGAGGGCCATGTGTCAAGAAACTGTGAGCAGTTTTTAGTAATTACGAGTGGCACTGACAGCCAGCAAGAGAACAGGGACCTCTGTCCTATAAGCACAAGGAACCAAATTCTGCCCACTACCATGAGAGTTTGGAAAAGGCTGCTGAGCTCCAGGAAGGAATGCAGGCCAACACCCCAGTTGCTGCCTTGTGAGATCCTGAGCAGAGACCCAGCTAAGACTGGACTCCTGACCCACGAAGACTGAAATAAAAAATGCATGTTGTTTTACCCTGCGAAGCTTGTGGCAATTCGTTATGCAGCAATAGACAAGAACCAAGACATCTGCGTATAGTGTTTTTAAAGCCTTGGAACCAGGGTGGCTCACATCACCTAGGCAAGGCGCATGACCCAGTGATGAGTCAATGACTGTATGAATGGAGGGAGACTGCAGTGGGAATCAGTTCCTTGGCGTGGGACACACCCTGACTCCCACCTCCCAACTACATAGAACCTTGGTAATACTCCTCTTAGCCACTAGGTGGCCCCAGAGACCCCCCCAGGTGTCTCCCCAACTTCCAGGTCAGCATCCGAAATGGAAGGAACAAAAATGAGATGGTCCCCTTTCTAGTCCTAATACCCACTCCCCATAAGGCCTGCAAAGGGGAATAGGCTTGCCCAAGGTCCCACAGCTCTAGCATTATCTCCAATCAGGCATTTTACTGTGCCCCCCATTCGAGGCTATTCTGAAAGACAAACTCAGACAACGACCTCCCTCCAACCTGTTTTTACCAGGTTAGGGACTGGGAGCAAGAATGGCATCAGCAGCGGGCCCAGGAGGGCCTGTGGGCTGAGGCTGGAGTCTGTAATTGACGTGACTGGCGTATAGACTAGGAAAGGGTCCAGGCCTGAGGTTGGTGCAGATGGCGTTGTTGAAGAGACTCTTGAGATTGGGATACATCCCAGGGGCTTTGCTGCAGTTGCTGGGCCACTGACCCCATTCCCTTTGTCCAGTCCCTTGAACCCTCTGTTGAAGACTGGGTTTCTCTAGAAGCAGACGCTGAGACTGAGTTGGGGTTGCAAGATGTTTATTAGGAGTAAGTACCTGTGAAAAGAAGAGGGAGCAGGACTGGCATAGAAAGTCAAAGTGTGCTGCAGGCCTGATGAAGCCCTGGCTGTTGCAGGCCTGGTGGGAGTACCTCCTGTCAGCGTCCGTCCCATCTTGCACTGAAATGACCAGGTGTTCATACCATGTCTCACTCAGACACCAGATGCAGGCTGCCCCAGGAAGGGCGTGGTCTCAGGTGAAGTGACTCTCTGCAGCTGGGGCCTACCCTGATGACCACCGCGCCCAGTGATGGCACTTCCCACAGCTGGGGAAGTCTTCCCTTGAAGAGAGTTCTGGGGACAGGTAGCCCTATCTACCACACCTTCTCAACTTTACCTCCTCTCATAGGATTTTATTATTACTTTTTTTTTTCTAGCTTGCTTTCAACCCAAAAGGCTGAGAGGAAGCAGTCACTGTAATTTCCACACTCGGCCCTGGCTTACTGGGAAAACAGAGGCTTTGTCCCAGCTTAGGAATGCACTGGATGTGACAGATGAAGAATGGGGGGGGGGGCGGCGGTGTCAGAGGGACAAAGGAGGGAAAAGCCTTGGTCTCAGTTGTAAAACACTGGTCAGAGCCTCAAAGACAGGAATCACTGTGCTTCTGTTGCTCTTTGGTCTTTCAGTAAATCTACTCTGCAGACCAATGTGTGCCAGGCACTGGGACCAATCCCACCACTCCAGGCCCTGAGCTGGGGGCTTAACACCATCTGCAGATTCAAACAGGGAGGGAGAGGCAGCAACCCGAAGCCATGCTTCACCAGGAGGCAGAACCAAGCCCTGTCTCTGACCCTGGCTGCTTGCAGCCCCTCCTGTGAGTTGCTTCCCCACCTGACCCTGTCTCCTTCTCTGACAATGGAGTAACATGATTTGTGGCCACCATGTTGAATGCTTCTCACCTCAAATTTCACCTCACCCTGGGAAGCAGCCACTATTATTAGCTCCATGTTACACATATGGAAAGGAGAATTGGGACTTAATTTGCTCAATCAAAGTCACACGGGTGCTCAGTGGTGGAGCTGGGCTTTGAGTCCAGTTTGGCCCAATCTTGCTGCTTAATCCTGATTAAAGGCATGGTAAGGCATGGTCAAGCCAGCCCCCTCCGACCAGACCTGCCTGCATACTTGTTTCATTTGGCTCACAGAGATTTAAAAATATGAATCAGCTTTCCTTTTGAAATTAAGATGACTCGGAAACATCCATCCAGCTTCTCTTTAAGCCTGGCCACCTGGCCACTGTGGACTTCATCCCCACAAGGTCACAACTGGCAGGAGGTGGGCCCCTTGAAGTGGGTCATGACACCAGTGTCCACCCAGAGTCACTCGTTTATGTTACCTGCCTGGTCCTTTCAGGGGTGAGTTTGCTATTCTTCAAGAAGGCAAGGGAGTCCTGAGATAGAGGCCTAGACAGGCCAGGTGGCTTGCCCTAGGACACCCAGTTGGGGCTCAAATCACAGGGACTTGAATCTGGCAAATTGTTTTGGGAGGGTTGAGGAAAAGCATAGACATGCAGAACCACAGGGCAAGGTCGGGGCAAATACACTTTATTCAGTCCTGGCATCAGACTGGCGGAGTCCTGCTGTGGGTGCCAGTGCCCCAGACGGAGGGACCCCACCCCTCAGCTACGAGACTAGTTCTCCAAGACCACAGACAGTGACATCTCTTCACTCACATGACGTCTTTTTTTTTTTCATTGTCTTTTTTTGTTGTAGTTTTTCTTAAAAAAAGAGAGCGCAAGAAAGGCCCAGAGCCGGAGCACCAAGCTTGAAGGAGGCAGCTGGTGGCTTTGTCAGCGACGGGAACGCGTGGGGCAGAGACCTGTAGAGACCCTGGGCAGGGGTCCCGGAGGACTCTGGGACCGTTTGTTCCTGAGATTTGTGTGTGTGAATGAGAGTGTGTGAGCCACCCGGAGGGTGAACACACGCCGGTGAGATACAGGTAGTGAGGGCAAGGGGGGGTGTGGGGAGACCGGAGGGTCGGGGCGGGGCTGAGCGGAGAGATGTCGGCGTGAGAGGGGTCACAGCATCAGGGGCAGGGCTCCCGAGGGCACCCTGAACTGGACACAACTTCCTCCTAACAGCAGCGTTTTCCCCATTTCTCACGTGGAAAAACCGAGGTGCAAACGGCCCATCTCTACTCGCAATCCATTCTCAGTCTCACTGGCCAAGTCGATGGTCTCTTTCAAGCCAGATGTCTAAAAGTGGAACTCTTCCTGCCATCACGTCTGCTATCCACGCCTCAGTCCCAAACCCCTAGCACCAAAGTGCCTCAGTTTTTCCCGCTGAATACTGCAGCTGTGGGTACTGAGGGTGGACCTGGGTGACAGGAAGGGTCGGTGGGCTTAGGGAGGAGCCCAGGTTTCGGGTGCCCTGAGGTGAGAGGGCACTTCCCAGGAGGGGGTGGCGGAGGAGCAGCAGGGATCCTGCCCCCAAACAGACTGTTAGGTGTCTTGGTTTTGAGTTTTCTTGGGTGGTCCCTTCCTCTAATGTTGGATTTCCAGAGCAAGACCTTACCTCCCAATTCCCAGTTGAGGAAAGAAAGGGACATATAGATAAGACTGTAGAGGCAGCCACGCGTTCGGAGAGGTGGTCCGCGTGGGTGTAGGAGACCCCATACGGGAAAAGGGGCTATGCCACTTGGGAGTTTCAGGCCCAAACCAACCCTTCCAAGTGTTCCTCCCATTAAGGCAGCGACGCCCCGTTGGGTGGAGAGGAAACCCAGGGCTCCGGGATCAAAGGATTTCCCAGGATCGCTCTACACTCGCCCCCGCTTCTGCCGGGAGCCGGCGATGAGGGCGGCTAGACTGGGACCAGCCCCCTCCTCCCAAGAAGCATTAAGCATGCGCAAGAAGGGGGTGGGTCCCAGCGGAGGGGCGGGCCCTAGCGCTCCGGGGATAAAAGGAGCGCGCCCCTCCCCCCAGGGAAGGGAGGGGCACAGGAGGAGCGCGCGTTGCCACCCAGCCGCATCACCCCCCTAACCCGGAGCGGGCAGGCTGGGCGAGGGAGGAGGGATCTGGAGCAAGAGAGGGGGCGGGTCCTCCGGCCACGAGGAGGGGCGTGTGCAAAGGGGGGGAGGGGTGCAGGTCTGTAGGAGAGGACGGGAGGTGTATCGGAGGGGGCTGGCTGCTGGTGGCTGTGCGGGAGGGGGCAACGTGGGGAGGGGCTTGGATGTCAGGGAAGGGGTGGGGGTTGGGCTGCCTTGGGGTGTGTCTGCGGGGGAGGGGCATGTCTGGATCTGAGGGGGGATGGGCACGTCCAGGAAGGGGGAGGCTGCGCGGGAGATGGGGTGCCAGCCTCGGCCTCCGAGGGGCCCCAATACCTGATTCCTGTATGTAAACAGCTGGTTTGGGGGCGTGCGCGCCCCGCTGACGGTGGGCTCAGTAGGTGAAAACCAGGTCGGCGATGCTAGACGGGCGCCAGTCCCCCGCGATCATCTCAGTAACCTCGGGGGTGCAGTAGTCCGGGAACTCGAAGTGCGACGTGCCCGAGGGAGGCGGCAGGTCCGGGTCGCGATCCAGGGCGCTGCAGTCTAGGCCGGCCGGGCCAGGGGGCATCCTGGATAGAAAGCCCAGCGGCTCCTCCCCCGACGCCACTGTCTCCTCTTCGCCTTCCTCAGCCGCTGCCGCCTCCTCCTCTTCTTCCTCCGGCTCCTCATCCTCCGACGGTGTCGGGGAAGCGGCGGTGGCGGCCGCCCCCTCGCCCGACGGCCCTTGGGCGCGTTCCGCTTGTCCTCGGGCCGCCCGTCCCGCCGGGACCATCCTCCACAGCTCGCGCCCCGGGGTCTCTACCAGGCGCACTTCCAGCAGCTCCTCGTCGTCGTCGTCTTCGTCGTCCTCGGGCGCTGCCGCCCCGCCCCCCAAAGGCCCTCCAGCCGCTCGGCGGCCCCCGCGGCCGGCCAGCTGCGGCCCGGGCTTGAGCCGGCCGCCGCCACCGCCGCCACCGGGGGGGCGGGGCCGCGCCTTGGCGGGCGCCCCCTTGCTCTTTTTGCGCGGCCGGTACTTATAGTCCGGGTAATCCGCCATGTGCTTGAGGCGCAGCCGCTCCGCCTCCCGCACGAACGGGATCTTCTCCGAGTCCTGCAGCAGCTGCCAGCGGCGGCCCAGGCGCTTGGAGATCTCGGCGTTGTGCATGTCGGGCCACTGGTCCATGATCTTCCGCCGTTCGTGCTGCGACCACACCATGAACGCGTTCATCGGCCTCTTGATGTGGCCGCTCGGGGTCTTGCACCAGCCGGGCTCGCGCGCCCCCTCCTCGGCCTGCCCGGGCCCCGGGGGCGGCGGCCCGCCGTCCCGCTTGGCCCTCGCGCCCCGCTGCTGCACCATCGCGCCTGGGCCCGGGGCCGCTAGACGCCGCCGGGGGCCGTCCGCATCCTCCGCGGCTGGGGGTGGGGGAGGAGGCAGCGGCGACGGAGGGGCGGCCCCGCCCCGCGGCTCGGCCCGGCCCCCGCGAGCTGGGGAGCGAGGAGCTGGGCGCTTGGGCCCAACGGACGGCGGGGGGAGAAGGTCAGCGCGGTCTCAGGCGGGCTCGGCGCGCCCCCGCCGCCTCCGGCAAGTTGCGTCCCGGCGCACAACACACATTGTTTTGCGGGGGCGAAGGAATTGCACCCTCCAGGCCCCCGCGGGCTCTTCTTGCAGCCTCGGGCTCCGCCGCGGCCCGCGCGCGCCGCTCCCCGCCCCGCCGCCGACGCCTTTCAGTGTCTTTCTCCCGGCGCGGCCCCGCCGGCGCGCGCGCCACCCCTCCCCCTCGCCGTCTGCGGGCCGCTGCGGCGCGCGCGGGGCCGCCCCGTGTAAACACCGAGGTGCCCGCTTGGGCTGCGGCCGGGCCACGCCTCGCGCTCGGGCGTCGCGTCACCCGTTGCTGGGCAGAGAAGCCGGTATTTGCATCTCCCAATCGCTGGCCGCTGGAGCGGGGCGGGGCTCGGGCTGCGGGGCTGGGCGGTCTCCCGGCTGGGATTGGGGGACACCGGGGAGATCGGTTTCTTTTCTTGGGTTGGGGGTTGGAGGAAGGGTAGGGGACGCCGAGCCTGCCTCCCGTCTGGTTCTGGACGCTTGTCCCTGCTCCGCGTTGCCTTTTAAATTTTAGCTCATTCCGAGACACCTGCCGCCAGGTAGGATTTCCGCCCTTTCCTCTTTCAGGGACGTCTTTTCGGACCGTCCCAGAAGAGAATTTGCGGGGACCAAGACTAGGAAAGCTTCTTAGAAGACAGACTCAGGTTGTTTTAGATGTTGTTCCTGCCTACTACACACAGGATCCAACCACATATGGGACCAGCAAATGCTTATGGACCCAATGAAAGAATCCCTTTCTCATATATATGTATATTTAATCCCGTTTGAGGCTCCACAATAATCCCGAGGAAGAAGGGAATATAATATGATGCCCACTTTCCAAACACCGAGGAGACACAGACTAGGACCGGATTCCTAGGCTCGCGTCCCAGCTTTCTCTCCCTTGCTCAGCACCAAGGGGCCGGGGCACCTCGCCTGCCAGCCAAGGGTTCTGAGCTGGGCGGACTTCCCGCTTTTCACAAACCGCTGGCAACATTCGAGGATGCCAGGGTGCGCCATTCCCAGGTCCTACCCCACCCCGTAGCCTGCGCGGTGCCTGACTTGGGCGCGTCGCTCCTCCCAAGCCTAGAGAAGCGTGCAGGGGCACGGGCGGAGCCAGTCCTGGGGGCGTGGCCGGGTGGCAGGCACGAGGCGCGTGGCGGGGAGGGGCCGCGCGCTCCCGGCTCACCACGTGTGAGCCCGTTCGGGCACCACCGGGCGTGTGCCGCCCCTGGGGGAGGTCACCTTCACGGCGTCGTGAGCTTGGGCGATGGGAGGGGGTGCTGAGGCCTCGCCCTCGGGAAGCAGGAGCTGGGAGGTGTCCGGATTAGGGTCTCCAAGGTGGCATTCCGCTGGGGCGTAGCGGGCATGGTTTGGGGCCGGGAGAATGCGCCTCTGGCGGTACAGCTCACGCACTTCTGGACGAGCGAAGGCCAGGAGCCGAGCCTGTGGGTGTGGGGCGGGGAGGAAGGACCGAGGTGCGGCTCCGCGGCACTGGGGGCGGGGTGATGCTCTGGGTGGCGGGGCTCGGGGTGGGGGTGGTGGGAGAAAGTAATTGGAGCATCACTGAAAGGAGGGGGCAACTCTTAAAGGCACAGGGCTCTCGGAAAGACAAGGCTCTGCTCCCGCCCGAACGGTCCCTCCGCCTGATTAGAAGCTGAGATCTGGAAATTCCTACGTGTGAAACCTTTACATCTGCAGCCTGGGTAGTCTACCCGATGGAGTCACACTTCCTGTGTTTCACATCCCAGTCCCTCCTTTTGCTTACCCTGAAAATGGGGAAAATGCTGTTTCTCCCTCACATGGTGGTTTTACAGATTAAGTGGGTTAATGCATGTAAACACATCCTAATGCCTAGTGAATGTTCAATTAAACTTATGATAGACCGGGCGCGGTGACTCACACGTGTAATTCCCAGCACTTTGGGAGGCCGAGGCGGGTGGATCATTTGAGGTCAGAAGTAAGACCAGCCTGGCCAACGTGGTGAAACCTTGTCTCTACTAAAGAGACACAGGCCACCACACCCGGCTACTAAAAAATGAGCCGGGCGTCGTGGCCTGTGCCTGTAATCCCAGCTACTCCGGAGGCTGAGGCAGGAGAATCACTTGAACCCAGGAGGCACTGCAGCCCAGCTTGGGTGACAGAGCGAGACCCAGTCTCAGAAAAAAAAAAAAAAAAAAAAGAAATCGAAAAAAAAAAAAAAAAAAAAAAAGCTATGAGAAACTAGATTTCCCGATAGTTATTACACTACGAAGGTCACCAGCAACCCAGATGCATCCACTTAATGAGAAAAAAAAAAAGCGCAGGGTGGGGACAGCTCTAACATTTCAGAAAAGGTATCAAAGTAATGATCAGGGGACAAATAAAAGCTTTCTTGGAATTATCAACACCTTAAATTTTTTCTCATTTAATATTTATTTTATTTTAAATGATGTATGATCGGCACCATCATCTTTTCAGTGCTCTTGGCCTCTCAAAATGTGTCTCTCATCCTGTAGCTGCTGCTGCTGTTATTATTCCACTGTATTTGAAGAGTTCCCACCCTTCTCACTGCCAGACTGATTTTGACTGGGGTTTCACTCTTTATTCTCAGCAATGAGAAAAAATACAAAAAATTAGCTGGGCGTGGTGGCACATGCCTATAATCCCAGCTATTCAGGAGGCTGAGGGAGAAAAATCGCTTGAACCTGGGAGGTGGAGATTGTGGTGAGCCAAGATCGCGCCATTCCACTCAGCCTGGGCAACAAGCGTGAAACTACATCTCGAAAAAAAAGTTCATAAATTATTTAATGTTCCTTCCTTCAACAGGAAGAGCCTAATTCCTCTTCCCCTTCCCCAGTTAAGTGTCAATTTGCCTCTAACTAATAAAATATGACAGAAGAAATGCTGGTATGTGACATCTAAGATTGGACATAAAAGCCTCTATGTTTTCCTCCTGGCTATCTTATTTTGTATCATTTATTCTGGGAGAAGTCAGCTTTCATGTGAGGGCACTCAAGCAGCCTGTGGAAAGGTCTATGTGATGAGGAACTGAAGCCTCCTGCCAACACCAACGAGGAACTGAGACCTACTTCCAAAAGCCATCTGAGTGATCCATTGTGGAATCAGATCCTCTAGCCCCAGTCAAGTCTTCAGATGACTGCAGCCCTAGCCGGTGTTCTTAACTGCAACCTCACGGATGACCCTGAGCCAGAACCATGCAACTAAACTGCCTGGATTCATGATCCACAGAAACTATGACATAGTAGCTGTTTGCTTTGTTAAGCCTTTAAGTGTGGGAATAATATATTCATATATTCTCCTGCCTCAGCCTCCTAAGTAGATGGGATTACAGGCACCCACCACCACTCTCAGCTAATTTTTTTTTTATTTTTAGTAGCGACAGGGTTTTGCCCATGTTGCCCAAGCTGGTCTCAAACTCCTGGCCTCAAGCAATCCACCTGCCTTGGCCTCCCAAAGTGCTGGGATCACAGGCGTGAGCTACTGTGCCCAGTCACAGAATAAACTGGCTGTCCCCCAAACACAGTAGGCTTGGGTGTACCTCAGGGCCCTCATTCATGCTCTCCTCTGTCTGGAACATGTTTCACCCCCATCCCCACATGGGCTGGAGCATCTCATCCTAGCCTTGGCTCAAACAGGCTCCACTGTCCTGACCACTCTCTGCAGTTAGCCGTTCATCCCCCTCCATCTCAGGTGCACAGAATTGCTTCATCTGTGCATCTGTGACACATTCTTATTGTTGTCCATGATTGCCTCACTTTATGTTTGTGTGGGGTTTTTTTTTTTAAGAGACCTGGTCTTGCTCCATTGCCCAGGGCTGGAGTACAGTGGTGCAATCATAGCTTACTGCATCCTGAAACTTCTGGGCCCAAGTGATCCTCCTGCCTCAGTCTCCCAAGTAGCTAAGACTACAGATGCATGCCACGTGGGTGGCTAATTTTGAAAAATATTTTTTGTAGATAGGGGTCTCACTATGTTACCTAGGCTGGTCTTGAACTCCTGGGCTGAAGCGATCTTCCCACCTCAGCCTCCCAAAGTGCTGGGATAACAGGTGTGAGCCACCATGCCTGGCCCTGTGTGTATTTATTTTTATATAACAATAAAAATATGTGGAGTCAGCAATCTGACACAAGAACTGGAACACTGATAATAACCTGTTTTCCCCTATGAACTCCTTTACCATCCCATCTCCTGCCTTCCTTCACCTGAGATAACGTTTACCCTGATTTTTCTGGAAAAAAAAAAAAAAAGGCTTTATTGAGATGTAATTCACATACCCCATCTATTCACTCATTTGTAGTGTACAATTCAGTGGCTTTCCGTGTATCCACAGAGTTGTGCACCTGTTGCCACAATGGATTTTAGAATATTTTCATCATCCCTAAAAGAAACCATTAGCATCAGTACTTGTTAGCAGTCACTCTCCCATCTGCTCTGCCTCCCCTCTAATCCTCAGCCCTAGGCAACCATTAATCTGCTTCTGTATCCATGGATTTACCTATTCTGGACAGTTCATGTAAAGAGAATCATAAAACATGTGGCCTTTTGTGACTGACTTCTTTTACTTAGCATCATGATTTCTAGATTTATCTATGTTGTAGCATGTATCAGAACTTCCTTTTTATTGTCAAATAATATTCCATTATAAACCAGATATGGTGTCTCATGCCTATAATCCCAATTCTTTGGGATGCAGAGGTGGGAGCATTGCTTGATCCCAGGAGTTTGAGACTAGTCTAGGCAACATAGTGAGACCCAACCTCTAAAAATAATAATAATAATAAAAAAATAACTGGGCCTAGTGGTGTGTGCCTATAGTCCTAGCTACTTGGGAGACTGAAGCAGGAGGCTCTCTTGAGCCCACGAGTTCCAGGTTGCAGTGAGCCATGATCACGCCACTGCACTCCAGCCTGAGTGACAGTGAAACTGTCTCAAAAAAAAAAAAATTCAATTTCATGGTTATACCATATTTTTTAAATTCATTATTGAGTTGATGGATATTTTGGTTATTTCAATTTTTAGTCTATTATGAATAATGCTGCTATCAATATTTGTGCACAAATTTTTGTGTGATACATATTTTCATTAGTCTTGGGTATATATCCAGATATGCGATTGCTAAGTCATATGTTAACTCTATAATTCACCTTTTGAGGAACTGCCAGCTGTTTTCCAAAGTGGCTGCACTATTTTTCTTTTCTCTTTTCTTTTCTTTTCGAGACAGAGTTTCGCTCTTGTTGCCCAGGCTGGAGTGCAATGCCACAGTATCAGCTCACTGCAACCTCCGCCTCCGGGGTTCAAGGGATTCTCCTGCCTCAGCCTCTTGAATAGCTGGAACTACAGGCATGCACCACCATGCCCAGCTGATTTTGTATTTTTAGTAGAGACAGGGTTTCTCCGTGTTGGTCAGGCTGGTCTTGAATTCCCGACCTCAGGTGATCCACCCACCTTGGCCTCCCAAAGTGCTGGGATTACAGGTGTGAGCCACCTCACCTGGCTACTATTTTACATTTTAAGCAGCAGTCTCTGAAGTCTCTCATGTCTCCTTTTTCTTACTTTAAACAATATACATTGTCTTAAAAATATATTGTGTTGTCTTTAACTTTATTAAAATAATATGCTGTGTATATAATTGTCTGATACTTTCTCAATGTTATAGGGCTAAAATTCATCAATGTTTTTTTCACACTTTAAAAACTTTATTTATATAAAAAACTTATTTGTTTTTAAAAGCATTAACAAGAGAGAAAGAAAAGAGAAAAGGTATGGAGCAGAACACGAGCCCCTTAGTAGTGTTAGTTGGGAAGGTGGGATTTTTCATTCTCTGGAATTGAATGTTTAGTGTTTTTATAAACAAAAGAGGAAAAAAAAGTTAAAGGTCCCCAAAAGCCCATGGCTGTTCTATTACCCACACCCCACAAAGAAAGAAGAGCACCAGGAAAGGAGCAGAAGAGGACAAGAGAAATCAAGACTGGAGCCAAGCTACCTATGACCCTCTTCACAGAACTGGAAAAAACCACCTTAAACTTCATATGGAACCAAAAGAGAGCCTGCATAGCCAAGATAGTCCTAAGCAAAAAGAACAAAACTGGAGGCATCATGCTACCTGACTTCAAACTATACTACAAGGCTACAGTAATCAAAACAGCTTGGTACTGGTACCAAAACAGAGATATAGACCAATGGAACAGAACAGAGGTCTTGGAGGCAAAGTCACACATCTACAACCATCTGATCTTTGACAACCCTGACAAAAACAAGCAATGGGGAAAGGATTCCCTATTTAATAAATGGTGTTGGGAAAACTGGCTAGCCATGTGCAGAAAGCAGAAACTGGATCCCTTCCTGACACATTACACTAAAGTTAACTCCAGATGGATTAAAGACTTAAACATAAGACCTAACACCATAAAAACCCTAGAAGAAAACCTAGGCAAAACCATTCAGGACATAGGCATAAGCAAGGACTTCATGACTAAAACACCAAAAGCATTGGCAACAAAAGCCAAAATAGACAAATGGGATCTAATTAAACTCCAGAGCTTCTGTACAGCAAAAGAAACAATCATTAGAGTGAACTGGCAACCAACAGAATGGGAAAAAATTTTTGCAACCTCTCCATCTGACAAAGGGCTAATATCCAGAATCTGCAAAGAACTAAAACAGATTTACAAGAGAAAAACAAACAAACCCATTCAAAAGTGGGCAAAGGACATGAACAGACACTTTTCAAAATAAGACATATATGAGGCCAACAAACATATGAAGAAATGCTCATGACCACTGGTCATTAGAGAAATGCAAATCAAAACCACATTGAGATACCATCTCAAGCCAGTTAGAATGGCGATCATTAAAAAATCTGGAGACAACAGATGCTGGAGAAGATGTGGAGAAATAGGAACACTTTTACACTGTTGGTGGGAGTGTAAATTAGTTCAACCATTGTGGAAGACAGTGTGGCGATTCCTCAAGGACCAGAAATAGAAATTCCATTTGACCCAGCAATCCCATTACTGGGTATATATCCAAAGGATTACAAATCGTTCTATTATAAAGACACATGCACACCTATGTTCATCGAGGCACTGTTTACAATAGCAAAGACCTGGAACCAACCCAAATGCCCATCAACAATAGACTAGACAAGGAAAATGTGGCACATATACACCATGGAATACTATGCAGCCATAAAAAGAAAAACGATGAGTTCACATCCTTTGTAGGGCCATGGATGAATCTGGAAACCATCATTCTCAGCAAACTGACACAAGAACAGAAAATGAAACACTGCATGTTCTCACTCATAGGCAGGTCTTGAACAATGAGAACACATGGACACAGGGAGGGGAGCATCACACACTGGGGTCAGTTGCGGGGGGAACACGGGAGGGACAGCAGGGAGTAGGGAGGTTGGGGAGGGATATCACAGGGAGAAATGCCAGATATAGGTGACGCGGGGATGGAGGCAGCAAACCACATTGCCATATATGTACCTATGCAACAATCCTGCATGCTCTGTACATGTACCCCAAAACCTAAAGTGCAATAAATATATATTTTTTTAAAAAAAGAGTGGAGCCATGTTTGGATGGGGCAATTTCCCCTGTGCAGTATGCTCTTAGGGTCACAGAGAGCAAAAGGCTTCTTTTTGCCAGAAAAGGTAGATGAAAGTGGGAAGAAATGGGAAGAGGGAAAATGTAAATAAGGAATTTTAATGCACAAGTAAAGGGAGTGGTGGGTTGTGCACTTTTCTCCTACCCCATAGCCTCAATATATAAGGGAAGAGGAAGAGAGGAATAAAGAACTCCAGTTGCATGGAACAGAGCTTTTAGATTAGATTAGGGGCGAAGGCAAATAAGGAAAAGGATTTAAAAAACAATAATAACCCGCCTAGCAGCTGATTTCTCTAGCCCAACCTGCTACTTAATATATGCTAAAGTGAGAGGGGGCAATACTGGAGGGAGGGGAGAATTGGTGAGAGGTAAGTTCCCTATAAATCCTTCAGCAATGGAGGTAAATTCTGGGCACCTAAAGAGTAAGAGTCACATTACTCACTTTTCTCACCAACCTTACTTTGAGATTCATCAGAATAGGAATTTTGCAAAATCCCACCCTTACGCTGTAGGGCAAAAGCTTGCTGTGACTGAAATCATGGCTACACCAAGCCCCAGTGGAGAATCTTATGTTCTCTAGGTCACTTAACTTCTTTCTGCTATTTAGGGCCAATAGTAGGTAAGAAAGCAACAAAATATAATTTGCAAAATGAGACTGCAGAGGCAAAGAAAGGCACACGGAAGGGCGGGAGGAGATGCACCCCAGGCTGAAGGCACAAAGAAGAGGCAAAGCCAGGGGCAATCACCACCTTGTAAGGGTAAAAGGAACAGGAGTTACGTACATCAAGTCCTTTAGTTTGCCAACCAATCCAGGGCAGAGGCAAGGGACAGGCCTATAAGGATAGGAAAAGGAGAAACAGGAAGGGGAAGCCAGCTTTGAAGCTTCCTGCCAGTTTCAGACTAATCGCTTCATGTACACTCCTACTAGCTCTTCCTGGAGGTCTTCTTCTTCCCCAAAACACATCTTGCTGCTCCTTCTGAACCAAAAGTCTTCCTTGACATTCTCGCCTTTCTACAGCCTCTTGGAAATGGCCAGGCCAACTCAGCAGACATATCACAGGGCAGGAGAGGTGGGTTAAGGACAGCGTCTGTTAAGGGGCAGCAGCAATAGCCCAGGGTTGGCATGAGGCTTCCAGAAGAGATGGAGTTTGTAGGTTCTTGATGGTCCCTGCCTTGGAGACGAGAAGACCAAGGTTTCTTAATCCCAGTTCTAGGAGACCTTCACTTACTCAAGGGTCTTTTGCCAGGTGGAATGTATCAATGTTGCCAGCCTTCTTTGCTTCAAAAATAGCCATTAGGAGTAAGGGAAGAGCTCACACTTTCCCCTCTCTAAAATAAAAGTCCCTTCCCCACCAGGAAAAAAATCTTGATTAAGAATTATCAGTTTATCAGACTGCTGGCCATTGCATATACAGCATGTAACTTCCAATTCTTCCCATGGCTTCCAGTGAAGATTCCCATTCTCTCCCTCCCTCCCGCCACAAAATGCCAGGAGTTCCAGGTTGAACTTCATCCAAATTATTATACATATGTAGAACTTGTTCATTTACCACTGCAGGAATATCCTAGGATTTTCCTATCTGTTCATGGACATTTGGATTATTGCCAAGTTTGGCTTTCATGAACTAGTGCTGCCATTGGCAGTCCTGAATATGTCAGGATACAGAAGTGACTTTGATTCACTCAATAAATATCATGAGTGAGGCCGGGCACAGTGGCTCATGCCTGTAATCCCAGCACTTTGCGAGGTCAAGGTGGGTGGATCACCTGAGGTCAGGAATTCGAGACCAGCCTGACTAACATGGAGAAACCCCGTCTCTACTAAAAATACAAAATTAGCTGGGCATGGTGGCACATGCCTGTAATCCAAGCTACTCGGGAGGCTGAGGCAGGAGAATAATCGAATAATCGCTTGAACCCGGAAGGGTGAGCCGAGATCGCACCATTGCACTCCAGCTTGGGCAATAAGAGCAAAACTCCGTCTCAAAAAAAAAAAATTATGCATGTACTCAATCTCTACAGGAGCCAAGAGAAGGAAGTAAAATGTTGAAAAACAAAACCCCAAATTCCCATTTGCCAGGCCACCATCATTTCTCATCTGGGCTCCTGCCCAGCATCTTTATGGGTCCCCCTGGGCCTACCAGGCCTCTTTCCATCCCATTATTCTCCTTAAAGCCAGAGTGATGATATTTTTGAGTCACAAGTCTTGTGTTTCCTATTTTCTTAAAACCCTTCAGTGGTTTCTTGATGGGTGCGGTGGCTCACGCCTGTAATCCCAGCACTTTGGGAGGCTGAGGCAGATGGATCACCTGAGGTTGAGTGTTCAAGACCAGCCTGACCAACATGGAGAAACCCCGTCTCTATTAAAAATACAAAATTAGCTGGGCGTGGTGGCGCATGCCGTGGTGGCGCATGCCGTGGTGGCGCATGCCTGTAGTCCCAGCTACCCTGGAGGCTGAGGCAGGAGAATCACCTGAACCTGGGAGGTGGAGCTTGCGGTGAACTCAGATCATGTGATTGCACACCAGCCTGGAAGCAAGAGTGAAACTCCATCTAAACAAAAAATACCTCCCCTCCTTCACCCCACCAAAAAAAAAAAAAAAAACCTCCCGACAAAAAAAAAAAAAAAAAAAAAACAACCCTTCAGTGGTTTCTCATTACTCTCAGTGATAAGCACCAGACTTGCACCTAGCCCATTAGGCCTGGCTTGGTCTGGCCCCTGTTCACCCATCCAACCTCCTCTCCCACTTTCTCAGTCTTTTGATAGTTTCCAGCCGCACCAGCCCCTTTCCAGTTTGTTTAATGAGCCAGGCCTCCCCACACAGGGGGGTGTTGCAGCCCCTTCGCTTGCTCATTCCAACACTCCTACCTCTCTTTGCCTTGATGCTTGCTCTCCTAACCCCATGCTTCTTTTCTTTCTTTCTTTCTTTCTTTTTTTTTTTTTGGAGGAGCCTTGCTCTGTCACTAGGCTGGAATGCAGTGGCATGAACTTGGCTCACTAGAGCCTCCTCTTCCCAGATTCAAACAATTCTCCCTCTTCAGCTTCTTGAGTAGCTGGGATTACAGGCGTGTGCCACCAAGCCTGGCCAATTTTTGTATTTTAGTAAAGACAGGGTTTCACCATGTTGGCCAGGCTGGCCTCGAACTCCTGACCTCAAATGATCTGCTCACCTCGGTCTCCCGAAGTGCTGGGATTACAGGCGAGAGCCACTGAGCTGGCCTACCAACCTCCATGTTTCTTTTCCTCAGTGTTCTGTGCTCATTTGACACAGAGCAGATAAATACCCACCTCTTCTAAACGACATCATTCCAGTACCAGTCATGAAACACAGTGACTAATGTTAATGATAATGGCCAGAAAAGAGATGCAGGGCCGGCCAGGTGCGGTGGCTCACGTCTGCAATCTTAGCATTTTCGGAGTTTGAGGGGAGCGGATTGCTTGAGCCCAGGAGTTCCAGACCAGCCTGGCCAACAGAGCAAGACTTCATCTCATCTCTATAAAAAATTAAAAAAGAGAGGCCAGGCACAGTGGCTCATGCCTGTAATCCCAGCACTTTGGGAGGCTGAGGTGGACAGATCATGAGGTCAGGAGTTCAAGACCAGCCTGGCCAACATGGTGAAACCCCGTCTCTACTAAAAATACAAAAATTAGCTGGATGTGGTGGCAGGTGCCTGTAATCCCAGCCAGTCAGGAGGCTGAGACAGGAGAATCACTTGAACCTGGGAGGTGAAGGTGGTAGTGAGCTGAGACCGCGTCATTGCACTCCAGCCTGGGGTGACAGAGTAAGACTCCATTTCAAAAAAAGAATTAAAAAGAGAAAAAGAAAAGAAATACAGATAGTGGAAATATTCTTTTATTGAACTTTGTATGTGTAATCATGTCAGTAAAAGTATATGTTATGGTACAAAAAGGGAATAGGGTATTGGATTGATACTTTTCAATTACATTAATATATTTCTTTGAAAAAGAAAATATAAAGCATACCTACTTGGTGGTCTGTTGCAATAATAATTATGTTAATTACAGTTTAAAAACAAGAAAACAACTCTTTAATAAAGAGCCAATTCCAATATTAACATTGATTAAACATATTTAAATTTGGTAAAACATAACATCACTAAACACTAATAATATAATTTTACCAAATTCTAAAATTTGCTGTTACCACACTTTTCAGCTAATCTCGTTTCACTCTTTTAAAATTTTAAATACAAGGCCAGGCGCAGTGGCTCATGCCTGTAATCCCACCACTTTGGGAGCCTGAAGGGGGTGCAGATGATTTGAGGTCAGGAGTTTGAGACCAGCCTGGTCAACATGGTAAAACCCCATTTCTACTAAAAATACAAAAATTAGCCAGGTGTGGTGGCAGGCACCTGTAATCCCAGCTACTGGGGAGACTGAGGCAGAATAATTGCTTGAACCCAGAAGGTGGAGGTTGCAGTGTGCCAAAATCCCACCACCATACTCCAGCCTCAAAAAAAAAAAAAATAGAAAAGCTTTAAGTGGTCACATAAAATGACAGGATTGAAGCAATTCAAGTCTGGTTCTTAAGCTTCAAATCACTGTGCTATCATTGTTTATTTTGAATCTATTGTTTAAACCCAGGCATATTTAGTACCAAAGGGGCTGCAGACAGGACTGTACAGAAACAAGCTTGAACAATTCCAAACTGTTATGAACTCATTCTCAGAACTAAGGCATGTAGCTGAGTCTTGCTCCATGTATATTAGGGTTGACTGCATAACTGGGAGTGTTTTGAATTAACTTTCCCTTAGAAGATACTTTTATTGGCTCATAAAGCTAATAATTTACCTATAAATTACTTATAAGTAATTAAAATGTGCTGATTTGAAGCTTACAAATATGTTATTCAAACTCAAAATCAGGCTTGGTGGCTCATGCCTATAATTCCAGCACCTTGGGAGGCCAAGGTGGGAGGATCACTTGAGCCCAGCAGTTAGAGACCAGCCTGGGCAACATGGCGAAACCCCATCTCTACAAACAATACAAAAACTAACCGGGTATGGTGGCATGCTCCTGTAGTTCCAGCTACTTGGGAGGCTGAGATGGGAGGATCAATTAAGTCCAGGAGGTCGAGGCTGCAGTGAGCTGTGATCGTGCCACTGCTGTCTATCCTGGCCTGGGTAACAGAGTAAGACCCTATCTTAAAAACACAGAAACAAACAAACAAAAAAACCACATTGACTTTCAGTTTTATTATTGTTTTTAAATTATCTGCAGATAACAAACCCCCTTATTGCCTACACAGCCCACTTGGTATATGACAGCAGAGTGCTGGGCACCTTTGTAATTAACCCTCCAATTGTGTAAACTGGAAGCTTCATGAGGTCAGAAGACCCACCTGGTTTTGACTCTTACCATTGTATCCCCAGCTCCTAGAAGAGCCTGGCACGATGTAGGCTGTTAATAATACCTGCTCTTCATAATACCTGAAGGCAGGATGAAGCCAATTCAGGTGTGGGCGTGGCTGTTCTAGGAACCATCATGTTACTCCACTCACCCTGTGTCTAGCTCCAGAACACCTATTTGCCAACTGGCGTGGTCCTCAAGACATTCATAATAAAAAAAGAACAATAGGGACAAGGTAATTTGTTTCTTGATTCATCTAAATTTCTTGATTTAAAAACAATCAGTGGCTCACACCTATAATCCCAGCACTTTGGGAGGCTAGCTTAAGCGTAGGAGTTTGAGACCAGCCTGGCCAAATTATTGAGACCCCATTTCTACAGTAAATTAAGAATTTATCGGCTGGGCGCGGTGGCTCACGCCTGTAATCCCAGCACTTTGGGAGGCCGAGGCGGGTGGATCACGAGGTCAAAAGATCGAGACCATCCTGGTCAACATGGTGAAACCCCGTCTCTACTAAAACTACAAAAAATTAGCTGGGCATGGTGGCGCGTGCCTGTAATCCCAGCTACTCAGGAGGCTGAGGCAGGAGAATTGCCTGAACCCAGGAGGCGGAGGTTGCGGTGAGCCGAGATCGCGCCATTGCACTCCAGTCTGGGTAACAAGAGCGAAACTCCGTCTCAAAAAAAAAAAAAAAAAAAAAAAAATTTACCAGTTGTGGTGGTGCATACTTGTGGTCCCAGCTACTGCGCATGGTGGCACGCCCCTGTAGTCTCAGCTACTTGGGAGGCTGGGGTGGGAGGATCGCTTGAGCCTGGGAGACGGGGGTTGCAGTAAGTGGAGATCACACCACTACACTCCAGCCTGGGTGAAAGAGTGAGACCCTGTCTTAATAATAATAGAAGACACAGGGTGGGGTATATGGAAACTTTATAGTCACAATTTTTCTGTAAATCTAAAAGTGTTCTAAAAAATTAAGTGGTTTTTGTTGTTGTTGTTGTTGTCGTTGTTGTTGTTGTAATGACACAGGTTTTAAAAACACATTTGGTTTATTTAGACTCCAGAGTGTCAGAGCCATCAAGCAGCCCGCCTCAAAGACAGAATTTCTTCCATGGATTAAGAGAAATGTTTATTTATCCTACAGTTGTAATGTTCTGAACCAGGAATTAGGTTTTTAAATAAAAGCTGTCTACCAACTAATTAAGTCAATATCTCACGAACGCTGCATAAAAAAAAACTCAGGATCTTTAATTTTTTATGTATTCAAATACAAACAAAGGAAAGATGACTAGTTCCTTGATCATTTTAAGTTAAATGAAAATACCTATAACGAAAGAAAATCACATAGAACAGACTATATCATCCCATTGCCTAAATTTTCATTGCCTAAAATTGTTTTAGTAGAGAATGGTATATATTGTTGCGTAATTGAAACAGTTTTGCTCTTCTTAAATAAAATAGCAGCCAAAGATTATTCAGGGTGCAGCTGACAGGGGCCTTACTGCCAGTTCCTTCTAATCTGGAGAATTCCTTAAAAAAAAAAAAAAAAAAAAATCGAGTCTTTTTGTTACACTGAAGAGAGGGAGGGCAGGGTTGAAGCGCATTGGTGGTGTCCCTGGGCCGAGGGCAGGGCTCTAAGCCACAGGACCTGCTGATTGGTGGGAGCTGGGGGGGCGGGGTCTCTGGCAACGGAGCTCGGAGTCCATTGGCTGCGTGGCCGGAGGATGTTGTAATGGACAGCCGAGGCCTGTGCGGCTGGTTTCTATGGCAACGGAGGCTCGAGAGAGCCACTCAGATTTCGGCGCTCGCCCCCAACTCCCCTTTCCGGAGGGGGCAGGGCGGCCTGGATTTGAGGGCCGGCGGAGGAGGCGTGGGGGCTGGGAGTTAAGGAGACAGGGCCTTCCTTGAACCAAACCAACCCCGCAATGCCACATTTGAAGTGAGTTTGACGAACCGGGCCTGCGTGCTCATTTGAAAAAAATCTGCCAAACAGAAAGGTATGAAGAAAAAAAACCTACAAAATTCCATCCTCCTCTGACTTCTCCACTCGTTAACAGTTTGAACACCAAAGGCTGGTACAGAACTGGCACTCAGTGGGAGGAAGAAAGGGAGGAAAGGAAGGAAGGGGAGAGAGGGAGGGAGGATCGATGATGTGGACAACGTGGCGTGACACAAAGTGCCCGCCCCCTCGAGCTGAAAGTCACAGGCAGACCCGTAGGGCTGACGGGATATAACAGACTTGGATTTGGGGGCGTGGAGGAGGAGGGGTCGCCGGGGCACTGAAGGAGGATGGGACAGCCAAAGGCTCCTTGACTCCATTCCGGGATTTGGGAGGCCTGACTCTGCAGAAAGACTCCTCCCTTGCTTCACACCCAGCCAGCCCTGCCACTTGCAGCCTCCAGTGCTTCCAGTCTCCGGATCCCTGTGCCTTTGTGTTTGGGGAATAATAAACACTGCTTACTTCATTGACTTGGTGTCAGAACTGAGTTGAGATAATGCATGGAAAGTTCTCAATACAATGTCTGAAACGTACGTGCAATCAACAGTAGGTATTATCACAGTTGAAGACAGTGTGGGATTTAACTAGGTGGAGAGAATGGGGAGGTTATTGGCTGTGGGTAAGGAGGGAGGAGGGAGCAGCAGTGTGGAAACCATGCAAAAGAGACTAGTTTGGATATCATATAGGAAGTCAGAGGAGATGACAGCCAGAGAGCATCAAATAAAGGATGAAATAACAATGCTAGCGACTATATACTGAGGGCTTGGCACTCTTGTCAAATGGGTCTTTGTGGGGCTCAGAACAATAGCAGAGTTGGAGGTCCATATATCACGTCTCTACATAGTTAGAAGTTATACAACAGTCCAGCAAGTGTTGAATGAAATATGTTCTATTTTCTTCCTTGATGGATATATCCTCTAACAACTTGGAAGGCCATGTTCAAATTAGAATTCTAAGACCCTTGGAGTTAAGTGCCAGAATGTGTTGACCCAAGGAGACCTGTTCCCTGGATCCTGTGTCTGCCCTTTATCCAGCTACGTCTCATCCCATCAGTGATGGAGCTAGCATGCATGGATCAACACTAGCTGTCACCTGCAAACAGAGACCTTGAGGCCTAAAGCTCAGGTCTATAAGATGTGCATTCAGGCAGTATTGTTTGCTCTCAGGTGAGATGAAGCCAAGGATAAAGCCCATGAAGGGCCCTGTGAATGACCGTAGTGACATTTTGGAAGGGAATTATGGGCTATTGGAGCATGTTCTAGAAGGCATGGGCACAGACTCTGGGTGGGCACTTCTCATGCCTCACCCCATGGGGAAGGGTGGTGGGGGACTCAAGGAAGGGGTCATGCTTGCCAGGCCTCAAACCCAGGCATTCAGAATCCAAGAGCCTGGTGCTTCTCCCCTGTGCCTCATGGTGCCATGGGGCATGCTGGCTTTCAGTGATTTTATGCCCTCAGAGAAATTGAGGAGGATGAGCTAGTAAATTGAGGGCCTGACCTCCTAGGCCCTTATCCTCCCTTATCAAAGGTGGGTAAACCGAAAGAGTGAGTTAGCTATTTATTTATTTATGGGAAAACTAAAAGAGTGAGTTAGCTATTTATTTATTTATTTTAAGATGGAGTCTTGCTCTTGTTGCCCAGGCTGGAGTGCAATGGTGCAATCTTTGCTCACTGCAACCTCCGCCTCCTAGGTTCAAGGGATTCCCCTGTCTCAGCCTCCTGAGTGGCTGAGATTACACACATGTGCTACCACACCCAGCTAATTTTCATATTTTCAGTAGAGACAGGTGTTTTGCCCTGTTGGCCAGACTGGTCTCGAACTCCTGACCTCAAGTGATCCACCCACTTCAGCCTCCCAAAGTGCTGGGATTACAGGCATGAGCCACCGCGCCCGGCCAGACTGAGTTAGCTTTTAAAAGATGAATGAATAAGTCCTGCAGTATACAGTCAATGACAGGGTGCTAAGGTATGTTAAGTATATTAAAGAAGGACAAGTAGACACATGTCCTAATCTGTAACCTCAGCCAAGTAATTCTAGAGCATGCATGCAACAAATACTTATTAGGCTTTACACTGTGCCAGGCACAATGCTAATTGCTGAAGCTATAACCATGAGCAAAAGAGACTGGTTCCTGCCCTCAGGGAGCTCAAAGTTGAGAGGCAGAGGCAGATAGTAATCAAACCATGGCACAAATAAGTGTATCACTGCACTGGAGTAACTGCTGAAAGGAGAGGCCAGGGAGGTAGGGGATGGTGTAAGAGGATCTGATACAGGACATTAGGGTAGGCTCTAGTTTGGAAGCAGCATTAGAGCTGAGTGCCCCAGGCAGGTAAGTGTTGACCATGTGTAGGGGAGGAAGATGTCTGCTTTCAGGAATGACCAGCTGAGAAGAAGGGGAAGCCAAGTCAGGGTAAGGGGGAGAAGCCCGACCAGAGACGAGGCCCAGAGGAGGCAGGGCTGGTGAGGCAGGCCCTGGTGACTGCCAGGGATGACACAAAATCTTTGAAGGTCTTTAAGCAGGGAGGTAATGTGATCCAATTTTGTTTTGGGGTGGAGTCCATGGTTGGAAGGAGGAGGAGCCTGGAAGGAGGGAGACCAGTGTGTTGTCTACTATAGAATTTCTTAAACTCTTCCATCAAATTTCTTATTTTTAATTTTTATTTTATTTTATTTTTAGAGACAGGTCTCACTCTGTGGCCCAGGCTGGAGTGCAGTGGTGCCATCACGGCTCACTGTGGCTTCAACCTCAATGATCCTCCTGTTTCAGCCTCCCAAGCAGCTGGCACAGGCACATGCTACCACACCCAGCAATTTTTTTTTTTTTTTTTTTTTTTTTTTTTTTTTTTTTGAGAGACAGGGTCTCCTACCTGTGTTGTCCGGGCTGCCCTCAAACTCCTGGCAAGCAATCCTCCTGCCTTGGCTTCCCAAAGTGTTGGAGTTACAGGTGTGAGCCACTATGCCTGGCCTTTATTTTTTTAAAGATAGAGGAAATGGACTCCTGTCTCTGCAAAGTGTGTAGGAATTTCGTTGAAGTCTTATGATTTGCATTTATTTTTGTTGTTAAAAGTTGTTTCTGGGCCGGGCACGGTGGCTCACGCCTGTAATCCCAGCACTTTGGGAGGCCAAGGTGGGTGGATCACCTGAGGTGGGAGTTCGAGACCAGCCTGGCCAACATGGAGAAACTCCATCTCTACTAAAAAAACAAAATTAGTCGGGCACAGTGGTGCATGCCTGTAATCCCAGCTACTGGAGAGGCTGAGGCAGGAGAATGACTTGAACGCAGGAGGTGGAGGTTTCGGTGAGCTGAGCTCGTGCCATTGAGCTCCAGCCTGGGCAACAACAGTGAAACTCCATCTAGAAAAAAAAAAAATCGTTTCTGTTGTTAGAGATTTTTATTTATTTATTTATTTTTTTGAGATGGAGTCTTGCTCTGTAGCCCAGGCTGGAGTGCAGTGGCATGATATTGGATCACTGCAACCTCCGCCTCCTGGGTTCAAGCGATTCTCCTGCCTCAGTCCCCCGAGTCGCTGGGACTAAATTCGAGTGTCACCATGCCCCACTAAGTTTTTGTAGTTTTAGTAGAGACAGAGTTTCACTGCATTAGCCAGGATGGTCTAGATCTCCTGACCTTGTGATCCACCCGCCTCGGCCTCCCAAAGTGCTGGGATTACAGGCATGAACCACTGTGCCTGGCCTGAAATATTTTCTTTAAAAGCAGGCATATACAGTGGAAACTAAACTTTCCTTTTATCCCAAACCCCAAATATCCAGTTCTCCAGAGTTACAAATTACAATTTCATTAATATCTTTCCAGAGTTATTCTGTACATAAATAAGCATATGTATATATATATATATATATTTTCTTTTTTTAAATCTTTCCAATGGTGCTGAGCATATGTATGTATTTATTCCAACATTAAAAATGTAAACTGTAGGATGCCATATCTTGCTTTTTTTCATTTTATAATGTGTCTTAGAGATTATTCCATATTAATACATATAAGTTGTTCTGTGCACACCATAGTCCCAGCTACTAGGGAGGCTGAGGCAGATAGATTGCTATGTTGCCCAGGAGTTTGAGTCCAGCCTTGGCAACATAGCAAGACCCTGTCTATAAAAAAAATAAAAATAAATAGTTCTTGGGCTGGGTGCAGTGGCTTACACCTGTAATCCTAACATTCTGAGAAGCTAAGGCAGGAGGATCACTTGAGGCCAGGAGTTCAAGACCAGCCTGGCCAACATATTGAAATGGTTTAAAGAGAAAAAAAGAAAAGAAAAAGAAAAAAAATTAGCTGGGTGGGGTGGTGTGTGCCTGTAGTCTCAGTTACTAGGGAGGCTGGGGCAGAAGGATTGCTTGAGCCCAGGAGTTGGAGGCTGCAATGAGCCATGCAGTGAACCACCGCACTCCAGCCTGGGTAACAGAGTGAGACCCTGCCTCAAAAACAAAGTTTGTTTTATTTAAAACTGCAAAGTTTACATTCTGTTCCATAATATATCTGTGTTTATTTTCTTGTACCATGTCCTACCCCAAATCTTAGCCACATTGACAAGCCTGCAAATGGGGCTGTATCTATCAGTGCCTTTGTACGTGTTTGGTACACTCCCGTGGAACCCCCACCCTCAACTCAGTATGATCTGACCCTTCCTCACTCTTAGCTTGGTCCTTTTATTTATTTATTTTGAGATGGACTCTTGCTCTGTTGCCCAGGCTGGAGTACAGTGTGGTGAAATCTCGGCTCACTGCAACCTCTGCCTCCCCGTGAAGCAGGAAATGTTCCCTTGTCCCCATCGCAGGGTGTGTGACAGGGGGAGTGGCTTGCTTCTTCAGTGCCCTCCTGCTCAAACCTCTAGGAGGGCACACAGATGGGCAGGCTGTGGGGCTCTGATCCCACGGCAGTGTCCTGTGGTGGATGATCACAGCTCCTAAACCCCAGTGGGCGTGTGCTACCTAAGATTTTAGTTTTGCCGTCTTTGTGTTAACCAGCTCAGTTAGACCCTCTACCTTGTTGCAAGGACAGGGGGCTTTCCGTATTCCAGGTACTTGCCTTGGTATACCAGAAGAATCGGATCACACCTGGGCTTGGAGAATGAGTGCAAGGTTTTGTTGAGTGGAGGTAGCTCTCAGCAGGTGGGGGAAGCCAGAAGGGGAGGGGGTGGAAAGGTTTTCCCCTGGAGTCGAACTGCTCAGTGGCCCAGGTTCTCCTCCGACTGCCCCAGCCAAACTCTGCATAGTTCTGCTGGTCCACGGCCTGCAGCGTGCTGGTGTGCCGGTACCTGTCGGTGCATTCCTCTCGACGTCCAGCCGCTTCTGTGTTCCTCCACTGATGTGCTCCTCTAGACATCCAGCTGCCTGTGTGTCTGCCTGCTAGGGTCTCGGGGTTTTCCATAGGCACAGGATGAGGGCGTGGCAGGCCAGGGTGGTCTTGGGAAATGCAACTTTTGGGCAGGAAAACAAAAATGCTTGTTCTCACCTAGGTCCTTTGGCACAGGCTAGGGTGGAGCCCTAGCCAGGGATCACGCCCTTCCCCCCTCTTCCGTATAATTTAAAGGGACCACGCCCTTCCCTTCCCAGCACTCCCCTTCTTGCATCACCAGGTTCAAGCAATTCTGCTTTAGCCTCCCGAGTAGCTGGGACTACAGGCGCATGCCACCACGCCTGGCTTATTTTTTTTGCTTTTTGTTTTAGTAGAGACAGGGATTCACCGTGTTAGCCAGGCTGGTCTCGAACTCCTGACCTCAAGTGATCCACTTGCCTTGGCCTCCCAAAGTGCAAGAATTATAGGCGTGAAGCATTGCTCCCGGCCCCTTAGCTTGGTCTTGTACCACTCCATACTCCCAGCCGTTCAGTAGTCTTTCTGGTTGCTCTTTGTCAGCCGGAACTAAAGTTGACATAAAAGGATGTAATGGGCAATCGGGTTGAGAGTAAGGTTGGAAAGGAGTCCAGCAGCCTCTTGTGAAAGGGATTGAGTACCAGGCTGAGTTCCAAGGGCAGGAGAGAGTCCCAGAGGATGTGACATGGGAATAAAATGGTCAGCGTGCCAGACTGACATCTTAGAAAGAACATTTGCTCCTTAATCTGCCCCATCACTTTCCTCTAAAAGGCCCTTATTGATAACCTCCACACTACTCAATCCCATGGGCACAGCTCCAATCTCAACGGACATTTCTTTCTTTCTTTCTTTCTTTTCTTTTTTTCTTTTTGAGGCAGAGTCTCACTCTTGTCACCCAGGCTGGAGTGCAGTGGTGCAATCTCAGCTCACTGCAACCTCTGCCTCCCTGGTTCAAGCGATTCTCTTGCCTCAGCCTCCCAAGTAGCTGGGACTACAGGCACCCACCACCATACCCAGCTAATTTTTCTATTTTTAGTAGAGGCGGGGTTTCGCCATATTAGCCAGGCTGGTCTCGAACTCTGACCTTGTGATCTGCCTGCCTTGGCCTCCCAAAGTGCTGGGATTACAGACGTGAGCCACCGTACCTGGCCTCAATTGACGTTTCTTAGAGTCGATTTTACTTGATCTGTTGCAGCCCTCAACACAGTTGTTAACCCCTCCCACCTGAAATGTCCTCCCTTGGTTTATGTCTCTACACATTCGTGTTTTGCTTCTCCCTTTCTGGCTCTCCCTTATTAGCTTTTCACCATCTCCTTTTCTATGTCAGAGTTGCTCAAGGCACAATCTCGATGGGTCTAATCTTTCCTTCTGCTTTCTTCTTGATCCATTTGGAGAGTGTGAGATCAGTTTAATGGGTCATATAAGCATTGACACAAGGATGAAGCAATAGAATAGAAAATGTCAAGGTACATCATTGCACAGGGCAAATATTGTTTGAGGAAGCTTATTTCAGATTTAGATATAAATACACACATGCATATGTATGATGGCTGCAATGTAAAATATATATCTTACTGTGGGATGTGGTGAAACAGTTTGAAAGCCACTGCTATACAACTCCTCTGTTTATTTCTCAAGGCCAGAATTCTCCTAGGAATGTAAGATCTGTGTGTATCCAACCGCCTACTCCACATCTCCTCTTAGATATTCTCTATGGAGACCTTAAACTCAGTACATCCAAAAATCAAATTCAAGTCCTTCAGCCTAAACTTGGATTTTCCCCTCTGTTTTGCATCTCAGGGGAAAGCCCCACCATCCATCCAATTGCAGAAGCTAGAAACCTGGGCATCATCCTTGGTACTGAAACTTCTCCCAGCCCATATCAAATATCGTTCCAAATCTTGTTGACTTAAGCTCCAAAAGATCTCTTTACCCTGCTGTTTCTTTCCGTCCATCTCCACCTCCCGTGCCTAAGATGTCCTCATCTCTCAACTGGGTCAACTATACTGTATTTCCACTTGGGCTCTCCTCTAACCCAGTCTCCACCAACTATCCTGAATGATATTTGTAAAACATCACCCTAATCATGTTACTCTCTTGCTTACAAGTCCTTCAGTGGCTTATCGTTCTTAGACCTACATTTTAACATGGCCTACCAGATGCCCCCAAGATCTCTAGCCATATCTTATAACATCATCTCCTCCCATTCTCTGCATAGCAGTCACATTTGTTGTGCTGGAGAGTCTTTTGAAAGACAATACCCATCCTCATTCTATGTGCCTTCCTATGCTACAGATGCTAGAAAGCTAAAACATCTCCTAACTCCCTTGCAGCTAGGGCTCTAGCACTTAAGTGTATTTGCATAAAAGACAGAAGGGAGGCAGTAGTAAGTAAGCCAGATGGTTTGGGCTGTTTTAACTTGTAAACATGGTTGCGGACACAGTAGTGCACAGTCCCTGGCTGTGAAAGGCAGGGAAAGGACTTGGCATTTCACTGTCTCGCCAGTGGCATTGGCAATGACTTTCTGATTCCAGGATCCTGTCTTTGGGTGGCAGCTTCTCCACTGTGTCCTTATACTCAGCCTTTCCAGTGGTGGCCTCCTGGCTTCTGTCTTTCTGACTGTGAGAGGTAGTAAATCCCCTGGCAGGTCAGCTCTGTGGTGTTCTGGGAGTCATTTCTAATACCCAGCCTAGGGACCACCATTTTCTTCAATAGCCAGACTAGTTTCTGTTTCTAAGCTCAGACTGATAGGCTGGATTTCATTTAGTCTTTAGAAGTAGTCATGCCTCCTCCCACTATAGGGTTGTCTTACTTGCCATCCCTTAACCCCCAGCCCCATATCTCTAGATGAACTCCCTTATATGCCCTTTCCATCTCAGTTCAAACATTTTCTCTGGGAAGTCATCCCTGACCCTTAAGACTGGATCAGCTTTCCTTGTTAAACAGGGATCTCACCCGTATGTTTCTTCTGATGCATCATCACTGTCTGTAATTATGTACTTGTGTAACTCTAGAATCTGAGCCCCAGGGACCTGATTATCTTGCTCAATGCTGTGTTCCATTGCTTAGAAGAGGCCCCTAAAGAGTTGGTGCTTAAGAGGCATGTGTTGAAAGAATGAATGGAATGGAGGAGGCCAAATTGGAGGCTCTGAAGACAAAACCCACGTTCTTAAATATGGTTGGTAAGCCGGTGACACCTTTTCTTGGCGTTTTCCCCCAACCACATCTTCCCCTGACTCTTCGGCCAGCCTGAACATGCTGTGTGCTCTCTGGCCTCCAGGTCTCTTCATTTGTTATTTCTGCTGCTGGGGTGTCTCTTTCCTCTTAGCCTGGTTCTTACTCATCTTGCAAGTTTCAGTCATCTGATGCTGCCCATCAGAATTTTCTCTTCTAGGGAAATCTTTACTTCAGAGAATTCTATACAGGATAAATGTTGGCTGGACATGGTGGCTCATGCCTGTAATCCCAGCACTTTGAGAGGCTGAGGCGAGTGGATCACCTGAGGTCAGGAGTTTAAGACCAGCCTAGCCAAAATGGCGAAACCCCGTCTCTGCTAAAAAATACAAAAATTAACTGAGTACAGTGGCAGGTGCCTGTAATCCAGCTACTCGGGAGGCTGAGGCAAGAGAATCACTTGAACCTGGGATCACGCTACTGCACTCCAACAACAGAATGAGACTGTCTCAAAAATATATATATATTGTTAAATAGATTGTAAACATTGTCTGCTATTACTTGTCTGTACCTTCCATTTCGAGTGCACTGTTTTGTTTAAGGCAGCCTACGCAGAGGGCCTTGCATGGGGCCCAGCTCTGATGCCCTCAGTATTTGTTGAAGTTAAATGAATCAATGTCCTCTAGTCAACCATCCTCAGTCTGGGCATCTCTGCACGCTTTCCAGGAGCCCATAAACAGTGAAGAATTGTAATTTGAGGGCTGCTTGATCAGGAAAAGGAAAGGAAGCTGGGGGAGGTTTGTTCAGCTCCAACCCTTGGCTGTCCCTGAACCGCCAGGCAGGAGGCCTTGAAGCAGATCCTGTGGGGGATGGGCAGGGAAACAGTTTCTTCCTCTGCTCTCTCCTGGAGAGTCCAGGGATGGGGCCAGGAGAGGGAAGGTTCTTTCCACGAGGCTCCTTGGCACAGTGCCTGCTTTGAGGAATGGGGTGGAGAACAGGGTGAATGCAGGCTTTCTCCTGGCCCCTGGCCTCCAGCTCTGTGAGGAGGAGGGAAACTGCTGGCAAAGAAGGGAAAGAGGGATGGGAGGGAGGGAAAGGAGAGGGTCTGCTTGCTTTGGGAGTCAAGGTGAGGGGCTGAACTGGCTCTGAAAGACAGGATTCCCAACAGCCTACCAGGTGCCAACTGCAGATCAGCTCTGGAAATATTCTCAAATCACTGAGTCAGAGAGTCAATATTCTGGGAACGTTAACTCTTAGGATCAGATCATTCTAACATCTCCAGCTGGAAAATCCTTCAGAGGGTTGAGTCTGGGGTCTGCAGGTTACTGGACCCAAAGTCAAGACCTTGACCCTATTCTGCCTGCAGGCCCAGTCTCCATGGGGCTAGCTTGGAGAAATGTCAGCTCCCTGGACCCCCCCCCCTTCTCTCTTCCACAACAGCTGAAAGAAATGGCATTATTCTAGAACCCAAGAACACTTTGCATCCCATCCAAGGCGCTTACAATAACAGAAAGATGAGGAAGCCAGCATACCACCTCCCTCTTTCCCACAGGTCTGTAATCTCCCTGAGGGCAGAGTTCAGCTCGTACATCTTATACTCCTTTAAACGGTGGTCTCAAACCTGGCTGCCCATCAAAATTGCTTGAGGATAATTAACTAAAATGTTTCATTTCCTCTAACAGTGATTCTGTTTTCTTGGAGCAGTGTTAGGACTTTAAACCCGTTTTAACAGTGTGCTAAGTGATTGTGATGCAAAGGGACCCGCTCAACATTGTAGGTGCTAAGTGTTGCCTGCAGGGGTGGGAAAAGTAATTAGCAGGGTAAACAAATGGAGTGTAGGGAAGTGGTACTGAACTAAGATCTGGATCTGGGTAACTCTGCATCTAACACTTTGAAAGGATATAGTGCACCAGTGTTAGCAATACAAAAGATAAATATTTATTCAGAACAAAACTTTTAACAATCAATTTTACATTCTAAGCCACAAGGAAATAGCAAAACATATAGCAAAGGAAAAGCAAACACCAAAAGAAAAGCAGTGTACTGTCTTTTCTACTTGATAACACTTAGTTGACCTCTCGCTTGGCCGATCTCCCAAGTACATTTTAGAGTTAACAGCTCACTCATAATTTTGGGTTAAAATCCATCTTTCTCCTGAGGGTCAGGAGTTGCAGATGAGCTCCAGCTAGCTGCTTCTCTAGGGTTCCTAGCTATTGAGGCTAAGGTGCAAATGTAAACCTTTGGTAGGTTTCTTTACACAGGGGCAGCCCCCATTTCTCACTGGTGGCAATGAATGGGGAAGGGGAGGGCCTCCAAAGGACCTGACACTCTTTAATCCAGAAGTGGTGCCCCAGGGAGCAACGAATGCACCCTGGAGTTCGTTCCTTGGTCCATTCTGTATCTCCCAAGTATTCAATAGCCCCTCCTTAAAACCTTCTCTATCTGCTCCCTCCTCCAGATGATTTCTCAGCATTCCTCTGGGCTCATCCTCTGGAGAGATCAGACTTTCTGGGCCCTCAAGTGTTGAGGAAATTGTTGTGAAGTGTGAGAGGTAGTGGAATGAGCACCGGGCTTGGGGTCAGGGGACTCTATTATAGGCTGGCTCTGGCACCAGACAGCTAGGTGATTTTGACCCAGTCATTTAACCTGTTTGGGCCTGTTTCATCTGCTGGAAAACCAGGGAACTGGTCTAAACCAACTCTCAGGTTCTTTCCAGCAGGAATATTCTAGATTCCATGATTCTATGAAAAAAAGGCTTCTGAGCCACCAAAAGAGCTGTCATGAAGTCCATGCATATTTATGCCATAAGAGAGGCCCTTGGCCACCATTCAGAGCTTATTGATTCATATTATATACACTTCTAACAACACTGGTTTCACAAATTCTCAGACCACGTAGATTAAAAGCAGCAAATTAAATGAGGGAGGGGAAGAGCTGCAAAAGGTAGACACTCTGATAGAAGCCACAGTCAACAATGTTTTCAATTCAACACTGATGGTGTGTCTACCACGTGTTGGGCCCCGTACCTAGTGCTGGGGCATAAAGATGAGCAAGGCAGCCCAAAAGGTGAAAAATCCAGGGGAAGACAAGGTATTGGGGGGGCGGGGGAAGGGAGAAAAAGTACAAGAAACAAAAACGAAAATAAAATTTTTTAAAGGGAAGGGCAACACATCTGCACGCTACAGTTCTCCGCAGTCGTTATTGATGACAGAGTCACCAATTCAGAACAGGCTGAAATGGAGTAAACTCGGTTTATGAAGGCATAGAGAGATGTCTCTTGTAGGTTTTAAAAAGGTCTCCTTCAAAAACGATAAAAAATGGTTTAAAAAAAAGTTTTGGCACTTAAGAGGGGTAAGCTGGCTGTGTGTTCACCCTGGCAGGCAGGAGAGTGCTTAGTGCCCGGCCACGCCGGTTAGCTGAGCTGCCATGGAATTGTGAACTGCTTTGGGACACTGGGCAAAGGCGTGTCCTCGCTTGCCACAGAGGTTGCACACGATGCCCTTCCGGCAGTAAGGGCTCAGGTGCCCCTCCTCCCCGCACCTGAAACACCTGTCCTGCGTGCAGTTGCCGCTCATGTGGGTCCGGGAACCACATTTAAAGCATGTCTTGGGCTGCCCCTTGTACCAGCTGTAGCCCCTCTCTGCCCCCAGGAAGAAGGCCCCTGGCAGGTGCCTGACCCCGCCCTCCCCCTGGCGCAGCTCGATCTCGCACTTGTACTCCCCGGTCCAGATGCCAAACCTGTCGGTCACTTTCACCGGCACGGCCAGAACGTCGCAGTGGCGCTTAAGCCAGGTCACAATGTCCTCCACGTCCACAGTCTCGTTCCGGAAAAGGATGAAGAGCGTCTTCAAGCTGGACTTGCTCCGCCCCAGCACCACAAAGTTCTCCCAGCAGTCCTCCTGCTCGCGCTTCTCCTCGTAGATGCGTAGAAACAGGGCCAACTTCTCCGCTGAGCGGAAACTCACGTCGAATTCGCGGCTGCCCGGGATCTGGATGACCGCGTAGATGTCGCTCGGGTCCATGCCGATGGAGCGCAGGATAAGCGCTCCCACCACGAAGTCCCGGGTCGGGCAGGCACCCTCGTCTCCCTGGAAACAGATGCGGACGAGGAAGCGACCCTTGCCCGGGCCCGCCGTCGCGGGCTCGTCCTGGAGGGGCCGCTCCACAGCCTCCTCGGCCTCGCCGGGCCTGGCTGGGGTCGCCATGGCCGCCGCCGCCACCGCCACCGCCTCCGCCTTCTTCCTCCTGCCCGCCTCCGCAGCGCCCTTCTTCTTGCGGGAGTCAGCCGCCTCGCCGGCCGGATCTCTCCGGCGGCCCTTCGGGTCCCCGCGGCCGGCCGGGGGAAAGTCGCCGAGGTCCGGCGTCGCCAGGCCCGCGTTGCCGCCGAGCCCGCCACCCCCGCTGCCGCCGCTTTCCTCCTCCCGCCGCGGCGGCCGCGGCTCGCGGAACTCGCCTTTCTTCTCGGCTAGATTCTTCACCACCTGGGCCCAGCCCATCTTCTCGCGGCCGCCGTCGGCCTCCTCACCCCGGGCTGCAGGCCGCGCGGGGGGCAGGAGTTGCGGCCGCCCCCGTTTCCTCTCTTCCTCCGCGCCGCCGCCGGTGGCCATTTTACCTCCTTCCCAGCATTCTCCACTCGCTCCCGCAGCCAAAGGGCGCCCATCGCGCGCGCCCGCCCGCCGGGGCTGTGGGGGTTTGGCTTTTCTTTTTCTTTCTTTTTTTTTTTTTTTTTTTTTTTTTTTTTTTTTTTTTGAAATTCGACGCTACTCTTCCCCGCCACCCCCTCAAAGGTATTCACTTGCTGCTCACATTGGCCAGCGACGGCTCTGCGCCGCCTGGTAACGGCTGACCCTCTCTTCCGCCAGCGCTCGCTCCAACCCCACCTCCGCCCGCAGCGGGATGGGGAGCCCGGAGGCTTCCCTTTCCCGGGCCCGAGTTTGGCAGCCTCGGCCTCGCTCTCGAGGATTTGGCATTTCGCAAGTGATGCTCGATGATTTCATGCGCGCAGCTTTACTAACGGCCCGCAGCCCACAGGCGGGACGGAGTTCAGGAACATCTCTCCCATTTAGTTGCTTTCTTCTTTGTACCGTTTATGTTGAAAAAGCAAACACAATAACAAATTAAAACTTAGCTTTCCCTTTCCGCAGAACTGACTGCCATGCATTTTTTTTTTTTTGACGTCGGATTATGAACATTTTCAAGCAGAAAAGTTGAAAGTTTGACAGTGAACATTTTATCATTAACTCTTTATCATTAAAATTTTACTCTGGCACCCTGCACCTTGATCCCTTCATCGGTCTTTATTTTTTTATACATTTCCAAGTAAGTCATATTGCATTCTTTTTATTTTTATTTTGAAAAGCCCTCCCGTCGTACTTAGGATGAAGTGTGAGTGCTTCTTAAGTTCCCAGTACTGTATTAAGCCCACTTCAGACTTTATTACATGGAATCTTCCAAAAACGATGCTGTAATTATGCCCATTTTACAGATAAGGAGGCAGGAATTAAATCACTTGGCGGAGTTAACAAGTATAGGTAGCTTATATTTCTTTCTTTATTTTGCTTTTTTCTTGAGATGAAGTCTCGCTGTCACCAGACTGGAGTGCAATGGCGCCATCTCGGCTCACTGCAACCTCCGCCTCAGGTTCAAATGATTCTCCTGCCTCAACCTTTCCAGTAGCTGGGACTACAGGCGTGTGCCACCACGCCCAGCTAATTTTTGCATTTTTAGTAGAGACGGGGTTGCACTATGTTGGCCAGGATGGTCTCGATCTCTTGACCTCCTGATCTGCCCGCCTTGGCCCCCCAAAGTGCTGGGATTACAGGCATGAACCACCGTACCCGGCCTGGTAGCTTGTATTTCTTTAACCACTTTATTTCTGACTCTGTGGATCAAGAACTGTGCATCAGACTCTAGGAAACCTTGTTAACAGGCAGATTCCCTTCACCCCAACTCCTGGTATTGGTCTCAGGGCAGCCATCATCCCTGACTCTTGTGCCATTTGCACCTTCCAGTCCTCTCACTTTATATCCTCAGACACGCTTTCCTTCATCCCTTCTCAGCCACGCATTCCCATGATCATACTGGGAACCTTGCCATTACCAGAAGCATCAAAGTCTTAGATTCACATATTTCTTTGTTATTCTTTCTACTTGTCTGGCCAAGTTTCACCATGAGATGAATATTTACAAAACCAAACAATATATGTATTTTAAACAATCTCTTCCATTCCTCTTACCTTAAGCCCTTACTCCAGGGTAACTATCACATAATCAAATATCTGCAAGGGTCAGGCAGGTACCTTAAGTAGAATATATATTGGGTGAACTGGAGATTGCATATTGTATCTGAAGGGGCAACTGCTAGTCAACTATAGCTGATTATTCCTCTCCAGAAGTGAGGGTCCACTGTGGGTGGATTTTCCCATTTCCAGCAAGAAACCTGAACTTCAATTTGTCTCTCTCTCTTCTTCTTTTTTTTCTTTTGAGACGGAGTTTTACTCTTGTTGCCCAGGCTGGAGTACAGTAGCATGATCTCGGTTCACTGCAACCTCTGCCTCTTGGGTTCAAGCGATTCTCTTGCCGCAGCCTCCCTAGTAGCTGGGATTACAGGCATGCACACCACTCCCGGCTAATTTTTCTTTTCTATTTATTTATTTATTTACCATTTATTTATTTATTTATTTATTAGTAGAGATGGGTTTTCTCCATGTTGGGTCAGGCTTGTCTCCAGCTTCCGACCTCAGGTGATCCACCCACCTCAGCCTCCCAAAGTGCTGGAATTATAGGCATAAGCCACTGCGGCTGGCCAGTTTCCTTTTTTCATGGAAACATTCTTCTCTCTTTTTCGTCTTAAGATAGTCTCAGCTGTATTTGGATCCTCCATATAAATTTCACAACCTGCCTACTAAGTTCCATGAAACCATGAAATCTTAATTGGAGTTGCATTGCATTTGTACAGAATTACCACTTTATAACACCGAATCTGTCCATCAGTGACTCCACTTGATTTCCCACTTATTTAGGTCTTATTTTATGAATTTTAATAGAATATTACAGTTTTCTACATAAAGGTCTGACATACTTTTGGGGATTTATTCCAAGTCACCCCATGGTTTGACTGCTGTTATAAATGCAATTATTGTAAATTAGAAGTTACATATTGTTTGTGGGTGTTGTTTAGAGGGAACATGATTGGATTTTGTGTACTGACCCCATATCCAGCAACAAAGCTGAAGCCTTAAAAAATTTCCAGTAGTTTTTGGAATCTCTTTATCTTTTTATGTCGCCAGTCATATTGTTTGTGAATAATGAAGGTGTTGTCTCTTTTTTCAGATCTTACACGTTTTCTTGTCTTACTGTGCTTGTCAGGAACTCTCACATGATCAATGTATTTTGAGCCTTTTTGTTTTGTGTCTGACTTTAAAGGCATCTGTTTGTATTTTGAAAAGATTTGATTTGTGGATTAGGTTTTGGCTCCACGGCCAATTTTACTAATTATATCTTCTATTGTAAGATTTCACTGGTATGTGTAGGGAGATCCTTTCGATCAGTTTCATCTTTTCCAGGTCAAATTTTGCAGAGATTATTAAATCAGGAGCTACAGGGGCCAGGCATGTACCCTACAAGGAAAGCAGTCCAGATGGGCACTGAGGCCATATGAAGAGGGCAGGCTTTATTCACTTCTGGCAGATTATTGTCACAGAGGGACACAGGCCCAGTGTTGCCAGATGTCTGCTCTTCTAAAAAAGATTGGAAATCCAGCGTTTGGCTGCCTGGAATAAGGCCTGAGCTCAGTGGCTCACTGAGCTCTAGATGTGAGGGTCTGGAGTGTCTCTTGTGAGGCTTCTTCTCTCTTTATGTTCTTCTGTCTTTAGTGTGCCGGCTTCCACCTGTATTCCTCTTTAGCATTTCTATCTCCTTTTCTTCCCTCAAACCTGACATCCACTCTTTTGGCAAATCCTGATGGCGGTTATTCCAAAATATACCCCCAAACTGACCACTCTTACCTGTTCTCCAAGTCACTATCGTGTAAACTGCTTAGAACATGCCTGGCTTGGGCACGGTGGCTCACGCCTGTAATCCCAGCCCTTTGGGAGGCTGAAGGGGGCAGATCATGAGGTTAGGAGATGGAGACCATCCTGGCCAATATGGTGAAACCTCGTCTCTACTAAAATACAAAAATTCAGCCAGGCATGGTGGTGCACGCCTGTAGTCCCAGCTACTCAGGGGAATCGCTTTAACCCAAGAGGTGGAGATTGCAGTGAGCCGAAATTGCACTAGTGTACTCCAGCCTGGCGACAGAGCAAGACACCATCTAAGAGAGAAAAAAAAAAAAAATATATATATATATATATATATATATGCCTGGCTCATTCTAGTTAAAAAATAACAGGACAGACAAATGTGTGCAGAATGGGCCTGGCCAACTAGTTTGCTACCTTTGGCTTAGGCCCAATTATCCTCACTTTACAAAGGAGGTAACTGAGGCTCAGAGAGGTGAAGGGATTTGTCTCAGAAGCATCTGTGAGGTCTTGATAACTGGGCCATGTATTACTCCCTGGCTTCACAGACGATTGCTGTGAAGACAACACAATTGGCCAGGCGAGGTGGCTTATGCTAGTAAGCCCAGCACTTTGGGATGCCAAGGAGGGAGAATCGCTTAAGCCCATGAGTTTGAGACCATCCTGGGTAACATAGTAAGACTTCGTCTCTACAGAAAATTTAAAAAAATTAGCCAGGTATGGTGACATACACCTATAGTCCCTGCTACTTTGGAGGCTGAGGTGGGAGGATCACTTGAGCCTGGGAGGTTGAGGCTGCAGTGAGCCGTGATCCTGCCATTATACTCCAGAGTGAGACCCTGTTAAAAAAAAAAAAAAGTAAAAGGCAACACAATTGCTCAGTGCTCTATAAGCACTTAGCTGATTTTTGATGTTTGAATTGTTAAGAAGCTTGGCTAAGCGCAGTGGCTCATGCCTGTTGTCTTAGCATTTTGGGATGCTGAAGCAGGCAGATCACTTGAGTCTGGGAGTTTGTAGACCAGCCTGGGCAACATGGTGAAACCCCATCTATACCAAAAAGAACAAAACAATTGGCCAGGTCTACAGGCTTGTGCCACCGTGGCCAGCCAATTTTTTATCTTATTTTTTATAGAGAAGCAATCTCTCTATGTTGCCCAGCCTGATCTTGAACTCCTGGCCTCAAGCAAATCCTCCTGCTTTGGCCTCCCAAAGTGTTGGGATTACAGGTATGAGCCACCATACCCGGCCTAGTTAAGCTTTAAAACAAACCAGTAAAGTAAACTGTTTTTGTTTTATTGTTCCTATTTTACTGATAAATACATTGAGGTTCAGAGAGGTGGAGCAATTTAAGGGTAAGCTAGGATTAGAATCCTGACTCATGTTTCACCCACGGTATTCTATTCCTCTCCAATAGAATTGTCTTTTGTGAGTGTTGCTGCTTCTCATTGATTTCCTTCTCACTCAAGTAGTATGCCAATAGCATGGGTGTCTCCACTCCCTGGGCTATAACTGCCTCTGCATGCCTACTCTCTGGCATTGTGATCATGACCCAGAGGAAGGAGATACTGGCCTTTCCAAGGCCAGGATGCAGTGGGGCCACATGTGTGTGTTGCTCCTTGGCTATTTGCAATAGTTGTTAGAAAGCAAGTCTGCAAATTGCAATCTCTTCGCCCAAGGGCAGTAGAGCCAGCTGACCTAGGAGACAGAAGGAGGTGAGGCCAAGGGAAGAAGGAAGCACTTGACTGTCAGCGTCTGGCCTGGATCAGCATTGTCCCAACCCACTGGGAATGAGAAGCTGGTGGAGTCCGTGAAGGAGACATCATCAGAAGTCCAGTATTACATCCATGTGGGTAAATTCTTTGACATTTTTTTCTGGGACCCTTCTTGGCACCGGACTTGGCAGGTGCATGTGCATGGGGAGGGAGCTGGATCACAGTAACAAGAACATCTCCTGTGATTGCAGTGGCTTCTACCTGACTCAGCAGACCCTGCTGGCAAAAGAGAACCTTGTTAACTGTGGCTTGGTGTCCAAGCTGATTGGTTTTCAAGGTGCTCGGCTGCAGATGCCAAGTCTAGTTCATCAGCATAAAGCAAATCCTGCCAGGCTGTGCACACTTATTCTGGCTCTTCAGGACCACTTGACCAAGTTTGTTTTACATCCGCTGACCTCTAGGTGCATCCAGGAGGACATCCTGTAGGACATATTCACTGTTTAGGACCCCCAGTGTCTTGCAGACACCATTGAGGGGTATTTCTTCATCCAGATTGTCGAGGAGGTAACACAGCTAAAGATGGTCCATGAACAGGGTCAGAGCTCTGTTGTGGGAGTCAATGGCATCATGCAGACTGTATTAGTTTCCTAGGTCTGCTACAACAACATACTATAAACCAGGGGTTCCCAATACCTGGGTCTGCCCATTAGGAACCGGGCCACACAGCAGGAGGTGAGCGGCAGGCAAGTGAGCATTACGACCGACCCGAGCTCCACTTCCTGTCAGATCAGCAGTGACATTAGACTCTCATAGGAGTGGAACCCTATTGTGAACTGTACATGCGAGGGATCTAGGTTGCATGCACCCAATGATAATTTAATACCTGATGATCTAAGGTGGAACAGTTTCATCTCGAAACCACCCTCAGCCCTGTCCATGGAAAAATTGTCTTCTGTGAAACCAGTTCCTGGTCCCAAAAAGATTGGGAACCGCTGCTATAAACTGAGTGGTTTAAAATAACAGGAACTTATTATCTCACAGTTCCTGAGGCTAAAAGTCTGAAATCTAGGTGTCAGCAGGGCCGCGTTCTCTCTGAAGGCTCTAGGGGAAAATCTGTTCCACGGCTTTCCGTTAATTTCTGGTGTGATTCTTCCAACTCAGCATCCTGAGTAACTGGGACTACAGGCACACACCACCACGCCTGGCTAACTTTTGTATTTTTAGTAGAGATGGGGTTTCACCATGTTGGCCAGGCTGGTCTTGAACTCCTGACCTCATGATCTGTCTGCCTTGGCCTCCTAAAGTGCTGGGATTACAGGTGTGAGCCCCCACACCTGGCCAGGATCTTGTTATGTTGAGTGTGGCAGGTGTCTTCACAAGAACCATGGCATCTTACCCAGTGACAACAATAGGGATTGTGGGTTTAGGATGGTGTGCACATTTGCCAAAAAGCCAGCACATCAAATGACATGGATGGAAGCCCGAGACTTCCTGCTCAGCCGAGTCCACCTCTCAGCAAGATGTTGATGCAATCAGAGCCCAGGTTGCTATTTCTGAGCCTGGAGCCAAGCAGACCTGAGAGGCCCTCGGTCACATTCATCACCTCACATGCGCAGGCAGGAAAGGCCAGCTCGTCTTGCCCACCTATCCTGGGGGCAGGAGGTTCCATTAGGTGTTGATGAACACAGAAATGCTACCTGGACAGGTGTAAGTGCAAGTGGACCCCATCTTATTCAATCCCAGTTCCAACAGCTTTGTTACAAGTGATTTTCAGTGGTCCCTCAAGTGTGTTTTGGCTTTGATTAAACTGGCAAATGTTTTTGTGTATTTATTTTAAAATTTGAAGTGGGAGGCAGTAATATTACTGACTGAGCACCTGAGATGTGGGGCGCGGGCAGCTCTCAGTGGATGTCCATGCTGGGTCCGCATGTCTGATGAGGAAGGCTGTGTGACAGGGGTCAAGCTCTTCTTTGTATTAATCAAGGTACAGGCTAAGCTACTCTACCAAAGGGACTCTCAAATACAGGGTCTCAGACAAGTTGGAGGTTTATTTCTCTTTGATTAAGTAGCTCGGAATTTGGTAGGCAGTAAGGACAGGCAGGTGACTCTGTCCTGCAAGGTTGTCAGGGACCTGGGTTCCTTCTATCTTGTTGTTCCTCCACATGTAGATTTCAGTAAAATGCTTTCGGTCTGCAAGTGCCAGAAAACTCGACTCAAATTTGCTCATGCAGTAATATGATTTCTTATTTAATCTCAGGTAATTTCTAGATAGGTGACAGGTTAATTTAATCGATTAATTTTTTTAGAGATAGAATCTCACCCTGTTGCTCAGGCTGGTGTGCGATGGCACAATCATAGCTCATTGTAGCCTCAAACACATGGACTCAAGCAGTCCTCCCACTATAGCCTGCCAAGTAGCTGGGACTAAGGTATACATCACTGTATCTGGCTAATTAAAACAAAAAAAATTTTTTTTCCCTGAGATGCAGTCTCGCTATGATGCCAAGACTAATCTCAAACCCCTGGCCTCAAGCAATCCTCCTATCTTAGCCTCCCAAGTAGCTGGTATTATAGGCACATACCATTGTGCCAGGCTAGGGTTAGATAATTTAATGGCTCAACAGTGCTATCAAGGAAGAGGGTTTTTTCTCTTCCATTTTCCTCTCTACCATTCACAATATATCCTCTTTGGCCAGCTCCCTTCACAGTTCCTCGATTCCAGGAATCCCACACAGATATGACAATGTCTACGAGCAGATGAAGGAATGTTTTTCTGCAATGTCTTTTTTTTAAAAGTGTGATGAAAACCTTTCCCAAAAGCCTCTGAGTAGATTTCTCATTCGTCTCCCTGGCCAGACTTTCATCACGTGTCTATGACTAGACCTCTGACTGGGAATGGAAATTGGCCTACCAAAGTCCAGCCTCAAACCAGTCATGACTACTGGAGCTGGGACTAGGACTAGGGCTGGGTTTGGGGCCTGCCTCCCTTAAGGCAAGTGCATACATGGACAAGATCAGCATCCAGTAGCTGGGATGACAGGGAGGAAAGGCTGTTGAGTAAGTCACTGCCTGGGTCTGTCATGTATTGCTATCTTTTACTTAGCTTTTTTTTTTTTTGAGACAGAGTTTCCCTATTGTTGCCCAGGCTGGTGTGCAATGGCACAATCTTGGCTCACTGGAACCTCGGCTTCCCCGGTTCAAGTGATTCTCCTGCCTCAGCCTCTGGAGTAGCTGGAATTATAGGCATCTGCCACCACGCCCTGCCAACTTTTTGTATTTTTAGTAGAGATAGGGTTTCACCATGTTGGCCAGGCTGGTCTTGAACACCTGATCTCAAATGATCCACCTGCCTCAGCCTCCCAAAGTGCTGGGATTACAGGCGTGAGCCATCACGCCTGACCTTTATCTTGTACTTTATTTTTCTTGAGATGGAGTCTTGCTCTGTTGCCAGGCTAGAGTGCAATGGCACGATCTTGGCTCACTGAAACCTTTGCCTCCCAGGCTCAAGTGACTCTCCTGCCTCAGCCTCCAGAGTAGTTGGGACTAAAGGCATGCACCAGCATGCCCAGCTAATTTTTGTATTTTTGGTAAAGATGGGGTTTCACCAGGTTGGCCAGGATGGTCTCGATCTCTTTACCTCATGATCTGCCTGCCTTGGCCTCCCAAAGTGGTGGGATTACAGGTGTGAGCCACTGTGCCCCGCTATCTTTTACTTTAATGGTTTCCTGGTACAGTTTCCCAGAAAGAGTATTGTCATACAGTGTGCTCTGCAAATGAGGGTACCCAACATAGTGATTCCCTCAGCTCTAGGTGCAGCCAGGAGGGACCTGGATAGCCAGAGCACCCAGTCTAATTGCTTTTATCTTAGCAGCTGCTTCTATTTACTACAGTGCATTTAAAAACATTCTCCTGTGATTTTTAAGAGGCAGAAAATGTTGGGAGCTCTGGTGTGGTATTCTATAGTAATTTCCCCCTATTGAAGTTTAAGTGATTTCCAATTATTTGCTCCCTCCCAATTATCTTTCAAACTGGAATTCACTTTTAAATCTATGCTCTATCTAGCAAATTTGGTGTGTAGAAAGAATTGGTGTAGGTCAAGGGTGGGAGTTACTACTTTAGCTGGGGCACAAAAGGAAAGAGGGTTGTGTGTGTATGAGTGTGTGTGTGTGTGTGTGTGTGTGTGTGTTCCTATTCCAGATATATGTTGAAGTTATTGCAACAGGATCTGCTGATGGATGTGGGATGAGAGATGAATTAAGGATGATTTCAAGAAGAGAATTTCCCCATTTTGAGTTCAGGAAAAAGGTTTCTGGAAAAATACTGCACATTAGAGTAGCTTATAAGGGGACCGAGTAGGCAGTTAGATGTATATAGCTGGAATTCAGGGGCAAGCTGGAGACGTGAGTCTGAGAGGCATCTGGGTACAGATGTTATTCAAAACCATGAGACTGGAAGGGAGAAGGCTGGGACTGAGCCCTGGGACACCACAATGGTAAAGGGAGAAGAGGAGGAACCAGCAAAGGAGACTGAAAGGAGGCAGGAAGCAACTCAAGAGTGGTTTCCTGGATACTAAGTTAAGAAAGTGTTTCAGGGGAGGGAGTGATCTGTTGGGTCACATGCTGCAGACAGGCCAAATAAGGAGAGGACCTAGAAGACACCATGGGGTTTAGCAAAGTGGAGGTCACCAATGATGTTGACAAGGGCAGTTTCAGTGGAGAGTGAAAGCTCGATTTAGTGGAGGGCAAAAATTGGGAAACAGTAGGGAAACCTCTCTAGGAGTTTTGCTTTAAAATGAAGCAGAAATGGGAGCTGGCTGGAGGGGAAGTGGTTTGTTTGTTTATTTATTTAGAGACAGGGTCTTGCTCTGTCACCCAGGCTGGAATGCAGTGGCTGGATCATGCCTCGCTGCAGCCTCGACCTTCCTGGCTCAAGTGATCTTCCCCCTCTAGCCTCCCAAAGTGCTGCGATTATAGGCATGAGCCTCCGTGCCGGGCTGTGGTCAATCTTTCTAAATAGAAGAAACTTAAACAAATGTTGGTATACGGATGATACAAAGGAGAGGGAAAAGAGGATGACGTAGGAGAAAACGGGGAAAACTGCTCGGCCAATATCTTTGAGAAAATGAGAGCATAGGATTCAGTGCATACATGTAGGAATTGGTCTTAGTAGGCAGTTTATACGTAGGTACAGGAGGGAGGCAAGTAGGCGAGTAAATGGTGCTGTCAACTTGTGGGTTTACTGATTCCCACAATTTTCTTGGTAAAATTGGAAGCAAAGTCGTTAGCCAAGAGTGAGGATGGCGAAGGAAGTGATGAAGGTTTAATGAGAATGGAGAAATATAATATGTTAGGATTATAGGCCGAACAAACTGAAGGGAATTCTATACCAAATTGAAAAGCGGGCCGAGCTAGATTTTGCCTTGAGAGGTTAGTCCCTCTAGGCGCTCGGTAGCTGGCGTCGCGTTTCCTTGGAGACCGAGACACTAGCAAAAGCATCGGGTCTCGGGAAGTTTAAGTGGCCTGGGTTACCGCGCGATCTACACTGAGACAAGGAAGTTGGAAAAGCCGCGTAGGCGTTCTAGAAGATCAGGGTCTCACAGACTCGCAACTTCTTTTCCATTTTCCCCAATGGCGCATGTCTTACAAAAGTAGGTAAAAAAGAGCATTGGCGGCGGGGCGGAGTGCGCATGCGTATTTCCCACCCCGCCGCTGCCCCGCCCTTGCCTTGAGTTCGACCTGATCCCGCCCTCGCCATGAGGTCTTCTGACCCCCGCCCTCTTCCCGCCCTCATGTCCTTGGCCCCGCCCCACTCCCCGGGCGTTACTGTGCTGGGTGAACTATTGTGGAGTTTGGTGTTCGAGACTCCAATCCTGTTTCAAGTTTGCTGCTTGCAGCCCCTTGGACTGGGAATAATGGAAGTTCTTACCCTCCCCAACTCTTTCCAGACCCAAGCACTCTGGGACTTACTCCACAGTCCACGAGTTCCAGGTTAAGGTGAGTCTTGGGGGTCTAGGGCTGGGGTGGGAGGCTCACTGGCCCTGCAGTCCACCTGCCCTCCACTGTCACTGTCGTGACTGCTCCGCGGATATAGGCTGGAGACCTGAATTCCAGTCCCAGCCGGGTGACACTTTGCTGTGGGACCCAGAGCACGCCTCAGAACCTAATTTTTCTCCTCTGACTGTCTTATCAGAATGTAAGGGTATATTACATTGTTCTCTTATTTATCTGATTGCTACTCTGGTTTCCTGAGGGTGGATGTTGGGTCTTTTCCATGCCTTCTGTTTCTTACAGTTCTTAGCACCTCACAGCCTGGATGTGCTTAGTAAATTCTGGCTGGCTGATAAAAAAAAAAAAAAAAAAAAAGTGATAGCTAACATTTATGGAGCACTCACCACATGTTTCATAAATATCATCTATCAGAATTCTTGTTCCAACCCACAGAAGTAGGTTTTATTATTAGATCCACTTTACAGATGAGAAAATTGAGGCCCAGAGAGGTAAAGTCACTTGTTTGAGGTAACAGATACCTGAAAAGGGTAGAGCTGGGATATTAACTCACAGTGCTATGTCACTGATTATATATTTTGTAGGATTATGTACTATGGCAGCAGTCCAAACAGAAAACCAAGCCATCTACTCTGCCTCCGGTCCGACAAGCCAACAGCCTTAAAACAAGCAAAATGAGGACTTTGACTAGGGTCCAACCAGGTGGGCAGAGGCACTTGGGAGCTGGTGTGGGGCTTGGAGATAGGATAGAGTGGCTGCTCTTGGCTTTTGGGGACACCATCCATATTAGGGTAGGCTAACTGATGTAATAATGCCCAAATTGCAAGTGTTAATACAGAAGTTTATATCTCATTTATGTCACAGTGCATTTGTGGATCTGAGGAAGGTGACATTATGTTCCATACGGTCATTCAGGGATCCAGGTTCCTTTGACCTTGTGGCTCTGATATTTTGTAAGGTCTTGCTGGATACTTTTGCATCCCGCTGGCAGAGAGGGAAGAGAGAGAACAAGAACATGGAAAATTATGTGGGCATTTTTGGGGAAGGTCCAAATTTGAAGTGGCAAATGTTACTCCTACTCATGTTTCAGGGGCCATAATTTAGCCACACGACCTCTGCTAACCACAAGGGAAGGTGGAAAATGTAGTGCATCTGTGTTTCCAGGAGAAAAAGAAAACAGGGTTTGGTGAACTCATAGAATAATCTCTGCTGCATCATTATCATGCTTTCCAGGGGAGTTCTGAGGCCTTCAGGCTCAGGCAGACATGGGGTCAGATTTTGGCTCTGCCATTTACTCACTTGGAAAAATCATTCATCTCTCTAAGCCTTGGTTTTCTCATTTATGAAATGGGGACACTAATACCGCATAGAATTGTTGTGAGAATTAATAACAAATATTTAATATTTCTTTGGTATCCTGAAATGAGCTTCATAGACAGTATAGCATACTTATGTATATACCTATGTATAAAATCAATCACATCACCTCATTGCCTCCAAGTCAGTAATGTTAGATCAGCTCCCCTGTGGGCAACACTCACATCCAAAAAGGATATGGGAGAGTAGAAGTGCCAGGTTGCCCTGCATCTCACCACGTTGTTTTACCTCACTGATGCTGGGTGGGGATAGAGGCTCAGGTTCCCACCAGGCTCTACTGACATAGGTAGGCTGGGGGAGGGGAGCAATGAAGCCCAGAGGTGATGAGTCCCACCTCATGATACTTCCTGAAATCTTGTCACTGCTGGACCCTGTTGACACTACCCTAGAGAGAGAGTCAGAGCACTGCCTTCTTCTGCCAGGTGGGGAGAAGACGACCTCCCCACTCATCCCTGCCAGCCCTATCCTAATTGGGGAATCAGCATCACCAAGCAGGGAATGAAAGATCAGCTCCCTGCTGGACACTGCCAGCACTTCCCAGTGACAGAAAGGGAATAAATCCATACAAATATTCTCAATGGGTTTTTCAGAAAGGGGAAAAAAATTTCAGTGGAGAAAGAAAGCCTTTTCCATGGGTGGCACTGGAGCAATTGGACATCTATAGGCAAAAAATAAAAATGAAACTTGATTCAAGTTTAACAGCAAATATAAAAATTATCTCAAAGATAAAATAGAAATTAAATGTGAAAAACTTTTAGAAGAAAACAGGAGAGAAAAGTCTTTGGGGCATAGGGCCAAGTGAAGAGTTCTTAGGTATCACACCAAAAGCTTGATCCATAAAAGAAAAATGGATGAACTGGACTGCATCAAAATTAAAAGTTTTGTTCTGTGAAAGACTTTTCTCTTTTCTTTTTCTTTTCTTTTCTTTTTCTTTTTTTTTTTTTTTTGAGACAGAGTCTCGCTCTGTTGCCCAGGCTGGAGTGCAGTGGCGTGATCTCGGTTTCCTGCAGACTCTTCCTCCTGGGTTTAAGTGATTCTCCTGCCTCAGCCTCCTGAGTAGCTGAGACAACAGGCGTGTGCCACCACACCTGGCTAATTTTTGTATTTTTAACAGAGACAGGGTTTCACTATGTTGGCCAGGCTGGTCTCAAACTTATGACCTGAAATAATCCGCCTGCCTCAGCTTCCCAAAGTGCTGGGTCTATAGGTGTAAGCCACTGCACCCAGCCTTGTAAAAGGCCTTTTTAAGAGGATGAAAAGACAAGCTATAGACTTGGAGAAATCAGATTGTGCACAATTGCTTGTGCGAAGGTGAAACGATACAGCCACTCTGGAAACCAGTATGGCAGTTTCTAAAGACATTAAACATGCACCGCCTAGCAATCTGAGCCAGCAGTTTTATTCTTAGGTGTTTATTCCAGAGAAATGAAAACTTGTATTTACACAAAAGCTAGTGTGCGAATGTTCACAGCAGCCTCGTTCATAATATCTCAAAACTTGAAACTACCTGAAGTCCCTCATGGGTGAGTGTTTAAACAAGCTAGGTTGCATCCATACCATGGAAAACTATTCAGCAATAAACCGGAAAGAACTATTGATATATTCAACAATTTGGATGAATCTCCAGAGAATTATGCCAAGTTAAAAAAAAAAAAGCCAATCTCAACAGTTACATACTGCATGATTCCATGTATATAACATTGTGGGAATCACAAAAATTACAGAAATGCTGAACAGATTAGTGATTGCAGGGGTTAGGGACAGAGTTGTGAGGAGGGTGGTAAGGGGAAGGAAGTGGGTGTGGTTGTAAAAGGCAACAGGCAGGATACTTGTGGTTATGGAAAAGTTCTGTATCTTGCCCATCTTAATGTCAACATCCTTGTTGTGATATTGTACTGTACTTTTGCAGGATGTTGCCATTGGGAGAAACTGGGTAAAGGGCACATAGACTCCCTTTGATTTGTTTCCTTTCTTTCTTTCCTCCCTGCCTCCCTCCCTCCCTCTCTCCCTTCCTTCCTTTCTTTTCTTTCTTTTTCTTTCTTTTTTTTTGAGACTCTGTCACCCAGGCTGGAGTGCAGTGGTGTGATCTCAGCTCATTGCAACCTCCGCGTCCTGGGTTCAAGCAATTCTTCTGCCTCAGCCTCCCAAGTAGCTGGGATTACAGGCACCCACCACCACGCCTGGCTAATTTTTGTGTTTTTAGTAGAG
>NW_016107333.1:10543334-10559523 GCF_001604975.1 Cebus imitator | reverse complement strand
TCCCTTCCTTTCTTTTCTTTCTTTTTCTTTCTCTTTCTCTCTCTCTCTCCTCCCTTCCTCCCTTTCTCCCTCCCTTCTTTCTTTCCCTCCTTCCTTCCTTCCTTTCTTTCTCTTTTCTTTTCTTTTTTTCTCCTTCCTTCCTCCTTTCCTTTCTTTGTTGTTTTTTGAGGCAGAGTCTTTCTCTGTCACCCAGGCTGGAGCGCAGTGGTGTGATCTTGGCTCACTGCAACCTCCAACTCCTGGGTTCCTGCCTCAGCCTCCCAAGTAACTGGAATTACAGACATGTGCCACCATGCCTAGCTAATTTTTGTATTTTTAGTAGAGACAGGGTTTCACCATGTTGACCAGGCTGGTCTTGAACTCCTAACCTCAGATGATCCACCTGCCTTGGCCTCCCAAAGTTCTGGGGTTACAGGCATAAGCCACCGCAGCCAGCTTCTCTGTATCACTTCTTAAAATTGCTTGTGAATCTGAGCTATTTTGAAATAAAAAGTTTAATTATTAAAACTACAAATCTTCCTTAAGCATTTAAGTTCAAGTCAAGAATCTTTCAGTTTTTATAAACACTTATAAGAGAGTTTTGGAACTTGGTTAATTAAATTCTCTTAAAACTTTTAAGCCACATCTTGAAATTTAACCTATCCATTTTCATTTTCAAATAGTTCACTTGTCTGATTAACAAAACCATTGGATATATACATAATTCTTATATATCTAATACATAAAATTCTAAATACGGGTAATCTGGTTGGGCGTGGTGGCTCACACCTGTAATCCCAGCACTTTGGGAGGCTGAGATGGATGGGATCACCTGAGGTCGGGAGACCAGCCTGGCCAGCATGGTAAAACCCTGTCTCTATTAAAAAGAGTAATAATAAAAAAATAGCTGGGTGTGGTGGCAGGCACCTGTTATCTCAGCTATTTGGGAGGCTGAGGCAGTAGTATCGCTTTAAGCTGGGAGGTAGAGGTTGCAGTGAGCCGAGATCTCGCCATTATTGAACTTCAGCCTGGGCGACAGAGCCAGACTCTGTCTCAAAAAAGAAAAAACTTGGTGAGAGCAGTGGCTCATGCCTGTAATCCAGCACTTTGGGAGGCTGAGGTGGATGGATCACGAGGTAACGAGTTTGAGACCAGCCTGGTCAACATGGTGAAGCCCTGTGTCTACTAAGAATACAAAAATTAGCCGGGTGTGGTGGTGCATGCCTGTAATCCCAGCTACTGGGGAGGCTGAGGCAGGAGAATCGCTTGAACCCGGGAGACGTAGGTTGCAGTGAGTCAAGATCATGGCACTGCACTCCAGCCTGGTGACAGAGCAAGACTCTGTCTCGGAAAATAAAAATTAATATAGGTAATCTTATGTTCTCTTAAGTAATAAAATTAATTTATACTTATTTAATAGGAGTGTCTTAAACCTTTCAACTTAAATCTAAATCAAAATCCCACTTACACTTTAAAATTAGAATCACAAGATTAATCTATTAATCATTCTATCTCTTACACAATATAATTAAAAACCGGATATATACAGGTAATTTATAAATTAAACACAAAATTAATTGGCTTCATCATCTCCATAGTTAATGCCAGCATTTCTCAGGATGAAGGACATTGATCTATTAAAGAGATTAATATATTTCTGAGATAAACTGGGTTGTACCTGAAGCAGGGATTTTGGTGGGGACTGAATAGAGCTGGACCCACCAGGGTGGTTAGTCTCATGTCATTGCCGGACAGGCTGAGAGGGAACAGGGATTCTAAGAATATGTCCCCCAGATGCCTATACGCCCTGTCTGGCAGAACCGCAGCTCTAAGAGTGTTTCAGAGACGGCCAGTTGGAGTGTTGCCTAGTTGCTGTGCCTTCGTCTGGGGTTGTGGTCCCAGTTCTCAGGTCACTAGAAGGAAGAGTAACAGCTGGTAATGTGTATTCAGCACTGAATATGCCTCAGGCACTATCCCAAACACCTTTAAGGTGTAGTAACTTCTTACTTCATCTTCACGAAAACCCTATGAGGTAGGCATGATGATTATTCCTGTTTTATAGGTGGACAAATGGAGGGACACAGAGGTCATTTGACCTGCTTGAGGTCACACAGCTAACAGAAGGCAGAGCCTGGATTTACTTTTTCAATTTTTAAATTCATTATATGTGTGTATATATATATATATATATATATATATAAATTTTTTGTCTTGCTCTGTTGCCGAGGTTGGAGTGCAGTGGTGTGATCTCGGCTCACCGCAACCTCCGCCTCCTGGGTTCAGGCGATTCTCCTGCCTCAGCCTCCTGAGTAGCTGGGATTACAGGCACGTGCCACCATGCCCAGCTAATTTTTTGTATTTTTAGTAGAGACGGGGTTTCACCATGTTGACCAGGATGGTCTCGATCTCTTGACCTCGTGATCCACCCGCCTCGGCCTCCCAAAGTGCTGGGATTACAGGCTTGAGCCACCGCGCCCGGCCAATTTTTGTATTTTTAGTAGAGATGGGGTTTCACCATGTTGGCCAGGCTGGTCTTGAACTCCTGACTGCAGGTGATCCGCCCTTCTCCACCTTCCAAAGTGCTGGGATTACAGGTGTCAGCCACTGCGCCTGGCCAAGAGCCTGGATTTAAACCTGGATGGTCTGGGTTATTATTTCTTGTTCCTAACCCCTACCCATCTGGCCTTCTGTCAGCCAGGTTGGTGGCAGAGCAGGGGTTTGGACTCAGACCTGCCAGACTCTGGTCTTCTTGCTGTCCTGTGCTGCAGCAGCTACTGAAAAGACACACGGAATGGGAGCTCCTGCCTCTCTTTCTGGCTGGACAGTTGAGAGCGGGGTTCCTGGCTGCCCCACCTCCCCTCTGTCCATGCCTATAGTCACTGCTTTCACCTGGGCTTGTCCCTCCCTTATATTGAGGCCCAGAATGGGTCCTGGGAGCTTAGTGAAGGCTGTGAGTTTCACCTTCAGTCTAGTGTCACATTATAAGGCAGCCAGAGGTGGGACCGGGGCCTGGGCCTCCTCTCATTACTGGTGCGCTTCAGGAACCTGGCCTCAGGCCTGCCAGAACCCTCACTCTCTCCCTGTCCTTTTCTGTCTACCCCTAGTGTTGCAATCCATGCCCACTATGGTGGTGACAAGCCACCAGCCAAAGAATCCACGAGAACCGCATAGAAGGCAGAAGTTGGACCCTGGGAAGATGCAGGTCAAAATCCGGTTAATGAAGGTATGAGATGCATCTTCCCTGGACACCGGGCCCAGGGTGGGGGGATGGGGATGATGGTTCTAGCAAACATCTGCTGAGCACTTCCTGGGTGCCAGACTTGATTCATTCCTTCCTCCCAGGAACCCTGTGAGCATGCTTATCCTCTTTACTATTTTAGAAACCAGGAAACTGAGGTGCAGGGAGATAAATAACATGCACCAGGTCACACAGCCAGGAAATGGCAGGATCAAGGGTCAAAGCCAGTTAAACAAAGCATTTGCTGTTCTGTTTAAGACTCAAGAAATAATCAGAATTGCTTATTTCATTGCATTAGGAACACAATCTTATTTATCTTAAAATTTCCAATAACTTGGCCGGGTGTGGTGGCTGACACCTCTAATCCCAGCACTTTGGGTAGCTGAGGTGGGTGGATCACTTTAGGTCAGGAGTTCAAGACTAGCCTGGCCAACATGGTGAAACCTCGTTTCTACTCAAAATATAAAAATCAGCTGGGTGTGGTGGCACACACCTGTAGTCCCAGCTACTGGGGAGGGTGAGGCAGGAGACTCGCTTGAACCTGGGAGGCAGAGGTTACAGTGAGCTGAGATGGTGCCACTGCACTCCAGCCTGGGGGACAGAGTGAGATTCCATCTAAAAAAAATTTTTTTTCCAGTAAATTAAACTTTCATACAGTGTACTTTGAAGCAAGGCTTAGAAACTGACAATTAAAATTTTCACATCAATTGGTAACAATTATAGGTAATTAATTTCCTCACCATACATTGTTTTGTGGCTTCTATAATTATCTGAACAATGTTTCAAAGTATTTGAAATACCTAAAGGAAGATGAGTCTTTGGCATACATAGCAGAAAGTAAAATACTAAGTTATTATAAAGACTACAAAATACTATAGAATAATTCTTCAACAAAGTTTTTAATAGCTCAATGAACAATGACTACTATATAAAGAACAAGTGAAAATAGAATTTGCTTTGAAACCTTTTTTCCCCCTTTAACCTTTTCTCTTGCAAAATGGTTTGGAGGTGGCCCAGTATTCTTAAAGGAGGAACTGGTATTTCTGTTATTTTTACCCTAACTTTAGAGGGGCTTGTGTGTTTTTGATTGATGTAGAAGCTGAACCTGAACAATGTGGCTTTAAAACGTGTGCTCCTAACCAGTCCGGTTCTTAATACTGTCTCTCATAATCTTCATTCAGTGAGTCAACAGATATTGATGGAGCACCTATCATGTGCCGAGTTCTGTTCCGAGTGTGAGGCTTCACCAGTGATGTGGCCTCTGACCTTAGGGAACTCGCATTCTATTGGATGGGGGAGACTGACAATTCATAAAAGAAAGTGTTTTAAAGTGATGGGCTGGGCGCAGTGGCTCACGCCTGTAATCCCAGCACTTTGGGAGGCCGAGGTGTGCAGATCACCTGAGGTCAGGAGTTTGAGACCAGCCTGACCAACATGGAGAAACCCCATCTCTACTAAAAGTACAAAATTAGGCAGATATGGCGGCACGAACCTGTAATCCCAGCTACTCGGGAGGCTGAGACAGGAGAATTGCTTGAACCCAGGAGGTAGAGGTTGCAGTGAGCCGAGATTGCGCCATTGTACTCCAGCCTAGACAACAAGATCAAAACTCTTTTTTTAAAAAAAAGCCTAAGAATAAGGTTAGGGAGCTAGAGGCATGGAGGAGGGAGTGTGGCAGTAATTGTTTTAGTTAGGGTGCTAAGGAAAGGCTACTAAAGTGGGTGACATTTGAGCTGAAACCCAGGTGGTGCTGGTTGAGTGGTCCCATGACTTGGAGAATAGCATATTTCACAAGATGCTTCTGGGTATCTCTTCTGGAGATACGGAGACAAGATAGTGGAGTGGCTTGGAGCCCTGACTTTAAGGATGACAGCTCTGCTATGTGTGACCTTGGAAAAGCTACTGAATTTAATCCTTGGTGTACACATTGATTGACTGAGATAGGATCTGGCTGTTTCATCCAGGCTGGAGGGCAGTGGCATGATCATGGCTCACTGGAGCCTGGACCTCCCGAGCCCAAGTGATCCTTCCACCTCAGCCTCTCTGAGTAGCTGGGACTATGGGCATGCACTACCATGCCCAGATAATTTTTGTAGAGATGGGATCTCCTTATGTTGCACAGGCTGGTCTCAAACTCCTGGGCTCAAGCAGTCCTTCCTCCTTGCCCTTCCAAAGTGCTGGGATTACAGGTGAGAACCACCATGGCTGACTGGTGTCCACTTTTATAACGTTGGCCTAATAATAGTGCCTGTCTCTTGGGGTTGCTGTGAGGGTGATGTGCTGATGTGCTGCTGTGCGTGTGAAGGGCTTAGCACAGTATCAGCCACATAGGAAGCACTCAATACATCAACGTGATTACTGTTATATGAGAAATCAAGGACCTGAGGGCTAGGAAGGGGTAGTTTTAGGAAAGGACGGAGAAATGAGGAAGAACAGGAACAAATGAAAGAGCAAATATTTATGGCAGGGTTAGAGGGTTAGAGCCAGAAACAATAGTATCAGCTATTGTTCACCAAGTACACATGAGTGCACTCTCACTAAGAGGCTTGATTGTGAATTTTATCTCATTTATTTATTTATTTAGTCTTTGTTTTTTAGAGACAGGGTCTTGCTATGTCACCCAGGCTGAAGTGTAATGGCACAATCATAGCTCACTGCAGCCGTAAACTCCTGGGCTCAAGAGATCCTCCTGCCTCAGCCTCCCAAGTAGCTGGGACTGTAGGTGCACATCCCCATGCCCAGATAACCTGTTAATTTTTAAAAATTTTATTTATTTACTTACTTACTTTTTGAGGCAAGGTCTTGCTCTGTTACCCAGGCTGGAGTGTGGTGGCACAATCTCAACTCACTGCAGCCTCCATCTTCTGGGCTCAAGCAATCCTCCCACCTCAGCCTCCTGAGTAGCTAGAACTGTAGGCATACACCACCATGCCCAGCTAATTTTGTCCACTTTTTGCAGAGATGAGGTGTCACTATGTTGCCCAGGCTTGTCTTCAACTCCTGACCTTGAGTGATCCTTCCACCTGGGCCTCCTAAAGCATTGGGATTATGGGCATGAGCCACTGCACCTGTCCAATCTCATTTATATTTCACGGCAGCTCTGTAAAACAGGTATTAGTTCCCTCACCTTTAGAATGAGCACAGGGAGGCTCTGAGACATTAACTAACTTGCCTCGGTTCTCTTAGACTCTCTTAGATGGTAAGTGGCTGAGCTGGGATTTGAACCAAGGTGCGTCTAGGCTTAACATCCAACTCTTAGTCACTACGTGGTTCAGCCATGCCTTGCAGTTTTAAGCATACTCAGTTCTTGTTTTAGTATAGTGGAAAGGCATTGGGGCTCAGAAGTCTGGCTTTCCAGTTCCAGCCCTGCCACTTCTTGACTGTGTGACACTGGGCAAGTCATTAAACACTCTGAGCCTCCACTTATCAGCAAAATAAAGTTAGTAAACATAGAGCTGCTGGAGGGTGAACCAATACCATGTGCTACCTGCGGAGCAAGGCACGGCACCTGGCCTGTCATGTAGAGGGCCCTCAACAATTGCTATTGTTATTATTACTATAGGTTTTATGCATCTGCTGGGTGTAACGTTAGGGGAGTCACTTAACCCTTATACCCTCCTTGTTCCACTGGGGCTGTTGTATGAAATGAGAGTACTCATTAGCCCCACGGCCTGCCAGGAAATGCTGACGTTTACCATCATCCACTTTGCCTCCCTGCTTCTCTTCCAGACATGGTGGTAGCTCTGACACCTTCTTACCTTCCTGGGGCATTTATTATTATTATTATTATTAATTATTATTATTGGGACAGAATCTTGCTCTATCACCTAGGCTGGAGTGTAGTGGTGCGATTTCAGATCACTGCAACCTCCACCTCCCGGGTTCAAGTGATTCTCCTGCCTCAGCCTCCCCAGTAGCTGGGATTACAAGGATGCGCCACCATGTCCGGCTATTTTTTGTATTTTTAGTAGAGGCGGGCTTTCGCCATGTTGGCCAGGCTGGTCTCGAACTCCTGACCTCGTGATCCACCCACCTAGGCCTCTCAAAGTGGTGGGATTACATGCTTGAGCCACTGCGCCCGGCCCTTATTATTATTTCTATATTTCATTGATTATGAGAAGCCATTGATATTAAGACACATCTTTACCCACTAATAATACATTTGTTGATTAGATGATTACACGCCACGAATTAGAAGATGCACCTGCATCTCAGGGATGTGAAATGATGGGTACACGTGCGTTTCCGAACGGACCAGCGTCCCCGAGCTCCCCGGCAGCGCAGACAATGGGGAACCGCCGCCCAGCTCGGGCCGCATTTACCAGCGGAGGCCGCAAGGGGGCGGGAGTGGCAGGGTTGGGGCGGGGGGTCCATGGGCTCTCGCGGGCTCCAGCCTAGCCGGGCGCAGCGCCGCCTCTCTCTTCTTCCCTCCGCCCGCAGACGATGCTCAGGAACCGGCAGACCTCTCTGCGAGAGCTCCAAAGCCATGAGAACTTCCTCGCCAAGTTCAACGAGGAGCTGATCGAGAGCATCCAGGACATGGAGAACCGCACGGCCCTGAATGTGCGGGCCATGCTGCAACAGCAGGACATCCTGACGGTGAGACCCGCGTCTGCCCTCTGCGCCGGCCGTGCCCGCCCGCCTTCCCTCCCTCCGCTCACTCGGGCGCCCTCTCCTGCCTTTCCCCGCCAATTGCACATGCTGCTTCCAGCAACTGGAAGACGCATCTCTTCACCCTTCACTCCCCTCGCCTGGGCTTTGCAAGCAGACGGAGGTGGGAGTTTTGTCCCAACGCGCCAGCACTCACGGGCCAGGAGGCTCTGAGTTAACTTTGGCTCCCTGAGCTCTGTGAAATGTAGCACCCGTCCCAGAGGGGGTTTACCTGGCACATATTGTACCCGTGCACCAGAGGTAGCTGCCACCACCACCAGCGTTTGCAAACACCTGTACGTGTAATAGCAGGCGATCTGTATGTATTTATGTAGTCCTTACAACAACCCTATGGGTGGACACTGTTATTATCCCCAGTGGCCTCTGGTCAGGATTCTGGGAGTGGGGTTGGGATTGGGGACTCCTCTGAGCCAGCAGAGCCTGTGGGTGAGTGGACCCCACTCCTCCCACAGACCGTCATCGACATCTTGGAGTACTTAAACAAGAAGAGGCTGCAGCAATTGAAGTCTGAGCTCCAGGAATGGGAGGAAAAGAAGAAATGCAAGACGAGCTGTAAGAATCCCTGGTCGATGGGGTGTGGTGGCTCATGCCTGTAATCCCAGCATTCTGGGAGGCTGAGGCGGGTGGATCACCTGAGGTCAGGAGTTTGAGACTAGCCTGACCAACAGGGATAAGCCTCGTCTCTACTAAAAATACAAAATTAGCCAGGCATGGTGGTGCACACCTGTAATTCCAGCTACTCAGGAGACTGAGCCAGGAGAATTGCTTGAACCCTTGAGGGGGAGGTTGCAGTAAGCCAAGAGCTCGCCATTGCACTCCAGTCTGGGCAACAAGAGCAAAACTCCATCTCAAAAAGAAAGAGAGAGAGAGAGAGAGAAGAGGAGAGAGAGGAGAGAGAGAGAAAGAAAGAAAGAGAGAAAGAAAAGAAAGAGAAAGAATCCCTGGGTGAACCCCTTGACTCTCCCCCCAGCCCCTTGGGGAGGTCAGCAGCAGGGCATTCACCTTGTATGCCATTCAGAAACCCTCAGGCCTGTCGTCTCCCTTCTAGGCAGATGAGAAGGCTAAGATACAGAGCGAATAGCCTACTTACTCAGCACTTAGCTGTTTCCAGGCCCCATGTGTCTGCACTGTTACAGACACACGCTCAGTCAGAACTACCTGGAAGCAGGGAAACTGTCCTCCCATTTTACAGGTCAGGAAGCCGAGGCTAAGAGAGGTGAAGTGGTTTGTGGAAGGTCATATAGCTAGGAGCCATAATCCAGTCCTAGCCTGGCTCCATTTCCTGCCAAGGTTCTTCTGGGAGTCAGTGGCTGGGCTAGAATCCAGGACTCTTGGCTTCCATCCTGTCTGGCCTGTGGTTCCTTTTCCCTGAGCAGGCTACACATCTGCTGAGTGGAGGGGCGGTGGATTAGGCAACCCCAGACACTGGGGATCTCTCTCTGGAGGAAGAGAGGATAGACTTTGTCTTAATCCTGCTGTGGGTTGTGTCTTGGGAACCCCTGTCACCCCATCTCCCTGGTCTCACTTCCTTGAGTGTGTCTCTGGGGAGACTGAAGTCCAGAGAGGGACAGTCTTGGTGAGGGCCACACAGCAAGTCAGTAGCAGAGTGGGGACTGATCTAGAGATCAGTTTCCTTTCTTTTCCCTACCCAGCATTGCCTCTTCTCCTGCAGCGGTGCAAAACGCTCTAGAGCCTTAATTTTTAACCACCTCCCAGCTCTGTGTGAGGTCGCCTTAACCCAGACTCCAATTTATTGGCCAAGGAGACCTTGCTTCCTGGGAAGGGTCCTTGAGGGAAGGTCTTGCCTTCTGTCCCTGCTGACCTCCCTAACCCCTCCCCAGATCTGGAGCAGCAGGTGGAGCAGCTGAATGCCAAGATCGACAAGACCCAGGAGGATGTGAAATTCCTGAGCACTTACATGGACCATGAGTATTCCATCAAGTCTGTCCAGATCGCCACCCTTGTACGCCAGCTGCAGGGGGTTAAGGACAGCCAGCAGGTAGGGGAGCCCCTGCCCCTGCCTCACGGGACCGTGTGGGTGGCAGGGCTGGTGGCCAACACCCTTCTGCTGGCTCCCAGGATGAGCTGGATGACCTCAGTGAGATGCACAGAAAGGTCCTGAAGTCCTTGTCCGACAAGATTCAGAAGGAGGAGAAAAAAGTTCTGAGTTCTCTGGTGGCAGTGAGTAGCCAGTTGCTGTGGGGGATGGGGGATCCAGGTCCCACCCCTGCCCCGCCCCTTCCGCATCCTCTGCCTCCATGCCCACTGGAGCCCCATCAGTCTCTACCATGTTCTGCTGCCCAGGAAGAGGCACCTGGGGGCCAGACCTCTTCTTTCTTCATAGAAAACCCAGCGTCCTCATGAGAAGGCTCTTCTACAGATGGTTTGGGAAAGCCAGGCCTCGCTGAAATGCATTCACAGGTTCAGAAAAGTGCGTGGGCAAGGAAGGTGGTGGTCCCTGCAGGGGAGCAGTGGGTGGGCAGTCCCCACAGCCTGTGGGAGTGAGGCAGGCCTCTCCTGATCTGGTGCTTAGGAGGTCTCTGACACTGGTGTGGGCCTGTCTCCTTGCCAGTGCCATTACTGTCACTTGTCATTCATCTGGGGAGGCGATGGGCACCGACCTCAGCCTTGCCTCATTAGCCAGCATCACTGGCACTGATCCGTTTGCACTGTCATCAAGCATCATGCATTCAGCCATTAACCACCATGCATCTTTACCCCTTGATTCTTGTCACTGCCCACCACCCATTATCAGTGTTAATGAACTTCACCATCACTGCCTTCTTGAATTAATTTTCATTATCTTTCCCCTTCCCCAGTTTTTAGTGTGCATGCCCTTCACCATCTCTGCCAGCCCCACTGATTCCCATGATGGAGCGCTCCCCAACCACTTTGTAACCTGTCTCCATTCTCTGTGACCCTTCAACTGTTTCAGCACCGATGAATAGTGTCACTAACTTGGGAGTCAGCCCTACCCTGCATGGGGAGGTCCCCTCTCTGGAGTTCAGCAAGTCCGGCGGCAGAGCCCATACCATTTTCCCAGATAGCTTTGCTCCTTGTTCATTTTGGCCTTTCTCTCTTTGGTTGGGGGCCATTTGGCTTCTCACTTCTCCCCTGCTCTGCCTTTCCTCTCAGTTTATTGGCCAGTTTGAGGAGAATATGCCTGTATTAAGGGCCGAGGTAGAAGAGCTCCAGGCCCAGATCCGGGAACCCCGAGAGGTCATATTTGAGGATGTTCTGCTTCGGAGACCCAAGTATGTGATCGTTTTGCCACTGCCTTGTAGACCAGCCACACTCTGGGCCCACAGAGGCTCTCTGTTCTTGGGGAAGGCAGCCTGGTGTAGATGGCAGAACCCCTGTATGGGGAAGGCATCCTGATATGGATGGCAGAACCCCTGTATGGGAATCCCTGGGTTTCCACCATAGATCTGCCACTGACCAGGGGCAGATGTGACCTTTCCCATCTCTGCAGAGGCCTCTGATTCCCATCTGTACATGGCAGGCTGGGTTATGTAATCCCTGAGGACCCTTCCAGTTCACAGATTCCATGTGTCAGCCAAATGGGTACAGCCTTCCACTTCTGCCTTTTTGAGGAAGGCAGAGTTGAGTGGGGCAGTTGGCTTCAGGGAAGAATAGCCTGGAAGACACCCCACAAGGAGAGAAGGATGTCCTCTACACTTGACAGGTTTCTGGGCCCCAGGGGAAGGATTTCCTCCCCAAACCAATTCTTTGCCTGCCCTCCCTTGGAGCAAGCCCTCTGTGGTTGGGTTGGGGTCACCCAGGCTTGCCTCTCCATGATGACACCACAGGACCGTGCATGGCAGAGCCTAGCATTTGCAAATTTTTTTAATTTTTCGTCTTCATCTCTGTCTGTCTCTCCCTCCTATCCTTTTCCTTCCTTCTCCTCTCCTGTCCTATAGCTGTCTCTTCCTTTTCTTCTGTTTCTAAAAACAACAATAGCTGGGCATGGTGGCTCACACCTGTAATTCCAGCACTTTGGGAGGCCGAGGAGGGTGGGTCATGAGGTCAGGAGATTGAGACCATCCTGGCCAATATGGTGAAACCCCATCTCTACTAAAATACAAAAAATTAGCCGGGTGTGGTGGCACACGCCTGTAGTCCCAGCTACTCGGGAGGCTGAGGCAAGAGAATTGCCTGAACCTGGGAGGCGGAGGTTGCAGTGAGCTGAGATCGCGCCACTGCCCTCCAGCCTGGTGACAGAACAAGACTCTGTCTCAAACAAATACGAAAACAAACAGCAACAACAACAGCAAAATACTATTGGATTTATGAAGTGCCTCTGAATGCCAGGCACCATGTGAGTGAAAACAGTCCTTACCCTGCCCTCATGGAACCAAAGAGGGAACTGGACATGAGGTGATAATGAACCACAAATAAATGTGAGTTGCAGTGGAGCCTGGAGCTACTGAGTAGAATGCATGCCACTGTGAACGTGACTCTTAGGACAGCGAGGCTGGGCAGTCAAGGAAGGTTTTCCTGAGGATGTGACATTTGAACTGAGCCCTGAAGGATGCATAGAAATTCACTAGGTGAAGGGGACTACTGGGGGAGCTGAAAGAAGAGCAGTTCTATGGGGTGGTGCAAGGGTCTCTGTGGAATGTACTAATTAGTCACCCGTTGTCTTTACCTGAGCTCTGAACACAGTGAATGAGACTGAAAGGGGTAAGGTGCATGTGGACCCGGTGATCACCTTTATTCTGGTAAAGCTGATCTTATGGCCTGTGGCTTACATTTCTAGGCATGTTGGCCTCTGAATAGTGAACCCAGAATTAGGCAGATTGAGCCACCCAATTGTGGTGGAACTGGACTCATGTGGAGCCAGGCCTTGGGGCAGAGAAAAGCGGAGTCCTTTCGGGTTGCTCGTTGCTAAGAGAGGAAGGGACTGTGCTCCTTACGTCCCCTTCCGCTCCTCACACTCACATGCCAGTGGTCATAACCCTTTCCAAGAGCAGAATATAAAGGGGCAGAGAGAGGCCAGAAGCAATACACTCATGGATGCCCTTCCACGTAGAAGGGAACACCAGGAGCAAGGAAGCAGTTTTTCCCTCCTAAAAAGTAGAAATGGCACGCTGTTCAGCAGAGCCTCTCCCACTGGAACATGCCTAGGAAACACAGGGAGATCTCGTTAAAAAGCAGATTCCAAGTCATAGGTCTGAGTGGGGCTCATGATTCTGCATTTTTGTTGTTGTTGTTGAGACAAAGTCTTGCTCTGTCAGCCAGGCTGGAGTGCAGTGGCACCATCTCAGCTCACTGCAACCTCTGCCTCCTGGGTTGAAGTGATTCTCCTGTCTCGGCCTCCTGAGTAGCTGGGACTACAGGTGTGTGCCACCACGCCTGGCTAATTTTTATATTTTTAGTAAAGACAGGGTTTTGTCAAGTTGGCTAGGCTGGTCTTGAACTCCTGACCTCAAGTGAGCCACCTGCCTCGGCCTCCCAAAATGCTGGGATTGCAGGTGTGAGCTACCACGCCCAGTGTGATTCTGCATTTCTTTCTTTTTTTGACATGAAGTTGCGCTCTTGTTGCCCAGGCTGGAGTGCAGTGGCGCAATCTCACCGAAATCTCCACCTCCCAGGTTCAAGTGATTCCCCTGCCTCAGCCTCCTGAGTCATGGGATTACAGGCATGCGCTACCACGCTTGGCTTATACTGTATTTTTAGTAGAGATGAGGTTTCTCCATGTTGATCAGGCTGGTCTTGAACTCCTGACCCCAGATGATTCTCCAACTTCAGCCTCTCAAAGTCCTGGGATAACAGGTGTAAGCCACTGTGCTTGGCCCTGATTCTGCTTTTCTAATTGACGTGGAGCTGAGTGAGGCCAGTGTGGTTGGAATGCAGAGTGACAGGGAGAGTGGCAGGCAGGTAGCAGGGCAAATCGGCTCCTAGGGAACTCCATGCAGTGCCCCATAGGCCAGGATTTTCTGCCTGATCCCAGAAGCAAAGGATCTTAAGCCACATGGTGACATGATCAGATTTGTATTCAAATAAAGCCAGTTTGAAAAGAGCATGGTGGGCTGGATGTGGTGGCTCATGCCTGTAATCCCAGCATTTTGGGATCCCAAGGCAGGAGGAATACTTGAGCCCGGGAGTTCGAAACCAGCTTGGGCAACATGGTGAAACCGCATCTCTACAAAAAATACAAAAATTAGCCAGGCATGTTGGCGTGTGCGTGTAGTCCCAGCTACTCGGAAGGCTGAGGCAGGAGGATTGTTTGAGCCCAAGAGGCAGAGGTTGCAGTGAGCCAAGATCGTGCCACTGCACTCCAGCCTACGTGATAGAGCAAGACTCTTTCTAAAAGAAAGGAGCATGGGCATGAGATTGGCAAGGAGTCAGTGGCAGCTGGAAGTCCAATTGGTGTGAGGGCAGTTGTCCGGGGGAACGTGGGAGTGGCCTGGCCAAGCATGTGGCATAAGAGATGGGAAAAGTAGATGGGTTAGAGAAATATTTAGGAAGATAAGAAGGACTTGTACGACTTTGGAAGTACAGGAAAGGGAGGGGTCAAGAATAACCCCTGGGTTCCTGACTTTTGCAGGGGGGGGGGTGGTGGTGCCAAATGCAGAGGTTGGGAAGGCGGGGATGGGGTGAAGGATGAGTATGTAGGCACAGTCAAAAGTTCACTTGGAGGCAGGCATGGTGGCTCACACCTGTAATCCTAGTGCTTTTAGGAGGCTGAGGAAGAAGGATAGCTTGGGGTTGGGAGTTTGAGACCAGGGAGACAACATAGTGAGACCTCCATCTCTACAAAAAATTAAAAAATTAGCCAGGTGTGGTGGCACATGACTGTGTCAGGATACTTGCAATTTACGATACTATTTGTCAAAAAAAAAAAAAAAATGAACATGAAATCCCAGAAGTATTGAGCCGTGATCGTACCACTGCATTCCAGCCTGGGTGACAGAGTGAGACCATGTCTCAAAAAAAAAAAAAAAAATACAGTTGATTTGGACAGTAGGTTTGGTTTCTGTGAGGTACTAAGGTGGAGTCATTGGGTGGGCAGTTGACAAGGTGAGTGTGGGCCTCAGAGGACAGATACTGGCTGGAAGAAGAAATTTGGGTGTTGCCAGCATAGAGATGAATTTTTTTTAAAACTATTATTATGAAAAATTTCAAATATAAAGAAAAGTAGAACGGTATAGTGAATAGCTAGTTGCCCATCTATATTTAGAAATTGTTTTTTTTTCCTGTATTGGTTTCATGTTCGTTTATTTTTTATTTTTTTGGCCAATAGTATTGTAAATTGCAAGTATCCTGACATTTCATGCCTAAATACTTCATGGGTGTCAGTATATTATTGAAACCATGAGAGAGGATGGTCTCCTTGGAAGAGAGTGAAAAGAGAATATAATCCTTCAGCCTCTTCAATGTTTGTGCTGGGGAATCCATCTCTTTTGCTAGTTTCATGGAAATAATAATGCCTGTCATTTACTGAGCACTTGCTACCTGCTAGCATGGTCTCATTGAATCTTCCCACCAATGACTGAGGTTAGAATGTTAAACCCATTTGACAGATAAAGAAACTGAGGCTTACCTGGGGTCTGGCACTTAATGAGTGGTTTTCACTTAAGTGCCTACTGAAGGAATGAGGCTGGGAGAGTAGAAATAGCTTGTTCAAGGTGACATAGCATCAAGTTACAAACCAGCCATCCTCACTCCAAAGACAGCGATCGTCTTGATGGGCCTCAGCATTTCAGAGCTGAGTTCCTGCTCCCTCTTGACCTCAGACTTGTCAGGGGAACATTCATCCTGCCATACTAATTTCTTTTCTATTTTTGATGTGTGTGTGTGCATGCTTGTGTATGCACAGTTGGGCTTTGAGTGGGGCAATCCCAAAATACAGATTGTATTTTGAGATTGCCCCCAACCCAACTAAGTAGCAGAGTTCTAAAGAGCAAGACTTCCCTGAGCGGGTGCTTCCACACCCCCAGCTCTGACACCCCTGCTAGCCTCTCACTCCCCTCTGTGCTGCCTCCCATCAGGTGCACCCCAGACATGGACGTCATCCTCAACATTCCTGCGGAAGAGCCGTTACCCTTCTAGATGGCAGTGCCATGGGCCTCCCCTCCCCTCCCCTCCCCTCCCCTCCCCTCCTGCTCTCTTTCCAGCACCTGGTGCCTTGGATCATTTACTGACAGAACCAGGTCTCCATCCAGACCCTGATCTACAGTCCCTCCCTCCCTCCCTCCCTCCCTCCTTCCCTCCTTCCTTTCCTTCCTTCCTCCCTCCTTCCCTCCCTCCCTCCTTCCTTCCTTCCCTCCCTCCCTCTTTCCTTCCCTCCCTCCCTCC
>NW_016107333.1:10516846-10543171 GCF_001604975.1 Cebus imitator | reverse complement strand
TCTGGTTGGTGCTGCAGGACCAGTTGGGAATTTCCAATTAAATCTGCTCTTGCTTTTTACCAATAAAGCTGGATTTACGTTTGCTTTTTTGTGAGTATCTTGGAGTCCCCAGCTGGGCCTTGCAGAAGATGTGGTGGGAATAGACTTTGTCTTAAGATAAGGGGCGGACAACTGTGTTGACTGCGTCTGGGGCTCGAAAGTTCTCCAGAAGAAGTGCTGGAGCAACCCCTGCCCGAGTCTCCGTGGCTCTGTGGCTCTGGGCGACTCCCTCCTGCTGCAGTGGGAGCCCAGCTTCTCTCCAGTCCGTGCCCAGACCTGTTGAGGGCATTGTCAGGGCCGACAGACTTCTTGAGTTTAATACGCCTGGGAACTTGCTGGGCCTCAGTGCTTGGAACAACTCGGAAGGGCTATTCTGGCTCCAAAACTTCCTGTAGGCTCAGCTGCCACTATCCTTGGGCCTGCACTGCAGCTGGACTTCTCCCTGTGCCCAGACCTGCATACCTCTGTCTTCCTCAGTTGTCAATTTCAAGAGCACTCATTAATAAATGCTGTATACCCTACACTCAATCTCAGAGGTGGCTTCTCTGGGGACCTAGCTTGCTACAACTTCCAAGAGACTCTGGTCATTCACAGATCCACTTTGAGTTAGGAGACTTTTGGTTACAGGTAACAAAACCACCAACTCAAATCGTCCTGAACAATGAAAGGCTCAGGTAAGTAAATAGCTTAGGTGAGGGCTTTATCCAGAAATCACGTGACAGCACCAAGGACTTGGTTTCATTTATCTACTTTGTTTTCCAAGATGTTGCCCTTTTCTTAAGGTCAGTACTGCTTGTGGCCCCAATGTGCCAGCATCTCCCAGGGTTGTCCAAGTCCTCGTACATGTCCTGCTGGAGAGAGACTGGCTGTGTCCCAGAATTTTCAGCCAGTGTCTTAAGATTGGGCTGGGCACAGTGGCTCACACCTGTAATCCCAGCACTTTGGGAGGCCAAGGGGGTGGGTCACTTGAGGTCAGGAGTTCAAGACCATCCTGGCCAACATGGCAAAAGCCTGTCTCTACTAAAAATATAAAAATTAGCTGGGCATGGCGGCAGGCACTGGAATCCCAGCTACTTAGGAGGCTGAAGCAGGATAGTCGCTTGAACCTGGGAAGCAGAGGTTGCAGAGCTGAGATCATGCCACTGCACTCCCCCCTGGGTGACAGAGTGAGACTCCATCTCAAAAATGAAACAAAGAAAAGATGGCCAGGTGCAGTGGCTCACACCTGTAATCCCAACACTTTGGGAGGCTGAGGCAGGCAGATCATGTGAGGTTGGGAGTTTGAGACCAGCCTGGCCAACATGGAGAAAAGCAGCTCAGTCTCCACTAAAAATACAAAAAACTAACTGGGCCTGGTAGCTGGAGTGTAGTGATGAGATCTCTGTTCCCTGCAACGTCCGTGCCTCGGGTTCAAGCAATTCTCCTGCCTCAGCCTCCTGAGTAGCTGGGATTACAAGCACCCGCCACCACACCTGGCTAATTTTTGTATTTTTGCTAGAGACAGGGTTTCACTATGTTGGTCAGGCTGGTCTCAAACTCCTGACCTCAGGTGAGCCACCTGCCACGACCTCCCAAAGTGCTAGGATTACAGGTGTGAGCCACCTCACCTGGCTGGGACTGTTTCAATTAGTAAAAGAGGTACTCACGACAGCATGCCTTGTGAGGAATTCTCTCTTTCATCCTCAATAACAATGCTGCATAACAAACCACTACAAAACTCAATGGCCTTTCAAAAGAAATTTCTTCTTTTTTTTTGTGAGATGGAGTTCTGCTCTTGTTGCCCAGATTCTCCTGCCTCAGCCTCCCAAGTAGCTGGGATTACAGACATTCACCACATGCCCGGCTAATTTTGTATTTTTAGTAGAGATGGGGTTTCTCCATGTTGGTCAGGCTGGTCTCAAATTCCTGACCTCAGGTGATCCACCCACCTTGGCCTCCCAAAGTGCTGGGATTACAGGCATGAGCCACCGCCCCCAGCAGGGTTTTATTGTTACACTCAGGGTCTGCAGGACAATTGTACTTTGGCTGAACTAGACTGGGTTTGGTTGGGTGGTTCTGCTTCAGGTTGCAGGTCAGCTGGTCCTGGTTCCAGACTGTGGGTTAGGCTCAGGGGTGCTCCCTATGTTCTGGGGCCATCAGAGATGCACTTTTTTCAAGAAGGACCACTGGAGCATGAGTTATGTTAAACCACATAAGATCTCTGCTTGCACATGTGCTAGCATTTCATCCATCAAAGAAAGTCACTCCATCTTCAAAACCAGTAATTGTTGGTTGAGTTCTCGTATCACATCACTATGGGCTCCTCTTCTCTCTCTGTCTCTGTTCCTCCCTCCCTCCCTCCCTTCTTCCCTCCCTCTCTCCCTTCCTTCCTTCCCTTCCTTCCCTCCTCCCTGCTCCTTCCTTTCTTTCTCTCTTTCTCTCTCTTTCTTTCTTTCTCTCTCTCTCTCCCCCCGCCCCTTTATTTCTTGATGAGGCTTCACTCCTGTTGCCCAGGCTGGAGTGCAATGGCATGATCTCAGCTCACTGCAACCCCCGCCCCCTGGCTTTAAGTGATTCTCCTGCCTCAGCCTCCCAAGTAGCTGGGAGTATAGGCACACACCACCACACCTGGCCAATTTTGTATTTTTAGTAGAGATGGGGTTTCACCATGTTGGTCAGGTTGGTTTCGAACTCCCGACCTCAGATGATCCATCCTTGGATCCACTGAGCCACTGTGCCCAGCCCCCTTTTTCACTTTCAAAGATTCTTGTGATTGCATTGGGCCCACTGGGATAATCCAAGGCAATCTCGCCTTTTGAAGGTTGCCCAACTGGGTGTGGTGCTCATACCTCTAATCCTGGCACTTTGCAAGGCCAAGGCAGGAGGTCTGGTTGAGCCTAGGAGTTTGAGACCAGACCTGGCAACATAGTGAGACCTCAAAAAATATAAGATCCAGGTCAGCTTCTAGCAACTTTAATTTTATCTACAACCACAGTCCCTCTTTGCCATGTAATAACACATTCCCAGATATTCCAGGGATAGGATGTGAACATCTTTAGGAAGCTACTATTCTGCCTACTGTGGACTGCCTTCTCTGTACTCCAAAGATTTATGTCCATCCCACATGCAAAGCACATTCACCTCATCCAAAAATCTCATCTCATTACAGCATCAGCTCAAAGCAAAAAAACCTCACTTCAGTTCCATCAGATCAAAAATCCCAAATCTCATGATTTAAATCGGGCATTGCAGAGACTCTGAGAATAATTCATCCTTGGGTACAATTATTTTTTATCTGTGAATGTGTGAAACTCAAGAAACAAGTTACCCACTCCCAAAATACAATGGTGGGTGGGCATAAAATAACAGTTATAAACTTTCCCATTTTAAAAAAGGAGAAAATGGGCCAGGCACGGTGGCTTATGCCTGTAATTCCGGCACTTTGGGAGGCTGAGGTGGGTGGATCACCCGAGGTCAGGAGTTTGAGACCAGCCTGCGTGGTGAAACCCTGTCTCTACTAAGAATACAACAATTAGCTGGGTGTGGTGGCGGGTTCCTGTAATCCCAGCTACTCGGGAGGCTGAGGCAGGAGAATCACTTGAACCTCAGCAGCAGAAATCGCAGTGAGCTGAGACTGTGCCACTGTACTCCAGCCAGCCTGGGCAACAGAGCAAGACTCTGTTTAAAAAAAAAAAAAAAAAATCCAACTGCTTTCAAAGCTTGGGAATAACCTCTGCGTTTGTGGCTCTGCCCTCTGGTTCAAGGCTCTGTCTTCGAAGCCAGCTTTCCTTTTTGATAAGACAGTGCCTTTTGCAGCTCACTAGCTTCATCAGCCTGTCTCCTCTCTATAGAATTTTAGGAGACTGATACCCTTCATTTTTGTCCTCTTTCTGTCCCTTTTAGGCTAAAATGGCAGTATTTTTGCTGATATAACATGCTCAACAACTTGTGAGTACTCTGTGTATGTCTTGGGAATTTCTCTGCATTAGACAAGAGGCTCTTCCAGGTATTTTCTTTAGATAATCTTGCCTCTATTTTTGGCTTCTGCTCAGATCATTAAGATAATCTATGAGTCAGTCACATGCTTAGTTTCTTCGAAGAGCTTTGAAAAAATTGCGGTAAAATAAACTTAAAATGTATCATTGTAACCATTATAAATGTACAATTCAGTCACATTAAGTACATACACAGTGTAGCATAACCACTCCCACAATCTATTTCCAGACTGTTTTCATCATCCCAAACAGAGATTCTGTACTCATTAAATAATCGCTTCCCATTTCCTCCTCCAGCTCCCAGCCACTTGGTAACTTATTTATTTGTTTATTTTGAGACAGGGCCTTATTCCTGTCACCCAGGCTAAAATGCAGTGTCATGATCATGGCTTACTGCAGCCTCAACTTCCCAGGCTCAGGTGATCCTCCCACCTCAGTCTCATGAGTAGTTGGGATTACAGGCATGTGCCACCAGGCCCTGCTGAGTTTTTTGTAGTTTTAGTAGAGATGGGATTTTGCCATGTTCCCCAGTCTGTTCTTGAACTCTTGGGCTCAAGCGATCCACCTGACCTCGAACTCCTGACCTCAGGTGATCCACCCACCTTGGCCTCCCAAAGTGCTGGGATCACAGGTGTGTGCCATCTTGCCCGGCCATGTGTGTGTTTTTAAAGTGGTCATCCTAATGGATGTGAAGTGGTATCTCACTGTGGTTTTGACTTACGTTTCCTTAATGACTAATGATGTTGAGCATCTTTTCATGGGCTTATTTCAAGCATCTTTTCAAGAGCCTTTTGTGAGGCTGAATACCCTGACCCTTTGATCTTTATGAGGTATTTTTTGTAAAAGTTTGACAGCCACAATCTCAGCATTTTATTTTGAGTATTTCTCTGACAGTGAATCGCTCTCTCTCTTTAAAGTATTTTCTTTTTCATTTTCTTTTATTTTTTTGTGTGTGACAGAGTCTTGCTCTGTCACTCAGTCTGCAATGCAGTGGCATGATCTCAGCTCCCTGCAACTTCTGCCTTCCATGTTCAAGCGATCTTCCCACCTGAGCCTCTCAAAGTGCTGGGATTACAGATGTGAGCCACTGCGCCTGGCTTTCTCTCTCTCTCTCTCTCTCTGTTTTTTGAGACAGGGTGTCACTCTGTTGCCCAGGCTGGAGTGCAGGGGTGCGATCTTGGCTCACTGCAACCTCTGCCTCCCAGGTTCAGGAAATCCTCCTGCTTCAGCCTCCTGAGTAGCTGGGACTACAGGCATACACCACCATGCCTGGCTAATTTTTGTATTTTTTGTTGAGATGAGGTTTTCACCATGTTGCCCAGGCTGATCTCAAACTTCTGAGGTCAAGAGAGTCACCTGCCTCAGCTTCCCAAAGTGCTGGAATTATAGGTGTGAGCCACTTTGCCTGGCCTCAGTGAATCTCTTAAAGTTAGCGTTCTTTACCATTTGGATAATGATATCATTGAATGTTTGTATTTTTCCAGTATTCATGTTGAAACTTAACCTGCAATCCAGTATATTAAGAGGTGGGGCATTTTGGGAAGTAATTAAGTCTTGAGAACTCTGCTTGGAGATGTTCTTTGCTATCACCTCTGGATGCCTTTTATTTCATTTTCTATTTTCCTTGGCTGCAGCTTCTAGTACATTGAGCTGGGAGGTGACTGGTGGGCAAGGGAGGGGTTGCATCCTATATAAGTGTACGTGTGACATGGGAAGATGATGGCAGGCCTGATGTCTGGTGAGATGGAATGCATGCGCAGTGATTTGGGTGAGTTGTACACAAAGGTTTTGAAGATCAGTGTGGGGAAAAGGCAGAGTCAGGAAAACAGAACTGTGGGGTGGGTGTGAGGGCTGAGGCTGGATTGGTAGTGGGATGAATGGTGGAGTGAGGAGAATCAGTGTGGGGTGACTGGCAGTCAAAAGGTCCCTGGTAGTCTTCAAAGAATGAGAAGTAGGGATAAAAGTGGTAGAAATTCCTAATTTTTAGTAATCATCCACCAGGGCCAGCAGGCTGCAGCTTTGGAAGGCTTGCTCTTTTTTTTTTTTTGAGACATAGAGTCTCACTCTGTTGCCCAGGCTGGAGTACAGTGGCGTGATCTCAGCTCACTGAAACCTCCGCCTCCCGGGTTAAAGCGATTCTTCTGCCTCAGCCTCCTGAGTAGCTGGTACTACAGGTATGCGCCACCACACCCGGCTAAGCTTTGTATTTTTAATAGAGATGGAATTTTGCCGTGTTAGCCAGGCTGGTCTTGATCTCCTGACCTCGTGATCTGCCCACCTCGGCCTCCGAAAGTTTTGGGATTACAGGCGTGAGCCACAGCGCCTGGCCTGACTTGCTCTTTAAAAGAAATGTCACACCAATCTGGATAGCCTGGAGCAGCCATCCCCAACTTTTTTGGCACCAGGGACCTGTTTCAGGGAAGATGATTTTTTCTGTGGAGGGCGGGGCAGGGATGGTTTCAGGATGAAACTTTTCCACCTCAGATCCCCAGGCATTATTAGTTAGATTCTCATGAGGAAGGCAAAACCTAGATGCCTTGCATGCACAGTTCACAATAGGGTTCCTGCTAGTAAGAGAATCTAATGACGCAATTGGCATTAGACAGGAGGCAGAGCTCAGGCAGTAATGCTTCCCCTCACACCCTGCCACTTACCTGCTGTGCGGCCCAGTTTCCAACAGGCCACAGACAGGTGTCAGTCCTCCATGGCCCCGGGGTTGGGGACCCCTGACCTAAAGGGTCTAGATCTGCCCCAAACTTTTTTTTTTTTTTTTGAAACAGAGTCTCGCTCTGTCACCCAGGCTGGAGAGCAGTGGTATGATTTCAGCTCACTGCAACCTCCTCCTTCTGGGTTCAGGTGATGCACATGCCTCAGGCTCCCAAGTAGCTGGGACTACAGGCGTGCGCCACCACGCCTGGCTGATTTTTTAATGTATTTTTAGTAGAGATGGGGTTTCACCATGTTGGCCAGGCTGGTCTCGAACTCTTGACCTCAAGTGACCTGACTGCCTCAGGCTCCCAAAGTGCTGAGATTACAGGCATGAGCCACACTGTCCCCAAACATTTAAAAGCCCTCTGGTCTTGTGTAAAGCTCTTTAGCAGGGAGTCATTATCCCAGATTGGTCTGCTTGTTTTCTCTTCCTCTCTCTGCCAAGGGGGCGTTGCATCCATTGGGAATTCTGCTTTTCAGCTGCACAGAAGAGGCACTAAAAAGAAAGGAGCTACCTTGGGTGGGCAGGCAGGGATATAGTCAAAGGCTAAGTGCAGAAGCTAAAGCTTAAATTTATAATGATCCAACCCACCTGTGTCACTGTATTAGGCAGCAGGGTTGGAAGACAGTTGTGCCTGGACACTACTTGTTTCGATTGAATGCATTTGTGCTGGCGTGTGGTGAGTGCCATTCTCCCTTGCAAGCAATGTGGGACAAACCTAGATTGGTTGTGAGAAGCCCCTGTGCACTCTAACAGCTGCAGTTGTCCCTGAGGGTCATGGGGAGGGAAAGTCCAACAGGCAGAAGAGCCTGTGAGGTAAGGGGGCTTGCACAGGCAGCTTGTGAGGCAGGGTCTCTTTGAGCTAAAGTTCAAATTGGGATTCCAGATAATAATGGGGGTTCCAGGCAATGCCGTCTTATGTGGAATCTTCTGGAGGGGTCGTATCATCTCAGGTGAAATCCTATGGACAGGTGCTGTCATCTCAGATGTGAAGGTGGACAGATCCTGAATCTCAGCCATTTGGGTCTGATTGGATCCAGGGACAGAGATGTAATGGGAATCAGCCTTTTTAAGGACACTGAGGCATAGAGCCTTGTTTAGAGTCACAGACCTGGGCACAATGCAATGTGTTAGTGGCTTTCTCATTAGTCTGGAGGTCACTATTTTCAGAAGCTGTTTTTTTTTTTTTTTTTTTTTTTTTTTTTTTGGGGGGGGTTGTTTGTTTTTGGAGTTTTTTGTTTGTTTGTTTTGAGGTGGAGTCTCTGTCTGTCACCCAAGCTGGTGTGCAGTGGTGCTATCTCAACTCACTGCAACCTCCGCCTCCAAGTTTCAAGCAATTCTCCTGCCTCGGCCTCCCGAGTAGCTGGGATTACAGGCACACACCACCATGCCCGGCTAATTTTTGTATTTTTAGTAGAGACGGGGTTTCACCATGTTGGCCAGGTTGGTCTTGAACTCCTGCCTCAGGTGATCCACCAACCCCTGCCTCCCAAAGTGCTGGGATTACAGGCATGAGCCACTGTGCCTGCCCATGTGTGTCAGTCTTAAGTTACTCTGCCCCTTGATTACTGTTACTATCTACACTCTATTGTTTGCTGGGCAGAGGTACAATGAACTCTACCTCTTGTAAAAGTTCATCATTATTATTAGCTATGAGTTGCTCCTTGTACTCATGAAATTCAGGCAAAGATTTTGGCTTAGGCAAATTAGGATCACTGGGATTCTAAATCAGCATGCTTGGGGCCATAGGAATGTGTATGTGTTGAGGGGCAGGGATCGGCGGTTCTCTAGTGTCTTCCTTTGTTCATCTACCATTCTTTCTTTTTTCTTTTTTTTTTTTTTTTTTTGAGACGGGAGATTTTCTCTTGTTGCCCAGGCTGGAGTGTAACGGTGCGATCTTGGCTCACTGCAACCTCCGTCTCTCAGGTTCAAGCGATTCTCCTGCCTCAGCCTCTCGAGTAGCTGGGATTACAGGCACCTGCCACCACACCTGGCTAATTTTTGTATTTTTAGTAGAGACAGGGTTTTACCATGTTGGCCAGGCTGGTCTTAAACTCCTGACCTCAGACGATCCACCTGCCTCGGCCTCCCAAAGTTTTGGGATTACAGGAGTGAGTCACCATGCCCGGCCCATCTACCATTCATTATTGGAGTACTGGAGGGCAACAGGAGTGAGAAAGAAAAGAACGCAGAGGTGAGGCAACTAGGACGTCTCCAGAGCACTTAATAAGCTGTAGAGGTACTATTTAGATGACCAGACAATATTACTATTTTTAATTTATTTTTTATTTTTATAGATTTATGGGGTTCAAGTGCATATGTTGCATAGTGGTGGAGTGGGCTTCTAGTGCCCACCACTCAAATAGGAATGTTGCACCCAATAGGTAATTTTTCAAACCCCACCCCTTCATCCTCCCATGCTTTGTAGCCTCCAATGTCTATTATTCCACTCTATGCGACACATTATTTTTTAACTTTATTAAGAGTTGGTTGAAAACCCTATTCTGGGGCTCAGTGAGTCCGGCTAATGGGGTAAATGGAAGTTCTGTGGAGCTCCCTGTTCCCTAAGGCCCTTGTCTGTGTATCTTGTGAAGTGTGAGCCTTGACATGAATCTCTTGTGCCTGGGACACCAACAGACATTGGGAGGGCTTTGGCAAGGCCCTGAACAGTGGGGTCCAATCCCTTGTGTCTGGTGTACCCGCGTTTAGCCAACGTGTGCGACCGCCAAGGCGCGGGTACACCAAATACTGCCGGCAGATGGCGGTAAAGACAGACACAAAATCAGCCAACGACTTCAAGGACGGGCTCGGGGGTGAGGGGTGTGTGCGGTGTGGAAAGCATCCTGGTTGTAACTCGCCAAGGGCGCATTTTATTGCAGAATTCGCGATTGGAGATGACCATTTTGGCCTTTATTGTAGCGCGCGAGAGAGGATTTTGTTCTGCCCGCATTGCTAGTGTCCGGTCCAGGACTACACGAGCTGGCTTTGAGCCCCTTCTTCCAGGGTTCAGCTCCTGTCCCCATTTCTACTCCCTCCAACCTTCCTTCTTCGCGCAGACGAAGCTTATTTCCTGCTCAGCCTCTGCAGACCCGGTCGGTCACCCGCTTTGAAAGTTGTTCTCAAGGTCTTCACGTGGCTGGCTCATCATGCAGTCAGCTTGTTTCCTTTCTTAGAGGTCTTGCCTGACCACCATTTCTAACCAAGTTCTTTCTCCCCATCACTTTCCATCTATCACACTGCTTTATTTTCTTGGTAACTGCGACTGCTATCTGATTTTACACATTCATTTTTCTTACTGTTTATTACACATTCATTTTTATTTATTCTTTATTATTTTTTATTTATTATTATTATTAGTTTTTTAAAGATGGGGTTTCACCATAATGACCAGGCTGGTCTTGAACTCCTGACCTCAGGTGATCCACCCACCTCGGCCTCCCAAAGTGCTAGGATTACAGGCGTGAGCCCCCGCACCCGGCCTACACATTTGTTTTTAAAAATGTTCATTGTCTGATTCCACCAACTGTAAGTTGCATGAGAGCAGGCAATCTGTCTCCCTTGTTTACTGCTATCTCTAGTGCAGGAACAGTTCTTGGCACATAGTTGGTTCTCAATAAATATTTATTGAATTATTGCATGAATGTACTGGCTGTATCTATGGCAAAGGCAGGTTTCAGCTGTGATGCTTGCAACACCAGGAAAAGGAGGGCCCCATGTCAGGAAAATGAACCAAGAGTGAGGAAAAATGGAGTATACAGCTAACATACTCACTGCACGATAAGAACCATCTCTGGTCTGTGAGCTTGCAATGACCAGCCATGGAATCTTGACCATGCCCTCTATTGTAGTGAATCAGAAAACAGAACACTTGTGACCCTGAGTTGTCTGTCACTTTTACAAAGATAATGTCCCTGTGTTAGTGTTAAACATTGTATCATTGTAACAGCATCAGACCAATGGAGTTCAACCTTTATGTAACAAAGTGGTGAGTTGTTTTTCAGTTGCCCTGGGCCCCCAGGTTGAAAGTCATGGAAACTGAGCATGCCCAGATGAACTAAGCCAGAAAGGCAGGGGAACCTAAGTGCTCTGACCGGGAGGAGGCCAGGAGGCAGGATCCAGAACTAATCAGCTTGAGCCCTGGGGTCACCCCATGGCAGGATCCAGTCAGATCATGCCTTCTGGGGTCACCTCACTGCAAGATCCAATCAGATCAGCCTCATTATCCTATGTTTATAAACCCTTGACCCAGTCCCCAGCCCCTAAGAGACACTACTTTGGGAGCTATCCCAGTGTTCTTTCTCCTTACTTGTTGCAAGTAATAAAATCCCCTTGCTTGACTGAACCCATCTGCTGTGTTGGTAACAGAATCTTTTTGCGCAGCTTTTCCTGGTTGGATTGAGCCTGCAAATTGTCTCCTGAGAATACACCAACAGCTTGTATTCTCCTTCCTCTTCCAGGGAGCGGGTAATGCTGAAGATGGCGGCTTGGTTATTACTAATCAACACCTGGGGGCTAGGATAGATTTTTTTTTTTTTTTTAAGTAGAGAGACATTAAAAGTAGATTAAAATGGTAGGTGTGGTGGGTCATGCCTGTAATCCCAGTGCTTTTGGAGGCTGAGGTGGGAGGATTGCTTGAGCCCAGCAATTGGAGAGTTGGAGACCAGCTTGGGCAACGTTGTGAGAACCTGTTTCTAAAAAAAAAAAAAAAAATTAGTGGGGCGTGGTGGCAGGTGCCTGTGGTCCCAGCTACTGGAGTGACTGCTGAGATGGGAGGATTGTTTGATCCCAGGAGTTTGAGGCTGTAAGCTGTGTTCACTCTACTGCACTTAGCCTAAGTGAAAGAGCAAGACCCTATCAAAAGAAAAAAGAAAGAAAGAACAGAACAGATAATGATTGCTAGGGGCTTGAGAAAGGGCAAAGTGTGACTTTAAAAGTGTAACTCGAGGGAGTTCCAAAAGGCGAAGCCACTCTGTGAATCTAAACATGTTAAAATGCATAAAGTTCGAGTGTGGGGGCAAGGGGAGGGAAAGCATTAGGACAAATACCTAATGCATGCGGGGCTTAAAACCTGGATGATGGGTTGATAGGTACAGCAAACCACTACGGCACATGTATAGCTATGTAACAAACATGCGTGTTCTGCACATGTATCCCAGAACTTAAAGTAAAATTAAAAAATGCATAAACTTATAAACAATGATGAACCAAAACTGAGTACATGCAAAAACTGGTGAAATATGGGTAAAGGCTATAGTCTTATTAGCTGTATTGTGTCAATGTCAACTTCCCAGTTTTGATAATGTAGTGTAATTATGGAAGATGTTACCTCCGAGAGCCACTAGGTTATGGGTACATGAGACTTTCTGTATTAATTTTTCAACTTCTTGCAAGGGAGAATGGCACTTGCAACTCCTGACCTTGTGAACCACCCACCTGGCCCTCCCAAAGTGCTGGGATTACAGGTATGAACCACTGTGCCTGGCCTTTTTTTTTTTTGAGACAGGGTCTTGCTGTGTCACCCAGGCTGGAGTGCAGTGGTGTGATCATGCTCACTGTAGCCTTGAACTCCCAGGTTCAAATGATCCTCTCACCTCAGCTCAAGTAGCTGGGGCTACAGATACATGCCGCCACGCAACTTCAGTGGAGCCTTCCCTGACCCCCATGAGTGTAGAGATGCCTGGTTCTGCACCTGTGGTTTGGGCGGCTGCAGCTGCATCCAAAAGGTCAGGGATCCTGCCTGCTCCTGCACCCCCAAGAGCACAAGGAGGCGTGGGTTCACAGCCACGACTTGGGTGGCAGCAGTTGCACCTGGGGAGCTCCTGCCTCACTGAATTGGAAGGTATGGGGCTCCCATTGTCCCCAGCTCTGCAGCTCTGTGGAATGTGCAGCCTGAGCTTTGCCTCCCTGCTCCAGGTGGTGTGATGGCAGCGTCCACTCCAGATGGGCCACCACTGCCACCACCAGCTACTTGGGAGACTAAGACACGAGAAACGCACGTACACACACACACACAGACACACAGCCGGTGTCTCACTAGGTTGAGTGCTCCCTAAGTCTGCTGCCTCTGAGCCCAGCACAGCACTAGGAGTTGCCCAGGAATTGCAGTTCTTGTGGCCTATACAGCTTTTCAAGTTTATTTAGGACCCCCGAGCTCTTTAGCCCGTGATAGTGAGGCTTGCTGAAACGGAAGTTCGAACCTCTGGGATGGGTGATTTCCTTCTGGCTAGGATGGTCTGAATGATCCCTTTCTAGGCATCTGCTGAGTTCTGCCTAGTGTTAGCAGCACTGAGTTCCAATGGAAAATCTCACAATCACTGTGCTCTCCCTCCTGCAAGTGCACGTATTCTCTCTCCACACCGCTGCAGCTGCTGCCTGAGGACTGGGGGGCGGTGTGTCAGCAGTTCAGGACTATCTTTCCTACCATCTTCAGTGCCTCTTTCAGTGATATGAAATTAAAACCAGGTACTGTAATCACTCACCTCATTTTTTATTCTTATGAAGGCACTTTTTTGTGTAGATAATTGTCAAATTTGGTGTTCCTGTGGGGAGGAGGATCAGTGGGGGCTTCTATTCAGTCATCTTGCATCACCTCCTCTTCACTCTTTTAAACTGTGCTGCTATGATTGTGCTGTATATACATTAATCTTTTTGATATGAAGTCTAATTATTTCTTCAGAATATATTCCTAAAAGTAGAGTCTCTGAGCCACAGAACATGAACGTTTTTAAGGGTTTTGAAAGGGATATAGATAAATGTCTTCCAGAATTGACATATTTAGTTCTAAACAAGAGCATCTGATGATAAGACTTCTTTCTATTTATGCCTTGTCACACTCGGGTTTGTTAATTCTCTGACAATCTGGTAGGTGAAAAACAAGATCTCATTCTAGTTTTAATTTGCATTTATTTGATCACAAGTCAGACAGATTTTTTCCCATTTTTTGGGCCATTTTTGGAGTTAAAAAGCTAGTTCATGTCACTTTTTCATTTTCTACTGGGGTTTGATATTTTCCTTGTTGCTTCATACTAACTTGTTACATTTTATCAGTATCAATACTTCATCACATGTCTTAGTTTGTCAACATCTTTAAACTATTTATGATACTTTAATTTTTCTGTTTCACTGGGAGATTTATTTTATTAAAGTAATAGCTTTTTTGGAAGTTTAATTGATGTACAATAAACTAAACACATTTAAATTGTACCAGTTGATGATTTTTTGACTTATGTACACCCCTGTTAAGCCATTACCACAGTTAAGATTATGAATGTATCTCGATCAATCACCCCTCAAAGTGTCCTCAGGTCCCTTTGCAACATTCTTTCAGTCCGCTCCACACACCTCTCACATGCCCTGACAACCAGTGATCTGCTTTCTGTCATTAGAGTCTTACTTTCTATTGGCTCACGGCTGTAATTCCAGCACTTTGGGAGGCTGAGGTGGGCAGACGATGAGGTCAGGAGTTTGAGACCAGCCTGGCCAACATGGTGAAACTCTGTTTCTACTAAAAATACAAAAATCAGCTGGGCATGGTGGCACATGCCTGTAATCCTAGCTACTCAGGAGGCTGAGGCAGGACAATTACTTGAACCCGAGAGGTGGAAGTTGCAGGGAGCTGGTATCCCACCACTTCATACCAGCCTGGGGGACAGAAGAGACTCTGTCTCAAAAAAATAATTTTATGTAATTTAAAAAGAATTGTAAATAATTTTATGTAAATAGGATCATACAGAATATACTTTTTTTGGTAACTAGTTATTAAAGATGCAAATTGAAATCATAATGAAATACCGCTACACACCTACTAGAAGGATGAAAATGCAGAAGACTGACCATATCACATGCTGGTGAGAATGAGGAACAGCTGGAACGTCCACGTACTGCTGATGGGCACATCCACTGGCATGACCATTTTGGAAAACAATTTTGTATTTCCTTAAAAAGCTAAACATTTACCTACCATATGATTCAGACATTCCACTCCTAGGTATTTACCTTAGAGAAATAAAAAGCATACATCCATACAGAGATTTGTACATAAATGGTCATAGAAACTTTATTTGTAATAGCCACAAACTGGGAACAACCCAAATGTCCATTAACAAATCAGTGTATAAATAAATACTATTCATATGATGGAAGAATATTTTTTTTTCCCATTTATTTATTTTATTGTATTTTAGGTTTTGGGGTACATGTGAAGAACATGCAAAATTGTTGCATAGGAACACACATGGCAGTGTGATTTGCTGCCTGATGGAAGAATATTCATTAACAAAAAAGAATGAACTCCTGCAATACCCAATAAGATGGATGAATTTCAAAATGATATCTTTTAACATATAGAAGAATTTAATATTTTATGCCACCTAATAAATTTATTCTTACATGAGTTCTGCCTCTATTGTTATAAGAATTTTCTTGCTCTTAAATATTTGACCACACAATCTTTTAACACTTTACTTTTACACTGTCATTTTAAAGTCATCTATAATTAATTTTGGTCTAAGATATAAGTTAGGGAAGGGGCATTAACATTTTTTCTTATCTGGTTTGCTGGTTGTTAAGACTGCTTTTAATTATTTAGGACTGAGTGTTTTAGTTTGTTCTTCTCAGATAGAAGTAGTACCTGTCACATAAACATTATATAAAATGAATGGGCATCAAACTGTAAGAGGAAATTTATGAGCAATTCTGCTTTCTAAACAAACAAAAAAGTTGTCATAATTTTCATGAGTTTTGTGTCATATAAGGAGACAATTTTGACAGCCACAGCTTAAGAGCGATGCAATTTTGAATAACATTTTGTTCCATTATTCTATAAGCATTCTATTTGTATTTATAGATGGCATTAGTATGTAGTATTTCACTATTTAGATTTTTTCATTTTCTCATCATTTTAGATAATATTATATGGAACACCTTTTTGCCCATAACTTTGTGCTTCTCTTGGATAATTTGAAATGAACAAATTCCCAGAAGTAATGTTTGGTGGATTAAACAGGTAGAGTTCTGCTTCTCTGTGCTTATTTCCACACAGCTTCCTAGAGGGTTATGCCAATTTTATACCATGGGCAGGCACAGTTAAGTCACCAGCATCATGCCATCCTTGCTGTCGGGGTGTACTATCAGTGGTGGCTATGAATTTTCTCTGCTTTATCACCCAAATGAATAAATAAATACCTCACAAATCCGTCTACCTGGCTGGCCAAACCTAAACTTGGAGCTCCTTTCCCTCCCTCATACTCCGTGGCAGCCATGGGGGTGCACTGTTCAGATTTCCTTTCAAGAGAACTTGCTTCAAGGGGATAGTTGGTGGACAGTCTCAAGCTATAACACTTCTAGACCTATGGTAGCATTCACCCCATGTTCTCCAGGGGCTGTTCTCAGCCAAAGACTGAACCCATTGGATATGAGAGCCTGGCTAATCCTGCCCTGTGTGAACTCCTCTGAGAGGCAAGCCTTGCTTTGGGCCTCCCCATCTGTTTGGCTCAGAGTTTCTTAGAACTGCAGTCTCAGTGTTCCCCTGTTCAAACCTCCTCCCTCCCTCTCTCCTTTGTTACGTATCAGGCCAGCATTGCAGTCTGAAGACTCTCCCTGCCTGTGGCTGCTCTCTCTCACCTTTGTCCATCAGAGGTGTGTTCTCCCAGGCCGTCTTTTGCATGACCAATTCTGTCTTGGCATTTTTCATTTGGACCCAAACTGGCAGATCCCCTGTGGATGAGTCTGCATAATGATTATTCTCATAAGATAGATACAGACTCCAAATTAGTTATTAGGTGAATGACAATGATGGAGAAGATAGATGTTTTGGGGTTGGCTATAGATATCTACCCCATAAGGAGGAGCCTTGGCTAGTTCTTAACAATGCAGGAGGAATTGGAACAGTGGAAATGATATTTCTTTGAGTTGGTAAAGACAATAGCAGTGGTTATTATGATGTTGTGGTCATTTGTTGCTTCTTGTCTTTCCTTTGCATGCTGCTTCTCCTTGATTCCCGGTGCCTACTGATGGGGTATGGTAGGTCAGGCTTCGGCAAGAACAAGTAGCTGACGCAGCATTGTCTGACAGCTTTGCACATGAACAATGCTGTCTCCCCCCGGTGGCAATGTGTCCTGCAGTATCCTGGGATGTCACTCACACATTTTGATGCACCGCTACTGGCTGCATGGGAGAGGACAGGACAGAGAAGTCATGGTTGGAAGCAGCACAGGACTGCTAAGGGGTCAGGGCCAGATGGGAGTGTTTGTTTTTTTGTTCTGAGATGTGTCCTTAGGATGTCGTGCAAATGAGACTTGGGAAAGCGAGTGATGAGGAGACAGAATCTTCCTGGATTGATGGCCTTGGGGAACTCTGTCTGAGGAGCTCTTCCTCTTTGTCAGTATCTGCATCTTTGAAGCTAGGGAAGACCATAATTTTGCTAAATTTGATACTGCAGAATAGGATGTATGGGTAAAAACGGGGGTGGGGAGCCAGGTCTTCATGGTCAGGGAGGAGCTTGGATACTCCAAAGGGAGAAATGGTGCTATTCTCACTCACCCCACAGCCTCCCTTTTAAGGTGTTTCTGCCTTATTGTTTTCATAGACTCTAGAACTGTAAATATTAATCAACTTGGGGCAAAGGGGGAGAGTCAAATCATTCTCCAAAACCATTAAAAATAAAATAATGGTTGCTCGTGACAGGGCATTTTGGATTCACACGTACTGGGCACCGTTTCACAGTCTGGTGAAATGTGTTTGTTTCAGTGCTCTGTGTCTGCCATTGGCTCACAGCAGGGGCCTCTTTGGAGCACCCTCAGGCCTCTTTGGCTTTCTTCACATCCATTGCCTAGCTCTCCTCTAATCTCTGTCTCCCCCACCTCTCTGTCTGTCTCTTTCTGACCCTGCATTCTCTCTTAGCCCCAGGGTTTGAGCTGAACTCTTTGCTTACCATCCTGTGGGAACTAGCCTCTAAGAGGTCTCCTTCCATTGCCCCACCTGCCAATTCTCTTTTGAGCATAGGGATGGGAACGTCAATCTCTTCCTTCTAGGCTCAATATCTCCTTTGAGCCCCAGCCCAGGGCTGATCTCAATGGATGCACATGGTGATGACAGAAGGCTTCAGTGTCTTAGAAGGTTAGATATAGGGAGCTCACATAAAGTGAAAGAAAACACTTGGGTTCAGGTTGAGGGTGACTATCATTTTAGAATAGAAAACACATTTTTGTAAAGGTTATATAGGGTGGTGGCTGGGTGTGTAAGTGTGGGATATCAAGGCTAGTGGTGGTTATTAGAAGATCCCTACTTTAGACTGGAACTCTGGGGTGATCCCTGCTCCCACCCGGCTCATCTATCACCAGAACAACCAGATCAGTTAGTGTTCCTTCTTCCCAATTCTTCTTTCCCTTATTTATCCAATTTACCTGAGATCACCTGGGTCAGGAAGCCAGGGACTGCCAAGAGCAGGAGCAGGAACTTCATGGCTGAAGGGGTGGCTTGGGGAGCTGCTGGTGGTTTAATGGAGTTGGGTCCCCTTGTAATGTGCCTGGAGCTACTGCCTTTATAGGATCCACATGATGCCAGGATATGGGGCAGTGAACCAAGGGAGAGTTTTCTGTTACCGAGAGCAGTCAGATTAGATCAGAATGTCTACTGGGCTGGAGCATGGATTAATTTATTGAGTGCCTGTGTTCTAGACTGTTAGGAGTGGGAGAGGTAGAGCAAAGAGTGCATTGGTTCCCAGCACTCATCTCTGAAACTGCATTCCGGCCAGTATTGGTGAGAGGGATGAGAGGGAAACTGGCATTCTTTTGGTTGTTGCTGGGAGTGTTAACTGATGCAGTTTTTCTTTTGTAGCACAATTTGGCGATATACATCAGAAGCCTTCAAATGTGCCTTTTTTTTCCGCAGGAACTTTGTACCTTGGGCTTTTGTTTAAAGGGAATAGTTGAACAAGTACATAAAGAGGTTTATCTCAACATTATAGTAACAAAAAACCAAAAGCCACCTAATGGTGATAAAACATGTGTCTAATCTAATATAGAAAATATAAAATATAATAGAGCAGCATGCAGTTATTAAAAATGATGAAAAAGTGTAAAAATGTAGGTTACAAGATATGCATCTAGAATAATCTTTGATAAGGAAACATCTATGTGCCAACATATGTACGTATATATGTATGTATTATGTATGTATGTACCTCTATATTTATCTATCATCTCTATCTATCTATCTATCTATCTATCTATCATCTATCATCTATTTGTCTAAAATGCCTGAGTTTGGAAAGAACAATTATGTGTACTTTCATGATTGGAAAAAGAGGATAATTTATAGAAAAATTACTTATTGTTTGAATTTTAATACGAACACTCTCATATCTAAATTTTTGCTTTCTTCCTTTAGAGTTTAAGGTTTCTGGAGATTAGAGACTTTGCCATCTCCACATTCTTCTCAAGAAGTATTTTGTGGCCCCCTCCCCAGCATAGTATCCTTTGGAATCTGTTTCCCATCAAGACTCTCCTTTTGTGTTCCAGCTCTACTTTTCTAGGCTCCTTACTCTAATCTGGTGCCTGTGGTATAAGGGACTGTCTCAGGAGTCCTGGTTTGGGCCAACTGAATAAAGCAGCTCTAGCTTCTCACGTTTTCCTGCTCTAAAAAACCTGGTGTGATTTCAGACACAAAACAAAACAAAAGATCTAGGACTTGGTAAGAATATGTCCCAAGACTTTAGCAGTTGCTCAGATTTGTAAAAATATCATAGAATCTGTAATTTTTTTCAATTAAGTGATGTAAATTATAATCCTAAAATATATACAATCCCGTTTGTACCTTTGGTAAATCTATAACCACAGAAGCAAAGGCTTTTGTGTTCCTGTGCATAGTCTTCAATGAGTTAATTGTCTTTTTATCCTTCACCTGTTAAGCAGCGATGACTTTTCTTTTTTCCTTGTTTCCATACAGCATGCACAGTCCACTGGATGTCATACATTTGAGTCACCCCAATTTCCTCAACCCATTAAAAAATATTTTCATTTAAAAATAATTTAAAACATACAAGCTGCAACATACAAATTGTACAACACCCTTTTCCCAGCTCCCCTGAGATTTGCCTGCTGTTGACATTTTACCTTTCTTGCTTCAGCATTTGCCCCACCTCTGTCTATCTATAGTTATATGCATATCTCTATTAGTCTCTCTATGTATCTTTGTATACATTTTTCTTTGAACCTATTGGGAATAAGTTATATGCTCGTCGCTTTATATTATCATGGCCTTTTACTCCCAAATAATTCAGTGTGTATGTCCTCAGAATAGGGATATTCTCCCATATGACAGTATAGTTACTAACTCCATAAATTTAAATCAACACCACTTTTATCTAATCTATCGTATATATATATATATATATATATATCTGTGTTCTAATATTCCAGTTGACCTAATAATACCTTTATAGCATTCATTTCCTTCTTCAGTTGAGATTACAGTGTCAGGTCAGATATAGCATTTATTTTTAAAATATATTTTTTAATTAAAATTTTATTTTTAATTGACATAATGATACATTTATGTGATGCAGAGTGATATTTCAATACATGTACACAATGTGTAATGATCAAATCAGGGTACCTCAAACATTTGTCATTTCTTTGTGTGAGAACATTCAAAATCCTCCCTTCTAGCTATTTGAAAATATGCAATAAATGATTGTTAGCTACCTTCAGAGCTATGGAACACTGGAACTCATTCCTCCTATCTAGCTGTGATTTTGTACTTGTTAACCAACCTCTCCGTATCCCCTTCTGCCTGCTACATTATTTTACTCTCTCCTTCTGTAAGCTCGACTTTTTTTTTTTTTTTTTTTTTCCAGATGAAGTCTTGCTCTGTCACCCTGGCTGGAGTGCAGTGGTGCAATTTCGGCTCACTACAACCCCTGCCTCCCGGGTTCAAGCGATTCTCCTGTCCCAGCCTCCCGAGTAGCCGTGATTACAGGCGTGCACTACTATGCCTTGCTAATTTTTGTATTTTTAGTAGAGACAGGATTTCACCATGTTGGTCAGGCTGGTCTCGAACTCCTGACCTCGTGATCCACTAGCCTCGGCCTCCCAAAGTGCTGGGATTACAGGCATGAGCCACCGCGCCCAACCAATGTATTTCTTAAATGTATTTCATTGATGTCTCATGCCTTCCTAAAATATATAAAACCAAGCTGTACCCTGACCACCGTGGGCACATGTTCTCAGGACCTCCTGAGGGCTGTGTCATGGGCCATGATCCCTCATATTTGGCTCAGAATAAACCACTTAAAATATTTTACAGAGCTTCACTCTTTTTGTCCACAATAATTTGGCGCCCAAACACATGAGGCCTTAGAGAAGACTCAGAACCCTGAAGTAGTTGCCCAAAACCAGAGCTAAGGTACCAGCAGTTGCCCATTGAAGCTTTGAGCTTTTCCTCTAGTGGAACTGGTAAGTTCTCCTGAGCCCCAGAATTCCCTTTGGTTGACGGTCCTTGATTTATTATGAGATATTTTTTTCCTAGGAAGTTGTTCTTTAAGGATCCTAGTTCTAGTTCTGAGATGCATTCTAAAAGGCATTCTCTATTGCTTGTTCTCCTAAAATTTGTCTTAATTCAGTTTGTCTGTGTGCATTTGCGTGAGGAACTGAACTGTTGTTTTCACAGATAAATAAGAGACTGAGTTTTTCAGCTCCAAAGAGAAAGGGCACTTGCTCCTCCCAGCCAAAAGGCAGCCCTGGGTAATCGGGGCCTTGTGGGAGTGTCTGGGTGTTAACCCCCAACAAGGTGCAACAGCTCTGCAGCGGAATCACCAACAAAAAGTAATTTAAAAAATGGCTCATCCAGGAAACGAATATAATGGCTAATCGCCCAGTGTTGTTGTTTTCTAGAGACGGAGCCCAGGCTGGAGTGCAGTGGTATGATCTCAGCTCACTGAAACCTCTGCCTCCCGGGTTCAAGTGATTCTCCTGCCTCAGCCTCCCAAGTAATTGGGACAGCCGTCCACCACATCCGGCTAATTTTTGCATTTTTAGTAAAGACCTGGTTTCACCATGTTGGGCAGGCTGGTCTTGAACTCCTGATCTCAAGTGATCTGCTTGCCTCAACCTCCCAAAGTGCTGGGATTACGGGTGTGAGCCACTGAGCCTGGACAAGGACTAATATATTTTAAGGATAAATAACTAAATGCTTCACTTTTGTTTTGGAAATCATACATATATTTTAAAATTTTGGTATAACTTAAATTACTTTTTTAAAATGAAAAATCGGGTTTTCATAACTATTCATAATTGTATTGCCAGCACCACATTAAAAATTATAAAAAATTTGTCAATGTAATAAATGAAAATTAGAAAAATTTCAAAAAATATAGTGGCATTGATCAATATAAACAAAGTTTCTGTCTGAAAAGATCAGTAAAATAGATGAATCTTAGATAAAGACAGCTGAGCAAGTTCAGGTCTGTTAGCTTTTCGAGTTTAATTAACTTTTGAGTTTAATTAGCTTTTAATTTAAAAACGTAAAATTTCTGATTTTCTAATAAATGCCTTTACATCTTTCATTTAATTTCTACTTTAACCATTTTAATGAAGATTTTGTACGTAGAACTCTCATTTTGATTTATTAAAAAATTTTGTAGTTTTTTTTTTTTTTAACCCATAAAGTTGTTATATTGTGGTTAGTTTATATGAGTGGATTGATTTCTTTTGGAACATTTGAAATATACATGTATTATGATGATAATTTTTAGCCATTTTTCAGCTGTGCTTTAAAATGGTATGAATCTACTTTAATTCGTTAGTTAACAGTTCTACATGTGTATTAAATCAAGATTTAAAATGCCTTTTTAATCCTTTAAATTAAGTATGCTTGTGCATTTTTTGTTTACTTAGAGGATTCCTGAGGCCTATGACCCATTAAATATTTCCATCTTAATTATAGATTTATCCATTTCTTCTTATCTTTTCAGCAGTTTTACATTTTATGTATTTTTGAAAATTTATTAAGTTTAGTTCTTCATTAATTTTAGGTTTTATCATTTGGAAAAACCCGTTACCTCAATTTTTTTTTTTTTTTTTTCTTTTACCAGAACTATGGAGATTGAGGCCAAAGAGATGGGTCACTGTTTTGAGCAAGCTGGGATCTGGACTTGGGACTAACTTTGGCCCATAGAGTATATCAAAAGTGATTCTTGTTCTGAACCTTGGACCTCAAGAGGCCTTGCATACTGATGCTCTTTCTTGGAACTCTGCTCTGTTGCCAGGAAAACAAACTCCAGCTAGCCTTTTGGAACAGAGACAGACTATTCCAGTCAAGTCCACCCTAGACCTGCCAGCTCCCATTAATCCACACATGTGTGAGACCAAAAGTGAAGAGAAGAACCTCTCAGCTGAGCCCAGCCCCAATTTATGACTCATAGAATTATGACATACATAAATGATTTTGCTTTAAGCTACTAAATTTTGGTACGGTTTGTTACATGGCACAAACTAACTGATGCACAGGAACTCTTCAACTTTTTGATATATTGTTTTATTACTCTAAATTTAATTTGTGTGTGTATGTGCATGGTTTGCTATTTTGATTTCATCCTAGTTCTTCATTAATTATTTCCATTTGTAAAAAGATGTTTTTAATCTAGGGTTTGAAAAATCATAAATACCAGTTAGGCTGTATTCTAGAGTTTTCTTTATTTCCATGCAGTGTTATCATTATTTATATAAAGGGTATTTTCAGCTTATTGCTTGATATGGTTTGGCTGTGTCCCCACTCAAACCTCATCTTGAATTATAGTTCCCATAATCCCAACGTGTTGTGGGAGGGACCAGGTGGAGATAATTGAATCATGAGGTGGTTTCCCCACCCTGTTTTCAAGATAGTGCGTGCGTTCTCACAAGAGCCGACAGTTTTATAAGGGGCTTTTTCCCCTTTTGTGCTGCATTTTTCCTTGCTGCCACCGTGTGAAGAAGGATATGTTTGCTTCCCCTTCCACCATGATTGTAAGTTTCCTGAGGCCTCACCAGCCCTGCAAAACTGTGAGTCAATGAAACCTCTTTCCTTTATAAATTACCTAGTCTCAGGTATGTCCTTATAGTAGTGTGAGAATGGACTAATACATACTATTGAACAACTTAAATGTGTGTAAAAGTCAAGCAATGACATAATGATCCCCCATGTACTCGTCATCCAAATTCAACACTGATTAACTCATGGCCAACCTTCTTTTTTACAGAATCCGATTTACTTTCCGTTTCTTGGATTTCCCCTTCTTTGAAGTAAATCCCTGATATTATAAGATTTCTTTCATATTTATTTTAATAGGTATTTCTAGGTGATATGACCCTTTTGAAAAATATACCCTTAAGGAACTCTCTTGGTGGGAATGTAGATTGGTGCAGCCTTATGGAAAACAGTATGAAGATTCCTAAGTAAATAAAAAGTAGAACTACCATATGATCCAGCAATTCCTCTCTGGGTATATACCTAGAGGAAATGAAACCCTCACCTCATAAAATATCTGTACTCCTATGTTCATTGTAGCATTATTCATAATAGCCAAGGTATGGAAACAACTGAAGCATTCATTGAAGGATAAATGAGCAAAGAGACTATGGTATATACAGAATGGAACACTTTTCAGCCTTAAAAAAGAAGGAAGCTGGGTATGGTGGCTCACACCTGTAATCCCAGCACTTTGGGAGGCTGAAGCAGGCAGATCATGAGGTCAGGAGCTTGAGACCAGCCTGGCCAACAAAGTGAATCCCTGTCTCTACTAAAAATACAAAAAAATTAGCCGGGCGTGTTGGCAGGTGCCTGTAATCCCAACTACTCAGGGGGCTGAGGCAGGAAAATTGATGAACCTGGGAGGCGGAGGTTGCAGTGAGCCGAGATTACACCACTGCACTTCAGCCTGGAGAAAGAACGAGAGAAAAAAAAAAAAAAGGAAGAGATTCTGCCATTTGGGACAATGTGAATGAACTGGAGCACATTGTACTAAGTGAAATAAACCAGACTCAGAAAGAGAAATTCTGCGTGATTTCACTTATATGCAGAATTTTAAAAATAAAGAAAAAGTTGAATGCAGAGATAGAGAATAAAGTGGTTGTTACTCAAGTGTGGTGAAGGGGTGGGAAATGTAGGTCAAAGGACATAAAGTTGCAGATATGTAAGATGAACATGTCTGGAGGTCTAATGTACAATAGTTAATAAATAATATTGTAAGAGTAGATTTTAGGTGCTCTTGCTACATATATACAAAAATTGTAACTGAGATGATAGATATGTCCATTTGCATGACTATAGAAATTATTTCACTGTCTATATCAAAACATCATGTTATACGTCTTAAATATATACAGCTAAAAAATACATTCTTAGGCTGGATGTGGTGGCTCACACCTAAAATCCTAGCACTTTGGGAGGCCGAGGCAGATGGATCACTTGAGGTCAGGAGTTTCGGACCAGTCGGACCAACATGACAAAAGTCCATCTCTACTAATAAAAAAAATACAAAAATTAGCCAGGCATGGTGGTGCATGCCTGTAATCCCAGCTACTCGGGAGGTTGAGGCACGAGAATTGCTTTAACCTGGGAGGAAGAGGTTGCAGTGAGCCGAGATCACACCACTGCAGTCTAGCCTGGGCAACAGAGTAAGATTCTGTCTCAAAAAAACAAACAAAAAATACATCCTTAAAACCATTATCATACCTGATAATATTTCCTTCATATTATAAAATATATGAAGGAAATTACAAAATATGAAGTCAGCATTCATTTTCCCAAGTGTATATTTTTTCAAACTTTTAAAATCAGCATTCAAATATGATCCATAAATTGTAATTGGGAGATGTGTCTTTTGAATTTCTTAATATATGTTACCCCTTCATCTGTTTTTTTTTTTTGTTTTTTCTTTTCATCTTATTTGACAAAACCTTATCATTTGGGTAGTAGAGTTTCTCACATTCCCCCCAAATTTTTTTGAGATGTCTTTTAATGTTTTTCAATGAAAACTGAACAAGTACTTTTATTTAAATGTCACCTCATAAAGGCAATCAACACAGATGACATTTTCCTGGAGTGATTCTATTCTAATGTACTCCTCATAGACAGCAAAGCTTTCTCTTTATCTCAGACACTTGGCTCACATCTATTTCCCTAAAAGTTATTCATTGCCCGTTGAAAACTAAGAAACATTCAGAAACCATTTTATGAGAAAAACCAATTTAAAATACAAGAAAAAATCATATTGCTTTCTCCTAGGCTGCCTTTTTTCAAGACTGTGTTTCTTGGTGCTTGAATTTAATGACTGGCACCTGTCAGTAGGACAAGCTGAGGGCAGAGCCACATTTATACACTGAGGCAAGTGTGAAGGCTTTAGAAAAGAACTTTCTGTTCTAGAAATTCTGTTCTTGGTTCTCACTTTTCTGATGACTTTTCAAAATATAACTGGCTCTGGAAACTAATTTTCCCTCATGTTATTTTGTACTTTTAGGCCAAGTGGGGTGGAGGATAATGTTGCACTTCAGAATTTGCTGATTGAATGTCTATGATGGTATTTCTTTCCTTATTTTTTTTTTTTTTTTTTTTTTTTTTTTTTTTTTT